>NC_092378.1:73410223-74081804 GCF_030028105.1 Mobula birostris | reverse complement strand
ACCAGTGAGGAATGGTGATCCCGTGGATGGAAATCACCGGTGAGGAATGGTGATCCACAGGGATTGAAATCACCAGTGAGGATTGGTGATCCCAGGGGATGGAAATCACTGGTGAGGAATGGTGATCCTGGGGGATGGAAATCACCGGTGAGGAATGTTGATCCCCGGGGATGGAAATAACCGGTGAGGAATGGTGATTCCGAGGGATGGAAATCACCGGTGAGGAATGGTAATCCTGGGGGATGGAAATCGCGGTGAGAAATGGTGATCCTGGGGATGGAAATCACCGGTGAGGAATGTTGATCCGAGGGATGGAAATAACCAGTGAGGAATGGTGATCCTGGGGGATGGAAATCACCGTTGAGGAATGGTGATCCCCAGGTATTGAAATCACCATTGAGGAATGGTGATCCCAGGGGATGGAGATCACCAGTAAGGAATGGTGATCCCCTGCGATTGAAATCACCAGTTAGGAATGGTGATCCCAGGGGATGGAAATCACCGGTCAGGAATGGTGATCCCGGGGATGGAAATCGCCGGTGAGAAATGGTGATTCCTGGGGATGGAAATCACCGGTGAGGGATGTTGATCCCCGGGGATGGAAATAACCAGTGAGGAATGGTGATCTTGGGGATGGAAATCACTGGTGAAAAATGGTGATCCCCAGGGATTGAAATCACCGTTGAGGAATATTGATTACGGGTGATGGAAATCACCTGTGAAGAATGCTGATCCCCGGGGATGGAGATCACCGGTGAGGAATGGTGAACCCGAGGGATGGAAATCACCGGTGAGGAATGGTGATCCCCGGGGATGGAAATCACCAGTGAGGAATGGTGATCCCTAGGGATTGAAATCACCAGTGAGGATTGGTGATCCCAGGGGTTATAAATCAACGGTGAAGAATGCTGATCCCCGGGGATGGAGATCACCGGTGAAGAATGTTGATTCCAGGCGGATAGAAATCACCAGTGAGGAATGGTGATCCCGTGGGATGGAAATCACCGGTGAGGAATGGTGATCCTGGGAGATGAAAATCTCCGGTGAGAAATGATGATCCCTGGGGATGGAAATCACCGGTGAGATTGGTGATCCCAGGGGGTTATAAATCACCGGTGAGGAATGGTGATCCCGGGAGATGAAAATCTCCGGTGAGAAATGATCATCCCTGGGGATGGAAATCACCGGTGAGGAATGTTGATTCCGGGGGATCGAAATCACCGATGAAGAATGGTGATCCCTGGGGATGGAGATCACTGGTGAGAAATGTTGATTCGAGGGGGATGGGAATCACCAGTGAGGAATGGTGATCTGAGGGGATGGAGATCACCAGTAAGGAATGGTGATCCCCAGGGATGGAAATCACCGGTGAGGAATGGTGATCCCCAGGGATTGAAATCACCAGTTAGGAATGGTGATCCCAGGGGATGGAAATCACCGGTGAGGAATGTTGATCCCCGGGGATGGAAATAACCAGTGCGGAATGGTGATTCTGTGGGATGGAAATCACTGGTGAAGAATGGTGATCCCCAGGGATTGAAATCACCATTGAGGAATATTGATTCCGGGTGATGGAAATCACCAGTGAAGAATGCTGATCCCCGGGGATGGAGATCACCGGTGAGGAATGGTGATTCCGAGGGATGGAAATCACCAGTGAGGAATGGTGATCCCGGGATGGAAATCACCAGTGAGGAATGGTGATCCCTAGGGATTGAAATCACCAGTGAGGATTGGTGATCCCAGGGGTTATAAATCAACGGTGAAGAATGGTGATCCCTGGGGATGGAGATCACCGGTGAGGAATGGTGATTCCGAGGGATGGAAATCACCGGTGAAGAATGCTAATCCCCGGGATGGAGATACTAGTGAGGAATGTGGATTCCAAGAGGATGGAAATCACCAGTGAAGAATGGTGATCCCGTGGGATGGAAATCACTGGTGAGGAATGGTGATCCCCAAGGATTGAAATCACCAGTTGGGAATGGTGATCCCAGGGGATGGAAATCACCGGTGAGGAATGTTGATCCCCAGGGATTGAAATCACTGTTGAGGAATGGTTATCCCTGGGGATGGAGACCACCGGTGAGGAATGGTTATCCTAGGGGATGGAAATCACTGGTGAGGAATGGTGATTCCGGGGGATGGAAATCACCGGTGAGGAATGGTGATCCTGGGGGATGGAAATCACCGGTAAGAAATGGTGATGCTAGGGATTGAAATCACCAGTGAGGATTGGTGATCCCAGGGGGTTATAAATCACCGGTGAGGAATGGTGATCCCGGGAGATGAAAATCTCCGGTGAGAAATGATCATCCCTGGGGATGGAAATCACCGGTGAGGAATGTTGATTCCGGGGGATCGAAATCACCGATGAATAATGGTGATCCCTGGGGATGGAGATCACTGGTGAGAAATGTTGATTCGAGGGGGATGGGAATCACCAGTGAGGAATGGTGATCTGAGGGGATGGAGATCACCAGTAAGGAATGGTGATCCCCAGGGATGGAAATCACCGGTGAGGAATGGTGATCCCCAGGGATTGAAATCACCAGTTAGGAATGGTGATCCCAGGGGATGGAAATCACCGGTGAGGAATGTTGATCCCCGGGGATGGAAATAACCAGTGCGGAATGGTGATTCTGTGGGATGGAAATCACTGGTGAAGAATGGTGATCCCCAGGGATTGAAATCACCATTGAGGAATATTGATTTCGGGTGATGGAAATCACCAGTGAAGAATGCTGATCCCCGGGGATGGAGATCACCGGTGAGGAATGGTGATTCCGAGGGATGGAAATCACCAGTGAGGAATGGTGATCCCCGGGGATGGAAATCACCAGTGAGGAATGGTGATCCCTAGGGATTGAAATCACCAGTGAGGATTGGTGATCCCAGGGGTTATAAATCAACGGTGAAGAATGGTGATCCCTGGGGATGGAGATCACCGGTGAGGAATGGTGATTCCGAGGGATGGAAATCACCGGTGAAGAATGCTAATCCCCGGGGATGGAGATACTAGTGAGGAATGTGGATTCCAAGAGGATGGAAATCACCAGTGAAGAATGGTGATCCCGTGGTATGGAAATCACCGGTGAGGATGGTGATCCCCAAGGATTGAAATCACCAGTTGGGAATGGTGATCCCAGGGGATGGAAATCACCGGTGAGGAATGTTGATCCCCAAGGATTGAAATCACTGTTGAGGAATGGTGATCCCTGGGATGGAGACCACCGGTGAGGAATGGTTATCCTGGGGGATGGAAATCACTGGTGAGGAATGGTGATTCCGAGGGATGGAAATCACCGGTGAGGAATGGTGATCCAGGGGGATGGAAATCGCTAGTGAGAAATGGTGATCCCTGGGGATGGAAATCATCGGTGAGGAATGTTGATTCCGGGGGAAGGAAATCACCGGTGAAGAATGGTGATCCTCGGGGATGGGGGTCACTGGTGAGGAATGGTGATGTGAGGGGATGGAAATCACCGGTGAGGAATGGTAATCCACTGGGATTGAAATCACCATTGAGGAATGGTGATCCCATGGGATGGAGATCACCAGTGAGGAATGGTGATCCCCAGGGATTGAAATCACCAGTTAGGAATGGTGATCCCAGGGGATGGAAATCACCGGTGAGGAATGGTGAACCTGGGTGATGGAAATCGCCGGTGAGAAATGGTGATTCCTGGGGATGGAAATCACTGGTGACGAATGTTGATCCCCGGGGATGGAAATAACCGGTGAGGAATGGTGATCCTGGGGATGGAAATCACTGGTGAAGAATAGTGATCCACAGGGATTGAAATCACCGTTGCGGAATATTAATTCCGGGTGATGGAAATTAACGGTGAAGAATGCTGATCCCAGGGGATGGAAATCACCGGTGAGGAATGGTGATCCTGGAGGATGGAAATCGCCGGTGAGAAATGGTGATCCCCGGGGATGGAAATCACCGGTGAGGTATGTTGACTCCAGGGGATGGAAATCACCGCTGAAGAACGGTGATCCCCGGGCATGGAGATCACCGGTGAGGAATGGTGATTCCGGAGGGATGGAAATCACCGGTAAAGAATGGTGATCCCCGGTGAGGAATGCTGATTCCAGGGGATGGAGATCACTGGTGAGGAATAGTGATTCCGGGGATGGAAATCACCGGTGAATATGGTGATCCCCGGGGATGGAGATACTAGTGAGGAATGTGGATTCCAAGAGGATGGAAATCACCAATGAGGAATGGTGATCCCGTGGGATGGAAATCACCGGTGAGGAATGGTGATCCCCAAGGATTGAAATCACCAGTTGGGAATGGTGATCCCAGGGGATGGAAATCTCCGGTGAGGAATCGTGATCCTGGGAGATGAAGATATCCGGTGAGAAATGATGATCCCTGGGGATGGAAATCACCGGTGAGGAATGTTGATTCCGGGGTATGGAAATCAGCGGTGAAAAATGGTAATCCCTGGGGATGGAGATCACTGGTGAAGAATGTTGATTCCAGGCAGATAGAAATCACCAGTGAGGAATGGTGATCCCGTGGGATGGAAATCACCGGTGAGGAATGGTGATCCACAGGGATTGAAATCACCAGTGAGGATTGGTGATCCCAGGGGATGGAAATCACTGGTGAGGAATGGTGATCCTGGGGGATGGAAATCACCGGTGAGGAATGTTGATCCCCGGGGATGGAAATAACCGGTGAGGAATGGTGATTCCGAGGGATGGAAATCACCGGTGAGGAATGGTAATCCTGGGGGATGGAAATCGCCGGTGAGAAATGGTGATTCCTGGGGATGGAAATCACCGGTGAGGAATGTTGATCCGAGGGATGGAAATAACCAGTGAGGAATGGTGATCCTGGGGGATGGAAATCACCGTTGAGGAATGGTGATCCCCAGGTATTGAAATCACCATTGAGGAATGGTGATCCCAGGGGATGGAGATCACCAGTAAGGAATGGTGATCCCCTGCGATTGAAATCACCAGTTAGGAATGGTGATCCCAGGGGATGGAAATCACCGGTCAGGAATGGTGATCCCGGGGGATGGAAATCGCCGGTGAGAAATGGTGATTCCTGGGGATGGAAATCACCGGTGAGGGATGTTGATCCCCGGGATGGAAATAACCAGTGAGGAATGGTGATCTTGGGGGATGGAAATCACTGGTGAAAAATGGTGATCCCCAGGGATTGAAATCACCGTTGAGAATATTGATTACGGGTGATGGAAATCACCTGTGAAGAATGCTGATCCCCGGGATGGAGATCACCGGTGAGGAATGGTGAACCCGAGGGATGGAAATCACCGGTGAGGAATGGTGATCCCCGGGGATGGAAATCACCAGTGAGGAATGGTGATCCCTAGGGATTGAAATCACCAGTGAGGATTGGTGATCCCAGGGGTTATAAATCAACGGTGAAGAATGCTGATCCCCGGGGATGGAGATCACCGGTGAAGAATGTTGATTCCAGGCGGATAGAAATCACCAGTGAGGAATGGTGATCCCGTGGGATGGAAATCACCGGTGAGGAATGGTGATCCTGGGAGATGAAAATCTCCGGTGAGAAATGATGATCCCTGGGATGGGAAATCACCGGTGAGGAATGTTGATTCGGGGATGGAAATCACCGGTGAAGAATGGTGTTCACTGGGGATGGAGATCACTGGTGAGGAATATTGATTCGAGGGGGATGGGAAACACCAGTGAGGAATGGTGATCTGGGGGGATGGAAATCACCGGTGAGGAATTGTAATCCCCAGGGATTGAAATCAGCATTGAGGAATGAGTGATCCCAGGGGATGGAGATCACGAGTGAGGAATGTTGATCCCCAGGGATTGAAATCACCAGTTAGGAATGGTGATCCCAGGAGATGGAAATCACCGGTGCAGAATGGTAATCCTGGGGGATGGAAATCACCAGTGAGGAATGGTGATCCCAGGGGATGGAAATCACCGGTGAGGAATGGTGATTCCGGGAATGGAAATCACCGGTGAAGAATGCTGATCCCCGGGGGATGGAGATCACCGGTGACGAATGGTGATCCTAGGGATGGAAAGCACCGGAGAGGAATGGGTGATCCAACCGCGAAATGGAGATCACCGTGAGGAATGCTGATTCCAGGCAGAGAGAAAACACCAGTGAGGAATGGTGATCCCGTGGGATGGAAATCACCGGTGAGGAATGGTGATCCCTAGGGATTGAAATCACCAGTGAGGATTGGTGATCCCAGGGGGTTATAAATCACCGGTGAGGAATGGTGATCCTGGAGGATGAAGATCTCCGGTAAGAAATGATGATCCCTGGGGAAGGAAATCACCGGTAGGGAATGTTGATTCCGGGGGATGGAAATCACCGGTGAAGAATGTGATCCCTGGGGATGGAGATCACTGGTGAAGAATGTTGATTCCAGGCGGATAGAATTCACCAGTGAGGAATGGTGATCCGTGGGATGGAAATCACCGGTGAGGAATGGTGATCCCCAGGGATTGAAATCACCAGTGAGGATTCGTGATCCCAGGGGATGGAAATCACCGGTGAGGAATGGTGATCCTGGGAGATGAAAATCTCCGGTGAGAAATGATGATCCCTGGGGATGGAAATCACCGGTGAGGAATGTTGATTCCGGGGGATGGAAATCACCGGTGAAGAATGGTGATCCCTGGCGATGGAGATCACTTGTGAGGAATGTTGATTCGAGGAGGATGGGAATCACCAGTGAGGAATGGTGATCTGAGGGGATGGAAATCACCGGTGAGGAATGGTAATCCCCAGGGATTGAAATCACCGGTGAGGAATGGTGATCCCCGGGGATGGAAATCACCAGTGAGGAATGGTAATCCTGGGGGATGGAAATCGCTGGTGAGAAATGGTGATTCCTGGGGATGGAAATCACCGGTGAGGAATGCTGATCCCCGGGGATGGAAATAACCGGTGAGGAATGGTGATCCTGGGGGATGGAAATCACCGGTAAGAAATGGTGATCCCTAGGGATTGAAATCACCAGTGAGGATTGGTGATCCCAGGGGGTTATAAATCACCGGTGAGGAATGGTGATCCCGGGAGATGAAAATCTCCGGTGAGAAATGATCATCCCTGGGGATGAAATCACCGGTGAGGAATGTTGATTCCGGGGGATCGAAATCACCGATGAAGAATGGTGATCCCTGGGGATGGAGATCACTGGTGAGAAATGTTGATTCGAGGGGGATGGGAATCACCAGTGAGGAATGGTGATCTGAGGGGATGGAGATCACCAGTAAGGAATGGTGATCCCCAGGGATGGAAATCACCGGTGAGGAATGGTGATCCCCAGGGATTGAAATCACCAGTTAGGAATGGTGATCCCAGGGGATGGAAATCACCGGTGAGGAATGTTGATCCCCGGGGATGGAAATAACCAGTGCGGAATGGTGATTCTGTGGGATGGAAATCACTGGTGAAGAATGGTGATCCCCAGGGATTGAAATCACCATTGAGGAATATTGATTCCGGGTGATGGAAATCACCAGTGAAGAATGCTGATCCCCGGGATGGAGATCACCGGTGAGGAATGGTGATTCCGAGGGATGGAAATCACCAGTGAGGAATGGTGATCCCCGGGGATGGAAATCACCAGTGAGGAATGGTGATCCCAGGGGTTATAAATCAACGGTGAAGAATGGTGATCCCTGGGGATGGAGATCACCGGTGAGGAATGGTGATTCCGAGGGATGGAAATCACCGGTGAAGAATGCTAATCCCCGGGGATGGAGATACTAGTGAGGAATGTGGATTCCAAGAGGATGGAAATCACCAGTGAAGAATGGTGATCCCGTGGGATGGAAATCACTGGTGAGGAATGGTGATCCCCAAGGATTGAAATCACCAGTTTGGGAATGGTGATCCCAGGGGATGGAAATCTCCGGTGAGGAATCGTGATCCTGGGAGATGAAGATATCCGGTGAGAAATGATGATCCCTGGGATGGAAATCACCGGTGAGGAATGTTGATTCCGGGGTATGGAAATCAGCGGTGAACAAATGGTAATCCCTGGGGATGGAGATCACTGTGAAGAATGTTGATTCCAGGCAGATAGAAATCACCAGTGAGGAATGGTGATCCCGTGGGATGGAAATCACCGGTGAGGGAATGGTGATCCACAGGGATTGAAATCACCAGTGAGGATTGGTGATCCCAGGGGATGGAAATCACTGGTGAGGAATGGTGATCCTGGTGGATGGAAATCACCGGTGAGGAATGTTGATCCCCGGGGATGGAAATAACCGGTGAGGAATGGTGATTCCGAGTGATGGAAATCACCGGTGAGGAATGGTAATCCTGGGGGATGGAAATCGCCGGTGAGAAATGTGATTCCTGGGGATGGAAATCACCGGTGAGGAATGTTGATCCGAGGGATGGAAATAACCAGTGAGGAATGGTGATCCTGGGGGATGGAAATCACCGTTGAGGAATGGTGATCCCCAGGTATTGAAATCACCATTGAGGAATGGTGATCCCAGGGGATGGAGATCACCAGTAAGGAATGGTGATCCCCTGCGATTGAAATCACCAGTTAGGAATGGTGATCCCAGGGTGATGGAAATCACCGGTCAGGAATGGTGATCCCGGGGGATGGAAATCGCCGGTGAGAAATGGTGATTCCTGGGGATGGAAATCACCGGTGAGGGATGTTGATCCCCGGGGATGGAAATAACCAGTGAGGAATGGTGATCTTGGGGGATGGAAATCACTGGTGAAAAATGGTGATCCCCAGGGATGAAATCACCGTTGAGGAATATTGATTACGGGTGATGGAAATCACCTGTGAAGAATGCTGATCCCCGGGGATGGAGATCACCGGTGAGGAATGGTGAACCCGAGGGATGGAAATCACCGGTGAGGAATGGTGATCCCCGGGGATGGAAATCACCAGTGAGGAATGGTGATCCCTAGGGATTGAAATCACCAGTGAGGATTGGTGATCCCAGGGGTTATAAATCAACGGTGAAGAATGCTGATCCCCGGGGATGGAGATCACCGTGAAGAATGTTGATTCCAGGCGGATAGAATCACCAGTGAGGAATGGTGATCCCGTGGATGGAAATCACCGGTGAGGAATGGTGATCCTGGGAGATGAAAATCTCCGGTGAGAAATGATGATCCCTGGGGATGGAAATCACCGGTGAGGAATGTTGATTCCGGGGATGGAAATCACCGGTGAAGAATGGTGTTCACTGGGGATGGAGATCACTGGTGAGGATATTGATTCGAGGGGGATGGGAAACACCAGTGAGGAATGGTGATCTGGGGGGATGGAAATCACCGGTGAGGAATTGTAATCCCCAGGGATTGAAATCAGCATTGAGGAATGGTGATCCCAGGGGATGGAGATCACGAGTGAGGAATGTTGATCCCCAGGGATTGAAATCACAGTTAGGAATGGTGATCCCAGGAGATGGAAATCACCGGTGCAGAATGGTAATCCTGGGGGATGGAAATCACCAGTGAGGAATGGTGATCCCAGGGGATGGAAATCACCGGTGAGGAATGGTGATTCCGGGGAATGGAAATCACCGGTGAAGAATGCTGATCCCCGGGATGGAGATCACCGGTGACGAATGGTGATCCTAGGGGATGGAAAGCACCGGAGAGGAATGGTGATCCCCGCGAATGGAGATCACCGGTGAGGAATGCTGATTCCAGGCAGAGAGAAAACACCAGTGAGGAATGTGATCCCGTGGGATGGAAATCACCGGTGAGGAATGGTGATCCCTAGGGATTGAATCACAGTGAGGATTGGTGATCCCAGGGGGTTATAAATCACCGGTGAGGAATGGTGATCCTGGAGATGAAGATCTCCGGTAAGAAATGATGATCCCTGGGGAAGGAAATCACCGGTAGGGAATGTTGATTCCGGGGATGGAAATCACCGGTGAAGAATGGTGATCCCTGGGGATGGAGATCACTGGT
This sequence comes from Mobula birostris, assembly GCF_030028105.1. Classification (NCBI taxonomy): domain Eukaryota; kingdom Metazoa; phylum Chordata; class Chondrichthyes; order Myliobatiformes; family Myliobatidae; genus Mobula; species Mobula birostris. Next base: position 74,071,858 of record NC_092378.1, on the reverse strand, counting down.
GAAGAATGTTGATTCCAGGCGGATAGAAATCACCATGAGGAATGGTGATCCCGTGGGATGGAAATCACCGGTGAGGAATGGTGATCCCCAGGGATTGAAATCACCAGTGAGGATTCGTGATCCCAGGGGATGGAAATCACCGGTGAGGAATGGTGATCCTGGGAGATGAAAATCTCCGGTGAGAAATGATGATCCCTGGGGATGGAAATCACCGGTGAGGAATGTGATTCCGGGGGATGGAATCACCGGTGAAGAATGGTGATCCCTGGCGATGGAGATCACTTGTGAGGAATGTTGATTCGAGGAGGATGGGAATCACCAGTGAGGAATGGTGATCTGAGGGGATGGAAATCACCGGTGAGGAATGGTAATCCCCAGGGATTGAAATCACCATTGAGAAATGGTGATCCCAGGGGATGGAGATCACCAGTGAGGAATGGTGATCACCAGGGATTGAAATCACCGGTTAGGAATGGTGATCCCAGGGGATGGAAATCACCGGTGAGGAATGGTAATCCTGGGGGATGGAAATCGCTGGTGAGAATGGTGATTCCTGGGGATGGAAATCACCGGTGAGGAATGCTGATCCCCGGGATGGAAATAACCGGTGAGGAATGGTGATCCTGGGGGATGGAAATCACCGGTAAGAAATGGTGATCCCTAGGGATTGAAATCACCAGTGAGGATTGGTGATCCCAGGGGGTTATAAATCACCGGTGAGGAATGGTGATCCCGGGAGATGAAAATCTCCGGTGAGAAATGATCATCCCTGGGGATGGAAATCACCGGTGAGGAATGTTGATTCCGGGGGATCGAAATCACCGATGAAGAATGGTGATCCCTGGGGATGGAGATCACTGTGAGAAATGTTGATTCGAGGGGGATGGAATCACCAGTGAGGAATGGTGATCTGAGGGGATGGAGATCACCAGTAAGGAATGGTGATCCCCAGGGATGGAAATCACCGGTGAGGAATGGTGATCCCAGGGATTGAAATCACCAGTTAGGAATGGTGATCCCAGGGGATGGAAATCACCGGTGAGGAATGTTGATCCCGGGGATGGAAATAACCAGTGCGGAATGGTGATTCTGTGGGATGGAAATCACTGGTGAAGAATGGTGATCCCCAGGGATTGAAATCACCATTGAGGAATATTGATTCCGGGTGATGGAAATCACCAGTGAAGAATGCTGATCCCCGGGGATGGAGATCACCGGTGAGGAATGGTGATTCCGAGGGATGGAAATCACAGTGAGGAATGGTGATCCCCGGGGATGGAAATCACCAGTGAGGAATGGTGATCCCTAGGATTGAAATCACCAGTCAGGATTGGTGATCCCAGGGGTTATAAATCAACGGTGAAGAATGGTGATCCTGGGGATGGAGATCACCGGTGAGGAATGGTGATTCCGAGGGATGGAAATCACCGGTGAAGAATGCTAATCCCCGGGGATGGAGATACTAGTGAGGAATGTGGATTCCAAGAGGATGGAAATCACCAGTGAAGAATGGTGATCCGTGGGATGGAAATCACTGGTGAGGAATGGTGATCCCCAAGGATTGAAATCACCAGTTGGGAATGGTGATCCCAGGGGATGGAAATCACCGGTGAGGAATGTTGATCCCAGGGATTGAAATCACTGTTGAGGAATGGTTATCCCTGGGGATGGAGACCACCGGTGAGGAATGGTTATCCTAGGGGATGGAAATCACTGGTGAGGAATGGTGATTCCGGGGGATGGAAATCACCGGTGAGGAATGGTGATCCAGGGGGATGGAAATCGCTAGTGAGAAATGGTGATCCCTGGGGATGGAAATCATCGGTGAGGAATGTTGATTCCGGGGGAAGGAAATCACCGGTGAAGAATGGTGATCCTCGGGGATGGGGGTCACTGGTGAGAATGGTGATGTGAGGGGATGGAAATCACCGGTGAGGAATGGTAATCACTGGGATTGAAATCACCATTGAGGAATGGTGATCCCATGGGATGGAGATCACCAGTGAGGAATGGTGATCCCCAGGGATTGAAATCACCAGTTAGGAATGGTGATCCCAGGGGATGGAAATCACCGGTGAGGAATGGTGAACCTGGGTGATGGAAATCGCCGGTGAGAAATGGTGATTCCTGGGGATGGAAATCACTGGTGACGAATGTTGATCCCCGGGGATGGAAATAACCGGTGAGGAATGGTGATCCTGGGGGATGGAAATCACTGGTGAAGAATGGTGATCCCCAGGGATTGAAATCACCGTTGCGGAATATTAATTCCGGGTGATGGAAATTAACGGTGAAGAATGCTGATCCCCGGGGACGGAGATCACCGGTGAGGAATGGTGATTCCGAGGGATGGAAATCACCAGTGAGGAATGGTGATCCCTAGGGATTGAAATCACCGGTGAGGAATGGTAATCCTGGGGGATGGAAATCGCTGGTGAGAAATGGTGATTCCTGGGGATGGAAATCACCGGTGAGGAATGCTGATCCCCGGGGATGGAAATAACCGGTGAGGAATGGTGATCCTGGGGATGGAAATCACCGGTAAGAAATGGTGATCCTAGGGATTGAAATCACCAGTGAGGTTTGGTGATCCCAGGGGGTTATAAATCACCGGTGAGGAATGGTGATCCTGGGAGATGAAAATCTCCGGTGAGAAATGATCATCCCTGGGGATGGAAATCAACGGTGAGGAATGTTGATTCCGGGGGATGGAAATCACCGGTGAAGAATGGTGATCCCTGGCGATGGAGATCACTGGTGAGGAATGTTGATTCGAGGAGGATGGAATCACCAGTGAGGAATGGTGATCTGAGGGGATGGAAATCACCGGTGAGGAATGGTAATCCCCAGGGATTGAAATCACCATTGAGAAATGGTGATCCCAGGGGATGGAGATCACCAGTGAGGAATGGTGATCACCAGGGATTGAAATCACCGTTGCGGAATATTAATTCCGGGTGATGGAAATTAACGGTGAAGAATGCTGATCCCAGGGGATGGAAATCACCGGTGAGGAATGGTGATCCTGGAGGATGGAAATCGCCGGTGAGAAATGGTGATCCCCGGGGATGGAAATCACCAGTGAGGTATGTTGACTCCAGGGGATGGAAATCACCGCTGAAGAACGGTGATCCCCGGGCATGGAGATCACCGGTGAGGAATGGTGATTCCGGAGGATGGAAATCACCGGTAAAGAATGGTGATCCCCGGTGAGGAATGCTGATTCCAGGGGATGGAGATCACTGGTGAGGAATAGTGATTCCGGGGATGGAAATCACCGGTGAATATTGGTGATCCCCGGGGATGGAGATACTAGTGAGGAATGTGGATTCCAAGAGGATGGAAATCACCAATGAGGAATGGTGATCCCGTGGGATGGAAATCACCGGTGAGGAATGGTGATCCCCAAGGATTGAAATCACCAGTTGGGAATGGTGATCCCAGGGGATGGAAATCTCCGGTGAGGAATCGTGATCCTGGGAGATGAAGATATCCGGTGAGAAATGATGATCCCTGGGGATGGAAATCACCGGTGAGGAATGTTGATTCCGGGGTATGGAAATCAGCGGTGAAGAATGGTAATCCCTGGGGATGGAGATCACTGGTGAAGAATGTTGATTCCAGGCAGATAGAAATCACCAGTGAGGAATGGTGATCCCGTGGGATGGAAATCACCGGTGAGGAATGGTGATCCACAGGGATTGAAATCACCAGTGAGGATTGGTGATCCCAGGGGATGGAAATCACTGGTTAGGAATGGTGATCCTGGGGGATGGAAATCACCGGTGAGGAATGTTGATCCCCGGGGATGGAAATAACCGGTGAGGAATGGTGATTCCGATGGATGGAAATCACCGGTGAGGAATGGTAATCCTGGGGGATGGAAATCGCCGGTGAGAAATGGTGATTCCTGGGATGGAAATCACCGGTGAGGAATGTTGATCCGAGGGATGGAAATAACCGGTGAGGAATGGTGATCCTGGGGGATGGAAATCACCGTTGAGGAATGGTGATCCCCAGGTATTGAAATCACCATTGAGGAATGGTGATCCCAGGGGATGGAGATCACCAGTAAGGAATGGTGATCCCCTGCGATTGAAATCACCAGTTAGGAATGGTGATCCCAGGGGATGGAAATCACCGGTCAGGAATGGTGATCCCGGGGGATGGAAATCGCCGGTGAGAAATGGTGATTCCTGGGATGGAAATCACCGGTGAGGGATGTTGATCCCGGGGATGGAAATAACCAGTGAGGAATGGTGATCTTGGGGGATGGAAATCACTGGTGAAAAATGGTGATCCCCAGGGATTGAAATCACCGTTGAGGAATATTGATTACGGGTGATGGAAATCACCTGTGAAGAATGCTGATCCCGGGGATGGAGATCACCGGTGAGGAATGGTGAACCCGAGGGATGGAAATCACCGGTGAGGAATGGTGATCCCCGGGATGGAAATCACCAGTGAGGAATGGTGATCCCTAGGGATTGAAATCACCAGTGAGGATTGGTGATCCCAGGGGTTATAAATCAACGGTGAAGAATGCTGATCCCCGGGGATGGAGATCACCGGTGAAGAATGTTGATTCCAGGCGGATAGAAATCACCAGTGAGGAATGGTGATCCCGTGGGATGGAAATCACCGGTGAGGAATGGTGATCCTGGGAGATGAAAATCTCCGGTGAGAAATGATGATCCCTGGGGATGGAAATCACCGGTGAGGAATGTTGATTCCGGAGGATGGAAATCACCGGTGAGGAATGTTGATTCCGGGGGATGGAAATCACCGGTGAAGAATGGTGTTCACTGGGGATGGAGATCACTGGTGAGGAATATTGATTCGAGGGGGATGGGAAACACCAGTGAGGAATGGTGATCTGGGGGGATGGAAATCACCGGTGAGGAATGGTAATCCCCAGGGATTGAAATCAGCATTGAGGAATGGTGATCCCAGGGGATGGAGATCACGAGTGAGGAATGTTGATCCCCAGGGATTGAAATCACCAGTTAGGAATGGTGATCCAGGAGATGGAAATCACCGGTGCAGAATGGTAATCCTGGGGGATGGAAATCACCAGTGAGGAATGGTGATCCCAGGGGATGGACACCGGTGAGGAATGGTGATTCCGGGGAATGGAAATCACCGGTGAAGAATGCTGATCCCCGGGGATGGAGATCACCGGTGACGAATGGTGATCCTAGGGGATGGAAAGCACCGGAGAGGAATGGTGATCCCCACGAATGGAGATCACCGGTGAGGAATGCTGATTCCAGGCAGAGAGAAAACACCAGTGAGGAATGGTGATCCCGTGGGATGGAAATCACCAGTGAGGAATGGTGATCCCTAGGGATTGAAATCACCAGTGAGGATTGGTGATCCCAGGGGGTTATAAATCACCGGTGAAGAATGGTGATCCTGGGAGATGAAGATCTCCGGTAAGAAATGATGATCCCTGGGGAAGGAAATCACCGGTAGGGAATGTTGATTCCGGGGGATGGAAATCACCGGTGAAGAATGGTGATCCCTGGGGATGGAGATCACTGGTGAAGAATGTTGATTCCAGGCGGATAGAAATCACCAGTGAGGAATGGTGATCCCGTGGGATGGAAATCACCGGTGAGGAATGGTAATCCCCAGGGATTGAAATCAGCATTGAGGAATGGTGATCCCAGGGGATGGAGATCACGAGTGAGGAATGTTGATCCCCAGGGATTGAAATCACCAGTTAGGAATGGTGATCCCAGGAGATGGAAATCACCGGTGCAGAATGGTAATCCTGGGGGATGGAAATCACCAGTGAGGAATGGTGATCCCAGGGGATGGAAATCACCGGTGAGGAATGGTGATTCCGGGGAATGGAAATCACCGGTGAAGAATGCTGATCCCCGGGGATGGAGATCACCGGTGACGAATGGTGATCCTAGGGGATGGAAAGCACCGGAGAGGAATGGTGATCCCCACGAATGGAGATCACCGGTGAGGAATGCTGATTCCAGGCAGAGAGAAAACACCAGTGAGGAATGGTGATCCCGTGGGATGGAAATCACCAGTGAGGAATGGTGATCCCTAGGGATTGAAATCACCAGTGAGGATTGGTGATCCCAGGGGGTTATAAATCACCGGTGAAGAATGGTGATCCTGGGAGATGAAGATCTCCGGTAAGAAATGATGATCCCTGGGGAAGGAAATCACCGGTAGGGAATGTTGATTCCGGGGGATGGAAATCACCGGTGAAGAATGGTGATCCCTGGGGATGGAGATCACTGGTGAAGAATGTTGATTCCAGGCGGATAGAAATCACCAGTGAGGAATGGTGATCCCGTGGGATGGAAATCACCGGTGAGGAATGGTGATCCCCAGGGATTGAAATCACCAGTGAGGATTCGTGATCCCAGGGGATGGAAATCACCGGTGAGGAATGGTGATCCTGGGAGATGAAAATCTCCGGTGAGAAATGATGATCCCTGGGGATGGAAATCACCGGTGAGGAATGTTGATTCCGGGGGATGGAAATCACCGGTGAAGAATGGTGATCCCTGGCGATGGAGATCACTTGTGAGGAATGTTGATTCGAGGAGGATGGGAATCACCAGTGAGGAATGGTGATCTGAGGGGATGGAAATCACCGGTGAGGAATGGTAATCCCCAGGGATTGAAATCACCATTGAGAAATGGTGATCCCAGGGGATGGAGATCACCAGTGAGGAATGGTGATCACCAGGGATTGAAATCACCGGTTAGGAATGGTGATCCCAGGGGATGGAAATCACCGGTGAGGAATGGTAATCCTGGGGGATGGAAATCGCTGGTGAGAAATGGTGATTCCTGGGGATGGAAATCACCGGTGAGGAATGCTGATCCCCGGGGATGGAAATAACCGGTGAGGAATGGTGATCCTGGGGGATGGAAATCACCGGTAAGAAATGGTGATCCCTAGGGATTGAAATCACCAGTGAGGATTGGTGATCCCAGGGGGTTATAAATCACCGGTGAGGAATGGTGATCCCGGGAGATGAAAATCTCCGGTGAGAAATGATCATCCCTGGGGATGGAAATCACCGGTGAGGAATGTTGATTCCGGGGGATCGAAATCACCGATGTAGAATGGTGATCCTGGGGATGGAGATCACTGGTGAGAAATGTTGATTCGAGGGGGATGGGAATCACCAGTGAGGAATGGTGATCTGAGGGGATGGAGATCACCAGTAAGGAATGGTGATCCCCAGGGATGGAAATCACCGGTGAGGAATGGTGATCCCCAGGGATTGAAATCACCAGTTAGGAATGGTGATCCCAGGGGATGGAAATCACCGGTGAGGAATGTTGATCCCCGGGGATGGAAATAACCAGTGCGGAATGGTGATTCTGTGGGATGGAAATCACTGGTGAAGAATGGTGATCCCCAGGGATTGAAATCACCATTGAGGAATATTGATTCCGGGTGATGGAAATCACCAGTGAAGAATGCTGATCCCCGGGGATGGAGATCACCGGTGAGGAATGGTGATTCCGAGGGATGGAAATCACCAGTGAGGAATGGTGATCCCCGGGGATGGAAATCACCAGTGAGGAATGGTGATCCCTAGGGATTGAAATCACCAGTGAGGATTGGTGATCCCAGGGGTTATAAATCAACGGTGAAGAATGGTGATCCCTGGGGATGGAGATCACCGGTGAGGAATGGTGATTCCGAGGGATGGAAATCACCGGTGAAGAATGCTAATCCCCGGGGATGGAGATACTAGTGAGGAATGTGGATTCCAAGAGGATGGAAATCACCAGTGAAGAATGGTGATCCCGTGGGATGGAAATCACTGGTGAGGAATGGTGATCCCCAAGGATTGAAATCACCAGTTGGGAATGGTGATCCCAGGGGATGGAAATCACCGGTGAGGAATGTTGATCCCCAGGGATTGAAATCACTGTTGAGGAATGGTTATCCCTGGGGATGGAGACCACCGGTGAGGAATGGTTATCCTAGGGGATGGAAATCACTGGTGAGGAATGGTGATTCCGGGGGATGGAAATCACCGGTGAGGAATGGTGATCCAGGGGGATGGAAATCGCTAGTGAGAAATGGTGATCCCTGGGGATGGAAATCATCGGTGAGGAATGTTGATTCCGGGGGAAGGAAATCACCGGTGAAGAATGGTGATCCTCGGGGATGGGGGTCACTGGTGAGGAATGGTGATGTGAGGGGATGGAAATCACCGGTGAGGAATGGTAATCCACTGGGATTGAAATCACCATTGAGGAATGGTGATCCCATGGGATGGAGATCACCAGTGAGGAATGGTGATCCCCAGGGATTGAAATCACCAGTTAGGAATGGTGATCCCAGGGGATGGAAATCACCGGTGAGGAATGGTGAACCTGGGTGATGGAAATCGCCGGTGAGAAATGGTGATTCCTGGGGATGGAAATCACTGGTGACGAATGTTGATCCCCGGGGATGGAAATAACCGGTGAGGAATGGTGATCCTGGGGGATGGAAATCACTGGTGAAGAATGGTGATCCCCAGGGATTGAAATCACCGTTGCGGAATATTAATTCCGGGTGATGGAAATTAACGGTGAAGAATGCTGATCCCCGGGGACGGAGATCACCGGTGAGGAATGGTGATTCCGAGGGATGGAAATCACCGGTGAGAAATGGTGATCCCCGGGGATGGAAATCACCAGTGAGGAATGGTGATCCCTAGGGATTGAAATCACCGGTGAGGAATGGTAATCCTGGGGGATGGAAATCGCTGGTGAGAAATGGTGATTCCTGGGGATGGAAATCACCGGTGAGGAATGCTGATCCCCGGGGATGGAAATAACCGGTGAGGAATGGTGATCCTGGGGGATGGAAATCACCGGTAAGAAATGGTGATCCCTAGGGATTGAAATCACCAGTGAGGTTTGGTGATCCCAGGGGGTTATAAATCACCGGTGAGGAATGGTGATCCTGGGAGATGAAAATCTCCGGTGAGAAATGATCATCCCTGGGGATGGAAATCAACGGTGAGGAATGTTGATTCCGGGGGATGGAAATCACCGGTGAAGAATGGTGATCCCTGGCGATGGAGATCACTGGTGAGGAATGTTGATTCGAGGAGGATGGGAATCACCAGTGAGGAATGGTGATCTGAGGGGATGGAAATCACCGGTGAGGAATGGTAATCCCCAGGGATTGAAATCACCATTGAGAAATGGTGATCCCAGGGGATGGAGATCACCAGTGAGGAATGGTGATCACCAGGGATTGAAATCACCGGTTAGGAATGGTGATCCCAGGGGATGGAAATCACCGGTGAGGAATGGTAATCCTGGGGGATGGAAATCGCTGGTGAGAAATGGTGATTCCTGGGGATGGAAATTACCGGTGAGGAATGCTGATCCCCGGGGATGGAAATAACCGGTGAGGAATGGTGATCCTGGGGGATGGAAATCACCGGTAAGAAATGGTGATCCCTAGGGATTGAAATCACCAGTGAGGATTGGTGATCCCAGGGGGTTATAAATCACCGGTGAGGAATGGTGATCCCGGGAGATGAAAATCTCCGGTGAGAAATGATCATCCCTGGGGATGGAAATCACCGGTGAGGAATGTTGATTCCGGGGGATCGAAATCACCGATGAATAATGGTGATCCCTGGGGATGGAGATCACTGGTGAGAAATGTTGATTCGAGGGGGATGGGAATCACCAGTGAGGAATGGTGATCTGAGGGGATGGAGATCACCAGTAAGGAATGGTGATCCCCAAGGATGGAAATCACCGGTGAGGAATGGTGATCCCCAGGGATTGAAATCACCAGTTAGGAATGGTGATCCCAGGGGATGGAAATCACCGGTGAGGAATGTTGATCCCCGGGGATGGAAATAACCAGTGCGGAATGGTGATTCTGTGGGATGGAAATCACTGGTGAAGAATGGTGATCCCCAGGGATTGAAATCACCATTGAGGAATATTGATTCCGGGTGATGGAAATCACCAGTGAAGAATGCTGATCCCCGGGGATGGAGATCACCGGTGAGGAATGGTGATTCCGAGGGATGGAAATCACCAGTGAGGAATGGTGATCCCCGGGGATGGAAATCACCAGTGAGGAATGGTGATCCCTAGGGATTGAAATCACCAGTCAGGATTGGTGATCCCAGGGGTTATAAATCAACGGTGAAGAATGGTGATCCCTGGGGATGGAGATCACCGGTGAGGAATGGTGATTCCGAGGGATGGAAATCACCGGTGAAGAATGCTAATCCCCGGGGATGGAGATACTAGTGAGGAATGTGGATTCCAAGAGGATGGAAATCACCAGTGAAGAATGGTGATCCCGTGGTATGGAAATCACCGGTGAGGAATGGTGATCCCCAAGGATTGAAATCACCAGTTGGGAATGGTGATCCCAGGGGATGGAAATCACCGGTGAGGAATGTTGATCCCCAAGGATTGAAATCACTGTTGAGGAATGGTGATCCCTGGGGATGGAGACCACCGGTGAGGAATGGTTATCCTGGGGGATGGAAATCACTGGTGAGGAATGGTGATTCCGAGGGATGGAAATCACCGGTGAGGAATGGTGATCCAGGGGGATGGAAATCGCTAGTGAGAAATGGTGATCCCTGGGGATGGAAATCATCGGTGAGGAATGTTGATTCCGGGGGAAGGAAATCACCGGTGAAGAATGGTGATCCTCGGGGATGGGGGTCACTGGTGAGGAATGGTGATGTGAGGGGATGGAAATCACCGGTGAGGAATGGTAATCCACTGGGATTGAAATCACCATTGAGGAATGGTGATCCCATGGGATGGAGATCACCAGTGAGGAATGGTGATCCCCAGGGATTGAAATCACCAGTTAGGAATGGTGATCCCAGGGGATGGAAATCACCGGTGAGGAATGGTGAACCTGGGTGATGGAAATCGCCGGTGAGAAATGGTGATTCCTGGGGATGGAAATCACTGGTGACGAATGTTGATCCCCGGGGATGGAAATAACCGGTGAGGAATGGTGATCCTGGGGGATGGAAATCACTGGTGAAGAATAGTGATCCACAGGGATTGAAATCACCGTTGCGGAATATTAATTCCGGGTGATGGAAATTAACGGTGAAGAATGCTGATCCCAGGGGATGGAAATCACCGGTGAGGAATGGTGATCCTGGAGGATGGAAATCGCCGGTGAGAAATGGTGATCCCCGGGGATGGAAATCACCGGTGAGGTATGTTGACTCCAGGGGATGGAAATCACCGCTGAAGAACGGTGATCCCCGGGCATGGAGATCACCGGTGAGGAATGGTGATTCCGGAGGGATGGAAATCACCGGTAAAGAATGGTGATCCCCGGTGAGGAATGCTGATTCCAGGGGATGGAGATCACTGGTGAGGAATAGTGATTCCGGGGATGGAAATCACCGGTGAATATTGGTGATCCCCGGGGATGGAGATACTAGTGAGGAATGTGGATTCCAAGAGGATGGAAATCACCAATGAGGAATGGTGATCCCGTGGGATGGAAATCACCGGTGAGGAATGGTGATCCCCAAGGATTGAAATCACCAGTTGGGAATGGTGATCCCAGGGGATGGAAATCTCCGGTGAGGAATCGTGATCCTGGGAGATGAAGATATCCGGTGAGAAATGATGATCCCTGGGGATGGAAATCACCGGTGAGGAATGTTGATTCCGGGGTATGGAAATCAGCGGTGAAGAATGGTAATCCCTGGGGATGGAGATCACTGGTGAAGAATGTTGATTCCAGGCAGATAGAAATCACCAGTGAGGAATGGTGATCCCGTGGGATGGAAATCACCGGTGAGGAATGGTGATCCACAGGGATTGAAATCACCAGTGAGGATTGGTGATCCCAGGGGATGGAAATCACTGGTGAGGAATGGTGATCCTGCGGGATGGAAATCACCGGTGAGGAATGTTGATCCCCGGGGATGGAAATAACCGGTGAGGAATGGTGATTCCGAGGGATGGAAATCACCGGTGAGGAATGGTAATCCTGGGGGATGGAAATCGCCGGTGAGAAATGGTGATTCCTGGGGATGGAAATCACCGGTGAGGAATGTTGATCCGAGGGATGGAAATAACCGGTGAGGAATGGTGATCCTGGGGGATGGAAATCACCGTTGAGGAATGGTGATCCCCAGGTATTGAAATCACCATTGAGGAATGGTGATCCCAGGGGATGGAGATCACCAGTAAGGAATGGTGATCCCCTGCGATTGAAATCACCAGTTAGGAATGGTGATCCCAGGGGATGGAAATCACCGGTCAGGAATGGTGATCCCGGGGGATGGAAATCGCCGGTGAGAAATGGTGATTCCTGGGGATGGAAATCACCGGTGAGGGATGTTGATCCCCGGGGATGGAAATAACCAGTGAGGAATGGTGATCTTGGGGGATGGAAATCACTGGTGAAAAATGGTGATCCCCAGGGATTGAAATCACCGTTGAGGAATATTGATTACGGGTGATGGAAATCACCTGTGAAGAATGCTGATCCCCGGGGATGGAGATCACCGGTGAGGAATGGTGAACCCGAGGGATGGAAATCACCGGTGAGGAATGGTGATCCCCGGGGATGGAAATCACCAGTGAGGAATGGTGATCCCTAGGGATTGAAATCACCAGTGAGGATTGGTGATCCCAGGGGTTAAAAATCAACGGTGAAGAATGGTGATCCCTGAGGATGGAGATCACCGGTGAGGAATGGTGATTCCGAGGGATGGAAATCACCGGTGAAGAATGCTAATCCCCGGGGATGGAGATACTAGTGAGGAATGTGGATTCCAAGAGGATGGAAATCACCAGTGAAGAATGGTGATCCCGTGGGATGGAAATCACCGGTGAGGAATGGTGATCCCCAAGGATTGAAATCACCAGTTGGGAATGGTGATCCCAGGGGATGGAAATCACCGGTGAGGAATGTTGATCCCCAAGGATTGAAATCACTGTTGAGGAATGGTGATCCCTGGGGATGGAGACCACCGGTGAGGAATGGTTATCCTGGGGGATGGAAATCACTGGTGAGGAATGGTGATTCCGAGGGATGGAAATCACCGGTGAGGAATGGTGATCCAGGGGGATGGAAATCGCTAGTGAGAAATGGTGATCCCTGGGGATGGAAATCATCGGTGAGGAATGTTGATTCCGGGGGAAGGAAATCACCGGTGAAGAATGGTGATCCTCGGGGATGGGGGTCACTGGTGAGGAATGGTGATGTGAGGGGATGGAAATCACCGGTGAGGAATGGTAATCCACTGGGATTGAAATCACCATTGAGGAATGGTGATCCCATGGGATGGAGATCACCAGTGAGGAATGGTGATCCCCAGGGATTGAAATCACCAGTTAGGAATGGTGATCCCAGGGGATGGAAATCACCGGTGAGGAATGGTGAACCTGGGTGATGGAAATCGCCGGTGAGAAATGGTGATTCCTGGGGATGGAAATCACTGGTGACGAATGTTGATCCCCGGGGATGGAAATAACCGGTGAGGAATGGTGATCCTGGGGGATGGAAATCACTGGTGAAGAATAGTGATCCCCAGGGATTGAAATCACCGTTGCGGAATATTAATTCCGGGTGATGGAAATTAACGGTGAAGAATGCTGATCCCAGGGGATGGAGATCACCAGTGAGGAATGGTGATCCCCAGGAATTGAAATCACCAGTTAGGTATGGTGATCCCAGGGGATGGAAATCACCGGTGAGGAATGGTGATCCTGGAGGATGGAAATCGCCGGTGAGAAATGGTGATCCCCGGGGATGGAAATCACCGGTGAGGTATGTTGACTCCAGGGGATGGAAATCACCGCTGAAGAACGGTGATCCCCGGGCATGGAGATCACCGGTGAGGAATGGTGATTCCGGAGGGATGGAAATCACCGGTAAAGAATGGTGATCCCCGGTGAGGAATGCTGATTCCAGGGGATGGAGATCACTGGTGAGGAATAGTGATTCCGGGGATGGAAATCACCGGTGAATATTGGTGATCCCCGGGGATGGAGATACTAGTGAGGAATGTGGATTCCAAGAGGATGGAAATCACCAATGAGGAATGGTGATCCCGTGGGATGGAAATCACCGGTGAGGAATGGTGATCCCCAAGGATTGAAATCACCAGTTGGGAATGGTGATCCCAGGGGATGGAAATCTCCGGTGAGGAATCGTGATCCTGGGAGATGAAGATATCCGGTGAGAAATGATGATCCCTGGGGATGGAAATCACCGGTGAGGAATGTTGATTCCGGGGTATGGAAATCAGCGGTGAAGAATGGTGATCCCTGGGGATGGAGATCACTGGTGAAGAATGTTGATTCCAGGCAGATAGAAATCACCAGTGAGGAATGGTGATCCCGTGGGATGGAAATCACCGGTGAGGAATGGTGATCCACAGGGATTGAAATCACCAGTGAGGATTGGTGATCCCAGGGGATGGAAATCACTGGTGAGGAATGGTGATCCTGGGGGATGGAAATCACCGGTGAGGAATGTTGATCCCCGGGGATGGAAATAACCGGTGAGGAATGGTGATTCCGAGGGATGGAAATCACCGGTGAGGAATGGTGATCCCTAGGGATTGAAATCACCAGTGAGGATTGGTGATCCCAGGGGTTATAAATCAACGGTGAAGAATGGTGATCCCTGGGGATGGAGATCACTAGTGAGGAATGGTGATCCTACTGGATGGAGGTCACCGGTGAGGAATGCTGATGCTCGGGGCTCGAGATCACTGGTTAAGAATGGTTATCCCGAGAGATGGAAATCACTGGTGAGGAATGGTGATGCTGGGTGATGGAAATCACTGGTGAGGAATGGTGATCCCCAGGGATTGAAATCACCGTTTAGGAATGGTGATCCCTGGGGATGGAGATCACCGGTGAGGAATGGTTATACTGGGGGATGGAAATCACTGGTGAGGAATGGTGATCCCGGGGGATGGAAATCACCAGTGAGGATTGGTGACCCTGCTGGATGGAAATCACCGGTGAGGAATGGTGATCCTGGGGGATGGAAATCGCCGGTGAGAAATGGTGATCCATAGGGATAGAAATCACCGGTGAGGAATGTTGATTCCGGGGGATGGAAATCACCGGTGAGGAATAGTGATCCCGAGGGATGGAGGTCACCAGTGAGGAATGGTGATGCTCGGGGCTGGAGATCACCGGTGAGAAATAGTGATTCCCGGGGATGGAAATCACCGGTGAGGTATGTTGACTCCGGGGGATGGAAATCACCGGTAAGGAATGGTGATCCCCAGGGATTGAAATCACCGTTGAGGAATGTTGATTCCGGGGGATGGAAAACACCGGGTAAAGAATGCTGATCCCTGGGGATGGAGATCACCGGTGAGGAATGTTGATTCCAGGCGGATAGAAATCACCAGTGAGGAATGGTGATCCCGTGAGATGGAAATCACCGGTGAGGAATGGTGATCACAAGAGATTGAAATCACCGTTGAGGATTGGTGATCCCAGGGGATGGAAATCACCGGTGAGGAATGGTGATCCCTGGGGATGGAAATCACCGGTGCGGAATGGTAATCCTCAGGGATTGAAATCACCATTGAGGAATGGTGATCCCAGGGGATGGAGATCACCAGTGAGGAATGGTGATCCCCAGGAATTGAAATCACCAGTTAGGAATGGTGATCCCAGGGGATGGAAATCACCGGTGAGGAATGCTGATTCCAGGGGAATGGAATAACCAGCGAGGAATGGTGATCCCCAGAGATTAAAATCACCATTGAGGAATGTTGAATCCGGGGGATAGAAATCACCGGTGAAGAATGGTGATCCCCGGGGATGGAGATCACCGGTGAGGAATAGTGATTCCGGGGAGGGAAATCACCGGTGAAGAATGGTGATCCCCGGGGATGAAGATACTAGTGAGGAATGTGGATTCCAAGAGGATGAAAATCACCAGTGAGGAATGGTGATCCCGTGGGATGGAAATCACCGGTGAGGAATGGTGATGCTGGGGGATGGAAATCGCCGGTGAGAAATGGTGATTCCTGGGGATGGAAATCACCGGTGAGGAATGTTGATCCCCGGGGATGGAAATCACCTGTGGGGAATGGTGATTCCGGGGGTATGGAAATCACCGGTGAGGAATGGTGATCCTTGGGGATTGAGGTCACCGGTGACAAATGGTGATCCCTGGGGATGGAAATCACCGGTATGGAATGTTGATTCCGGGGGATGGAAATCACTGGTGTAGAATGGTGATCCCTGGCGATGGAGATCACCGGTAAGGAATGGTGATCCCGGGGGATGGAAATCACCAGTGAGGATTGGTGATCCTGAGGGATGGAAATCATCTGTGAGGAATGGTGATCCTGGGGGACGGAAATCGACGGTGAGAAATGGTGATTCCTGGGGATGGAAATCACCGGTGAGGAATGTTGATCCCCGGGGATGGAAATAACCAGTGAGGAATGGTGATCCTGGGGGATGGATATCACCGGTGAGGAATAGTGATCCCCAGGGATTGAAATCACCATTGAGGAATGGTGATCACAGGGGATGGAGATCACCAGTGAGGAATGGTGATCACAGGGGATGGATATCACCGGTGAGGAATGTTGATCCCAGGAGATGGAAATCACCAGTGAAGAATGGTGATCCTGGGGGATGGAAATCACCGGTGGGGAATGGTGATTCCGGGGGTATAGAAATCAATGGTGAGGAATGGTGATCCCTGGGGATTGAGATCACCGGTGAAAAATGATGATCCCTGGGGATGGAAATCACCGATACGGAAGGTTGATTCCGGGGGATGGAAATCACTGGTGTAGAATGGTGATCCCTGGCGATGGAGATCACCGGTGAGGAATGGTGATCCCGGGGGATGGAAATTACCAGTGAGGATTGGTGATCCTGCTGGATGGAAATCACCGGTGAGGAATGGTGATCCTGGGGGATGGAAATCACCGGTGAGGAATGGTGATCCCCAGGGATTGAAATCACCATTGAGGAATGGTGATCCCAGGGGATGGAGATCACCAGTGAGGAATGGTGATCCCCAGGGACTGAAATCAACAGATAGGAATGGTGATCCCAGGGGATGGAAATCACCGGTGACGAATGGTGATCCTGGGGGATGGAAATCGCCGGTGAGAAATGGTGATTCCTGGGGATGGAAATCACCGGTGAGGAATGTTGATCCCGGGGATGCAAATAACCGGTGAGGAATGGTGATCCTGGGGGATGGAAATCGCCAGTGAGAAATGGTGATCCCTGGGGATGGAGATCAAAGGTGAGAAATAGAAATAGTGATCCCCGTGGATGGAAATCACCGGCGAGGTATCCGGGGGATGGAAATCACCGGTGAGGAATGGTGATCCCCAGGGATTGAAATCACCGTTGAGGAATGTTGATTCCGGGGGATGGAAATCACCGGTAAAGAATGCTGATCCCTGGGGATGGAGATCACCGGTGAGGAATGTTAATTCCAGGTGGATAGAAATCACCAGTGAGGAATGGTGATCCCGTGAGATGGAAATCACTGGTGAGGAATGGTGATCCCAAGGGATTGAAATCACCGTTGAGGAATGTTGATTCCGGGGGATGGAAATCACCGGTAAAGAATGCTGATCGCCGGGGATGGAGATCACAGGTGAGGAATGTTGATTCCAGGCGGATAGAAATCACCAGTGAGGAATGGTGAATCCGTGGGATGGAAATCACCGGTGAGGAATGGTGATCCCCAGGGATTGAAATCACCAGTGAGGATTGGTGATCCCAGGGGATGGAAATCACCGGTGAAGAATGTTGATTCCGGGGAATGGAAATCACCGGTGAAGAATGGTGATCCCTGGGGATGGAGATCACTGGTGAGGAATGTTGATTCCAGGGGGATGGGAATCACCAGTGAGGAATGGTGATCTGGGGGGGATGGAAATCACCGGTGAGGAATGGTAATCCCCAGGGATTGAAATCGCCGGTGAGGAATGGTGATCCCCCGGGATTGAAATCACTGTTGAGGAATGGTGATCCCGGGGGATGGAGATCACCAGTGAGGAATGGTGATCACAGGGGATGGAGATCACCTGTGAGGAATGTTGATCCCAGGGGATGGAAATCACCAGTGAAGAATGGTGATCCTGGGGGATGGAAATCACCGGTGGGGAATGGTGATTCCGGGGGTATAGAAATCAACGGTGAGGAATGGTGATCCCTGGGGATTGAGATCACCGGTGACAAATGATGATCCCTGGGGATGGAAATCACCGATACGGAATGTTGATTCCGGGGGATGGAAATCACTGGTGTAGAATGGTGATCCCTGGCGATGGAGATCACCGGTAAGGAATGGTGATCCCGGGGGATGGAAATCACCAGTGAGGATTGGTGATCCTGCTGGATGGAAATCACCGGTGAGGAATGGTGATCCTGGGGGATGGAAATCGCTGGTGAGAAATGGTGATCCATAGGGATAGAAATCACCGGTGAGGAATGTTGATACCGGGGGATGGAAATCACCGGTGAAGAATGGTGATCCCGAGGCATGGAGGTCACCGGTGAGGAATGGTGATGCTCGGGGCTGGAGATCACCGGTGAGGAATGGTGATCCCGGGGGATGGAGATCACCAGTGAGGAATGGTGATCCTGCTGGATGGAAATCACCGGGTAGGAATGGTGATCCTGGGGGATGGAAATCGCCAGTGAGAAATGGTGATCCATAGTGATAGAAATCACCGGTGAAGAATGTTGATTCCGGGAGATGGAAATCACCGGTGAAGAATGGTGATCCCAGGGGATGGAGGTCACCGGTGATGAATGGTGATGCTAGGGACTGGAGATCACCAGTGAGGAATGGTGATCCCGGGGTATGGAAATCACCGGTGAGGAATGGTGATCCTGAGGGATGGAAATCATCTGTGAGAAATGGTGATCCCTGGGGATGGAAATCACCAGTGAAGAATGGTGATCCCCGGGGATGGAGGTCACAGGTGAGGAATGGTGATTAGGGGGGATGGAAATCACCAGTGAGGAATGTTTTCTCAGGGGATGGAAATCATTGGTGAGGAATGGTGATCCTGGGGGATGGAAATCGCTGGTGAGAAATGGTGATCCCTGGGGATGGAGATCACCGGTGAGTAATAGTGTTCCCCAGGGATGGAAATCACCGGCGAGGTATGCTGACTCCGGGGGATGGAAATCACCAATGAGGAATGGTGATCCCAAGGGATTGAAATCACCGTTGAGGATTGCTGATCCCAGGGGATGGAAATCACCGGTGAGGAATGGTGATCCTGGGAGATGGAAATCACCGGTGAAGAATGGTGATCCCTGGGGATGGAGATCACTGGTGAGGAATGTTGATTCGAGAGGGATGGGAATCACCAGTGAGGAATGGTGATCTGGGGGGATGGAAAACACCGGTGAGGAATGGTAATCCCCAGGGATTGAAATCATCATTGAGGAATGGTGATCCCAGGGGATGGAGATCACCAGTGAGGAATGGTGATCCCCAGCAATTGAAATCAACAGTTAGGAATGGTGATCCCAGGGGATGGAAATCACCGGTGAGGAATGGTGATCCTGGGGGATGGAAATCGCCGGTGAGAAATGGTGATTCCTGGGGATGGAAATCACCGGTGAGGAATGTTGATCCCCGGGGATGGAAATAACCGGTGCGGAATGGTGATCCTGGGAGATGGAAATCACCGGTGAAGAATGGTGATTCCTGGGGATGGAGATCACTGGTGAGGAATGTTGATTCGAGAGGGATGGGAATCACCAGTGAGGAATGGTGATCTGGGGGGATGGAAATCACCGGTGAGGAATGGTAATCCCCAGGGATTGAAATCACCATTGAGGAATGGTGATCCCAGGGGATGGAAATCACCAGTGAGGAATGGTGATCCCCAGCAATTGAAATCACCAGTTAGGTATGGTGATCCCAGGGGATGGAAATCACCGGTGAGGAATGGTGATCCTGGAGGATGGAAATCGCCGGTGAGAAATGGTGATCCCTGGGGATGGAGATCACCGGTGAGAAATAGTGTTCCCCGGGGATGGAAATCACCGGCGAGGTATGTTGACTCTGGGGGATGGAAATCACTGGTGAGGAATGGTGATCCCAAGGGATTGAAATCACCGTTGAGGATTGGTGATCCCAGGGGATGGAAATCACCGGTGAGGAATGGTGATCCTGGGAGATGGAAATCACCGGTGAAGAATGGTGATCCCTGGGGATGGAGATCACTGGTGAGGAATGTTGATTCGAGAGGGATGGGAATCACCAGTAAGGAATGGTGATCTGGGGGGATGGAAATCACCAGTGAGGAATGGTAATCCCCAGGGATTGAAATCACCATTGAGGAATGGTGATCCCAGGGGATGGAGATCACCAGTGAGGAATGGTGATCCCAAGGAATTGAAATCAACAGTTAGGAATGGTGATCCCAGGGGATGGAAATCACCGGTGAGGAATGGTGATCCTGGAGGATGGAAATCGCCGGTGAGAAATGGTGATTCCTGGGGATGGAAATCACCGGTGAGGAATGTTGATCCCCGGGGATGGAAATAACCGGTGCGGAATGGTGATCCTGGGAGATGGAAATCACCGGTGAAGAATGGTGATCCCTGGGGATGGAGATCACTGGTGAGGAATGTTGATTCGAGAGGGATGGGAATCACCAGTGAGGAATGGTGATCTGGGGGGATGGAAATCACCGGTGAGGAATGGTAATCCCCAGGGATTGAAATCACCATTGAGGAATGGTGATCCCAGGGGATGGAGATCACCAGTGAGGAATGGTGATCCCAAGGAATTGAAATCAACAGTTAGGAATGGTGATCCCAGGGGATGGAAATCACCGGTGAGGAATGGTGATCCTGGAGGATGGAAATCGCCGGTGAGAAATGGTGATTCCTGGGGATGGAAATCACCGGTGAGGAATGTTGATCCCCGGGGGTGGAAATAACCAGTGCGGAATGGTGATCCTGGGAGATGGAAATCACCGGTGAAGAATGGTGATCCCTGGGGATGGAGATCACTGGTGAGGAATGTTGATTCGAGAGGGATGGTAATCACCAGTGAGGAATGGTGATCTGGGGGGATGGAAATCACCGGTGAGGAATGGTAATCTACAGGGATTGAAATCGCCGGTGAGGAATGGTGATTCCAGGGGATGGAGATCACCAGTGAGGAATGGTGATCCCCAGGGATTGAAATCACCGTTGAGGAATGGTGATCCCGGGGGATGGAGATCACCAGTGAGGAATGGTGATCACAGGGGATGGAGATCATCATGTGAGGAATGGTGATCCCGGGGGATGGAAATCACCAGTGAGGAATTGTGATTCTGGAGGATGGAAATCACCGGTGGGGAATGATGATTCCGGGGGTATGGAAATCAACGGTGAGGAATGGTGATCCCTGGGGATTGAGATCACCGGTGACAAATGGTGATTCCAGGGTATGGAAATCACCGGTACAGAATGTTGATTCCGGGGGATGGAAATCACCGTTGTAGAATGGTGATCCCTGGCGATGGAGATCACCGGTGAGGAATGGTGATCCCGGGGGATGGAAATCACCAGTGAGGATTGGTGATCCTGCTGGATGGAAATCACCGGTGAGGAATGATGATCCTGGGGGATGGAAATCGCCGGTGAGAAATGGTGATCCATAGGGATAGAAATCACCGGTGAGGAATGTTGATTCCGGGGGATGGAAATCACCGGTAAGAAATGGTGATCCCGAGGGATGGAGGTCACCGTTGAGGAATGTTGATTCCGGGGGATGGAAATCACCGGTAAAGAATGCTGATCCCTGGGGATGGAGATCACCGGTGAGGAATGTTGATTCCAGGCGGATAGAAATCACCAGTGAGGAATGGTGATCCCGTTTGATGGAAATCGCCGGTGAGGAATGGTGATCCCCAGGGATTGAAATCACCGTTGAGGAATGTTGATTCCGGGGGATGGAAATCACCGGTAAAGAATGCTGATCCCCGGGGATGGAGATCACCGGTGAGGAATGTTGATTCCAGGCGGATAGAAATCATCAGTGAGGAATGGTGATCCTGGGAGATGGAAATCACCGGTGAAGAATGGTGATCCCTGGGGATGGAAATCACCGGTGAGGAATGGTAATCCCCAGGGATTGAAATCACCAGTTAGGAATGGTGATCCCAGGGGATGGAAATCACCGGTGAGGAATAGTGATCCTGGGGGATGGAAATCGCCGGTGAGAAATGGTGATTCCTGGGGATGGAAATCACCGGTGAGGAACGTTGATCCCCGGGGATGGAAATAACCGGTGCGGAATGGTGATTCTGGGAGATGGAAATTGCCGGTGAGAGATGGTGATCCCTGGGGATGGAGATCACCGGTGAGAAATAGTGATCCCCGGGGATTGAAATTACCGGTGAGGTATGTTGACTCCGGGGGATGGAAATCACCGGTAAGGAATGGTGATCCCCAGGGATTGAAATCACCGTTGAGGAATGTTGATTCCGGGGGATGGAAATCACTGGTGAAGAATGTTGATTCCGGGGGATGGAAATCACCAGTGAGGAATGGTGATCACAGGGGATGGAGATCACCTGTGAGGAATGTTGATCCCAGGGGATGGAAATCACCAGTGAAGAATGGTGATCCTGGGGGATGGAAATCACCGGTGGGGAATGGTGATTCCGGGGGTATAGAAATCAACGGTGAGGAATGGTGATCCCTGGGGATTGAGATCACCGGTGACAAATGATGATCCCTGGGGATGGAAATCACCGATACGGAATGTTGATTCCGGGGGATGGAAATCACTGGTGTAGAATGGTGATCCCTGGCGATGGAGATCACCGGTAAGGAATGGTGATCCCGGGGGATGGAAATCACCAGTGAGGATTGGTGATCCTGCTGGATGGAAATCACCGGTGAGGAATGGTGATCCTGGGGGATGGAAATCGCTGGTGAGAAATGGTGATCCATAGGGATAGAAATCACCGGTGAGGAATGTTGATACCGGGGGATGGAAATCACCGGTGAAGAATGGTGATCCCGAGGCATGGAGGTCACCGGTGAGGAATGGTGATGCTCGGGGCTTGAGATCACCGGTGAGGAATGGTGATCCCGGGGGATGGAGATCACCAGTGAGGAATGGTGATCCTGCTGGATGGAAATCACCGGGTAGGAATGGTGATCCTGGGGGATGGAAATCGCCAGTGAGAAATGGTGATCCATAGTGATAGAAATCACCGGTGAAGAATGTTGATTCCGGGAGATGGAAATCACCGGTGAAGAATGGTGATCCCAGGGGATGGAGGTCACCGGTGATGAATGGTGATGCTAGGGACTGGAGATCACCAGTGAGGAATGGTGATCCCGGGGTATGGAAATCACCGGTGAGGAATGGTGATCCTGAGGGATGGAAATCATCTGTGAGAAATGGTGATCCCTGGGGATGAAAGTCACCAGTGAAGAATGGTGATCCCCGGGGATGGAGGTCACAGGTGAGGAATGGTGATTAGGGGGGATGGAAATCACCAGTGAGGAATGTTTTCTCAGGGGATGGAAATCATTGGTGAGGAATGGTGATCCTGGGGGATGGAAATCGCTGGTGAGAAATGGTGATCCCTGGGGATGGAGATCACCGGTGAGTAATAGTGTTCCCCAGGGATGGAAATCACCGGCGAGGTATGCTGACTCCGGGGGATGGAAATCACCAATGAGGAATGGTGATCCCAAGGGATTGAAATCACCGTTGAGGATTGCTGATCCCAGGGGATGGAAATCACCGGTGAGGAATGGTGATCCTGGGAGATGGAAATCACCGGTGAAGAATGGTGATCCCTGGGGATGGAGATCACTGGTGAGGAATGTTGATTCGAGAGGGATGGGAATCACCAGTGAGGAATGGTGATCTGGGGGGATGGAAAACACCGGTGAGGAATGGTAATCCCCAGGGATTGAAATCATCATTGAGGAATGGTGATCCCAGGGGATGGAGATCACCAGTGAGGAATGGTGATCCCCAGCAATTGAAATCAACAGTTAGGAATGGTGATCCCAGGGGATGGAAATCACCGGTGAGGAATGGTGATCCTGGAGGATGGAAATCGCCGGTGAGAAATGGTGATCCCTGGGGATGGAGATCACCGGTGAGAAATAGTGTTCCCCGGGGATGGAAATCACCGGCGAGGTATGTTGACTCTGGGGGATGGAAATCACCGGTGAGGAATGGTGATCCCAAGGGATTGAAATCACCGTTGAGGATTGGTGATCCCAGGGGATGGAAATCACCGGTGAGGAATGGTGATCCTGGGAGATGGAAATCACCGGTGAAGAATGGTGATCCCTGGGGATGGAGATCACTGGTGAGGAATGTTGATTCGAGAGGGATGGGAATCACCAGTAAGGAATGGTGATCTGGGGGGATGGAAATCACCAGTGAGGAATGGTAATCCCCAGGGATTGAAATCACCATTGAGGAATGGTGATCCCAGGGGATGGAGATCACCAGTGAGGAATGGTGATCCCAAGGAATTGAAATCAACAGTTAGGAATGGTGATCCCAGGGGATGGAAATCACCGGTGAGCAATGGTGATCCTGGAGGATGGAAATCGCCGGTGAGAAATGGTGATTCCTGGGGATGGAAATCACCGGTGAGGAATGTTGATCCCCGGGGATGGAAATAACCGGTGCGGAATGGTGATCCTGGGAGATGGAAATCACCGGTGAAGAATGGTGATCCCTGGGGATGGAGATCACTGGTGAGGAATGTTGATTCGAGAGGGATGGGAATCACCAGTGAGGAATGGTGATCTGGGGGGATGGAAATCACCGGTGAGGAATGGTAATCCCCAGGGATTGAAATCACCATTGAGGAATGGTGATCCCAGGGGATGGAGATCACCAGTGAGGAATGGTGATCCCAAGGAATTGAAATCAACAGTTAGGAATGGTGATCCCAGGGGATGGAAATCACCGGTGAGGAATGGTGATCCTGGAGGATGGAAATCGCCGGTGAGAAATGGTGATTCCTGGGGATGGAAATCACCGGTGAGGAATGTTGATCCCCGGGGGTGGAAATAACCAGTGCGGAATGGTGATCCTGGGAGATGGAAATCACCGGTGAAGAATGGTGATCCCTGGGGATGGAGATCACTGGTGAGGAATGTTGATTCGAGAGGGATGGTAATCACCAGTGAGGAATGGTGATCTGGGGGGATGGAAATCACCGGTGAGGAATGGTAATCTACAGGGATTGAAATCGCCGGTGAGGAATGGTGATTCCAGGGGATGGAGATCACCAGTGAGGAATGGTGATCCCCAGGGATTGAAATCACCGTTGAGGAATGGTGATCCCGGGGGATGGAGATCACCAGTGAGGAATGGTGATCACAGGGGATGGAGATCATCATGTGAGGAATGGTGATCCCGGGGGATGGAAATCACCAGTGAGGAATTGTGATTCTGGAGGATGGAAATCACCGGTGGGGAATGATGATTCCGGGGGTATGGAAATCAACGGTGAGGAATGGTGATCCCTGGGGATTGAGATCACCGGTGACAAATGGTGATTCCAGGGTATGGAAATCACCGGTACAGAATGTTGATTCCGGGGGATGGAAATCACCGTTGTAGAATGGTGATCCCTGGCGATGGAGATCACCGGTGAGGAATGGTGATCCCGGGGGATGGAAATCACCAGTGAGGATTGGTGATCCTGCTGGATGGAAATCACCGGTGAGGAATGATGATCCTGGGGGATGGAAATCGCCGGTGAGAAATGGTGATCCATAGGGATAGAAATCACCGGTGAGGAATGTTGATTCCGGGGGATGGAAATCACCGGTAAGAAATGGTGATCCCGAGGGATGGAGGTCACCGTTGAGGAATGTTGATTCCGGGGGATGGAAATCACCGGTAAAGAATGCTGATCCCTGGGGATGGAGATCACCGGTGAGGAATGTTGATTCCAGGCGGATAGAAATCACCAGTGAGGAATGGTGATCCCGTTTGATGGAAATCGCCGGTGAGGAATGGTGATCCCCAGGGATTGAAATCACCGTTGAGGAATGTTGATTCCGGGGGATGGAAATCACCGGTAAAGAATGCTGATCCCCGGGGATGGAGATCACCGGTGAGGAATGTTGATTCCAGGCGGATAGAAATCATCAGTGAGGAATGGTGATCCTGGGAGACGGAAATCACCGGTGAAGAATGGTGATCCCTGGGGATGGAAATCACCGGTGAGGAATGGTAATCCCCAGGGATTGAAATCACCAGTTAGGAATGGTGATCCCAGGGGATGGAAATCACCGGTGAGGAATAGTGATCCTGGGGGATGGAAATCGCCGGTGAGAAATGGTGATTCCTGGGGATGGAAATCACCGGTGAGGAACGTTGATCCCCGGGGATGGAAATAACCGGTGCGGAATGGTGATTCTGGGAGATGGAAATTGCCGGTGAGAGATGGTGATCCCTGGGGATGGAGATCACCGGTGAGAAATAGTGATCCCCGGGGATTGAAATTACCGGTGAGGTATGTTGACTCCGGGGGATGGAAATCACCGGTAAGGAATGGTGATCCCCAGGGATTGAAATCACCGTTGAGGAATGTTGATTCCGGGGGATGGAAATCACTGGTGAAGAATGTTGATTCCGGGGGATGGAAATCACCGGTGAAGAATGGCGATCCCTGGGGATGGAGATCACTGGTGAGGAATGTTGATTCCAGGGGGATGGAAATCACCAGTGAGGAATGGTGATCTGGGGGGATGGAAATCACCGGTGAGGAATGGTAATCCCCAGGGATTGAAATCGCCGGTGAGGAATGGTGATCCCCAGGGATTGAAATCACCGTTGAGGAATGGTGATCCCGGGGGATGGAGATCACCAGTGAGGAATGGTGATCACAGGGGATGGAGATCACCTGTGAGGAATGTTGATCCCGGGGGATGGAAATCACCAGTGAGGAATGGTGATCATGGGGGATGGAAATCACCGGTGAAGAATGGTGACCCCGAGGGATGGAGGTCACCGGTGAGGAATGGTGATGCTTGGGGCTGGAGATCACCGGTGAGGAATGGTGATCCCGGGGGCTGGAATTCATCAGTGAGGAATGGAGATCCTGGGGGCTGGAAATCACCGTTGAGGAATGGTGATCCCGGGGGATGGAGATCACCAGTGAGGAATGGTGATCCTGCTGGATGGAAATCACCGGTGAGGAATGGTGATCCTGCTAGATGGAAATCACCGGTGACGAATGGTGATCCTGGGGGATGGAAATCGCCAGTGAGAAATGGTGATCCATAGGAATAGAAATCACCGGTGAAGAATGTTGATTCCGGGAGATGGAAATCACTGGTGAAGAATGGTGATCCCAGGGGATGGAGGTCACCGGTGATGAATGGTGATGCTAGGGACTGGAGATCACCAGTGAGGAATGGTGATCCCGGGGTATGGAAATCACCGGTGAGGAATGGTGATCCTGAGGGATGGAAATCATCTGTGAGGAATGGTGATCCTGGGGGACGGAAATCGCCGGTGAGAAATGGTGATCCCTGGGGATGGAAATCACCAGTGAAGAACGGTGATCCCCGGGGATGGAGGTCACCGGTGAGGAATGGTGATTAGGCGGGATGGAAATCACCGGTGAAGAACGGTGATTTCCCGGGGATGGAGATCACCGGTGAGGATGGTGATCCCGGGGGATGGAGATCACCAGTGAGAAATGGTGATCCCGGGGGATGGAAATCACCAGTGAGGAATGTTTTCTCAGGGGATGGAAATCATTGGTGAGGAATGGTGATCCTGGGGGATGGAAATCGCCAGTGAGGAATGGTGATCCCCCGGGATTGAAATCACCGTTGAGGAATGGTGATCCCGGGGGATGGAGATCACCAGTGAGGAATGGTGATCACAGGGGATGGAGATCACCTGTGAGGAATGTTGATCCCAGGGGATGGAAATCACCAGTGAAGAATGGTGATCCTGGGGGATGGAAATCACCGGTGGGGAATGGTGATTCCGGGGGTTTAGAAATCAACGGTGAGGAATGGTGATCCCTGGGGATTGAGATCACCGGTGACAAATGATGATCCCTGGGGATGGAAATCACCGATACGGAATGTTGATTCCGGGGGATGGAAATCACTGGTGTAGAATGGTGATCCCTGGCGATGGAGATCACCGGTAAGGAATGGTGATCCCGGGGGATGGAAATCACCAGTGAGGATTGGTGATCCTGCTGGATGGAAATCACCGGTGAGGAATGGTGATCCTGGGGGATGGAAATCGCCGGTGAGAAATGGTGATCCATAGGGATAGAAATCACCGGTGAGGAATGTTGATTCCGGGGGATGGAAATCACCGGTGAAGAATGGTGATCCCGAGGGATGGAGGTCACCGGTGAGGAATGGTGATGCTCGGGGCTGGAGATCACCGGTGAGGAATGGTGATCCCGGGGGATGGAGATCACCAGTGAGGAATGGTGATCCTGCTGGATGGAAATCACCGGTGAGGAATGGTGATCCTGCTGGATGGAAATCACCGGGTAGGAATGGTGATCCTGGGGGATGGAAATCGCCAGTGAGAAATGGTGATCCATAGGGATAGAAATCACCGGTGAAGAATGTTGATTCCGGGAGATGGAAATCACCTGTGAAGAATGGTGATCCCAGGGGATGGAGGTCACCGGTGATGAATGGTGATGCTAGGGACTGGAGATCACCAGTGAGGAATGGTGATCCCGGGGTATGGAAATCACCGGTGAGGAATGGTGATCCTGAGGGATGGAAATCATCTGTGAGAAATGGTGATCCCTGGGGATGGAAATCACCAGTGAAGAATGGTGATCCCCGGGGATGGAGGTCACCGGTGAGGAATGGTGATTAGGGGGGATGGAAATCACCAGTGAGGAATGTTTTCTCAGGGGATGGAAATCATTGGTGAGGAATGGTGATCCTGGGGGATGGAAATCGCCGGTGAGAAATGGTGATCCCTGCGGATGGAGATCACCGGTGAGAAATAGTGTTCCCCAGGGATGGAAATCACCGGCGAGGTATGTTGACTCCGGGGGATGGAAATCACCGGTGAGGAATGGTGATCCCAAGGGATTGAAATCACCGTTGAGGATTGGTGATCCCAGGGGATGGAAATCACCGGTGAGGAATGGTGATCCTGGGAGATGGAAATCACCGGTGAAGAATGGTGATCCCAGGGGATGGAGATCACCAGTGAGGAATGGTGATCCCCAGGAATTTAAATCACCAGTTAGGTATGGTGATCCCAGGGGATGGAAATCACCGGTGAGGAATGGTGATCCTGGAGGATGGAAATCGCCGGTGAGAAATGGTGATCCCTGGGGATGGAGATCACCGGTGAGAAATAGTGCTCCCCGGGGATGGAAATCACCGGTGAGGTATGTTGACTCCGGGGGATGGAAATCACCGGTGAGGAATGGTGATCCCAAGGGATTGAAATCACCGTTGAGGATTGGTGATCCCAGGGGATGGAAATCACCGGTGAGGAATGGTGATCCTGGGAGATGGAAATCACCGGTGAAGAATGGTGATCCCTGGGGATGGAGATCACTGGTGAGGAATGTTGATTCGAGAGGGATGGGAATCACCAGTGAGGAATGGTGATCTGGGGGGATGGAAATCACCGGTGAGGAATGGTAATCCCCAGGGATTGAAATCACCATTGAGGAATGGTGATCCCAGGGGATGGAGATCACCAGTGAGGAATGGTGATCCCAAGGAATTGAAATCAACAGTTAGGAATGGTGATCCCAGGGGATGGAAATCACCGGTGAGGAATGGTGATCCTGGAGGATGGAAATCGCCGGTGAGAAATGGTGATTCCTGGGGATGGAAATCACCGGTGAGGAATGTTGATCCCCGGGGATGGAAATAACCGGTGCGGAATGGTGATCCTGGGAGATGGAAATCACCGGTGAAGAATGGTGATCCCTGGGGATGGAGATCACTGGTGAGGAATGTTGATTCGAGAGGGATGGTAATCACCAGTGAGGAATGGTGATCTGGGGGGATGGAAATCACCGGTGAGGAATGGTAATCCCCAGGGATTGAAATCGCCGGTGAGGAATGGTGATTCCAGGGGATGGAGATCACCAGTGAGGAATGGTGATCCCCAGGGATTGAAATCACCGTTGAGGAATGGTGATCCCGGGGGATGGAGATCACCAGTGAGGAATGGTGATCACAGGGGATGGAGATCATCTTGTGAGGAATGGTGATCCCGGGGGATGGAAATCACTAGTGAGGAATTGTGATTCTGGGGGATGGAAATCACCGGTGGGGAATGATGATTCCGGGGGTATGGAAATCAACGGTGAGGAATGGTGATCCCTGGGGATTGAGATCACCGGTGACAAATGGTGATTCCAGGGTATGGAAATCACCGGTACAGAATGTTGATTCCGGGGGATGGAAATCACCATTGTAGAATGGTGATCCCTGGCGATGGAGATCACCGGTGAGGAATGGTGATCCCGGGGGATGGAAATCACCAGTGAGGATTGGTGATCCTGCTGGATGGAAATCACCGGTGAGGAATGATGATCCTGGGGGATGGAAATCGCCGGTGAGAAATGGTGATCCATGGGGATAGAAATCACCGGTGAGGAATGTTGATTCCGGGCGATGGAAGTCACCGGTAAGGAATGGTGATCCCGAGGGATGAAGGTCACCGTTGAGGAATGTTGATTCCGGGGGATGGAAATCACCGGTAAAGAATGCTGATCCCTGGGGATGGAGATCACCGGTGAGGAATGTTGATTCCAGGCGGATAGAAATCACCAGTGAGGAATGGTGATCCCATTTGATGGAAATCGCCGGTGAGGAATGGTGATCCCCAGGGATTGAAATCACCGTTGAGGAATGTTGATTCCGGGGGATGGAAATCACCAGTAAAGAATGCTGATCCCCGGGGATGGAGATCACCGGTGAGGAATGTTGATTCCAGGCGGATAGAAATCACCGGTGAAGAATGGTGATCCCTGGGGATGGAAATCACCGGTGAGGAATGGTAATCCCCAGGGATTGAAATCACCAGTTAGGAATGGTGATCCCAGGGGATGGAAATCACCGGTGAGGAATAGTGATCCTGGGGGATGGAAATCGCCGGTGAGAAATGGTGATTCCTGGGGATGGAAATCACCGGTGAGGAACGTTGATCCCCGGGGATGGAAATAACCGGTGCGGAATGGTGATTCTGGGAGATGGAAATCGCCGGTGAGAGATGGTGATCCCTGGGGATGGAGATCACCGGTGAGAAATAGTGATCCCCGGGGATTGAAATTACCGGTGAGGTATGTTGACTCCGGGGGATGGAAATCACCGGTAAGGAATGGTGATCCCCAGGGATTGAAATCACCGTTGAGGAATGTTGATTCTGGGGGATGGAAATCACTGGTGAAGAATGTTGATTCCGGGGGATGGAAATCACCGGTGAAGAATGGCGATCCCTGGGGACGGAGATCACTGGTGAGGAATGTTGATTCCAGGGGGATGGAAATCACCAGTGAGGAATGGTGATCTGGGGGGATGGAAATCACCGGTGAGGAATGGTAATCCCCAGGGATTGAAATCGCCGGTGAGGAATGGTGATCCCCAGGGATTGAAATCACCGTTGAGGAATGGTGATCCCGGGGGATGGAGATCACCAGTGAGGAATGGTGATCACAGGGGATGGAGATCACCTGTGAGGAATGTTGATCCCGGGGGATGGAAATCACCAGTGAGGAATGGTGATCATGGGGGATGGAAATCACCGGTGAAGAATGGTGATCCCGAGGGATGGAGGTCACCGGTGAGGAATGGTGATGCTTGGGGCTGGAGATCACCGGTGAAGAATGGTGATCCCGGGGGATGGAATTCATCAGTGAGGAATGGAGATCCTGGGGGCTGGAAATCACCGTTGAGGAATGGTGATCCCGGGGGATGGAGATCACCAGTGAGGAATGGTGATCCTGCTGGATGGAAATCACCGGTGAGGAATGGTGATCCTGCTAGATGGAAATCACCGGTGAGGAATGGTGATCCTGGGGGATGGAAATCGCCAGTGAGAAATGGTGATCCATAGGAATAGAAATCACCGGTGAAGAATGTTGATTCCGGGAGATGGAAATCACTGGTGAAGAATGGTGATCCCAGGGGATGGAGGTCACCGGTGATGAATGGTGATGCTAGGGACTGGAGATCACCAGTGAGGAATGGTGATCCCGGGGTATGGAAATCACCGGTGAGGAATGGTGATCCTGAGGGATGGAAATCATCTGTGAGGAATGGTGATCCTGGGGGATGGAAATCGCCGGTGAGAAATGGTGATCCCTGGGGATGGAAATCACCAGTGAAGAACGGTGATCCCCGGGAATGGAGGTCACCGGTGAGGAATGGTGATTAGGCGGGATGGAAATCACCGGTGAAGAACGGTGATTTCCCGGGGATGGAGATCACCGGTGAGGATGGTGATCCCGGGGGATGGAGATCACCAGTGAGAAATGGTGATCCCGGGGGATGGAAATCACCAGTGAGGAATGTTTTCTCAGGGGATGGAAATCATTGGTGAGGAATGGTGTTCCTGGGGGATGGAAATCGACAGTGAGAAATGGTGATCCCTGGGGATGGAAATCACCGGTGAGTAATGTTGATTCCGGGGGATGGAAATCACCGGTGAAGAATGGTGATCCCAGGGGATGGAGGTCACCGGTGAGGAATGGTGATGCGTGGGGCTGGAGATCACAGGTGAAGAATGGTGATCCCTGGCGATGGAGATCACCGGTGAGGAATGGTGATCCCGAGGGATGGAAATCACCAGTGAGGATTGGTGATCCTGCTGGATGGAAATCACCGGTGAGGAATGGTGATCCTGGGAGATGGAAATCGCCGGTGAGAAATGGTGATCCATAGGGATAGAAATCACCGGTGAGGAATGTTGATTCCGGGGGATGGAAATCACCGGTGAGGAATGGTGATCCCGAGGGATGGAGGTCACCGTTGAGGAATGTTGATTCCGGGGGATGGAAATCACCAGTAAAGAATGCTGATCCCTGGGGATGGAGATCACCGGTGAGGAATGTTGATTCCAGGCGGATAGAAATCACCAGTGAGGAATGGTGATCCCGTGAGATGGAACTCGCCGGTGAGGAATGGTGATCCCCAGGGATTGAAATCACCGTTGAGGAATGTTGATTCCGGGGGATGGAAATCACCGGTAAAGAATGCTGATCCCCGGGGATGGAGATCACCAGTGAGGAATGTTGATTCCAGGCGGGTAGAAATCACCAGTGAGAAATGGTGATCCTGGGAGTTGGAAATCACCGGTGAAGAATGGTGATCCCTGGGGATGGAAATCACCGGTGAGGAATGGTAATCCCCAGGGATTGAAGTCACCATTGAGGAATGGTGATCCCAGGGGATGGAGATCACCAGTGAGGAATGGTGATCCCCAGGAATTGAAATCACCAGTTAGGAATGGTGATCCCAGGGGATGGAAATCACCGGTGAGGAATAGTGATCCCAGGGGATGGAAATCGCCGGTGAGAAATGGTGATTCCTGGGGATGGAAATCACCGGTGAGGAACGTTGATCCCCGGGGATGGAAATAACCGGTGCGGAATGGTGATCCTGGGAGATGGAAATCACCAGTTAGAAATGGTGATCCCTGGGGATGGAGATCACCGCTGAGAAATGGTGATCCCGGGGGATGGAAATCACCAGTGAGGAATGTTTTCTCAGGGGATGGAAATCATTGGTGAGGAATGGTGATCCTGGAGGATGGAAATCGCCAGTGAGAAATGGTGATCCCTGGGGATGGAAATCACCGGTGAGGAATGTTGATTCCGGAGGATGGAAATCACCGGTGAGGATGGTGATCCCCGGGGATGGAGGTCACCGGTGCAGAATGGTGATGCGTGGGGCTGGATATCACAGGTGAAGAATGGTGATTCCGAGGGATGGAAATCACCGGTGAAGAATGGTGATCCCTGGGGATGGAGATCACTGGTGAGGAATGTTGATTCCAGGGGGATGGGATTCACCAGTGAGGAATGGTGATCTGGGGGGATGGAAATCACCGGTGAGGAATGGTAATCCCCAGGGATTGAAATCGCCGGTGAGGAATGGTGATTCCCAGGGATTGAAATCACCAGTGAGGAATGGTGATCCCGGGGGATGGAGATCACCAGTGAGGAATGGTGATCACAGGGGACGGAGATCACCAGTGAGGAATGGTGATCCCGGGGGATGGAAATCACCAGTGAGGAATGGTGATCCTGGGGGATGGAAATCACCGGTGGGGAATGGTGATTCCGGGGGTATGGAAATCACCGGTGAGGAATGGTGATCACTGGGGATTGAGATCACCGGTGACAAATGGTGATCCCTGGGGATGGAAATCACCGGTACGGAATGTTGATTCCGGGGGATGGAAATCACCGGTGTAGAATGGTGATCCCTGGTGATGGAGATCACCGGTGAAGAATGGTGATCCCGGGGGATGGAAATCACCTGTGAGGATTGGTGATCCTGCTGGATGGAAATCACCGGTGAGGAATGGTGATCCTGGGGGATGGAAATCGCCGGTGAGAAATGGTGATCCCTGGGGATGGAAATCACCGGTGAGGAATGTTGATTCCGGAGGATGGAAATCACCGGTGAGGAATGGTGATCCCCGGGGATGGAGGTCACCGGTGAGGAATGGTGATGCGTGGGGCTGGAGATCACAGGTGAAGAATGGTGATTCCGAGGGATGGAAATCACCGGTGAAGAATGGTGATCCCTGGGGATGGAGATCACTGGTGAGGAATGTTGATTCCAGGGGGATGGGATTCACCAGTGAGGAATGGTGATCTGGGGGGATGGAAATCACCGGTGAGGAATGGTAATCCCCAGGGATTGAAATCGCCGGTGAGGAATGGTGATTCCCAGGGATTGAAATCACCAGTGAGGAATGGTGATCCCGGGGGATGGAGATCACCAGTGAGGAATGGTGATCACAGGGGATGGAAATCACCAGTGAGGAATGGTGATCCTGGGGGATGGAAATCACCGGTGGGGAATGGTGATTCCGGGGGTATGGAAATCAACGGTGAGGAATGGTGATCCCTGGGGATTGAGATCACCGGTGACAAATGGTGATCCCTGGGGATGGAAATCACCAGTACGGAATGTTGATTCCGGGGGATGGAAATCACCGGTGTAGAATGGTGATCCCTGGCGATGGAAATCACCGGTGAAGAATGGTGATCCCGGGGGATGGAAATCACCAGTGAGGATTGGTGATCCTGCTGGATGGAAATCACCGGTGAGGAATGGTGATCCTGGGGGATGGAAATCGCCGGTGAGAAATGGTGATCCATAGGGATAGAAATCACCGGTGAAGAATGTTGATTCCGGGAGATGGAAATCACCTGTGAAGAATGGTGATCCCAGGGGATGGAGGTCACCGGTGATGAATGGTGATGCTAGGGACTGGAGATCACCAGTGAGGAATGGTGATCCCGGGGTATGGAAATCACCGGTGAGGAATGGTGATCCTGAGGGAATGGAAATCATCTGTGAGGAATGGTGATCCTGGGGGATGGAAATCGCCGGTGAGAAATGGTGATCCCTGGGGATGGAAATCACCAGTGAAGAATGGTGATCCCCGGGGATGGAGGTCACCGGTGAGGAATGGTGATTAGGGCGGATGGAAATCACCAGTGAAGAATGGTGATCCCGGGGGATGGAGATCACCAGTGAGGAATGGTGAACCTGGGGGATGGAAATCGCCGGTCAGAAATGGTGATACCGGGGGATGGAAATCACCGGTGAGGAATGTTGATCCCAGGGGATGGAAATCATCGGTGAGGAATGGTGATCCTGGGGGATGGAAATCGCCGGTGAGAAATGGTGATCCCCGGGGATGGAAATCGCCGGTGAGAAATGGTGATCCCCGGGGATGGAAATCAACGGTGAGGTATGTTGACTTCGGGGGATGGAGATCACCGGTGAGGATGGTGATCCCGGGGGATGGAGATCACCAGTGAGGAATGGTGATTCTGGGGGGATGGAAATCACCGATGAAGAATGGTGATCCCCGGGGATGGAGATCACCGGTGAGGAATGGTGATCCCGGGGGATGGAGATCACCGCTGAGAAATGGTGATTCCGGGGGATGGAAATCACCGGTGAGGAATGTTGATTCCGGAGGATGGAAATCACCGGTGAGGAATGGTGATCCCCGGGGATGGAGGTCACCGGTGAGGAATGGTGATGCGTGGGGCTGGAGATCACAGGTGAAGAATGGTGATTCCGAGGGATGGAAATCACCGGTGAAGAATGGTGATCCCTGGGGATGGAGATCACTGGTGAGGAATGTTGATTCCAGGGGGATGGGATTCACCAATGAGGAATGGTGATCTGGGGGGATGGAAATCACCGGTGAGGAATGGTAATCCCCAGGGATTGAAATCGCCGGTGAGGAATGGTGATTCCCAGGGATTGAAATCACCAGTGAGGAATGGTGATCCCGGGGGATGGAGATCACCAGTGAGGAATGGTGATCACAGGGGATGGAAATCACCAGTGAGGAATGGTGATCCTGGGGGATGGAAATCACCGGTGGGGAATGGTGATTCCGGGGGTATGGAAATCAACGGTGAGGAATGGTGATCCCTGGGGATTGAGATCACCGGTGACAAATGGTGATCCCTGGGGATGGAAATCACCGGTACGGAATGTTGATTCCGGGGGATGGAAATCACCGGTGTAGAATGGTGATCCCTGGCGATGGAGATCACCGGTGAAGAATGGTGATCCCGGGGGATGGAAATCACCAGTGAGGATTGGTGATCCTGCTGGATGGAAATCACCGGTGAGGAATGGTGATCCTGGGGGATGGAAATCGCCGGTGAGAAATGGTGATCCATAGGGATAGAAATCAACGGTGAAGAATGTTGATTCCGGGAGATGGAAATCACCTGTGAAGAATGGTGATCCCAGGGGATGGAGATCACCGGTGAGGAATGGTGATTAGGGCGGATGGAAATCACCAGTGAAGAATGGTGATCCCGGGGGATGGAGATCACCAGTGAGGAATGGTGAACCTGGGGGATGGAAATCGCCGGTCAGAAATGGTGATACCGGGGGATGGAAATCACCGGTGAGGAAAGTTGATCCCAGGGGATGGAAATCATCGGTGAGGAATGGTGATCCTGGGGGATGGAAATCGCCGGTGAGAAATGGTGATCCCCGGGGATGGAAATCGCCGGTGAGAAATGGTGATCCCCGGGGATGGAAATCAACGGTGAGGTATGTTGACTCCGGGGGATGGAGATCACCGGTGAGGATGGTGATCCCGGGGGATGGAGATCACCAGTGAGGAATGGTGATTCTGGGGGGATGGAAATCACCGATGAAGAATGGTGATCCCCGGGGATGGAGATCACCGGTGAGGAATGGTGATCCCGGGGGATGGAGATCACCAGTGAGGAATGGTGATCCTGGGGGATGGAAATCGCCGGTGAGAAATGTTTTCTCAGGGGATGGAAATCATTGGTGATGAATGGTGATCCTGGGGGATGGAAATCGCCAGTGAGAAATGGTGATCCCTGGGGATGGAAATCACCGGTGAGGAATGTTGATTCCGGGGGATGGAAATCACCGGTGAAGAATGGTGATCCCCGGGGATGGAAATCACCGGTGAGGAATGTTGATTCCGGGGGATGGAAATCACCGGTGAAGAATGGTGATCCCCGGGGATGGAGGTCACCGGTGAGGAATGGTGATGCGTGGGGCTGGAGATCACAGGTGAAGAATGGTGATTCCGAGGGATGGAAATCACCGGTGAAGAATGGTGATCCCTGGCGATGGAGATCACCGGTGAGGAATGGTGATCCCGAGGGATGGAAATCACCAGTGAGGATTGGTGATCCTGCTGGATGGAAATCACCGGTGAGGAATGGTGATCCTGGGGGATGGAAATCGCCGGTGAGAAATGGTGATCCATAGGGATAGAAATCACCGGTGAGGAATGTTGATTCCGGGGGATGGAAATCACCCGTGAGGAATGGTGATCCCGAGGGATGGAGGTCACCGTTGAGGAATGTTGATTCCGGCGGATGGAAATCACCGGTAAAGAATGCTGATCCCTGGGGATAGAGATCTCCGGTGAGGAATGTTGATTCCAGGCGGATAGAAATCACCAGTGAGGAATGGTGATCCCGTGAGATGGAACTCGCCGGTGAGGAATGGTGATCCCCAGGGATTGAAATCACCGTTGAGGAATGTTGATTCCGGGGGATGGAAATCACCGGTAAAGAATCCTGATCCCCGGGGATGGAGATCACCGGTGAGGAATGTTGATTCCAGGCGGATAGAAATCACCAGTGAGAAATGGTGATCCTGGGAGTTGCAAATCACCGGTGAAGAATGGTGATCCCTGGGGATGGAAATCACCGGTGAGGAATGGTAATCCCCAGGGATTGAAGTCACCATTGAGGAATGGTGATCCCAGGGGATGGAGATCACCAGTGAGGAATGGTGATGCCCAGGAATTGAAATCACCAGTTAGGAATGGTGATCCCAGGGGATGGAAATCACCGGTGAGGAATAGTGATCCCGGGGGATGGAAATCGCCGGTGAGAAATGGTGATTCCTGGGGATGGAAATCACCGGTGAGGAACGTTGATCCCCGGGGATGGAAATAACCGGTGCGGAATGGTGATCCTGGGAGATGGAAATCACCGGTGAGAAATGGTGATCCCTGGGGATGGAGATCACCGCTGAGAAATGGTGATTCCGGGGGATGGAAATCACCAGTGAGGAATGTTTTCTCAGGGGATGGAAATCATTGGTGAGGAATGGTGATCCTGGAGGATGGAAATCGCCAGTGAGAAATGGTGATCCCTGGGGATGGAAATCACCGGTGAGGAATGTTGATTCCGGAGGATGGAAATCACCGGTGAGGAATGGTGATCCCCGGGGATGGAGGTCACCGGTGAGGAATGGTGATGCGTGGGGCTGGAGATCACAGGTGAAGAATGGTGATTCCGAGGGATGGAAATCACCGGTGAAGAATGGTGATCCCTGGGGATGGAGATCACTGGTGAGGAATGTTGATTCCAGGGGGATGGGATTCACCAGTGAGGAATGGTGATCTGGGGGGATGGAAATCACCGGTGAGGAATGGTAATCCCCAGGGATTGAAATCGCCGGTGAGGAATGGTGATTCCCAGGGATTGAAATCACCAGTGAGGAATGGTGATCCCGGGGGATGGAGATCACCAGTGAGGAATGGTGATCACAGGGGATGGAAATCACCAGTGAGGAATGGTGATCCTGGGGGATGGAAATCACCGGTGGGGAATGGTGATTCCGGGGGTATGGAAATCAACGGTGAGGAATGGTGATCCCTGGGGATTGAGATCACCGGTGACAAATGGTGATCCCTGGGGATGGAAATCACCGGTACGGAATGTTGATTCCGGGGGATGGAAATCACCGGTGTAGAATGGTGATCCCTGGCGATGGAGATCACCGGTGAAGAATGGTGATCCCGGGGGATGGAAATCACCAGTGAGGATTGGTGATCCTGCTGGATGGAAATCACCGGTGAGGAATGGTGATCCTGGGGGATGGAAATCGCCGGTGAGAAATGGTGATCCATAGGGATAGAAATCACCGGTGAAGAATGTTGATTCCGGGAGATGGAAATCACCGGTGAGAAATGCTGATCCCTGGGGATGGAG
The DNA here is from genome assembly GCF_030028105.1 of Mobula birostris. Lineage (NCBI taxonomy): Eukaryota > Metazoa > Chordata > Chondrichthyes > Myliobatiformes > Myliobatidae > Mobula > Mobula birostris. The sequence goes on along the minus strand of NC_092378.1, from coordinate 74,032,142 downwards.
ATCACCGCTGAGAAATGGTGATCCCGGGGGATGGAAATCACCGGTGAGGAATAGTGATCCCAGGGGATGGAAATCGCCGGTGAGAAATGGTGATTCCTGGGGATGGAAATCACCGGTGAGGAACGTTGATCCCCGGGGATGGAAATAACCGGTGCGGAATGGTGATCCTGGGAGATGGAAATCACCAGTTAGAAATGGTGATCCCTGGGGATGGAGATCACCGCTGAGAAATGGTGATCCCGGGGGATGGAAATCACCAGTGAGGAATGTTTTCTCAGGGGATGGAAATCATTGGTGAGGAATGGTGATCCTGGAGGATGGAAATCGCCAGTGAGAAATGGTGATCCCTGGGGATGGAAATCACCGGTGAGGAATGTTGATTCCGGAGGATGGAAATCACCGGTGAGGATGGTGATCCCCGGGGATGGAGGTCACCGGTGCAGAATGGTGATGCGTGGGGCTGGATATCACAGGTGAAGAATGGTGATTCCGAGGGATGGAAATCACCGGTGAAGAATGGTGATCCCTGGGGATGGAGATCACTGGTGAGGAATGTTGATTCCAGGGGGATGGGATTCACCAGTGAGGAATGGTGATCTGGGGGGATGGAAATCACCGGTGAGGAATGGTAATCCCCAGGGATTGAAATCGCCGGTGAGGAATGGTGATTCCCAGGGATTGAAATCACCAGTGAGGAATGGTGATCCCGGGGGATGGAGATCACCAGTGAGGAATGGTGATCACAGGGGACGGAGATCACCAGTGAGGAATGGTGATCCCGGGGGATGGAAATCACCAGTGAGGAATGGTGATCCTGGGGGATGGAAATCACCGGTGGGGAATGGTGATTCCGGGGGTATGGAAATCACCGGTGAGGAATGGTGATCACTGGGGATTGAGATCACCGGTGACAAATGGTGATCCCTGGGGATGGAAATCACCGGTACGGAATGTTGATTCCGGGGGATGGAAATCACCGGTGTAGAATGGTGATCCCTGGTGATGGAGATCACCGGTGAAGAATGGTGATCCCGGGGGATGGAAATCACCTGTGAGGATTGGTGATCCTGCTGGATGGAAATCACCGGTGAGGAATGGTGATCCTGGGGGATGGAAATCGCCGGTGAGAAATGGTGATCCCTGGGGATGGAAATCACCGGTGAGGAATGTTGATTCCGGAGGATGGAAATCACCGGTGAGGAATGGTGATCCCCGGGGATGGAGGTCACCGGTGAGGAATGGTGATGCGTGGGGCTGGAGATCACAGGTGAAGAATGGTGATTCCGAGGGATGGAAATCACCGGTGAAGAATGGTGATCCCTGGGGATGGAGATCACTGGTGAGGAATGTTGATTCCAGGGGGATGGGATTCACCAGTGAGGAATGGTGATCTGGGGGGATGGAAATCACCGGTGAGGAATGGTAATCCCCAGGGATTGAAATCGCCGGTGAGGAATGGTGATTCCCAGGGATTGAAATCACCAGTGAGGAATGGTGATCCCGGGGGATGGAGATCACCAGTGAGGAATGGTGATCACAGGGGATGGAAATCACCAGTGAGGAATGGTGATCCTGGGGGATGGAAATCACCGGTGGGGAATGGTGATTCCGGGGGTATGGAAATCAACGGTGAGGAATGGTGATCCCTGGGGATTGAGATCACCGGTGACAAATGGTGATCCCTGGGGATGGAAATCACCGGTACGGAATGTTGATTCCGGGGGATGGAAATCACCGGTGTAGAATGGTGATCCCTGGCGATGGAAATCACCGGTGAAGAATGGTGATCCCGGGGGATGGAAATCACCAGTGAGGATTGGTGATCCTGCTGGATGGAAATCACCGGTGAGGAATGGTGATCCTGGGGGATGGAAATCGCCAGTGAGAAATGGTGATCCATAGGGATAGAAATCACCGGTGAAGAATGTTGATTCCGGGAGATGGAAATCACCTGTGAAGAATGGTGATCCCAGGGGATGGAGGTCACCGGTGATGAATGGTGATGCTAGGGACTGGAGATCACCAGTGAGGAATGGTGATCCCGGGGTATGGAAATCACCGGTGAGGAATGGTGATCCTGAGGGAATGGAAATCATCTGTGAGGAATGGTGATCCTGGGGGATGGAAATCGCCGGTGAGAAATGGTGATCCCTGGGGATGGAAATCACCAGTGAAGAATGGTGATCCCCGGGGATGGAGGTCACCGGTGAGGAATGGTGATTAGGGCGGATGGAAATCACCAGTGAAGAATGGTGATCCCGGGGGATGGAGATCACCAGTGAGGAATGGTGAACCTGGGGGATGGAAATCGCCGGTCAGAAATGGTGATACCGGGGGATGGAAATCACCGGTGAGGAATGTTGATCCCAGGGGATGGAAATCATCGGTGAGGAATGGTGATCCTGGGGGATGGAAATCGCCGGTGAGAAATGGTGATCCCCGGGGATGGAAATCGCCGGTGAGAAATGGTGATCCCCGGGGATGGAAATCAACGGTGAGGTATGTTGACTTCGGGGGATGGAGATCACCGGTGAGGATGGTGATCCTGGGGGATGGAGATCACCAGTGAGGAATGGTGATTCTGGGGGGATGGAAATCACCGATGAAGAATGGTGATCCCCGGGGATGGAGATCACCGGTGAGGAATGGTGATCCCGGGGGATGGAGATCACCAGTGAGGAATGGTGATCCTGGGGGATGGAAATCGCCGGTGAGAAATGGTGATTCCTGGGGATGGAAATCACCGGTGAGGAACGTTGATCCCCGGGGATGGAAATAACCGGTGCGGAATGGTGATCCTGGGAGATGGAAATCACCGGTGAGAAATGGTGATCCCTGGGGATGGAGATCACCGCTGAGAAATGGTGATCCCGGGGGATGGAAATCACCAGTGAGGAATGTTTTCTCAGGGGATGGAAATCATTGGTGAGGAATGGTGATCCTGGAGGTTGGAAATCGCCAGTGAGAAATGGTGATCCCTGGGGATGGAAATCACCGGTGAGGAATGTTGATTCCGGAGGATGGAAATCACCGGTGAGGAATGGTGATCCCCGGGGATGGAGGTCACCGGTGAGGAATGGTGATGCGTGGGGCTGGAGATCACAGGTGAAGAATGGTGATTCCGAGGGATGGAAATCACCGGTGAAGAATGGTGATCCCTGGGGATGGAGATCACTGGTGAGGAATGTTGATTCCAGGGGGATGGGATTCACCAATGAGGAATGGTGATCTGGGGGGATGGAAATCACCGGTGAGGAATGGTAATCCCCAGGGATTGAAATCGCCGGTGAGGAATGGTGATTCCCAGGGATTGAAATCACCAGTGAGGAATGGTGATCCCGGGGGATGGAGATCACCAGTGAGGAATGGTGATCACAGGGGATGGAAATCACCAGTGAGGAATGGTGATCCTGGGGGATGGAAATCACCGGTGGGGAATGGTGATTCGGGGGTATGGAAATCAACGGTGAGGAATGGTGATCCCTGGGGATTGAGATCACCGGTGACAAATGGTGATCCCTGGGGATGGAAATCACCGGTACGGAATGTTGATTCCGGGGGATGGAAATCACCGGTGTAGAATGGTGATCCCTGGCGATGGAGATCACCGGTGAAGAATGGTGATCCCGGGGGATGGAAATCACCAGTGAGGATTGGTGATCCTGCTGGATGGAAATCACCGGTGAGGAATGGTGATCCTGGGGGATGGAAATCGCCGGTGAGAAATGGTGATCCATAGGGATAGAAATCACCGGTGAAGAATGTTGATTCCGGGAGATGGAAATCACCTGTGAAGAATGGTGATCCCAGGGGATGGAGATCACCGGTGAGGAATGGTGATTAGGGCGGATGGAAATCACCAGTGAAGAATGGTGATCCCGGGGGATGGAGATCACCAGTGAGGAATGGTGAACCTGGGGGATGGAAATCGCCGGTCAGAAATGGTGATACCGGGGGATGGAAATCACCGGTGAGGAATGTTGATCCCAGGGGATGGAAATCATCGGTGAGGAATGGTGATCCTGGGGGATGGAAATCGCCGGTGAGAAATGGTGATCCCCGGGGATGGAAATCGCCGGTGAGAAATGGTGATCCCCGGGGATGGAAATCAACGGTGAGGTATGTTGACTCCGGGGGATGGAGATCACCGGTGAGGATGGTGATCCCGGGGGATGGAGATCACCAGTGAGGAATGGTGATTCTGGGGGGATGGAAATCACCGATGAAGAATGGTGATCCCCGGGGATGGAGATCACCGGTGAGGAATGGTGATCCCGGGGGATGGAGATCACCAGTGAGGAATGGTGATCCTGGGGGATGGAAATCGCCGGTGAGAAACGGTGTTCCCGGGGGATGGAAATCACCAGTGAGGAATGTTTTCTCAGGGGATGGAAATCATTGGTGAGGAATGGTGATCCTGGGGGATGGAAATCGCCAGTGAGAAATGGTGATCCCTGGGGATGGAAATCACCGGTGAGGAATGTTGATTCCGGGGGATGGAAATCACCGGTGAAGAATGGTGATCCCCGGGGATGGAAATCACCGGTGAGGAATGTTGATTCCGGGGGATGGAAATCACCGGTGAAGAATGGTGATCCCCGGGGATGGAGGTCACCGGTGAGGAATGGTGATGCGTGGGGCTGGAGATCACAGGTGAAGAATGGTGATTCCGAGGGATGGAAATCACCGGTGAAGAATGGTGATCCCTGGCGATGGAGATCACCGGTGAGGAATGGTGATCCCGAGGGATGGAAATCACCAGTGAGGATTGGTGATCCTGCTGGATGGAAATCACCGGTGAGGAATGGTGATCCTGGGGGATGGAAATCGCCGGTGAGAAATGGTGATCCATAGGGATAGAAATCACCGGTGAGGAATGTTGATTCCGGGGGATGGAAATCACCCGTGAGGAATGGTGATCCCGAGGGATGGAGGTCACCGTTGAGGAATGTTGATTCCGGGGGATGGAAATCACCGGTAAAGAATGCTGATCCCTGGGGATAGAGATCTCCGGTGAGGAATGTTGATTCCAGGCGGATAGAAATCACCAGTGAGGAATGGTGATCCCGTGAGATGGAACTCGCCGGTGAGGAATGGTGATCCCCAGGGATTGAAATCACCGTTGAGGAATGTTGATTCCGGGGGATGGAAATCACCGGTAAAGAATCCTGATCCCCGGGGATGGAGATCACCGGTGAGGAATGTTGATTCCAGGCGGATAGAAATCACCAGTGAGAAATGGTGATCCTGGGAGTTGGAAATCACCGGTGAAGAATGGTGATCCCTGGGGATGGAAATCACCGGTGAGGAATGGTAATCCCCAGGGATTGAAGTCACCATTGAGGAATGGTGATCCCAGGGGATGGAGATCACCAGTGAGGAATGGTGATGCCCAGGAATTGAAATCACCAGTTAGGAATGGTGATCCCAGGGGATGGAAATCACCGGTGAGGAATAGTGATCCCGGGGGATGGAAATCGCCGGTGAGAAATGGTGATTCCTGGGGATGGAAATCACCGGTGAGGAACGTTGATCCCCGGGGATGGAAATAACCGGTGCGGAATGGTGATCCTGGGAGATGGAAATCACCGGTGAGAAATGGTGATCCCTGGGGATGGAGATCACCGCTGAGAAATGGTGATTCCGGGGGATGGAAATCACCAGTGAGGAATGTTTTCTCAGGGGATGGAAATCATTGGTGAGGAATGGTGATCCTGGAGGATGGAAATCGCCAGTGAGAAATGGTGATCCCTGGGGATGGAAATCACCGGTGAGGAATGTTGATTCCGGAGGATGGAAATCACCGGTGAGGAATGGTGATCCCCGGGGATGGAGGTCACCGGTGAGGAATGGTGATGCGTGGGGCTGGAGATCACAGGTGAAGAATGGTGATTCCGAGGGATGGAAATCACCGGTGAAGAATGGTGATCCCTGGGGATGGAGATCACTGGTGAGGAATGTTGATTCCAGGGGGATGGGATTCACCAGTGAGGAATGGTGATCTGGGGGGATGGAAATCACCGGTGAGGAATGGTAATCCCCAGGGATTGAAATCGCCGGTGAGGAATGGTGATTCCCAGGGATTGAAATCACCAGTGAGGAATGGTGATCCCGGGGGATGGAGATCACCAGTGAGGAATGGTGATCACAGGGGATGGAAATCACCAGTGAGGAATGGTGATCCTGGGGGATGGAAATCACCGGTGGGGAATGGTGATTCCGGGGGTATGGAAATCAACGGTGAGGAATGGTGATCCCTGGGGATTGAGATCACCGGTGACAAATGGTGATCCCTGGAGATGGAAATCACCGGTACGGAATGTTGATTCCGGGGGATGGAAATCACCGGTGTAGAATGGTGATCCCTGGCGATGGAGATCACCGGTGAAGAATGGTGATCCCGGGGGATGGAAATCACCAGTGAGGATTGGTGATCCTGCTGGATGGAAATCACCGGTGAGGAATGGTGATCCTGGGGGATGGAAATCGCCGGTGAGAAATGGTGATCCATAGGGATAGAAATCACCGGTGAAGAATGTTGATTCCGGGAGATGGAAATCACCGGTGAGAAATGGTGATCCCTGGGGATGGAGATCACCGCTGAGAAATGGTGATCCCGGGGGATGGAAATCACCAGTGAGGAATGTTTTCTCAGGGGATGGAAATCATTGGTGAGGAATGGTGATCCTGGAGGTTGGAAATCGCCAGTGAGAAATGGTGATCCCTGGGGATGGAAATCACCGGTGAGGAATGTTGATTCCGGAGGATGGAAATCACCGGTGAGGAATGGTGATCCTCGGGGATGGAGGTCACCGGTGAGGAATGGTGATGCGTGGGGCTGGAGATCACAGGTGAAGAATGGTGATTCCGAGGGATGGAAATCACCGGTGAAGAATGGTGATCCCTGGGGATGGAGATCACTGGTGAGGAATGTTGATTCCAGGGGGATGGGAATCACCAGTGAGGAATGGTGATCTGGGGGGATGGAAATCACCGGTGAGGAATGGTAATCCCCAGGGATTGAAATCGCCGGTGAGGAATGGTGATTCCCAGGGATTGAAATCACCAGTGAGGAATGGTGATCCCGGGGGATGGAGATCACCAGTGAGGAATGGTGATCACAGGGGATGGAAATCACCAGTGAGGAATGGTGATCCTGGGGGATGGAAATCACCGGTGGGGAATGGTGATTCCGGGGGTATGGAAATCAACGGTGAGGAATGGTGATCCCTGGGGATTGACATCACCGGTGACAAATGGTGATCCCTGGGGATGGAAATCACCGGTACGGAATGTTGATTCAGTGGGATGGAAATCACCGGTGTAGAATGGTGATCCCTGGCGATGGAGATCACCGGTGAAGAATGGTGATCCCGGGGGATGGAAATCACCAGTGAGGATTGGTGATCCTGCTGGATGGAAATCACCGGTGAGGAATGGTGATCCTGGGGGATGGAAATCGCCGGTGAGAAATGGTGATCCATAGGGATAGAAATCACCGGTGAAGAATGTTGATTCCGGGAGATGGAAATCACCTGTGAAGAATGGTGATCCCAGGGGATGGAGATCACCGGTGAGGAATGGTGATTAGGGCGGATGGAAATCACCAGTGAAGAATGGTGATCCCGGGGGATGGAGATCACCAGTGAGGAATGGTGAACCTGGGGGATGGAAATCGCCGGTCAGAAATGGTGATACCGGGGGATGGAAATCACCGGTGAGGAATGTTGATCCCAGGGGATGGAAATCATCGGTGAGGAATGGTGATCCTGGGGGATGGAAATCGCCGGTGAGAAATGGTGATCCCCGGGGATGGAAATCGCCGGTGAGAAATGGTGATCCCCGGGGATGGAAATCAACGGTGAGGTATGTTGACTCCGGGGGATGGAGATCACCGGTGAGGATGGTGATCCCGGGGGATGGAGATCACCAGTGAGGAATGGTGATTCTGGGGGGATGGAAATCACCGATGAAGAATGGTGATCCCCGGGGATGGAGATCACCGGTGAGGAATGGTGATCCCGGGGGATGGAGATCACCAGTGAGGAATGGTGATCCTGGGGGATGGAAATCGCCGGTGAGAAATGGTGATCCCCGGGGATGGACATCACCGGTGAGGAATGCTAATTCCAGGCGGATAGAAATCACCAGTGAGGAATGGTGATCCCTGGGGATGGAAATCACCGGTGAGGATTGGTGATCCCAGGGGATGGAAATCACCGGTGAAGAATGGTGATCCCCGGGGATCAAAATCACCAATGAGGTATGTTGATCCCCGCGGATGGAAATAACCGGTGAGGAATGGTGATCCTGGGGGATAGAAATCTCCGGTGAGAAATGGCGATCCCTGGGGATGGAAATCACCGGTGAGAAATGGTGATCTCCGGGGATGGAAATCACCCGTGAGTTATGTTGACTTCGGGGGATGGAAATCACCGGTGAAGAATGGTGATCCCCGGGGATGGAGATCACCGGTGAGGAATGGTGATCCCAGGGGATGGAAATCACCGGTGAAGAATTGTGATCCCCGGGGATGGAGATCACCGTTGAGGAACGTTGATTTCAGGGGGATGGAAATCACCAGTGAGGAATGGTGATCCCGGGGGATGGAAATCACCGGTGAGGAATGGTGATCCCCAGGGATTGAAATCACCATTGAAGAATGATGATTCCGGAGGATGGAAATCGCCGGTGAAGAATGCTGATCCCCGGGGATGGAGATCACCGGTGAGGAATGCTGATTCCAGGCGGATAGAAATCACCAGTGAGGAATGGTGATCCTGTGGGATGGAAATCACCGGTGAGGAATGGTGATCCCCAGGGAATGAAGTCACCAGTGAGGATTGGTGATCCCAGGGGATGGAAATCACCGGTGAGGAATGGTGATCCTGGGAGATGAAAATCGCCGGTGAGAAATGATGATCCCTGGGGATGGAAATCACCGGTGAGGAATGTTGATTCCGGGTTATGGAAATCACCGGTGAAGAATGGTGATCCCTGGGGATGGAGATCACTGGTGAGGAATGTTGATTCCAGGGGGATGGAAATCACCAGTGAGGAATGGTGATCTGGGGGGATGGAAATCACCGGTGAGGAATGGTAATCCCCAGGGATTGAAATCACCGGTGAGGAATGGTGATCCCCAGGGATTGAAATCACCGGTGAGGAATGGTGATCCCGGGGGATGGAGATCACCAGTGAGGAATGGTGATCCTGGGGGATGGAAATCGCCGGTGAGAAATGGTGATCCCGGGGGATGGAAATCACCAGTGAGGAATGTTTTCTCAGGGGATGGAAATCATTGGTGAGGAATGGTGATCCTGGGGGATGGAAATTGCCAGTGAGAAATGGTGATCCCTGGGGATGGAAATCACCGGTGAGGAATGTTGATTCCGGGGGATTGAAATCACCGGTGAGGAATGGTGATCCCCAGGGATTGAAAGCACCGTTGAGGAATGGTGATCCCGGTGGATGGAGATCACCAGTGAGGAATGGTGATCCTGGGGGATGGAAATTACCGGTGAGGAATGGTGATCCCCAGGGATTGAAATCACCGGTGAGGAATGGTGATCCCGGGGGATGGAGATCACCAGTGAGGAATGGTGATCCTGGGGGATGGAAATCGCCGGTGTGAAATGGTGATCCTGGGGGATGGAAATCACCAGTGAGGAATGTTTTCTCAGGGGATGGAAATCATTGGTGAGGAATGGTGATCCTGGGGGATGGAAATTGCCAGTGAGAAATGGTGATCCCTGGGGATGGAAATCACCGGTGAGGAATGTTGATTCCGGGGGATTGAAATCACCGGTGAGGAATGGTGATCCCCAGGGATTGAAAGCACCGTTGAGGAATGGTGATCCCGGTGGATGGAGATCACCAGTGAGGAATGGTGATCCTGGGGGATGGAAATTACCGGTGAGGAATGGTGATCCCCAGGGACGGATATCACCAGTGAAGAATGGTGATTCCGGGGAATGAAAATCACTGGTGAAGGAATGGTGATCCTGGGGAAAGCAGCATTGTGGGGTCATTATTGGCTGAGATAACTACAACTTGATTGGAGATCCACCCACCATTTACGTTCCACATCCCCTGTAATAGAGTCAACTGAAAGTGAATTAAGGGAGGTACTGGATGATGCCACAACTGTCTTTATGCTGTACAAAATGAACCATTGCCCAACAGAGGGTAAACAGGTGTTGGTGACAACCTCGATGCCTCTGGTTTGGATCAAGGAAGGACCATGTTTCTCAGAGGAAGTGTGAAAGTGATGAAGGCAGTCGTCCGACTACAGCGGTTTTTTGTGGCACCATATCTGAGAAAGCTTCTGATATGTTAGTCTGGCAATTGCTTGTGAAAAACAGCTTGGTTTTATGCTAGAAGGGAGCTGAAGGAGCTTTAGGAAAATTGCAAGCATTCACCTTTTGTGAGGATAAAAGGCATAATCTACTCTAGGTACATTAAGGTTATTGCATGAACTCCAAGTGGGAGACAAAAAGCTATTTGTAAAAGTAGATGCAAAGACCAAAGAGCAGTGCGATGAATGGAAGGCCAAAAAGAAAGGAGTCAATGGAGATATGAAACAGAGGATTGGTCAGACGATGTTGTGGACGTGGAAACTAAGAGGAAAGATTATATTGTAAAGGGAGCAATAGAAGGATGAGAAAGAGAATACTCCAGTGAACTACGCAAACACGAGGAAATCTGCAGATCCTGGAATTTCAGGCAACACAATAAAAATTGCTGGTGAACACAGCAGGCCAGGCAGCATCCATAGGAATGGGAAAAGTCGACGCTTCGGGTTGAGACCCTCTGTCAGGACTAACTGAAAGAAGAGATAGTAAGAGTTTTGAAAGTGGGAGGGGGAGGGGGAGATCCAAAATGATAGGAGAAGACAGGAGGGGAGGGATGGAGCTAAGAGCTGGAAAGTTGATTGGCAAAAGGGATATGAGGGGATCATGGGACGGGAGGCCTAGGGAGAAAGAAAGGGGGAGGGAGGAACCCAGAGGATGGGACAGTGAGAGGGACAGCGGGACAGAGGGAGAAAAAGGAGAGAGAGAAAAAAAAATTAATAATAATAATAATAAATAAATAACGGATGGGGTACGAAGGGGAGGATGGGCATTAACGGATGTTAATGTTCACGGGTAGCCATGGGCACCCGTATGGGTCCCAGCTATGTCTGCCTTTTTGTTGGCTTTGTGGAACAATCCATGTTCCAAACCTATACTGGTATCTGTCCCCCACTTTTCCTTCGCAACATCAATGACTGCATTGGCGCTGCTTCCTGCACACATGCTGAGATCGTTGACTTCATTAACTTTGCCTCCAACTTTCACCCTGCCCTCAAATTTACCTGGTCCATTTCTGACACATTCCTCCCGTTTCTTGATCTCTCTGTCTCTATCTCTGGAGACAGCTTATCTACTGATGTCTACTATAAGCCTATGGACTCTCACAGCTACCTGGACTATTCCTCTTCTCACCCTGTCTCTTGTAAAAATGGCATCCCCTTCTTGCAATTCCTCCGTCTCCGCCGCATCTGCTCTCAGAATGAGGCTTTTCATTCCAGGACAAAGGAGATGTCCTCCTTTTATAAAGAAAGGGGCTTCCCTTCCTCCACCATCAAATCTGCTCTCAAACGCATCTCTCTCATTTCACGCACATCTGATCTCACCCCATCCTCCCGCCACCCCACTAGGAATAGGGCTCCCCTTGTCCTAACCTACCAGCTCACCAGCCTCCGGGTCCAACATATAATTCTCCGTAACTTCCGCCACCGCCAACAGAATCCCACCACTAAGCACAACTTTCCCTCCCCCACCTCTTTCTGCTTTCCGCAGGGATCGCTCCCTACACGACTACTTTGTCCATTCGTCCCCCCCATCCCTTCCCACCGATCTCCCTCCCGCCACTTATCCTTGTAAGCAGAACAAGTGCTTCACATGCCCTTACACTTCCTCCCTCACCACCATTCAGGGCCCCAGACAGTCCTTCCAGGTGAGGCGACACTTCACCTGTGAGTTGGCTGGGGTGATATATTGCATCCGGTGCTCCCGGTGTGGCCTTCTATATATTGGCGAGACCCGACGCAGGCTGGAAGACCATTTCGCTGAACACCTACCCTCTGTCCGCTAGAGAAAGCAGGATCTCCCAGTGGCCACACATTTTAATTCCACGTCCCATTCCCATTCTGATATGTCTATCCACGGCCTCCTCAACTGTAAAGATGAAGCCACTTTCAGGTTGGAGGAACAACACCTTATATTCCATCTGGGTAGCCTCCAACCTGATGGCATGAACATTGACTTCTCTAACTTTTGTTAATGCCCCACCTCCCCTTCCTACCCCATCTGTTATTTATTTATTATTATTATTATTTTTTTCTCTCTCCCCTTTTTCTCTCTCTGTCCCTCTCACTATACTCCTTGCTCATCCTTTGGGCTTCCCCCCTCCCCCTTTCTTTCTCCCTTGGTCTCCTGTCCCATGATCCTCTCATATTCCTTTTGCCTATCACCTGTCCAGCTCTTGGGTCCATCCCTCCCCCTCCTGTCTTCTCCTATCATTTTGGATCTCCCCCTCCCCCTCCCACTCTTACTTCCTCTTCTTTCAGTTAGTCCTGACGAAGGGTCTCGGCCCAAAATGTTGACTGTGCTTCTTCCTATAGATGTTACCTGGCCTGCTGCCTTCACCAGCAATTTTTATGTCTGTTACTCCAGTGAACTAAATGCTTCTTCCCAAGATCAAGATACACAAACTAGAAGAAGAAAAAGGTGTTCAGAGTTGTCAGAACCACTTCCTACAGTCTCAGAGTCAACTCCTACAGCCACCACCGAGGAAGCCCCAGAACCTGAGATAGTTCTCACAGCCACAAGTCTCACTTGTCGAAAAGAGTGACCTTGTCAGGAAAGTCCTTGTCCCATAAGAGTAAGAAATCCTCCACAGTGATTAAATCTTTAGACCTGAATGGGTCAATTTAAAATTACTTTGCTCTGGATATCTGTACGAGGGGTGATTGATAAGTTCGTGGCCTAAGGTAGAAGGAGTCAATTTTAGAAAACCTACCACATTTATTTTTCAACATAGTCCCCCCCTACATTTACACACTTAGTCTAGTGATTGTGGAGCATACGGATTTCTTTTTTGTAGAAGTCGGCGTCTTGGACCTCCAGAAAATGATCCACAGCAGGGTCGATTGATAAATTAGTGGCCTAGGGTAGAAGGAGATGAGTTATACAGCTCTCGTTACATGCATGTGCAGTTCAACTCTTTGAGTGATTATGCAGAAAGTTTGAAGTTAATAACTCATCTTCTTCTACCTTAGCCCACGAACTTATCAATCACCCCTGCTGTGGACCATTTTCTGGAGGTTCAAGACGCCAACTTCTACAAAGAAGGAATCCGTATGCTCCACGACTGCTGGACTAAGTGTGTAAATGTAGGAGGGGACTATGTTGAAAAATAGATATGGTAGATTTTCTAAAATTGACTCCTTCTACCCCAGGCCACGAACTTATCAATCACCACTTGCATATAGTAGCTATATTATATCATAAACAGTGTATCTAGTTGAGATGCATTTTCTATTGATTTGGAGTTTATACCTATGCAGGAGGGAGTGTTTAACATTCCAGGAACATCTGAGTAATCTTGTAAATATTGTTTGCTTGAGCATTTTTGTTCATTTAAATAATTATTTACTGGTTTTATGTAAAAATAAGTGAATTGTACATGTCATGATGTTACCATGTGATACGTATGTGCCTCACTTAGAGAACAAACCTTAAGGGTCTCAATTCTAGGTGCTCTTGCTTTTCTTTGAATGAGCTGAATGTTTTGGACATACAAACTCCTTACAGATAGTGGTGGGAATTGAACCCTGTGGTGCCGGTGCTTTAATAGAGTTACAGGTACACTAACTGCTACACTGCCAAGCTACCCATTTCATAGGAGCAGCAATCACAGTAGGCTTATTCACTACCACCATAAGTCTGCTGCAGGTTGAGTTCTAGCTTCTCACATGGTGAATTTCAACTGAAGCTCTGAGAAAATAAGGCAAGGATTGCTTTAACTGGCTCTGTTGATTCAGCGAAGGTCAATCTAAGGTTCCAGTTAGGTCCAATAACTCAAGACTTCAACAGTAATTGATCTATTATTTATATTCTGTGCATAGCTGATACCTGAGAATGTAAATATAATGATTGAGAAAAATGTCCTTGGGCCATTGTAAGTAGTTCATAAAACAAACCTCCAAATTGTAGAGTTCTACTGTTGCACTAATCTGGGTTCATCCGGGCTCATAAACTGAGCAGCATCTACTACAATGGGTGCTGTCGCAGGAAAGCAACATCCATTATCAAGGATACCCACCATCTAGGCCATGCTCTCTTCTTGCTATCCCCACTGGGGAGTAGGTACAGGAGCCTTGGGTCCCATCTTACCAGATTCATAATACCCTTCAACCATCAGGGTCTCGAACCAAGGTGGATAATTTCACTCACCGCAATGCTGATCTGATTCCACAATCTATAGACTCACTTTCAATGACTCTACAACTCATGCTACTTATTTTTTAAAATTTATTATTTGTACGAGTTTGGCACAGCCAAGAAGGGCCAAAAGGCCTGTTTCTGTGCTGTAGTTTCTATGGTTTCTATGTGTGCATGTCAGTGGGACTAGGCAGAAAATGGTTCGGCACAGCCAAGAAGGGCCAAAAGGCCTGTTTCTGTGCTGTAGTTTCTATGGTTTCTATGGTTTCTCTTTTTTGCACACTGAATGTTTCTCTGTCTTTGCCATGTATAGTTTTTCATAAAATGTATTCTGTTTCTTTATTTTCCTGTGAATACCTGCAAGGTATTATATAGAGACACATATACTACGTAGTTTGATAATAAATTTATTTGAACTTTGAACCTTCCTTGCTCTCTTATTTGCAATGGAATCACAGCTAAATACATGTGTTATAAAATTATCCCATGTAGGTTTTAATCTCACCCCAAACTATCTATAGCCTGTCTATTACGGTGTACAGTACCTATATGAAATCCATCTTTAGTATGCATATGCAATTTATATACCTTTTGTGGCAGCGTAAATCCTCAAATTAAAACCATTCTTCATTTGTGGATCTGCCCTTGACATCTGGCACCATAATTACAAACAGGGAAGATGATGAAATCAATATTGATGCACTATGCACTAAATATTTAAAATACATCACACGACAGGCACAATATTCCTCTTATGCTCACCTATCACCCCATCAGCCTTCGCACCCAGCACATAATTCTCCATAGCTTCCATCATTTCCAATGGGACCCCACCACCAAACACATCTTTCCCGCCCCCCAACTTTCTGCATTCCACAGGGATCACTCCCAGCACGACTCCATTGTCCATTCATCTCTCCCCACAGATCTCCCTCCTGGCACTTATCCTTGCAAGCTAAACAAATGCTACATCTGCCCCTACACCTCTTCCCTCACTACCACTCAGGGCCCCAAATAGTCCTTCCAGGTGAGGCAACACTTCTTCCGTGTGTCATCTATTGTATCCGATGCTCCCGGTGTGTCCTCTTGAATATCAGTGAGACATATTATAGATTGGGAGACCACTTTGTTGAGCACCTATGCTCTTTCCGTCGAAAAAAGTGGAATCCACCCATTTTAATTTCACTTCCCATTCCCATTCAGTCCACGGCTTCCTCTACTGTCGTGATGAGGCTACACTCAGGTTGGAGGAACAACACCTTATATTCTGTCTGGGTAGCCTCCAACGTGATGGCATGAACATTGATTTCTTGAACTTCTGGTAACGCTCCTCTGCTCTATTTCCCATGTACTTTTCCCTCTCTCACCTTGTCTCCTTGCCTGCCCATCACCTCCCTCCGGTGCTCCTCTACCTTCTTGTTTCTTCCATTGCCTTCTGTACTCTCCAATTAGATTCCCCCTTCTCCAGCCTGTGTGTTTTTCACCAGCTCTTTACTTCACCCTTCCCCCCTCCTAGTTTCACCTATCACTTTGTGTTTCTTCCTCCCCTCCCCCCACCTTCTGTCTCTGACCCCTCACCATTTTTTCTCAAGACCCGATGAAGGGTCTAGGCCCAAAACGTCGACTATACTCATTTCCATAGATGCTGCCTGGTGTGCTGAGTTCTTCCAGCATTTTGTGTGTGTTGCTTGGATTTCCAGCATCTGCAGATTGTCTCTTGTTTGATAATGAATTAGTAAAGGTGTTGCATAATGGGAACTAAATTTAACAGTTCCATTTCCTTTTTACGTAGTGTGTTCAAAAGAAATTGAGTACCCTTCATAAAACCTGCATTAATGGGTTAAATTGATGTCTTGGATCTGAAATTTCTGGAATGCTTTTTCCATTTCACAGAGTTGGTTGGAGGATGCAGTATCAGATGAGAATTAAGTGATGCTTACACACTTTTAAATGTTGTTAAATTGAAACAAATTTGTTAAATCACCGAGAAATATTGTTTAACCTCCAATGATCTACTTCACTGAACATTTCACACACTCCATAATCAACACTTACAGGAGTTCCAAAGTCCTTAATTACTTCTGCATGCAACAACCTTGTTGTGATGTGGAAGACTCTAATTATAGATTGCTGGTTAAACAATTTGAAACTTACTTGTCTCCTAAATTGTTTCAAAAAATAAGTAATCATGATCTGATAATTCACCAAAATTTCCTTAGTCATCAATATTAAGTTCAAGTTCATTGTCATTCGACCATATACAGCTCAACGGAACAAGGTGAAAAACACAGCACATAAACTAATACTAACAATAATAGTAACAGATAATAAAAACATTCAGTAGATGGACAAGTTGACATAAAATGTATATATGACATACAGTTAAATATACAACAGTGTAATGCTACTGGCACTGTCATAAATAATGTGTACTGGGTGGAAGCAGGGTGTTATGAATTCTCACAGCCTGGGGGAGAAAGCTGTACTTTTAAACAAAATAAACATTGTTTATATTTCTAAAAATACATGAATAAACTATTCAATGCCTTTAGATTCTTTACCTTCCTATTCAAGGCTTTCCGTACAGTGCTGTTATATTCATGCACATCAATAGTACAGCTGTCACTCATGTGGCTCTCTAGGGTGGTGGACTGTGACAATAATAACAGAGTGACTTCCTCCCCCAACCCATCCCCTCCCTCCCCAGTAGAAGAACCCTACACCGTGGTCCTTCTCCACCACACCCTTGTGGTGACTGCACCAAGTTCAGTGCATCCTGTACTCCCGCAGCCTGGAATGTGCCAGTCAGCAGCATTCCTCTACAGACATCTTGATGTGCTGGCAGACCAAAAGGTTTCAAAGAGCGTCTTTCACCAAGTTGATGATCTGCCAGTTATTTGTCTCCATGTGTGTCCCTGGGAACAGCCCATAGATCAGAGAGTCCTCTGTCATGCAGCTGCTTGGGATTTACTGCAAAACAGGCCTTTTCATCTTTCTCCAGACCTTCTTCACAAACGCACAGTCTGTAAAGAGGTGAGCTAGTCTTGTCCACACTACAGACATCCCATGGACAAAGCAGTGGGAACGATGCTCTAGACATGCCAGTAGGATCTGACTGGGAGGGCCAGCCAGGCGAGGTCTTGGTGCCTGTTGGTGAAGCCTGGTGATGAGGCATTCTGTCAGATGTTTGGGAAAATCTGCTCAGGAAGTCACCCCACTGTGTCCATTGAGTCCTCTTGCAGTGTCTGGAGGATGCTTCATACCTGATAGCGTTATGGTCAAAGCTGTTGATCTGAAAGAACTTTTCAACAAAGGACAGGTAGTTGGGTAACATCTGGCTGACTGGGACATTGCATGACAATGGAGTCATACCCATCCTTCATAACAAAGAGGACAGATAGAAACTCAATACATAATGAGTTGGTGTCCACTTACTTGGGTTCCGTACACAGTCTAATGTAGCCACACGTGAATTGGTCATCAGGGTGAAAGCGACATTGGGTATGCTTTAGCCGTCATTGTCCAGGGTCTTTGTATTGTGACCTGTCTGACCCACTCCATGTTGGAAACCCAGATGAACATGAAGACAGCTTGGGTGATTCCTTGGCTGGAGGAGCGGGAGAGAAGCCACACCTCTGCCAAGCACAGCAGCCCTGAGAGAACACCTCGTACCTGCTGACTACTTATTGACAGGGAGTGCCCTCCCCCAGTCCCAATTTCTGTTTTACCTTCACAATCCACTCCAGCCAATTTTTGTTGCACATCTCGATACTTCCTTGGTCTTTTACTGTGGTACCTTCTGCTGACAGCAGGAGGTCAAGGGCATTAATATGCTTCTGAACACTTTTGATAAATGGGAAGGACTAACTAACTAAAAATATATGAAGCCATTTAAATCACATTTCTGTTTGATGAAAAACTTAGTCATGTTAATGAATAGCAACTTCAAAAAGTTTTAGTTCTATCAATTGTTTGTGGATCACCTCATTGATTGATTAAAACTCAAGGGGAATTTGAAGCCACTTGTGTTTGTAATGGAGCCTCAATCTCTCAGGTTCCTTGTTTGATAACTTTTAGCAGTATGTGGCATCCTACAGTCTCAGGCAACAATTACCAGCCTGTGACAAAAGCAAAAAAAAAAAAAAAATCTGTTTTCATGACTTCTGTGTTCTGACGTAATGGAGAAACAAAGAAATTTCTGCACTTTTGTCTTGATAAAATATGCTTTATTTCAACAAGGGATGCATTAGAGACTAAATCTTTATGCTCACCACTTTTTGCAGATGGTTATGAATGTGACAGCCTTGACTAGGCAGTTCAAAACCAAAAGCAAAACTACATGTGCTAATTTGTTCCTTTCATTACTTTTAATCCAGAGATCAACTCCAAAAGCCTTTAATCCGAACATTAACTCCAATAACTATTCATCTGGGCATTAACTCCAGTAACTTTTAATCTGGATGTTAACTCCAATAATTTTTAATCCAGACACCATCTCCAATAACTCATGCATCACAGCATGTTAGACATCTGAGCCATAGGGAAGAAAGGTGAGACAGAGAGACCATCATGCAACAACTATTCACTCACAATCACATTTAAAGTTCAAAGTACCAAGTACATTTATTATCGAAGTACGTACACCAAATTCAATCTTGAGATTCATCTTCTTGCAGGCAGCCACAAAATGAAGAATCACAATAGAACCCACAAAATGCCCCACACAAAGACTGACAAACATCCCAGGTGTCAAAAACGAACAAATTGCACAAATAATATAAAGTGAGTCCACAGTTCAGTGCTGAGGTGAGTGAAGCCAGTCCAGGAGCCCAATAGCTTCAGGGCAATAACTGCTCCCGAAACTGAAAGTCTCCTGCACTTTCCACCAATGGCAGTAGTGAGAAGAGAGAGAGGTGGCCCAAACACAGGCAAACAGAACAGGTTCAAGTGAGGGATCTTTGCTGGTTCAGGGCAGAGCACCAGTTTGTTTGCCACTCTCGGGCCTCAACTCTTTAATCTGTCTCGACGCTTGGGTAGGCGAGGAGTATTGAGGCAGAACATTGATTCATTTTCTGCTCAGTGAGCTGCTTTCCACTCTTGGGCCTTGACGCTTTAATGTAGCTCTGCACTTTAATCAGTGGAGCTAATCAGCACCATTGCATACTTAAGACATCCCAGTTTCAGTGATAACTTGGAGAATGAAATGCATGAGGCATCTCATTGAGGCTTGGTGAAGAACTGACATGAAAAATTTACAATAGGCAGGCTATTAAGGCTGACAGATTTTACATACCAATTGCTCTGGAATTTTGCCCTCAGACTAGGCGGAATCAAAACAGTTTCAACTCATTCTGATACATTGATATGGAAAATAGAGTATGTAAAGCTGTTAGCTTGACACTATTACAGTCCCATTCCAATTCTGGCACCATCTGTAAGGAGTTTGTACTTTCTCCCCTTGAACCACATGGGTTTTCTGCAGGTGCTCCAGTTTCTTCCAGAACAGACAGAACTGTACAGCTTGGTGGGTTAATTGGTAATTGGAAATTGTGCTTGCTCAGGCTGGCTTTAAATAGGTGCTGTTGGGCAGCCTAGCTCACTGGGCCGGAAGGGCCTGTTCGGCATCGTATCTCTAAATAAATAAATAACACTAATAGGTTTTTCACTGAGCAACAAATGATGGGTACATGGAGAGATAGTGCAGAAGGAGTCCCTCATCTTTCTTAAGGCTGTGAGCAAACTTGTGATCAATCCAAACTTTTCCACTTTCTGCCTCCACAGAACAAGATGATGAAAATACTGTGACCATACATTAATCCCATAGAGGATCCATTCTCAAGCAGAACCACATAGCATCATAGAAATTACTGTCTGGCAAAGAGACAGCATGCTGTTCTGTGCTCTCACTTCACAGAACATTCTCTGAACAGTCTGTTAGCGGGTGCTGAAGTGCTGCAGAAATAGTGCAACCATTAAGGGCCTGTCGAGATGATTCTCTTCATCAAGCATGCTGTATCAGTGCTGTTTGTTGTGCCAGAGTATTTAAAGGATGTGACCCTGCAATTCACCTCTATATCTTCCCATTCCTTTAAGTTTTAGTGGAAAGTTCATACAACAATGCTACCTGGCTCATTGCCTAAAACATAGTTTCAGTGTTCTGTGTGATTTTAGGGATTACAAGCACATTGCATAAAATCTGAACCAGTTATTATGTACATGTAACACTAACCGAAGGAGAAAAGGGTATTCAATTGACTTGACTGTACACAGTAGAGCAGAGGTTAGCTTAACGCTATTAAAGCACCAGTGACCCGCTGCTGTTTGTACTTTCTCCCCATGGGTTTCCTCTGGGTGCTTGTTTGCCCCACGTTCCAAAAGTGTACACGTTAGCAGGTAAATTACCACATAGGTGTAATTAGGCTCATTGGGCCATCGGAAGGGCTTGTTACTCTAAATAAAAATCAGAGTGAAAGGCCCATGTTGCTTGTATTTTAATGCTAGAAATGTTCACATTGAAAAAGTAAGCTGCTCCCACATCCCAGTACTTTGTCTGTGTGGTGTGCACTGCATTTCCACTTCCACATGGTTCTTCTGCCTTTAGCCAAAGTCAACGGCAGAACTGGGCTGATCCCAAGATCTAGAAGCATATAGTCATCCTTAATCCAGTGGGAGTGCATGATAATACGCAGCTCACTTCTAACATAAAGCAACAATTACAGATAATTGCATCTGTATGCTTTATAACGCACGGGCTCAGCTGCATTTGCAGGTTTTCTCATAATGATGATCAGTGTGCAAGAAAAACAAGCTGTGCAAATGCAAAAAAGCAAATAATAATAAATAAATAAATAAATAAACAATAAATATAAAGAACATGAGATGAAGAGTTCCTGGAAATGAGTCCTTAGGTTCTGGGAACAGTTCAGTGATGGAGCAAATGAAGTTGAGTAAAGTTATCCTCTCTGGTCCTGGAGCCAGATGGTTGAGGGATAATAACTGCTCCTGAACATGATGGTGTGAATCCTGAGGGTCCTGTACCTTCTTCCTGATGGAGGCGGCATGAAGGGAGCATAGCTTGAGTGGTGGGAGTCTTTGATGATGGACACTGCTCTCCTTTGACAGCACTCTGTGTCGATGAGCTCAATGGTCGGGAGGACTTTACCCCGATGGACTGGGCCGTATCCACCACTTTTTCCACGCTTTTCCATTTAAGAGCGTAGTGTCTTCATACCAGGCTGTGATGCAACCAGTCAATACACTCTCCACCACATCCATAGAAGTTTGTGAAAGTTTTAGATGCCATGGTGTATCTTCTCATCCTCCTAAGGAAGCAGAGGCACTGCAATGCTTCCTTTAGACCATATGAGATAGGAACAGAATTAGGCTATTTGCCCCATTGAGTCTGCTCCACCATTTCATAACGGCTGATCTAACTTCCCTCAGTGCCAAAATTCTGCCTTCTCCCTGTATCCCTTCATGCCCTGACCAATCAAGAATCTATCAGCCTCTGTCTTAAATATACATAAAGACTTGGCCTCCACAACTGCCTCTGGCAAAGAATTGCACAGATTCACCATTCTCTGGCTAAAGAAATTCCTCCTCTTCTAAAAAGATGCCCCTCTCTTCTGAGGCTGTGTCCTATAGTCTTAGACTCTTCTATCAAAGGGAACATCCTTTCCACGATTCAATAGGTTTCAATGAGGTCATCCCTCACTCTTCTGAATTCTAGTAAATACAGGCCCAGAGCCAGCAAACATTCTTTATATGACAAGACCTTCAATCCTGGAATCATTTTTGTGAACCTCCTTTGAACCCACTCCAGTTTCAACGTATCCTTTCTAATATTTGTATAAGCAAGGTCCAACCTGTTCTCCCCTCTTGTTGCAAAGTCCACGTTCTGATGGAATCTGGGGAGCACTGACTTAAGGTTCGCATGATTAAAATCTCCGACAACAATAAACAGTCCATCTGGGTGTCCGTTCAACAGACGATGCCATTACCATCACCCTCCACCTGGCCCTAACCCACCTGGACAAAAAAGACACATACGTTCGAATGCTGTTCATAGACTTCAGTTCAACATTCCACACAATCATTCCTCAGAAACTGATTTGGAAAGCTGAGCCTACTGGGCCTGAACACCTCCCTCTGCAACTGGATCCTGGACTTCCTGACTGGAAGACCTCAGTCAGTCCTGATTGGAAGCAGCATCTCCAACACCATCACACTGAGCACGGGGGCCCCCCAGGACTGTGTGCTCAGTCCACTGCTGTTCACTCTGCTGACCCACGACTGTACTGCAACACACAGCTCAAACCACATCATCAAGTTCGCCGATGACACGACCATGGTGGTGTTATGGTCTGGTCCGTGAAGTCTGCATTCCAATTCACGGTCCGGTCCGTGGACTCAGGACTCTGGGTCTTCCAGCTGTCCCTTGTTTTGGTTGAGTTAATCATAGGCATCTGATTCCCATCTTGGAGCTTGGAATATAAGTAGCCTTGGGGTTGAGTGTGGGCTGCTGGTTTGTCTTGTCAAGATCTCCTGGGAGCAACCTGCCGGTGGAAGGTTGGAGCGGCCACTTGTCATCTTTAGGCCGTGATTGGGGAACCACCCCCTCATGAAGCCTTGCTGTCAGTAGTTGGAGCTGTCATTGCGGTATGGATTCGGCCGTTTCCTGGGCCAGCTCAGTGGCTGTCAGCCACTCTGAGTTAGGTAGGGATCCGGCTGTTTCTGTAGCCAGCTGAGGTTGCTGGCCATAACTGCTACTTGGAGCAACCCTGATGCAGAGATGGAACTGTCTGTCATTCTTTGGTGTTTGTCTCTTCTTGTCCTCGCCTCTGTGGGGTAAGTCAGGCCGTTCTGCCGTTGCCCTGTGGGGAGATCTGTCTTGTCACATCCTCGCCTCCATGGGGTAAGTCAGGACATTCTGCCGTTGCCCTGTGGGGGGATCTGTTTTGTCTTGTCTTGTCTTTGCCTCTGCTGGGTAAGTCTGGCGGTTCTGCCATTACCCGACAGATGGTCCTGTCCCACCTTGGTGTGGAAAGGTTGAGTGCTGGCTTGTCTAAGTATAAGTCCTGGCTCTATGTCTACGTACTGTTCTGTGTCATGTTGGTGTTGTGTTAAAGATGAGTCCTGGCTTTTCGAAGGATAAGTCCCGGCTCTATGTTGATGTACAGTTTCCAGTGTGTCTCTGAGCTCCAGCCTCCGAGTTATCAGCTTCCGCATGTCAAAAGCCAAGACCGCGGCCTGTCTCCAAGTTCAAGAGCCATGACCCCAGCCATGTCTTGTCCGGTAGCCATGTCATGAACTTGCCTAGTTCTGGGGTCTGAGCCCATGGCAAGACCCAGGTCCTGGGTCCTTGCCCAGTCTCTGGCTCGGAGTCCAAGCCCAGGCTCCTAGTTCATAGTTCCTTATCCGGGTTCTCTGGGTCTAGTCCATGTCCTTGCCCAAGTCTGCATTCTTGTCCCTGCTCCTTTTCTGTATCCTGTCACGTCCCTACTCTAGTCGAGTCCTGTTCCTTGTACTTCAGTGTCTGTGTCTTGCATTTGGGTCCGCCATCAACACCCCCTATTGTGACAGGTGGGTCTCATCAGCAAGAACAATGAGTCAGCATACAGAGAGGAGGTGCAGCAGCTAACGGACTGGTGCAGAGCCAACAACCTGTCTCTGAATGTGAACAAAACAAAAGAGATGGTTGTTGACTTCAGGAGGACAAGGAACAACCACTCTCCGCTGAACATCAACGACTCCTCTGTAGAGATCGTTAAGAGCACCAAACATCTTGGTGTTCACCTGGCGGAGAATCTCACCTGGTCCCTCAACACCAGTTCCATAGCAAAGAAAGCCCAGCAGCATCTCTACTTTCTGCGAAGGCTGAGAAAAGTCCATCTCCTACTCCCCACCCCCACATCCCCACCACATTCTACAGAGGTTGTATTGAGAGCACCTTGAGCAGCTGCATCACTGCCTGGTTCGGAAATTGCACCATCTCGTATCGCAAGAACCTGCAGCGGATAGTGAGGTCAGCTGAGAAGATCATTGGGGTCTCTCTTCCCACCATTACAGACATTTACACCACACGCTGCATCCGTAAAGCAAACAGCATTATGAAAGACCCCATACACGCCTCATACAAACTCTTCTCCCTCCTGCCATCTGGCAAAAGGCACCGAAGCAGTCGGGCTCTCACGACCAGACTATGTAACAGTTTCTTCCCCCAAGCCATCAGACTCCTCAATACCCAGAGTCTGGACTGACACCAACCTCCTGTCCTCTGCTGTGCCTATCGTCTTGTTCATTATTTATTGTAATGCCTGCACTGTTTTGTGCACTTTATGCAGTCCTGGGTAGGTCTGTAGTCTACTGTAGTTTTGTGTTGTTTCACGTAGTTCAGTATAGTTTTTGTATTGTTCATGTAGCACCGTGGTCCTGAAAAATGTTGTCTTGTTTTTACTGTGTACTGTACCTGCAGTTATGGTCAAAATAACAATAAAAAGTGACTTGACTTGATAAGGAGACCAAAATGCACACAATACTCCAAGTGAGGCCTCACCAGTACTGTATAAAGTCTTAACCATGAGCTGCTCTCAAAAGCCATTCGTAGGCACTCTAGAAATTCCCCCTCTTGGAATCCAGCACCAACTTGATTTTCCCAATCTACCTACATATTGAATTCCCTCGTGACTATTGTAACATTGCTCTTTTGACATGTATTTTCCATATTCCGTGGTAATTTGTAGACCACATCCTTAGTACTGTTTGGGGGGTCTATATGTAACTCCCATCAGGGTCTTTTTACCCTTACTGTTCCTTAGCACAATGATTCAACACCTTCTGACCCTATGTCACCTCTTTCTAATGATTTGATTGCATTTTTTACCAACAGAGCAAAACCACTCCCTCTGCTTTCCTGCCTGTCCTTTCGATACAATGTTTTTCCTTGGACATTAAGGTTCCAGCTATAATCTTCCAGCCATGATTCAGAAATGCATACAACATCACAATCTTTTAACTGTGCTACAAGTTCATCTACTTTATTCCGTACACTGGGCACATTCAAATATAACACCTTCAGTTTGGTATTCATCCTTCTTGGTTTTGTCCACCTTTTACATTGCAACTTGTTCTGCAGACTGAAAGTTTGCCCTGTCATGTGCCTCTCTTTGCTCAGTCTCAATACACATTGCCTCTGTTTGTAAACCAACTATCTCATCTCCAGCACTATCATTCCAGTCCCCATCCCACTGACAAATTAGTTTAACCTCCCAGAACAAATCTGGTCATCCTGCTCACAATGATTTTGGACCCCCTCAAGTTCAGGTGCAAGCTGTCCTTTTTGTACAGTTGGTACAAATTATGGTAGTTTAATTAATACCTTCTATTGGCCTGGCTGTTTAGCAGTTATTAATGGACTCAGACTTCAGAAAATGTGGAGATTGAAAGATACTATTACATAGTGTAATGCTTTTGACACCACAAACTTAATCAAAAATTCCAATCTTACTTAAAGCTTGGAAAGTACTGCATGCATGTGACCTGAAACTGCAACAACTTACCCAGCAATGCTGTAGGAAGTACAATGGAGGTTTTACTATCACAGTCAGAAACTCTTTTTTAAACTTCCATTCCCTGTTATAGGAAGGATATGGAGGCTATAGAGGTGATGTAAAAGAGGTTTGCTGTGATACTGTGGATTAGAGGACATGTGCTGTAAAGAGAGGTTGGATCGACTAGAGTTATATTCTCTGGGGTGACAGAGGCTAAGCAGATACCTGATGGAAGGTTGTAAAGTGATGAGAGACATCGATCGAGTACACAACTAGAATCTTTACCCTGGGTTTAGGGTTGAAGATTCTAATTCGAGAAATAAAGGTTCCCAAGTTTTTTTATGCCATGGACCACTACCATTAACTAAGGGGTCTGTGGACCCTGGGTTGGGAGCTCCTGTATTATAAGGCAAGTACTTAAGGTGAGAGGGGGTAATTTCAAAGACATGCAGAGCAAGTTCCACAATGCACTGCCTGTTCTAGTGGATGCAAATATGTTAGAGGTATTTAAGAGGCACATATGGAGGGGTATGGACCATAAGTAGGCAGAAGGGATTAGTTTAGTTATATGTGTAATTACATTTAATTAGCTTGGCACAACTTCAGTTTTCTAAAGTAAAATCTACCCTAAGCAAAGACAATATTGTGTCAAACAAAAATATTTTCCCAACTTAACCAGAACATCTTGTTCCATTTATTTATGAATTTATTTCACATTACAGGCCCTTCTGTGGGCCACACTGCCCAGCAACCAACCTATTTAACACGAGACTAAACACCGGACAATTTACAATGATCAATTAACTTACTAATCGTTACATCATTGGCCTGTGGGAGGAAACCTGAGCACCCGGAGGTAACCCACATACCCACAGGGAGAACGTACATACTCCTTACGTGGAACTGAACTCCCAACTTCAATGCCCCGAGCTGTAATAACAGCGTGCTTTCTGCTAGGCTACCCTGTGCCCTAATTTAACCAAAAATTACTTTCTTTATTCATCTTGTAATCTTCTTTTCTGTTTTCAGAACCTAATTTTTTTCAGTGACACTCAGTGAAACAAAAAAAATCTGCTGGAGTATCTCACGAAGTGAAGCAGCATCTGCAGGAGGAAAGGAATTATCAATGCTCCTGGTCAAATTCTTATATCAAGATGCTCAATGTAACTATGTCAGTACCTCCAGTTGAACTCTATCTTTTTGTGTGTTTCCCCTGAGCTGTGAGTCTGTGGTTTTGTATTGCCATGTGCTCCTGTCCCTGCTCCTGCTCTACTCCGGCCCCTGTATTACTGAGTACTCTGTCTCTCATCTGTTTCTCATTATTACCTGTACTGCTGCCACATGTGTCTCATTGTGCTCCACCTATCATATGCCTCTCTGTTTATTGCTCAGTGTATTTCAGTCCTGTGTTTTCACCTGTACATTGCCAGATTGTGCTAGTGAATTTTCCTTAGCTTTTCCAGCATTCGTATCTGTACTCTGTCCATCTGAATATCGACTTTGCCTGTTTCCCGATTCTGGTTTTTGGATTTCTCTGGATGTTTTGATCTCTGCCTGAACTTTGACGTCGACTTTGTTTGCACCTCAGGATTTGTTAATCAATGAATATCACTATGTACACAGTACTGGGTCTGTGATTGGATCCCTGCTCCAGCATCCTGACAAAATAACACCATTCTGCACAGTCCTGTAGTAATTTTACGTATTGCACTGTACTGCTGCCGCAAAAAAAAAAGACTAATTTCATGATATATGTGAGTGATGATAAACCTGATTCTGATATGGGTCTCTATTGTGGACTAAGAGTTTAAAGGGGGCAGGGAGAGGGGAATCATGATTAGGAGAGGGGGAAGGGAGAGGGGAGAGTCCAGGAAGCACCAGAGAGACATTCCGTAATGATCAATAAACCAATTGTTTGGAATCGAGTGACCTTGCCTGGTTTCTTGGGCAAAATTCTTAGCTAGCCTAGCTAAATATTGTACTGTGGCACATATACATAATGTTTTTGAAGTTGTTAAAGGTTAGACAGAAAGTAATGAGTTCTTAAGATTAAGGTTTTGGAATGAGTCCAAGAAGCTTTCTTTGTGTTGAAACTTTGCTCTGATGTAATGAGATTTTCAATTATTTGAAAGATCAGCATTATTTTACATAATGTATTTGATCCCTTTACTCACAAGATTGAGGTTAACATCAGATAAAGGTGCTACTGTCAAAAGGAAAACCCAAGAGAAATGAGCTGATAACAGAGCTTCACACATCAATATTGGATGGTGAGTTATTTAAGGAGTGGGTGTCAAACACCTGGTACTACGACAGAATAGCCATCAATGTGGCAAGTTTGAAATCAATGTTATGTAAAGACCAAGAGATGTGAAACCCCACTGGTTTCCTTGGCTGCATACGTGTGAGGAAGACACACTCTGTTCCCTCCAAACCTGTGAGATTGAGACAGCTCTTCCACCCCAAACCCCGGTTTGTGTAGATGCTGTGTAGTTTGCTACCCTATTACAACTCAGTGCCAAGAAACAACAGACAGCACACTGCATACGATTAAAGGAATTATATTTTTGAATCTTAACTAAAGAGTTAGTAAAGAAAAGAAAGAGGGGGGGAAAAAAAACAAAAAAGGCCTATTATAATTAAACAGCCAAATGTGCACTAGTTGGAGCTCAACTCTTTCCAAAATTCATATTCTCTGATCCTCAGTCGATCTTGGTGCCTGGTCCCCCACCGGATCGAATCCTATGACCAGTTCTCTCCAGTGTCTTCTCTCTTCATCTCCTGCCAAACAAAATAAAACCAAGACCAACCTAACTGGATGACACACATTCCTCAGCATCCCTTATCTTCCACAATAACCCAAACAGGCTGAAAACAGTACAGACCATTCTTATAGAACTACTATAATGAAATACATACAGCGTAGCAGTAAAAATGTGAACCAGGATGTTACATATGAGAAAACAGAGGTAGGTTGAGGTGATGTCACATTCTCTGAGATACAGATAGGATGAGATTCTTTGCAGGATCAAAGGATTGTCAATTATACTTCTATCAGACTCATTGGATCAATAAAACACCAAATAATCAAAATGAAAATGATGTCTGATTGATGAGCACTAAAGACTTTTACAATTTAGGAAAAATTCTCTCAATATCCATTAACAAAACTGAAAACCTTAGCAAAAGCTTGATACGGTTTGGATTGAGCAAGAATTAATAACTTTGCAAATTTTTAAGTATTGAATATATTGTTATAAATGAATATTGATCCCTTTGTGGTACGTAATGTCCACAGGTCTATTAGATGTTACACTAAGTAATTAGATTTATTGTATCCTTTTCCAACTGAAGTCAATGATTTACAGAAAGGAGATTGTCACATTCAGTTAGCACTACTGAAACAATCTATCCCAACATTAGTAAACTGAGATTCTATTCTTACACATTTTGAAAAGTAATTTTTCAGAGCAAGTGCATGCCATTAAAATTGATAATTTCCACCAGTTTGTTATTCAACCAAGATCATGAGCATAGGTTAAAAACTGGTCTATACCACTCAACCCCTCAAGCCTGTCCTGTCATTTATTAGAAATCCAGCTGATTTTCTTCCTCACTTCTACTTCCCTCTTTTGTAATCGTGATCCTTGTTTCTCATAATATCTCAAACTCTATCAATCTTTCTTTTAAATTAACTCAATCACTGAGACACCTCTGTTCTCTAAGGTAGAAAATTCCAAAGATTCACTAGCCTGAGAGAATTAATTTTCTACTCGTTCTCAATTCTAAATAGCCTGAAACTTAGAAATAAAGCTAATAGATATTTCCAACCTGTCAAATCATATAAGAATGAGATCTCTCATTCCAGGTGCCCTGCCGTTCACTCTGTAAGTCGTACCGTGGCTGATCCTCCTAAAGTGCAATATGTCACACTTGTCTGCATTACATTCCACCTGCCATGTTTCCCAGCTAGCTCCAATCTAATGCATCTTTGCTGCAGTCCCTTTATAACCTGCACATCCTATCTCAAATGAAGAGATCAAAACTGTATCATGTTGATGCAATTGTGGTAAGATCTCCTTCCTATAATTCAGTGCTTCCATTGTAAAGACTAACACATTTGCATTCCAAGCTGGTAGTGGCTTTCAGTGTTTTGTGTATATACACACCTTGGTCATTTTGAACAGCAATGCTAGCCAATCAGTAAAAAACATCACTGATTCTCTGAATCACGAGAAAAAGCTTTTGGAGAAACCCTGAGCCAATCAGCATCTGTGGAGACAAAGGAATGGCTAACAGATCAGTTCTGACGCGGGGTTCCTACTGGAAATGCAGCCCATCCAGTTGCATCCACAGATGCCAATTGACTTGCTGAGATCCTCCAGCAGTTGCTTTCTTGCCCCAGATTCAGAATTTACACTCCACAGTCTCTTGTGTTTCTGATGTGAAGTCAAAGTCATCAGTCTCACATTCTTCCACATAAAAGCAAAACTTAAATAGTCAGAATCAGGCTTATTATTACTGACATATGTCATGAAATTTGTTGTTTTATGGCAGCAGAACAATGCAAGGCCAAAAAAAGAATCACTAAAATAAATAAATAGTGTAAAAGCTGAATAGTGGGGTAGAGTCCATTGGTTTATAGACTGTTCAAAAATTTAATGGCAGAGAGGAAAATGTTGAGTGTGGGTTCTTAGGCTCCTGTACTTCCTCTCTGATGGTAGTAATGAGAGGAGGGCATGTCCCAGCTGATGAAGGGCTTAATGACAGATGTTGCCTTCCTGATGCACTGGCCTTTCAAGATAGGGAGTGTTGTCCCCATGGAGGGGCTGGATGAGCCTACAACCCTTTGCAGCATCATTTGGGCCTAAAAATTGGAGTTTCCATTTCAGGTAGTGATACAAACAGTCAGGATGTCACTCTGGTACATTGTAGAACTTAGCTAGAGTCCTTGGTGACATATCAAATCTCCTCAAACTCGGAATGAAGTATAACCATTGGCGTGCCTTCTTCAGGACTACATCAAAGTTTAAAGTACATATATATCACCATCTACAAGCCTGAAATTCATTTTCTTGTGGGCATACACAGCGTCCGAAAAACACAATAGAGTCAATGAAAGCCTGCACCCAACAGTATAGACAAACAACTAATATAAAAAGGAAATAAACTTCACAAATACAAAAGAGAAAACAAATAAACAATAACCATCAAGAACATGAGATGAAGTGCCTTTGAAAGTGAGTCCATAGATTATGGGAACAGTTCAGTGTGAAGTTGAGAGAAGTTATCCCCTCTAGTTCAAGAGCCTGATGGTTGAGGGATAATAACTGCTCCTGAACCTGTTGGTGAAGATCCTGAGGCTAATACCTTCTTTTTGATGGTAGCAGTGAGAAAAGAGCATGACCTGGGTGGTAGTAGTCCCTGATGACGGATGCTGCTTTACTGCAGCTGCCTCTGTGTAGCTCATTGGTGGAGAGGACTTCCTCCATGAAGAATTGAGCTGTATTCCCTACTTTTTGTAGAATTTTCAATCTGTCAGGTCCACGATAGGTACTCTGAGATGTTGCTGCCCAGGAACTTGAAGCTGCGCACCCTTTCAACTGTTGGTCCCTCAATGAGGACATGTGTGTGTTCTCCTGATTTCCTCTTCCTGAAGTCCTTAGTCAACTCTTTGGTTCCACTGACAGATCATTCAGAATTCCCAGTGGTTCAGCATCTGGCTTCCTAATTGAAGTGCTCACTTTTAACTCATTGGAACCCCAGTTCCTGGGGTCACTTTAGAGTTTTATTGGAAAAAGTATTATAATAATGTGCAATATCTAAAATAACTAATGAAAACAGTGTTGGGATATTCGTAGGAATAACATCCAATACTCTATAAAATCTGCTAGTCTAGCATTAAAGTCTGCACTTTGACAGATTACCAGAGTTTCAGTGTATTCTAGGTACAAAGAAATGTATTTGATCTTTGTTCCTTGACCCCAGAACTAGTTTATCTTTCGGGCTTTGTCTTCTGGGTTTGCACAGACTTCAGGCTCAAGAACAGCTTCCATAAATCAGCTGTTATAGAACCAGTGAACAGTACCTGAATGAAATAAGATGACCTTTTGATGTCACAATCTAGAAGTCACAATCCAGCACTCGTTCCACCTGCCCATACAATTCTCTGATCTCCTCAGCACCTGCACAGCATTCCCTGAGATTGCTGATCTCTTCAGCACCTGTGACACGACCTCAGATCTCTGATCTCCTCAGCACCTGCAACTTGACCACTGAGATCTCTGATCTCCTCAGAACCTGCGACTCGACCTCCAAGGTAGCTGATCTCCTCAGCACCTGCGACTTGACCTCCGAGATAGTTGATCTCCTCAGCACCTATGTCTCAAGCACTGAGATCTCTGATCTCCTATCTCCTCAGACCCTGCGACTTGATCTTAGAGATTGCTGATCTTCAACTGTACACTCTGAACCGCGGCTCCTGTCCTGACGTTTCATTAACTGCCATTTCTATTCAGATACTGTAAATAACTGGACCCCACTTCATTGACCCCTGCATTGCTTATTAGTTACAGCTTGCTATGTTAAGAAGCGCCTGTGTGTGTTCAGTAACCAATTCCAATTGCATGTCCGTATATTATCCCAATTCTGTGTGTTCTCGCACTTTGAACCCACCTCTTTTTTTAAAACCTTATTGAAATCATTTTCAGAATCCAAATGCTCCACACCTGTTGGTTTTTCCTGGTCTATTCTATGAGCTAAATCCTCCAGATTAGCCAAACATTTATTTTCATAAATCCATGCTGATTTGAACAAATCAGGTTTAATATCACCGGCATATGTCATGAAATCAGAATTACAATGCAATACATAATAATAGGAATTATAGTGAAAAAGTACATATCATTAAATTAAGTAAGTAATGTAGAAATAGAAATAAAAAATAGTGACACGCACAAAATGGTGGAGGAACTCAGCAGACCAGGCAGCATCCATAGAAAAAAGTAGAGTCTACGCTTCGGGTTGAAACCCTTCAGCAGTACTGGAGGAAAAAAGGTTGAGGAGTAGATTTAAAAAGTAGGGGAAGGGAAGAGAGAAACACCAGATGATAGGTGAAACCTGGAGTGGGAGGGATGAAGTAAAGACCTGAAGTTGATTGGTGAAAGAGACAGAAAGCGATGGAAGACAGAAGAAGGGGGAAGGAGCACCAGAGGGAGCC
The DNA here is from genome assembly GCF_030028105.1 of Mobula birostris. NCBI lineage: Eukaryota > Metazoa > Chordata > Chondrichthyes > Myliobatiformes > Myliobatidae > Mobula > Mobula birostris. Next base: position 73,998,885 of record NC_092378.1, on the reverse strand, counting down.
AATAGGTGGGCATGGAGATGAGGTGAGAGAAGGAATAGGGGATGGGAAATGGAGAACGGGGAGGGAAGTATTACAGGAAGTTTGAGAAATCGATGTCCATGCCATCAGTTTGGAGACTACCCAGACAGAATATAAGGTGTTGTTCCTCCAACCTGAATGTGACCTCATCACAACAGTGAGGAGGCCATGGATGGACATATTGGAATGGGAATTGGAAGTGGAATTAAAATGGGTGGCTACTAGGAGATCCCACTTATTCTGGAGGACGGAGCGTAGATTGGGAGACAGCTTCACTGAGCATCTATGTCCAGTCTCACTAATGCACAGGAGGTCACACTGGGAACACCATACGCAGTAAATGACTCCAACAGACTCACAGGTGAAGTGTTGCCTCACCTGCAAGGAATGTTTCGGGCCCTTGATGGTAGTGAGGGAGGTGGTGCAGGGGCAGGTGTAGCATTTGTTCTGCTTGCAAGGATAAGTGCCAGGAAGGATGAATGGACAAGGGAGTCGCGTAGCGAGCGATCCCTGCAGAAAGCAGAAAGTGGGGGGTGGGAAGGAAAGAAGCGCTTGGTGCTGGGATCCCATTGGAGGTGGCAGAAGTTTTGGAGAATTATGTGCAAGACATGGAGGCTGGTGAGGTGGTAGGTGAGGACAAGAGGAAACTTATTTCTGCTGGGGTGGTGGGAGGATGGGGTAAAAACAGATGTACATGAAATAGAACAGATGCGGTTGAGGGCAGCGTTGATGGTGGAGGAAGGGAAGCCTCTTTCTTTGAAAAAGGACGACATCTCCTTCGTTCTAGAATGAAGAGCTTCATCCTGAGAGTAGATGCGGTGGAGATGGAAGAATTGAGAGAAAAGGATGGCGCTTTTACAAGTAGTAGGGTGGGACAAGGTGTAGACCAGGTAGCTGTGAGAGTCTGTAGGTTTGTAATAGACATCGGTGGATAAGCTGTCTCCAGAGATAGAGACAGTGAGATCGAGAAGGGGAAGGAAGATGTCAGAAATGGGACCAGATAAATTTGAGGGCAAGGTGGAAGTTGGAGGCAAAGTGGATGAAGTCAATGAGTTCATCATGGGTGCAGGAAGCAGCACCAATGCAACTGTTGATGTAACGTAGGAAAAGTGCAGGGTGGTCACCAGTGTAGGCTTGCAGCATAGACTGTTCCGAGCATTGCCGACAAACAGGCAGGCACAGCTGGGATCCATGCAAGTGCCCATGGCGACACCTTTCGTTTGAAGGAAGTAGGAGGAGCCAAAGGAGAAATTATTGAGAGTGAGGACAAGTTCTGTGAGGCAGAGGAGTTGGTGGTGGAGGGAAACTAATTAGGTCTGGTGTCCAGAGAAAAAAACAAAGAGTTTTGAGGCCTTCCTGGTAAGGGATGGAGGTGTAATGGAATGGACATCCATAGTAAAATTAAGGTGGGGGCCTGGGAACTTGAAATCCTTGAAAAGGTCAAGCGTGTGTGAGGCGTCATGGATATAGGTAGGTAGGAAGTTTCATAGTAAAAATAAGATGATGGATGTGGAGATGTAGTGTCAATGCGTTCATTTCTGAATGCATTCAGACATCAGATGGCAGAGTGGAAGAAGCTGTTCCTGAATCATTCTTCAGGCTTCTGTACTTCCTTCCGAATGGCAGCAATGAGAACAAGGCATGACCTGGTGATGGGGGTCCTTAACGATGGATGCCACGTCTTTCAGGCATCGGTCCTCGAAGTTGCCCTGGAGACCAGTGCCCGTGATTGAGCTGACTAAGTTTACAGCTCTGCAGGTTAGTTTGAAACTGTGTAGTAGCACTCTCCCCCCTCCCCATACCAGATGCTGATTCAGCCAGTGAGAATGCTCTCCACAGTACATCCGTAGAAATTTGTGAATACCTTGTGGTGGCATACTGTACCAAATCTCTTCAATCTCCTAATGAAATATAGCTGCTGTTGTGCTTTCCTTGTAGCTGCATCGATTTGTTGGGTCCAGGACAGATCCTGAGAGATATTGACACCCAAAAACTTGAAGTTGATCATTCTTTCCACTTCTGATCCCTCCATGAGGACTTGCGTGTTCCCTTGTCTTACCCTTTCTGAAGTCCACAATGAGTTCTTTGGTCTTAGTGACATTGAGTTCAGTTCATCTTCCACCACAGATTCCTGTCACTTTCCTTACTTCTGATTTACCTTTGTTTTTCTATCCTCTTTTTTCTCCTTCCTTTCTTAAACAGTGTAGCCATTTTCGCTAGCTTCTAATCCAAAGGAACAATGCGGGATCCATAGATTGAGAAATGTTGCCTTTGTGATCAGCGTCCGGGATACCGATTCCAGATCAGACCCCTGCAAATCAATGTATCAGTAATAAATTTAACTTGTCAATGGCCAATTTGCTTCATGCAGCAAAGAGAATAAAAAAATAAAGGCATTAAGATTTATTCATTTCTGTGAAGTTTCTACCAAAATTTGAGGCAATTTGAACATAATAAAATCTATCATAATCCATTCTACTCTTGCAAATGGTCAGTGGGAAAGGCCATCATTGACCAGAATCTGAAAAAGGCAAATTATTAGAACAAGCATTTTACAATGTAAATCTCAATTCTGGCTCTACGAAACTACCAGATCAAACCTGGAATACAATGAAATAACCAAAGCACTAGTCAGGAAGAGATCTAGCTTCACCAACGCTCAACACTTTTGATAAAGTCCCAAACAGAGACGTATACTAAGTCAGTAGCTCCACTTTGCTCTTAATGTCCATACTGTTCATCACCAGCACCACCAAGATTTGTATGTGTCACAAGATCCTTTGCAGAAACTCACTAAGACAGCTTCGATGGTGTTGCAATCTCACCGTCACAAAGAGGAACAAATCCAGCATTGTGCCTCGCAAATTGCCAAGCCATCCTTTGATCATACATCGCCTGTCAGTCAGGACTCTGAATTTGCTTATAGAAGAGTGCTGCAGAATGAGGAATGGACAGCATCTCACACACCCCGAGGGACTGTGACACTGCTTGTGTGCTTCCCAATAACACAGAGAAAGTTATTTTGTAATTTGTATTATACACAAGCTGAAGCTAAAAACAATATCTGAGCCTTTGGCATTTTCAAAAGCATCATGTTGAATAGATGCTGTACTTTTGAAGCCACTGATCTATTAAATTGCAGATAAAATTGTGTTTCTGCACAGAAGCAACACAGTTATAACAAGTTTATTGTTGTTTCTAGACACTGTATAATTTTTATGTAAATGCAATACAACATTGCTTCATATTCTTTTTTTAACTCCCTTAACTACTTTATTTCTATCTCCTAACCTAAAGGTTAATTTTACTAATGCTGCCTGCCAGGAGCGAATGCATAAAGGAAATAAATTTTCTTCACTGTTCAAAATAATTTGGAAGGGAGCTGTACATCATTTTGCCTGCAATATTCATGAGGGTCGAACTATATAAAATCTCATTATAAACTGTTCATTCAATGGAATCATCCTGGTTTAGTTATGCAGACACTGTCTGCTGCATATCACTATAGAGGAGATGTCAGAAGAAATGAAGGAAGAACTAGTTCAGACTAAAAAGGGAATTTAAAATTAAAGAAATGCCCAATTGTGCAAGTCCAATGATTTATGAAACCTTACACTCAGTGGCCACTTTATCAGGTGTCTTTTGTACCTAATAAAGTCGTCACTATGTGTATATCCATGGTCTTCTGCTGCTGTAGCCCATCCTCTTCAAGGCTTGATGTGTTGTGCATTCAGAGATGCTCTTTGTCACACCACTGTTGTAATGCATGGTTATCTGAGTTACTGTCACTTTCCTGTCAGCCTGAACCAGTCCGGCCATTCTCCTCTGACCCCTCTCATTGACAAGGTGTTTTCTCCCACAGAACTGTCAAATTGTACAAGACATGGGTAAAACATCCCATAGAATATTGTGTGAAGTTCAGGTTGCTATATTTCCGTCTCTTTACTGAAGAATTCTTTTGCATCTGTAGCTCCATCTAACACCTGGAATGAGCAGACAGTGCATATGTTAGATTGTCAATAATGTAGTAACTTCAGATTAAGTGTGCATCCAACAATTTTAATGAAGTCTTACTTGTTGAGTTCTGGTTTTTAAAACTCTCCAGTCACGGTTAACCAAGAGCCCCTTTGGACTTTTCACAAACACAAAACAGCTGAACTTACAAGACAACTGAGAGATCAGGTGGTGGAAAAATAATGCAGAATTCAGCAGCAACAATGACACCCTGTTCGTAGGAAAAGATTTTCTGTCCAAACTCACTAACATCTAGGCGCAGGTGGGAAAGCAGCAAAATAAAAGATCATAAGACCATAGGGCCATAAGACATAGGAGCAGACTTAGGCCACCCAGTCTATCAAGTCTGCTCCACCATTCCATCATGGCTGATTCATTATCCCTCTCAACCTCATTCTCCTGCTCATTTCCCATAACCTTAGACACCCTGACTAATCAAGAAACTACCAACCTCAGCTTTGAATATATCCACAGTCCACTTGGCCTCCACAGTTGTCTGTGGCAATAAATTCCACAGATTCACCACCCTCTGGCTAAAGAAGTTCCTTCTCATTTCTGTTCTCAAGGGACATCTCCTTATTCTGAGACTGTGCCTTCTGGTCCTAAGCTCACCCACAATAGGAAACATCCTCTCCACATTCACTCCGTACAGACCTTTCAACATTCGATAGATTTCCCTAAGATTCGTAAGATCCCCCTCTCATTCTTCTAAACTCCAGCAAGTATGTGTATATCAAAACAGTGAAATGTGTCATTTGTGTCAAATCACATCAGCAAGGATTATGCTGGCCTGCCCGCAAAAGTCACTATGCTTCTAACACCAACAATGTTTCTGAGGCCTACAACTCACTAAACCTAACCACACATCTTTGGAGTGTGGGAGGAAACCAAAGCACCCGGAGGAAACCCACATGGTCACAGGAAAATCGTAGAAATTCTTTACAGGCAGCAGCGGGAAGTGAACTCTGACTGGCGATCACTGGTATTGTAAAGTGATCGCATTAACTGCTGTTCAACGAAACTGCTGAACCTACAAGGAACTAAAAACTCAGGCCCTGGACTCAGTCACCAACTACAACCAGACTCACTAGAAAAACAGGTGATAAATTTCAAGTATCTTTAGAGAAATTACTTCGGGGTTTGGATTGAAATGCTCCACTAATCTCAATGAGATGAATTGTTTAAATTATATGACTAACTGAAGTAATTAGCAAAATACATATCAAATATCTAAACACGCAGACGTTTGAAATCAAAGCAAAACACATAAAATGCTGGAGGAACTCAGTAAGCCAGGCATCTTCTGTGGAAAAGAGTAAACTGTCGACATTTTGGGCTGAGACCCTTCATCAGAAGTTCTAATGAAGGGTCACAGCAAAAAAATGTCGACTGTTTACTCTTTACCATAGATGCTGCCTGGCCTGCTGAGCTCCTCCAGCATTTTGTGCATATGAAGTGTACGTTTGATGTGAGGAAAATGTGTTATCTGTGCGCAATGAATCCAAACCTATCTTTCATTCTGGTAAGCAGTATTAAGTAACAACTATTCTGGTCATGCACAGCTTTTAAATATAGCACTTCTGTAACACTGTCATTGTTGTACGCCGTTGAAAGAATTTTGCCTCGGCCAGGGACTTGCCCATAATTAGAATAGTTTGTCTGTAGAACAGATGAGAATTGACAACAGCTGGATTCTGATTTCCTGGCTCGGTGGGGAACAGAGACAGTCTTCACTGGATAACTCAAGATCTATTTTTATAATTGAAGAGAACTGACATCCAGTAAATTACATATGAAAGTAGTAATTTGCAACTAAAAATAGAACTCTAAGATAACCTTAATGGAATGACGTTAAATAAAATTGGCTATCAAATGGAGGAGCCAATTATCATCTACAGGCTGAGCAACAAAACCCCTTACCCAGTGAAATCCTAAGGAAGAACTGTTTAAACAATTGCCCAAACAAAAATCTATTACTCTTGCTGGCAAGTCTGACCTAGCAAGGTATCATAAACAGGAAATTATCTGTTTAGGATTTAATTATTTAAATGGGTATCAACCCACAGACTTTCATACACAAAACCACTCATTCACGACTACTGAATAGATACAATCTGGAGTGCAGCAAAATTCATTGCTCCCTCTACTGGATACACATTCAGTGAGCCAAGTCTGACAGCAGCACAAAGACACTGGCTAGAATTTCAACAAGGTCTCCCTCAGTTCACCAGATTCAATGATGTCCCCTGACTTCGGAAGACAATTTTTTAACAAGCAATAAACTAATACCATCAAATTTTCAATGAATTATGAGTATGATGGGATTAACAATTATGTCATTATTAGAACTAGGAAGAGCTGTGAGAAATTATGATTTTTAAGTGAGAATTCCTCTACCGACAAAGTATGGAGATAGATTGTATAGAAGGTTAATAATTAAAGTATTTGACACCTCATTTGGATCAAAAATGAGGCAATTAAGCCCTATATTTTCAGGCAATTGCCTTGACAGCAGTTCTAGGAAATACGCGGAAATTGCTGGCGGAACTCAGCAGGTCATGCAGCATCTATGGAGAAAGATAAAGAGTCAATGATCTCGGAAATCCTGTAGCAACAATAATCTCAGAGAAATATAATTGTTACTTTGGAGATTAGGAGTTAATATATATAAAACTATGCAATTTAAAAATCAGCATCACACAATAACTTGATTGAGGTTTTAGATAAAGGTTAAATCAAAGACTTTCAACTACTTAAAAATGTTTAAAATGCTAGCCTGGCTCCTGGGAGAAGATTGGCAGACCTGACCTTATCCAGCTTCACTAAATCTGGAAACTGGTGTGTTTGAGAAACTTTTTAATTTGTTTTGAATATTCATCATGTAACTCCCATGTCCACAACTCGCTAATCCAGATTAAATTCTGCTTCTGTGTCACTAAGTGAACACCAGTTTACAACTAAATTCATTAGCAACTAATGAGAATTGTGTGGTAATAAAAACAATTCCATCAGCTTTCACCTTCATGCAGTGATAGGGAACTTAGAGTCACTCATGCATAGCCTCGGGGATCAATGCACATTGGCTGCTCATGGAGGGCATTACTGTACCCTTTTCTTCTGTTTTGCCTACTACTGAAGGGAAATTGCTTCTATTCTGGGATCTGTGGGGAACGATGAGTCCTATATGTGTATCTCTTTCATGTATCAGACGGAGGAAGTGCACATTACCTCGTTCTTTTATCTGGCCAGCCTCAGGGTCGTTCAGCTCGCTGTCATCTAGGGAAACCGCCTCGGCCCCGCCAAACTGAGTAATCAGTTTGTGTGGATGCTGTGTGATGTACCCCACCCCACCCAAATAACAGACAATACACCAGGTACAATTAAATGATTTATAGTTTATAGATATTACTGGAACCATATAATTAATAGAGAATAAAATATAAAAGGAAAATAAAAGGCACCACACTTATCAAAGTTCAATCTCTTCACGACAAACAGTTGGAGCTCAGGACCCTCCTTCTTCACTCTGCGATCCCCTCGGACCACCTCGACCTGCCACCTGGGACCAACAACGGTGGTCGACCAGATGCTCCACACAAATCCGTCTCCATCCCCTCTCCTCGCTGAACACCCTAGACTTTGGCCTCCTGCTCGGGGTCCGACCCCGCTAGCGAACTCACAGCACCTGGTCCATCCTCTGTCTCTCTCTCCCGTCTTCTCCCAGAAAACTCGCGCATCACAATATCTTACAGACACACCGAGAGCATAACAACTATCCCAATTGGTTTGCAACACATTCTTATCAGTAACATGATCCAACCAAACCGCTAGTGGGAGGACTTTCTCAGCAGGTAACATAACAAAGAAGCCATTTCAATTATAACATAACAAAGAAGCCATTTTAATTAGACTACGCAGTGACATATAAAAAGAAACCCCTTACACTGGCTATCGCCTGCCTGATGTGGCTCACTCAGGGTAGTGAAACTGATGTCAATTTTCAATTTGCCCAGCGACAATAGCAAAGCAGGACTCGGATCTATTAATGGAGTCATAGAGAGATACAGCATGGAAGCAGGCACTTCGGCACAAAATGTGTGACAAACCATCAACCACCAATTTACACTAATCCTACCTTAATCCAGTATTTTATTCTACCGAGATAGAGTCATAGAAAAGTACAGCACAGAAACAGGCCCTTCAGCCCATCTAGACCATGCCGAACAATTTAAACGACCTACTCCAATCCACCTGCACTGGACCATAATCCTCCTTACTCCTACCATCCATGTACCTATCCAAACTTCTCTTAAACTTTGAAATCTAGCTCACATGCACCATTTGTGCTGACAGCTCATTCCATACTTTCATGACCCTCTGAGTGAAGAAGCTTCCCCTCATGGTTCCCTTAAACTTCCCACCTGCCACTCTTAACTCTTATTTGCAGTCCCACCCAACCTGTGGAAAAAACATTACACCTCATAATTTTATATGCCTCTATCAAATCTCCCCTCAAGCATTTACGTTCCAAGGAATAAAATTCTAACCTATTCAATCTTGCCTTATAAATCTGGGCCTCCAGTTCCGGCAACATCCTTGTAAATTTTCTCTGTACATCTTTCCTGTAGGTAGGTGACCAAAACTGCACACAATACTCCAAATTAGGCATCAGCAATGTCTTATACGACTTCAACATAACATCCCATCTCCTGTAGTCAATACTTTGATTTATGAAGGCCATTGAGCCCAAAGCATTTTTCACAACCTTGTCTACCTGTGACACCACTCTCAATGAATTATGGAACTGTATTCCCAGATCCTTTTGATCTGCAACACTCCTCAGTGCCCGACAATTCACTGTGTAAGACCCATCTGTTTGGTCCTGCCAAAACACAACACCTCACACTTGTCTGCATTCAATTCCATCTACCATTTTTCAGCTATTTTTTTCCATCTGGTCCAGATCCCACTGTAAACTCAGATAGTCCTCCTCACTGTCCACCATATCCCCAATCTTGATGTCATCCGCAAATTTGCTGATCCAGTTCAACACATTATCAACCATATTGTTGATATAGATGAGAGACAACAATGGACAGCACTAGTCTCAGGCCTCCAGTCAGAGAGGCAACCATCTACTGCCACTCTCTGGTTTCTCTCACAAAGCCAATATCTAATCTAATTTACTTCATCTTGAATGCCGAGAGACTTGACATTCTTGATCAACCTCCTATGTGGACCTTGTCAAATGCCTTGCTAAAATCCACGTAGACAGCATCTGCTGCTTTGCTTTCATCAACGTTCTTGGTAACTTCCTCAAAAACCTCTGTAAGATTGATTATACATGAGCTACCAGGCACAAAGCCATGCTGACCATCTCTAATCAGTCCATCACCATACAAATACTCATACTGTATATACAGTCCCTTAGTAAACCTTCCAATAACCTTCTATCTGCTGATGTCAGACTTACTAGCCGATAATGTCCTGGTTTATTTTTAGAGCCTTTCTTAAACAGCGGAACATTAGCTATCCTCCAATCCTCCGGTACCTCACCTTATTTACTCTCATTGTCTTCTCACAGATATCTACCATTCACCTACGCACCAGTGGATAATTTACCTATCAACCAACCTATTGTCTTTAAGATGGGGACCATCCAGAGGAAACTCATGCAGTAGAAAATGATTGTGTAATCTATACACAGACAACAGGGTTAGGATTGAAGCCAGGTCCCTGGCTCTATGAGTTCTACTATAGATGCCACACAAATGTTGAGATTGTCCATGCAAGTATATCTGTTATCTGTCAAGTAGGGTGCCGGGCACAATCCTGATTTGATGCAGACAGACATGAGAGCATGGAGGAACATCTGGTGAAACTTCTGAAATGCCTGCTTTGCTGCCACTGCTACTGTGTGATCCTGAATCTCTGGAGGAGAAGGCCCTGAGTCCTCAGCTTTACTTGTTGCTCGGCAGCCGGGGTGGGGTCGAAGCGCTTGGCAGTCCTCAGTGCTCGGTGTCGGAGGGCTGGTCGGAGGCTCAATGTTTTCGGATAGACTCAGAGTTGGCTGTGGTCGGGTGCTTCCAGGGTGCTGCATCGGCAAGTTTGCGGTGCTGGAGGTTCATGGCAGGGAGGGTTCTTCCCTTCTACCATCTGCGTGAGATGATGGGCTATCGGGACTTTGAGACTTTTTTTTACCGTGACCATGGTCTGCTTTTTTATCAAATTACAGTATTGCTTTGCACTGTTGTAACTATATGTTATAATTATGTGTCTTTTGTCAGTTTTAGTCTTGGTCTGTCCTGTGTTTCTGTGATATCATACTGGAGGAACATTGTATCATTTCTTAATGCATGCATTTCTAAATGACAATAAACGAGGACTGAGTGTCCTCATAATCTAATCTAATCTAATCTAAGGTGCTAGCATTCAGCTTCCAAACTTCCTACTGTGGAGAGGAAGTGCCTGTGTGAGTTTCTTTGAACATGGAGAAATGTTGCCATTTTGTTAGCCATCAACATTACTGTTAGCAGATTTATGTTCAAGTGGTCTATTGCTTTATTAAATTCAAGTCTAGTTCAAGTCTAGCAAACTTCTGCTTCAAAAGAACTTTTGAAATGTTATTAAATCTCTTAATTTTCAAACATCAGTGATTTATTAGTCCAATTGAATATTCTAACACAATTTTTCCCAAGCTATTTATCTTCCATCATGCTAGCACTTCTGGTCATGAAATGGTCTTGTGGAAAGTTTCGAGGACTCAAGGTTTGTCAAGATTAAATTGTAGCACAGGGACACAAGAAAACAGGAACAAGAGAAGACTACCTGGACCTCAGGGCTTCTCCACTATTCAACATGATCAAGTCTGATCTGCCCAAGGATCCTGTTTCATCTACGAGCCTCCCAGATAGCCACATCTGCACGAGGTGCACCGAGCAGCAGCTCCTCGGAGAATGTGTTAAGGTACTGGATCTGCTGCTCAATGACTTTTGGCTCATGAGGGAGAATGAGGAGGAGATAGATAGGAGCTACAGGGAGGCAGACACACTCTAAGTTAGAGGAGAAAGGAACCAGCACCTTATCTCCAGGCTTAAATGACCTCATTCTAGCTTCCTTATCATACCAATTTTTCATTTTCTCCTGAGCCGATTTTAAATTTTCCCTGGCTAAGCTACAAGCTTTATGCAATCTTTCCTCAAATTTCAAAACATAATCCAGCAAATTAGTACGTACATCTTTATTAATCCACTGTTCTTTTAACAATGCCAAAGGTCCTCGAACTCTATGCCCAAACAAAAGTTCAAAACGACTAAAACATAGGGATTCCTGACTGACTCCCATACTGCAAATAGAAGTAAGTGTACACCCTCATCTCAATCCTTTTCATTTTCCACACAATACTTCCTAATCATGGTTTTGAGGGTAGAATGGAACCTCTCCAATGCTCCTTGCAATTCTGGATGGTATGCAGATGAGGTTATCTGCTTTGCTCCCAGTTTATAAACTGTCTGCTGGAACAATCCAGACATAAAATTACTATCTTGATCAGATTGTATTTTCTTAGGCAACCCAAAATAAGTAAAGAATTTTATAAGAGCCTTTGTCACAGTTTTGGCTGTTGTATTCCTGAGTGGTATTGCCTCTGGAAACCTAGACACTGTGCACATGATGGTCAGTAAATATTGATGGCCAGCTTTAGTTTTTGGCAATGGGCCTACACAATCTATAATAAGTAGCCCAAGAAATAGTGCATGCATTAGTGATAATTTTTCAAAATTCGTTAGTTTCTGGACTAGTTCCTGAGGATTGGAGGGTGGCTAATGTAACCCCACTTTTTAAAAAAGGAGGAAGAGAGGAACCGGGGAATTATAGACCGGTTAGCCTAACGTCGGTGGTGGGGAAACTGCTGGAGTCAGTTATCAAGGATGTGATAACAGCACATTTGGAAAGCGGTGAAATGATCGGACAAAGTCAGCATGGATTTGTGAAAGGAAAATCATGTCTGACGAATCTCATAGAATTTTTTAAGGATGTAACTAGTAGAGTGGATAGAGGAGAACCAGTGGATGTGGTATATTTGGATTTTCAGAAGGCTTTTGACAAGGTCCCACACAGGAGATTAGTGTGCAAACTTAAAGCACACAGTATTGGGGGTAAGGTATTGATGTGGATGGAGAATTGGTTAGCAGACAGGAAGCAAAGAGTGGGAATAAACGGAACCTTTTCAGAATGGCAGGCGGTGACTAGTGGGGTACCGCAAGGCTCAGTGCTGGGACCCCAGTTGTTTACAATATATATTAATGACTTGGATGAGGGAATTAAATGCAGCATCTCCATGTTTGCAGATGACACGAAGCTGGGTGGCAGTGTTAGCTGTGAGGAGGATGCCAAGAGGATGCAGAGTGACTTGGATAGGTTGGGTGAGTGGACAAATTCATGGTAGATGCAATTTAATGTGGATAAATGTGAGGTTATCCACTTTGGTGGCAAAAATAGGAAAACAGATTATTATCTGAATGGTGGCCGATTAGGAAAAGGGGAGGTGCAACGAGACCTGGGTGTCATTATACACCAGTCATTGAAAGTGGGCATGCAGGTACAGCAGGCGGTGAAAAAGGCGAATGGTATGCTGGCATTTATAGCGAGAGGATTCGAGTACAGGAGCAGGGAGGTACTACTGCAGTTGTACAAGGCCTTGGTGAGACCACACCTGGAGTATTGTGTGCAGTTTTGGTCCCCTAATCTGAGGAAAGACATCCTTGCCATAGAGGGAGTACAAAGAAGGTTCACCAGATTGATTCCTGGGATGGCAGGACTTTCATATGAAGAAAGACTGGATGAACTGGGCTTGTACTCATTGGAATTTAGAAGATTGAGGGGGGATCTGATTGAAACGTATAAAATCCTAAAGGGATTGGACAGGCTAGATGCAGGAAGATTGTTCCCGATGTTGGGGAAGTCCAGAGCAAGGGGCCATAGTTTGAGGATAAAGGGGAAGCCTTTTAGGACCGAGATTAGGAAAAACTTCTTCACACAGAGAGTGGTGAATCTGTGGAATTCTCTGCCACAGGAAACAATTGAGGCCAGTTCATTGGCTATATTTAAGAGGGAGTTAGATATGGCCCTTGTGGCTACGGGAATCAGGGGGTATGGAGGGAAGGCTGGGGCGGTGTTCTGAGTTGGATGATCAGCCATGATCATAATAAATGGCGATGCAGGCTCAAAGGGCCGAATGGCCTACTCCTGCACCTATTTTCTATGTTTCTATGTTTCTATAATTTTGGAAAACGGTTCACCAAATGCTGGAATAGTTTGCAATGGGGCCACTGGAGTAACATGATTAGGTTTACTCACAATCTGACAAGTATGACAAGTTCAGCAAAATGTTGCCACATCTTTTCTTAAACCAGGTCAGTAAAAATGTTTAAAAATCTTGATCGCAATTTTCTTCACACCTTGATGGTCACCCAAGGGCTTACTACGAGCCAAAGTTAAAATCTCATTCTGATAATCTATAGGAAATACTCCCTGATGAAAAATCTTCCATTCCTCACTTGCAGGAATCGTAGGTGATCTCCACCTCCTCATTAAAACTCCACTCTTGAAATAATATCCTACTGGCACCTTCTCAATTTCACTATCCGCGAGAGCTTGTTCCTTTAACTTGACTATCTCAGGGTCTCTACTCTGCTCTGCTATCATCTCCCTCCGAGATAGAGACAAATCTTCATGGTCAGACTTACTACAAGAGTTTTGATCAAACAATGAAGGTAAGAAAGTTTCTGACAAATCCTCAAATTTCGAATCCCGAGGTGAGCGGTTACAAGTAGCAGCCTCGTCGTGCACAGACCCATTCACCTCAGCAATCTTTTTGGCCATAGCTCAGGTTACAACACAGGAGGAATCCATGTTAGAACCTATATTTGGTTCATCAGAGATGGGCTTAATAGCCAAATGTACTTCAGGAAAAACTTGTCCATCTGCTAAGTCATTCCCTCAAAATAGAGAAACATCATTCATGGGTAAACTGGATTGTAGTCCTACTTTAACAGGTCCTGTAACTAACACTGACCTTAAATTTACCCTGACCGCAAATGTACAGGCATAAGGGCACTCTCAACACCTCGTATATAGTTTACCTCACCAATGTCAGACTCATCACTAAACTTTAGAATACTGTCTAACATAAGTGACCGAGAAGCTCCAGTATCCCTAAGGATTTTTATTGGCGTGGATCCCTCTTTCAAGGATACAAATCCTTCGGTTATAAAATGAACATATCCCCTTTTAACTTGGTCAGACTCTAACAAAGCTTCATTTGTATTTATCGAACCCTGTGGATTTACAGGTTTTTCAATATGTTGCACACAAGCATCTGGGACTGCTTCCTTCTCCTTCTTCTTCAGTCGGAAGAGTTAGCTATTACTTGACCAGGTTTCTTACAATAATTACAAATAAGACCAAAATGTCTTTCCTTCACATATTTCCCATCATCCTTACTTTTCTCACTAACTTCTAATTTAATTTCTGGTTTAACTTGACTGTCTGTGCTATTTTTCCTTTTAAAAGTTCTACCCAGAGGAAATTTACTCTTATGGAAAAGCATACTCATCTGCTAATTTAGCAGACTCCTGCGATGTAGCAGTGTCCCTCTCATTTAAGTATGTCCTTACTTCAACAGGGATGCACCTTTTAAATTCCTCCATTAAAATAAACTCTTTTAATTTATTATACTGCCCATTCATATTTTTAGAGGAAACCCATCGCTCAAAACACACAGATTTATCGTAGGCAAGTTCCACGTAAGTTTTGTCCACGGATTTCAAATTTCTAAATCTTTCTCTACAAGATTCCGGAACCAGTTCATACGCTTCCAGTATATGCTGCTTCACAACATCATAATCAAGTGCCTACTCAGCAGTTAAAGCTGTACAAACTTGTTGTGCTTTACCTTTAACTACACTTTGTAACATCACTGGAAACTCTCAAATCAGAGTAACAATTTCAAAATGTTGGAAATATTTATCCACTTCTGCCTCATTAAATGGAGGAGCCAATATAACTTCCCAACTAGCAGCAAACAGTTTCCTAGAACCAGAGGACTGATCCTTGGACTTTAATGTCTCCATCGCTAGTTCAAACTCCCTCTGTTTATTTGCTTCTCTTTCTTCAAATTCCCTTTTCCTATTGGCTTCTCTTTCTGCTACCTCTGCTTTAAATAACTCCAACTTTATCTGTTTGATATGTAATTGCATCTCTAGATTACTCATTGAAAACATATCTAACACCTCCTCATCAAAATTTCCCGAATTTATATAATGTTCCGCTATCTTCCTCTGAATTACTGGCTTTGTTGTAACCTTTGAAATTCCTTTAAGGTCCAACCTTCTAGCAATCTTGGATACATCACCCTTTCTCACCTTTGCTAATACCGCCATGTCTGGCGATGCCATAAAGTCATCAATATTCATTGCTGCTGAATACCACACACAGATCAATCACACAAAAGAGTCAGGTATTTCCCCTTTTCCAAATCAGATTGATAATCAAACAAGCACTTAAACATAAAATCGGAACAAATCCCAGACGAGCCCCCAATTTTTGTTATGTCGTCAGCAACAATGAATATAGAATTGAGTACGGTTTTATAAACAAACATAAAAATTTATTAAGCTGTACTCAGCAATAGTGAAAAGTAAACAAACAACTATTTTTAACTGGAAGTTAACTGCTATACTGAAATTAACAAACAGCCAAACTCTGGAACAGTTCTTACAGTGGTAAATTCGAACACAGTCTTAAAGTGGTAAATTCGAAAATCCAAGTGATTTATACAGTCAGTAAGGTGAAACTTCCCAGAAAACTGATTTCTTCGAAGACGTGACATTACTGCTGATCCCAGCCGAGAGATGCCTTGTCCAAAGAATTCATGATGAAGGAAATAAAACGGCTTAAAGGAACTGACCTTTTCCTGGAGGGTGAACACTGCACAAACCTTCCTGATCTTGCAGGGGTTATCTCAGATTCAGGCCAGTATTCCCGAATGAAGATTCAATAAGGTCGATCCTTTATAAAACTGCTGAACGACACCAACTTTACTCAATCCTTCGGGTTCCCATACTTTGGTAAGGTGTTCACTGTAAAGGTAAATCAAAGGTGCAACAAACAAGAACTTGCAGTGTTTGGCAAAACTGCCGGTACAACGTGTTTGTACCTTACAACAGAAAGTACAAACTCCACTTTAAAATGAAACTGCGTCATGAGACGAATATGCAGCAAAACTAACGAATTAACTGACAAACTAACTGTGTGACAACAGGGGTTTCCCCTTTATATACCCGTTGCAACATGCCATCACATGACCTCACACCAGTGGGAAAATTACATCATATGACCCCACACTGTTGGGAAGATTACATCACCCCACCATCGCAAGACAATTACATTATGCTCACAAGATACTCTCTATTACATCATGCTCACAAGATACTCAATTACATCATGGTCATAAGACAGTCACAAGATACCTATGAGGTATGTGACATGATTCATCACCACTTGCAACACAGCCCACGGCAGAGGATTGGGAAACCTTTAAAAATCAACAGAAGGCAACCAAAATAAGTCATAAAGAAGGAAAAGATGGAATAGGAAGATAAGCTAGCCAAAAATATCATGGAGGATACCAGAAGTCTTCAGATGCATAAAGACTAAAAGAGAGGCAAGAGTAGATATCAGACAGCTGGAAGATGATGCTCGAGAGGTAGTAATGGGAGACCAGTAAATGGTGGATGAAGTGAGTAAGTATTTTGCATCAGTCTTAACAGTGGAAGACATGAGTGCTTCCCAAATTTGGGAACAGCTTCTTTCCAACTGTGATAAGACTACTGAATGGATCCTGACCCAGATCTGGGCCGTACCCTCCAAATATCTGGACCTGACTCTCGTTTTTTTTTGCACTACCTTACTTCCCATTTTTCTATTTTCTGTTTATGATTTATAATTTAAATTTTTAATATTTACTAATTTTAACTATTTTTAATATTTAATATTTGCAATCCAGGGAGTGTGAAGCGCAGAATCAAATATCGCTGTGATGATTGTACGTTCTAGTACCAATTGTTTGGCGGCAATAAAGTATAAAGTAAAAGTATAAAGAGTGGTATGCCGGAAGTTTGAGAATGTTAGGGGGCAGAATTAAGTGAAGCTGCCATTTCTAGGGGGGATGTGCTTGGGAAACTGAATGGTCTGAAGCTAGATAAATCACCTGGCCCAGATGTACATCCCATGGTTCTGAAAGAGGTGGCCGAAGAGATTGAGTTAGCATTCATTAGCAACGATCTTTCAAGAATCAAAGTTCAAACTACATCTATCAGACTACATATATGTCACCACGTTCAAGTTTGAGATTCTATTTTCCCTTTTCTATTTATGATTTATAATTTAAATTTTTAATATTTACTATCAATTTCTACTCCAGGGATCACGAAGAGCAGAATCAAATATCGCTGTGATGATTGTACGTTCTAGTATCAATTGTTTGGCAACAATAAAGTATAAAGTATATGACCCTTCATGGAAGACATGCCCATGATCTGAGCAGATTAGATGACAACAACTAAATCTTGAACATCTGGCTCAGAGTTGCAGACCTTTCCTAGAAACTGACAGGTTCTTTGTGGCAATACAGGACCAAGTGGTTAACAAAAAAAAAAATCAAAGGTACATAATAAAAGGCCAATAATTCAAGATGATAAATGCAGAAAATGCCAAGAAAAGCCAGAAACAATCTAACATATAACAGGATCCTGCAGCAGTTTAACTCAATCTGATTACTTACACAGGCACAATCAAGTGTCAAACATCATTCATAAGACCATAAGCCATGGGACATGGGAGCAGAATTAGTCCATTCAGTCAATTGAATCTGCTCGGCCATTCCATCATGGCTGATCCCAGACCCCACTCAACCACATTTAGCATATCCTTTGATTCCCTGACTGATCAGGAAATGACCAACTTCTGCCTTAAATCTATCCATGATCCACAGCAGTCTGTGGCAGAGCATTCCACAGATTCACTACTCTGAGTAAAAAAATTCCCCTTTACCTCTGTTCTAAAAAGTAGCCCCTCAGTTTTCAGACTCTGCCCTTTGATTCTGAATACCCCCACCATAGGAAAGAGATTGTTGTTTCACCACACAGCCAGATTTGCAATATCCCTCCTATGTGCTGATTCACCATCATCTTTGATTTGGCCTATGACAGTGGTGTCATTAGCAAACTTAAATATGGCACTGGAGCTGAGCTTGCAAATAGAGCAGGGGATTAAGCACACAGCCTTGTGGTGCAGCTGTGCTGATGGAGATTGTGGAGGAGATGTTGTTGCCAATCCAAACTGACTGGGGTCTGCAAGTGAGGAAATCAAGGATTCAATTACAGAAGAACAATGTTTTAATTGCATAGCTGATTAGTAGAAGCAGCCTACTTCTTCATCATGCTTTTCAGGATCTTGCATATTTCAATAAGATTACCCCTCATTCTTCAAAACTCAAGAGACAACAGGTCTGACTTTTAAAGCCATTCATATCAAGACAACTGTTTCATCCCATATTTCACTGACTTCAATCAAGCACATCCTTTCTTCAATAAGAGGACCAAATCTGTACACAATACTTCACACCTTCATTTAAATAATATATTACCATACAAATATTTTGTCTGAGTAACTATCTGCATAATGTTCAATTTCTTGCAAGCATAGACACTATTAATCAATTAACATATACTGTCAATAAATTCTGAACTTCAGTTTGGATTTTACACTGGAGGCACAAAAACATGGTTTGTTATCCAGCTAGATATAATAAGGCAATTTTGGAAAGAAACAGCTGCTGCCCTAATGGTTCTGATTATCACCCTCTTCACCTGTGTGGTCTGAGGAGAGGCTGGACAAACTTGGGTTGTTTTCTCTGGAATGGTGGAGGCTGAGGGGGAACCTTAGAGAAGTTTAAAAGATTGTGAAGCTATGTAAGTAGAAGGATCTAGTTAGACTTTGACTACCAATCTAGTTTGGCAAAACATTATGGGTAAAGCGCCCACTTCTGTGCTGTATTGCTCTATGTTCTATGGGATGGTTAAACTACTGGAGGATATTCTTAGAGACAGGATTAGTGAGCACTTGGAGAAGGATAGTCTGATTATAGATAGTCAGTATGGTTTTGTGAGGGGTAGGTCATGCCTTATTAGCCTGATAAGCTTTTGCGAGGAAATGACACAAGAAATTGATGAAGGTAGAGCAGAGGTTGTGATTTATACGGATTTTAGTAAGGCATTTGACAGGGTTCCCCATGGTAGGCTCATTCAGAAAGTCAGGAGACATGGGATCCTGGAAAATTTGGCTACATACATTCAGAATTGGCTTGCCCACAGAAGGCAGAGTGTGGTAATAGATGGAGTGTACCTGTATTCTACTTGGAGCTCAATGACCAGTGGTTTTCCACAGAGACCTGCTCAGGGACGCTAGTGCTTTGTGATTTTTATAAGTGACTTGGATGAGGAAGTGGAAGGGTTGGTTGGTAAGTTTGCAGATGACACAAAGGTGGGTGGTGCTGTGGATAGTGTAGAAAGTTGCCATTGGTTACTGCCGGACATTGTTGGGAAACAGAGCTGAGAATTGGCAGATAGAGTTAAATTGGAAAAATGTCCAGTGTTGCATTTTGAAAGGTCCAACTTGATGGCAGAGTACAAAGTTAATGGAAAGATCCTTCGGAGTGTGGAGGAACAGTGGGATATTGGGGTCCATGTCCATTGATCCCACAAATTTGCCATGCAGATTGAGTGGGTTGTTTAGAAGGAATATAGTGTCTAAAAGGTCGTCTCTTATTTTGGAGGCTGTGCCCTTTAGTTCTGGATATCCCCACCACAGGAAACATCCTCTCCACATCCACCCTATCTAGTCCTTTCAACATTCGGTAGGTTTCAATGAGATCCCCCGCAATCTTCTAAATTCCAGTGAGTATAGGCCCAAAGCTGCCAAGTGCTCCTCATATGTTAACCCCTTCATTCCCAGAATCATCCTCATGAACCTCCTCTAGACTCTCTCCAACGAAAACACATCCTTGCTGAGATATGGGACCCAAAACTGTTGATAATACTCTAAGTGCAGCCTGACCAGTGTCTTATAAAGGCTCAGCATTATCTCCTTGCTTTTATATTTTATTCCCTTTGAAATAAATGCCAACATTGAATTTGCCTTCTTTACTACAAACTCAACCAGTAAATTAACCTTCTGTGAGTCTTGCACAAGGACCCTCAAGTTCCTCTGCATCTCTGATGTTTGAATTTTCTCCCCATTTAGATAATAGACTACACTTTTGTTCTTTTTACCAAAATGTATTATCATACATTTCCAAATACTGTATTCCATACACATTTTTGCCCATTCTTCCAATTTGACCAAGTCCTGCTGCAATTGCATTGTTTCCTCAGCGCAACCTACCCCACCACCCATCTACATATGCAAACTTTGCCACAAAGCCATCAATTCCATTATACAAATCATTACACTGTGGAAAGTAGTAGTCCTAATACTGATCCCTGAGGAACATCACTAGTCACTGGCAGCCAACCGGAAGAGGCCCCCTTTATTGCCACTTCCTGCCTTCTGCCTGTCAGCCAATCTTCTATCCATGCTGGTATATTTCCTGTAATGCAATAGGATTGTATCTTGTTAGGCAGCCGCATCTGAGGCACTTTATCAAATACCTTCTGAAAATGCAAGTAAACGACATTCACTGCCTCTCCTTTATCCATCCTGCTTGTGACTTCCTCGAAGAACTCTAATAGATTTGTCAGGTAAGACTTCCCTTTGCAGAAACCATGCTGATTTTGACTTATTTTATCATTAGTCTCCAAATACCCCAAAACTTCATCCTTTGTAATAGACTCCAACACTTTCCCAACCCCTGAGTTTAGGCTAAATGGTCTATAATTTCCTCTCTTTAGTCTTCCTTCCTTCTTAAAGAGTGGAGTGACATTTGAAATCTTCCAGTTGTTGAGGGCCTTGTACCAGTAACTGAGTAATTCCAGGTAACATCTGAAGTTAATGGATTTACAATCACAAATCTATTTGCTTATTGCACACATAGAGGATTAATCCTTTATGACCTTGTATCCGTAACTGGAGTGATTCCAGGCAACAACAGAAGCAAAGTGCAACAAAAAATTTCAACTGTCCACAGCCACAGGTTAAATCATGTTGTCAACAAAGTCAGATTTACTCCTTGACTGGCCCTGTTTTACATGGCAACTTCCAAAGATGTTTTTGTGATTAATCATCACCATGGTAACTGTGACAATGATTAAAGCTATTATTAACCAGCACTTCACATTTCACGTATTGAGTAGTCAGTGCCTTTTTAATATCATTACTCACAGTTCTTTCCAGACAAAATTAAACCAAGACCTCTGGTTAAAACTGGTCCATGATCAAAAGTGCTAATTAGTCGCTGAGGTGTCCCCCACTTTATTATCCACCTGATATTTAAACTCATAGATTTATAGAGTCACAGAGCACACAGCACAGAAACAGGCCTTTAGCACATCTAGTTCGCACCAACCTGGTCTTTGTCCCATTGACCTGCACCTGGAACATAATTCTCCACCTCCTTGCCATCAATTTACCCTTCCAAACTTAACTGTTACAATTTAACCCATATCTACCATGTTGGCTGGCAGCTCATTCCGCAGACACACCACCCTCTGAGTGAAGAAGTTCTCCCTCAGTTTTCCTTAAATATTTCACCTTTCACATGAAACTTATTACCTCTAGTTCTAGACACACCCATCCTGCATGCATTCATCTTATCTGTACCCTAGTTAACTTTGTATACCTTCATAAGATCTTCCCTTATTCTTCTTCACTCCAGTGAATAAAGGCCTAAACTATTCAAAATTACCCTATAATTTGGGTCCTCAAGTCATGGCAAAATGCTTGTACATTTTCTCTGCACTCTTCCATTCTAGCTAATAATCTTCATTCTGTCTAAACCTAACGGCAGCATTATAATTTTTAAATAAACCATTTACTTGCTGTCTTGACCCTGTCCCTACCTCATATTTTAAGGGTTCTTTAAATACTGTTTTAAATAACATTAGGAAAATACATCCCTTGAAACTGTTTTTTTTCTCAGATGCCTTCAAAGCTGTGGCTGCCAAACCCCTGATTAAAATGCCAAACTTTGATCGTGAGGTACTAGCTAATTGCAGGCCTATATCAAATAATCCCTTTCTGGCCAAGGTTCTTGACAAAGCCATCCTTAAACATCTCAGCAACTTTCTGAATGAGAACAATATTCTGAAAAAGATTCAGTAAGGTGTCAGAACAAACCATAGCATGGAGATAGCCCTTACCAAAATTGTCAATGACTTTAGGCTTAGCCCCGATGTCAACAGAATCTCAGCTCTAGTTCTTCTAGATCTAAGCACTGCCTTCGACACAATTGACCACAGCAATCTCCTAGGTCACCTTGAGAATGAGGTTGGCCTCTCTGGCTGTGCCCTTAAATGGTTTTGTTCATACATCTTAGAATTTTTTTTTGTCTGTCTCCAAGACCAATTTTCTAAGAGATATGATGTACTCAGGGAAGTGTCTTCTTTCCCTACTCCTCCTTATATATGTTTTCCTTTAGAGACATCTTTAGAAAGCACACAGTTATGCAGATGCACACAGTTGTACATCTCCTAGAAACATAGAAAACCTACAGCACAATACAGGCCCTTTGGCCCACAAAGTTGTGCCAAACTTGTCCCTACATTAGAAATTACTGGGGTTAACCATAGCCCTCTATTTTTCTAAGCTCCGTGTAGCTATCCAAAAGTCTCTTAAAAGACCCTATCGTATCCGCCTCCACCACCGTTGCCAGCAGCCATTCCGCGCACTTATCGCTCTCTGCGTAAAAAACTTACCCCTGACATCTCCTCTGTACCTACACCCAAGCACCTAAAACTTGTTCCTTCCTGTGGCAACCATTTCAGCCTTGGGAAAAAGCCTCTGACTATCCACACGATCAATGCCTCTCATCATCTTATACACCTTTATCAGGTCACTCCAAGGAGAAAAGGCCGATTTCATTCAAACTGTTTTAATAAGGCATGCTCCACAATCCAGGCAACATCCTTGTAAATCTCCCCTGCACCCTTTCTATGGTTCCTACATCCTTCCTGTAGTGAGGTAATCAGAACTGAGCACAGTACTCCAAATGGGGTCTGACCAGGGTCCTATATAGCTGCAACATTACCTCTCGGCTCCTAAATTCAATTCCATGATTGATGAAGGCCAACACACCATATGCCTTCTTAACCACTGAGTCAACCAGTGCAGCTTCTTTAAGCCTCCTATGGACTCGGACCCCAAGATCCTTCTGATCCTCCACACTGCCAAGAGTCTTACCATTAATACTAAATTCTGCCATCATATTTGACCTACCATAATGAACCACTTCACACTTATCTGGGTTGAACTTCATCTTCCACTTGTCAGCCCAGTTTTACATCCTATCAATGTCCCGCTGTAACCTCTAACAACTCTCCACACTATCCACAACACCCCCAACCTTTGTGACATCAGCAAAATTACTAACCCATCTCTCCACTCCACTTCCTCATTCAGGTTACTTAGAAAAATCACAAAGAGTAAGGGTCCCAGAGCAGATCCCTGAGGCACACCACTGGTCACCGCTGTTCATGCAGAATATGACCTGTCTACAACCACTCTTTGCCTTCTGTGAGCAAGCCAATTCTGGATCCACAAAGTAATGTCCCCTTGAATCCCATACCTCCTTAATTTCTCATAAGCATGGCATGGGGTACCTTATCAAATGCCTTGCTGAACTACATCTACTGCTCTTCCTTCATCAATGTGTTCAGTCACGTCCTCAAAAATTTCAATCAGGCTCATAAGGCATGACCTGCCCTTGACAAAGCCATGCTAACTATTCCTAATCATATTATACCTCTCCAAATGTTCATAAATCCTGCCTCTCAGGATCTTCTCCATCAACTTATCAACCACTGATGTACTGTAATATTCACTGGTCTATAATTTCCTGGGCTATCTCTACTCCTTTTCTTGAATACAGGAACAACATTCGCAACCCTCCAATCCTCTGGAACCTCTTCTGTCCCCATTGGTGATTCAAAGATCATCACCAGAGGCTCAGCAATCTCCTCCATCGCCTCCCACAGTAGCCTGGGGTACATCTCATCTGGTCTCAGAGACTTATCCAACTTGATGCTTTCCAAAAGCTCCAGCACATCCTCTTTCTCAATATCTACATGCTCAAGCTTTTCAGTCCACTGCAAGTCATCACTATAATCACCAAGATCCTTCTCCATAGTGAATACTGAAGTAAAGTATTCATTAAGTACCTCTGCTATACCCTTCGGTTCCATACATACTTTCCCACTGTCACTCTTGATAGGTCCTATTCTTTCACATCTTATCCTCTTGCTCTTCATGTACTTGTAGAATGCCTTGGGGTTTTCCTGAACCCTGCCTGCCAAGGCCCTCTCATGACCCCTTCTGTCTCTCATAATTTCCTTCTTAAGCTCCTTCCTGTCAGCCTTTTTATCTTCCAGATCTCTAACATTACCTAGCTCTCTGAACCTTCTGTAAGCTTTTCTTTCCTCCTAGACAAGATTTATTACAGTCTTTGTACACCATGGTTCCTGTACCCTACCATAACTTCTCTGTCTCATTGGAACGTACCTATGCAGAACTCCATCCCGAATCCTGACGATGATTAGCACCCTATCTTCTCTGACTTCTGGTATGGCTGCAATAAACAAATGGATGAACATGAATTTTCCTAAAACTAAATGAAGATATAACAGAAATACTTCTGATTTAATCCAAAGCCCAAAGAGATAGTCTTCTTAATAAATTTGCAAGCTTGACTCCCCTTATAAAATCAGAGGCAACCTTGACTCAGATTTAAATTTCAAATCCCACATAAAAAAAGTGACCAGAACAACATTTCTGCAGTTAAAACAAATTTACTTAAGAACTGCTGTGTATCCTGTTTCACCGAGACCTGGCTCTCCCCTGCCACCCCTGACTGTGCCATCCGACCGGAGGGATTTTTGATCCATCGGATGGACTGCACAGCGTCTTCGGGCAAGACAAAGGGAGGTGGTGTCTGCCTACTGATCAACACTGGGTGGTGCTCGGACACAGTGGCACTGACAAGCTCCTGCAGCCCAGACCTGGAACACCTGTCAGTGAAGTGTCGTCCCTACTATCTGCCACGGGAATTCACCTTGGTCATACTGACAGCGGTCTACATTCCCCCCCAGGCGGACATGGAGTGTGCTCTGAACATACTGTATGCCAGCATCAGTGAACTTGAGACCAGGTATCCGGAGGTTTTGTTCATTACAGCCAGAGACCTTAACCAGGCCAACCTCAGAAAGGCGCTGCCAAAGTTATACCGACATGTCTCCTGCCCCACTAGAGGCCCGAATATACTTGACCACTGCTACACAGCAATCAAGGATGCCTACCGTTCCGTCCCACGACCTCACTTCGGAAATTCGGACCATCAGGCCGTACTCCTCCTCCCGTCTTACAAACAGAAACTGAAACGGGAGGTCATGGTGTCAAAAGTAGTGTCACGTTGGACGGAGGAAACGGATGAGGTCCTCCGTGACTGCTTTGAATCGGTGGACTGGTTGGTATTCAAGGACTCGGCAGCTAACCTCGATGAGTATGCCTCAGCTGTCATGGACCTTATTTGGAAATGCACGGAAGACTGTGTGTCTCGCGAGACGATCCGGGTATTCCCTAACTGGAAACCTTGGATGAATTATGAGGTCAAGTCCCTTTTAAAGGCTAGAGCTGTGGCTTTTAGGTCCGGGGATACCAGTTGCTACACGGAATCCAGGTATGAACTCCGGAAAGCCATTAAGGGCGCCAAGAGGCAATATCGAGCCAAGTTGGAAGCCCAGGCTAACCAGAGGGATGCCAGCAGACTATGGCAGGGTCTAAATGAGATCACTGGGCGCAAAGAAAAGGCTGGGAATATCAATAACTGTGGCGTTTCTCTTCCTGACGAAATTAACGTATTCTTCGCAAGATTCAAACAGAAGAGGAGTGTCCCACTTCCTCTGGATGAACCGGATCTGGTGGCATCGAGATTCATTGTCACCGAGGAGGACATTAGAAGAGCCTTCCTGAAGATAAATCCAAGGAAGGCAATGGGCCCAGATGCTCCCAGGATATGTTCTCCAGGCCTGTGCAAGCGAGCTAGCTGGAGTGTTTGCTAACATCTTCAACTGCTCTTTGCTTCAGTCTAAGATCCCCTTGTGTTTTAAGAAGGCAACGATAATCCCAGTGCCAAGGAAGAGCAAGGTGGCATGCCTGAATGACTGTCGACCTGTGGCCCTGACATCAATTGCCATGAAGTGCTTTGAGAGATTGGTTATGGCACACATTAACCACAGCCTACTAGTCAACCTCGACGCTTTGCAATTCGCCTACCGGAGCAACAGGTCAATGGCAGATGCCATCGCTCTGGCCTACATTCCTCCTTAGAACACCTGGAGAATAAAGACGCATACGTAAGACTCCTTTTCATTGACTACAGCTCTGCCTTTAATACCATAATTCCAAATAAACTGATTCCTAAGCTCCAGAACCTGGGCCTTAGCACTGAGATCTGTAGCTGGATCTTCAACTTCCTCACAGACAGGACCCAGGCTGTAAAAATAGGGAACAAGCTCTCCTCTACAATCACTCTGAGCACCGGTGCCCCACAAGGCTGTGTACTCAGCCCCCTGCTGTACTCACTGTACACCCATGATTGTGTAGCCAAGTTTCCATCAAACTCAATATATAAGTTTGCTGATGACACAACAATTGTAGGCCGTATCTCGGGTAATGATGAGTTTGAGTACAGAGAGGAAATTACGAACCTGGTGGCATGGTGCGAAGACAATAACCTATCCTTCAACGTCAGCAAGATGAAGGAATTGGTTGTTGACTTCAGAAAGAGTAGCGGACCACACAACCCAATTTACATCGGTGGTGCGCAAGTGGAACAGGTCAAAAGCTTTAAGTTCCTTGGGGTCAATATCACAAATGATCTGACTTGGTCCAACCAAGCAGAGTTCACTGCCAAGAAGGCCCACCAGCGCCTTTACTTCCTGAGAAAACTAAAGAAATTTGGCCTGTCCCCTAAAACCCTCACTAATTTTTATAGATGCACCGTAGAAAGCATTCTTCTAAGTGCATCACAACCTGGTGTGGAAGTTGTCCTGTCCAAGACTGAAAAAAGCTGCAGAAGATCATGAACACGGCGCAGCATGTCACACAACCAATCTTCCGTCCTTGGACTCACTTTACACCGCATGCTGTCGGAGCAGTGCTGCCAGGATAATCAAGGACACGACCCACCCAGCCAACATACTTTTCGTCCCTCTTCCCTCCAGGAGAAGGCTCAGGATCTTGAAGACTCATACAGCCAGATTTGGGAACAGCTTCTTTCCAACTGTGATAAGACTGCTGAACGGATCCTGACCTGGATCTGGGCCATACTCTCCAAATATCTGGACCTGCCTCTCAGTCTTTTTGCACTACTTTACTTTCCATTTTTCTATTTACTACTTATGATTTATAATTTAAATTTTTAGTATTTACTAATT
The DNA here is from genome assembly GCF_030028105.1 of Mobula birostris. Lineage (NCBI taxonomy): Eukaryota > Metazoa > Chordata > Chondrichthyes > Myliobatiformes > Myliobatidae > Mobula > Mobula birostris. The sequence continues at coordinate 73,971,148 of NC_092378.1, read as the reverse complement.
TTAACTATTTTTAATATTTTTAATATTTAATATTTGTAATCCAGGGAGCGGGAAGCGCAGAATCAAATATCGTTGTGATAACTGTACGTTCTACTATCAATTGTTTGGTGACAATAAAGTATAAAGTATTGCAAAGGTACGTCTGTTTCAGTCATGTAATGATATTGAAGCACTAATTCACACCTTTATATTGAATAGACTATTAGTGCAATGCACTTTTTACTGGCCTTCCAAAGCAATCTATTGACAAACTTCAACTCGTTCAGAACACCACTGTTAGACTTCTAACTAAAACCAGGGTGAAGGAACATTTCACTCTCTTCCTAGTTATCTGCATTGGGTTCCTTATCTTTTAGAATTGATTTTAAAGTTCTCTTGTATTTAAAGCTCTTCATGGTGCGACCAGAGTACATCACAGAATTGTTTTTGATTTCTAAGCCTGTACGAACTCTCAGGTCTTCTTCTGCCAGTCTCTTAAATTTAAACAATCTCCCTCACAAGATCAGGTCAGCTTTTTTGAACTACGCTCTTAAACTGTGGAATTCAATACCTAAAACTATAAGGGATGCAGACTCAATTGACACTTCAAACACCAGCTCAATAGTTATTTATTTAACTTTGGTTTTAAGTAACATCTTTTTGCCTTTTATTTTCATGCTTGCACTTTATCCCCTTGTAAAGTGCTTTAAATACATCGTCTGTTTGAAATATGCTCCATAAGTTATTATTAAATATCTCTAACATGCAGAAACATGTGAAACTATTACAAGTATAAGTAATTTCTTTAAAAATCATTACAAACTTTATCAAAATCAGAAAGTAACAACAAATTAAAATGCTGAAAAATAATTGTAAAATACAGAAGTAAAAATTCAATAACAGCTAGTTCTTTTTCTTCCTAATTTACTGTCAGTAAACCACATTCCAAGCTGACATGGAATTTGCCTATATTCAAGGGTTTAAAAATATGTATTTTTATTCAAGATAACAGAAAATTCCTTCTCAAGCCAATTATTATCTCTCAACTAAAACCACTAACCAGATCATCTGTTCATTTTCTCTATGTTAGGGCACAATTGTCTTACTACAGTGATAACACATTAGAATACTTCATTGAGTTCTTAGGAGCATCATCAGGTCAGGAATGATACAAAATAACTGGATGTTCTTCAGATCATTATAGAAAAGTAGAGTTCATGCTGTGCATAAATCCAAATGGATAGTTCGTCACTGCTACTGAGTATAAGAAGACTGAAGTGGTTCTACTTCCTTTCTGGGTTAATTGATTTGAACGAGATTTTCATGAGTCATTACAGGCATATTTATTTCAGCAGGACTTAATTCAGTCCCATTCTAAAACAATTCTGTTTCAGCTCATTGTTATACTGCCAAATGAAAGCTACTGTACGTTTACGTGTCAGATTGTGGTCTCTCTATACTAGTGCCTAATGCCTTAGTATGGTAAAGGTATTTCCCAAATAGGAGGGATGAATTCCAACAGGAATTTCTACTGGAGATACAAGAGACTGTAGCTGCTAGAGTGCAGATGGACAAACCATCTGTTGTAGGAACACAGAGTCTAGCAGCGTCTGTTGGGGTTGGGAAAGGAATTGCAGATGATTCAGGTTGAAATGTTGCATCGTTTGAAGTTTACTGTCATTCAACTATACACATACTGAAACAACTTTCCTTCGGACCAAGGTACACAGCACAGTACATATACTGTAACTCACATGCACAACAGTACAGGAAGTAATATTACCACAAATAAATTAACAAATGATAAAATATATTCCAATTGACAATTAGCACAAGGTGCTTTTACAGCTCATGTTAAAAAGTAAACAGTATAAAGATACTCATGCTTCATATGTGATGAGACCTGGGTAGTGGCAGGGAATTCAGTAGTCTCACGGCCTGGGCTTTTTCCCAACCTAATAGTTCTTGTCCTAATGCTACGGTACCTCCTGCCTCATGATTGGGGGTCAAAGGGATTATGGGATGGATGAGAAGCATCCTTGATAATGCTATAGGTCTTGCATATGCAGCGTTCCTGATAAATAACTTGGAAGGATGGAAGAGAGATCCCGGTGTTCGTCTCAAGATGAGGAGCTAATTCTTTAGAGCTTTAATGTGGTTACTGCTGTGGAAGGCTTGGTAGTGTAAACACTGGGGTTAAACATGTTGGATATAACTGGACTTGGTTGTAATTCTGACCATCTTCATGAAAGGAAACACATCTCGTGCTGACAAGAAGAAAGTCTTTGTCACGGTCAGCCTCAACAACCTGAAGAACTGCTCCTCAAGAGCACCCCAGTGGCTGTCCCCCTCAACAATAAGTACTCCATTTTGAGTACTGCTGGAAGGGAAGATGACCTACCTGGGGGAAGCAACAATGGCTGTGGCTCTGGCACCGAGTCTGGCCCTGTGGCTCTGTAGGGCAGGGAACTGAAGAGGATGGCTGCAGAAATAAGGACTCTATAGTCAGGTAGACAGATAGGTGATTCAGTGGGCACGAAAAGTAAACATGGATCATATTTTGCCTCTCAGCTGCCAGGGTCCACAATGTTTCTGGACATGTCCACAATATCCTGAAAAGTGAAGGTGAGCAACTAATATGTGGTACATATTGGTACCAACGACATAGGTAGAAAAAGGGAAGAGTCCTGAAAAAAGAATACAGGGAGTTATGAAGAAAGTTCAGAAGCAGGACCTCAAGGGTAGTCATCTCTGGATTGCTGCCTGTTCCATGTGACAGTGGGGATAGGAATAAAATGAGGTGGCAGATAAATGCGTGGCTGAAGAATTGGAGCAGGAGGAAGGGATTCAGATTTCTGGATAATTGGGACTTCTTCTGGGGCAGGTGTGACCTGTACAAAAGGGATCAGTTGCGCTTGAATCTGAGGGGGACAAATATTCTTCTGGGTAGGTTTACTTGAGCTGTTGGGAGTGGTTTAAACTAATATGGCAGGGGGATGGGAACCACTATGATAGAGCTGAGGATGTGCCAGCAGGTTTACAAGTAGATGATGGGTGTAACATGAAGGACAAGCCAATGATTGGGTACAAATGTAGACAGAGCAGAGTTAAATTGTACCACAGAGGCAAAATTCGAATGGACAAAAATTGCAGCACTATACCTGCTGTATTTAAATGCCTGTAGCATTTGGAATAAGGTGGACAAATCCATGGCGCAATTAGAGATTGGTTGGTATGACATTGTGGGCGTCATTGAGTCATGGCTGAAAGAAGGTCATAGTTGGGAGTTTAGCATCAAATGATATACTTTGTATCGGAAGTACAAGCAGGAAGACATAAATGGTGTGGCTTTGTTGATAAGAGATGGAATTACAACTTTAAAAAGAAATGACATAAGGTCAGAGAATGTTGAATCTTGTGGGTGGAGTTAATAAAATGCACGGGTAAAAAAAACATTATGGGAATCATATGTAGCCAAGATGTGGGGTTGATATTGCAAAGGGAGCTGGAAAAGGCATGTAATAAGCGTTATGACACAATTGTAATGGGGGACTTCAATATTCAAGGGGATTGGGAAAATCATGTTGGTGTTGGATCGCGAGAGAGGGAATTTGTTGAAAGCCTATGAGATGGGTTTTCAGAGCAGCTTGTGCTTGAGCCTACTCAGGGAAAGGTTACCTTAGATTGGGTGTTGTCTAATAACCTAGATCTTATTAGGGAGCTTAATGTAAAGGAACTGTAATGATCATAATATGACTGAATTCATACTGCCATTTGAGAGAGAGAAGCACAAGTTACATGTATGAGTATCACAATGAAATAAAGGGAATTACAGAGGCATGAGAGAGGAGGTTGCCCAGGTGGATTGGAGGAGGATATTGGTGGGGATGATGGCAGAACAGAGGTGGCTGAAGTTTCTGAGAAGAGTTCACAAGGCATAGGGTAGATATGTCCCACAGAAGTTGTTCTCAAATGGCAGGGGTAAGCAACCATAGCTGATAAAGGATGTTACGGACTACATAAAAGGAAAGAGCATATAAGGTAGCAAAAATGAGTAGGAAGTTGGATGATTGGGAAGCTTTTAAAACCCAACAAAAGGCAACTTAAAAAGCTGTAAGGGAAAAGATGAAATATGAGGGCAAATTAGCCAATAATATAAAGCAGGATATTAAAAGTTTTTATAGTTATATAAAAAGTAAAAGGAATGTGAGAGTTGATTTGGACAACTAGAAACAGATGCTAGTGAGGTAGTAATGTTGGACAAAGGAATGGCTGATTAACTCAATAGGTACTTTGCATCATTTATCACTGTGGAAGACCCTAGCAGTGGGCCAAAGGTCCGTGAGTGTCAGGGAGCAGGAGTGAATACCATTGCTATTACAAAGAAAAATTGTGAGGCAAACTCAAAGATCTTAAGGTGGATAAGTCACTTGGGACTGATGGACTACATCCCAGAGTCCTGAACGAGGTTGTTGAAGAGATAATGGGTGCATTAGTCATGATCCTTCAAGAATCACTTGATTCTCGCATGTGTCCCGGAGGACTGGAAGATTGCAAACGTAACTCCGCTCTTTAAGAAGGGAGGAAGGCAAAAGAAAAGAAATTATAAGCCAGTTAGCCTAACCTCAGTGGTTGGGAAAGTGTTGGAGTCTTTTATTAAGAATGCTGTTTCAGGGTACTTGAAGATTAATGAAAAAGTTAAGTCAAAGTCAGCATGGTTTCTGTAAAGGGAAATCTTTCCTGACAAATCTGTTAGAGTTCTTTGGGGAAATAACAAGCAAGGTGGACAAAGGAGAGGCAGTGGGTATCATTTACTTGGATGTTCAGAAGACATTTAATAAGGTGCCACACGTGAGGCTGCTTAACAAGATAAAATCCCATGGCATTACAGGAAAGATACTAACATGGATAGAGGAATGGATGACAGCGAGTGGGAATAAAGGAGGCCTTTTCTGGTTGGCTGTCAGTGACTAGTGGTGTTCCTCAGGGGTCAATATTGGGACAACTGCCTTTCACATTGTTTGTCAATGATTTGGATAATGGAATCGATGACTTTGTGGCAAAGTTTGCGGATGATATGAAGATAGGTGTAGATGTAGGTAGTGCTGAGGAAGAAATTGCGATTGCAGCATAAGTTAGACAAATTGAAAGAATGAGCAAAAAAGTGGCAGATGGAATACAGTGTTGGAAAATGTATGACAATGCATTATGGTAAAAGGAAAAATAATATAGACTATTATCTAAAGGGAGAGAAGGTTCAAACATCAGAGGTGCAGAGGGACTTATAAGTCTTCATGCAAGACTCCCAGAAGGTTAACTTACAGATGAGTCTGTGGTAAAGAAGGCAAATGTAATGTTGGCATTTATATCAAGGGGAATAGAATACTAAAGTAAGGAGATAATGCTGAGGATTTATAAGACAATAGTCAGGCCACACTTGGAGTATTGTCAACAGTTCTGGGCCCCGTATCTTAGAAAGTCCATGGGTGTATTTCAGGTAGAAGTTGATAGTTTCCTAATCAGTCAGGGCATCAACAGATATGGCAAGAAGGCAGGTGTATGGGGTTGAGTGGGATCTGGGACCAGCCATGATGGAATGGTAGTGCAGACCTGATGGTCTGAGTGGTCTAATTCTGCTCCTGTGCCTTATAGTATTATGGTCTTAAATCATCAAATCCTTAAACCACAGTGTGGATTCTGTTCCTCGAGATGCACAGTGGATCAGACCTTCACTTTGCGACAGCTCCTGGGTAAATGTAACCAAACGGGGGCCTTTTTCAACCCCTCTAAAGACTCTTATTACATCAAATGGGCTGGACTGTGGAGTACTCTCTGCATATTCAACTACCCACAGGAATTCCCCTCCATCTTATGACAGTGTGCATGCTATAATCTAAGCCATCAGTTTACAAGACAGCAGGCCAAGTGAAGTGCCAAATAAGGATCCATCATTGCGCCCACCAACATGTTTTTCAATCCTCTTCATTATAGCATTACTCCTGGACCAAAGTAACCTTATCAGGAATAGTCAATATTCACATCTATTTGGAAACTTCAGTCTACAATGACTTAACTCTAAAAACCCAACTCCAAAATCACCCAAACAGCAGAGGCCAAACAGTATGCAGATGACTCTGATGAGCTTCAAACTATCTTCAAATCATTCACTGAAGTATGAAAAGAAATGGACCTTGTACTCAACATCTGGACTCAACTGTCCTCTAACATTTTGTGGTGATGAATAAAAATGCTTCACAATGAGACCATTTAAAAGGTGGGCCACTTCTCTTATCTCAGGAGACACCTCTCAGCATCTTCATCTCAATGGAACCATACCATTTACTGTATATCTCCTTCCTCTGAGTAACCCCATTGCTCATTCCTCTTGTTACTCCCATAGCTCATCCACAGTTGCCACAACATGGATTTTTCAACCTCGGTATTGAACCACATGATGCACATTTACTAACAAGAATGAACTGAATTACAGTGCAGAACCAAACACTTAGTAATCAGGACTAATAACATGCATTGAGTTTAAATGTCCAATTTCCCAGTTCTGTACACACAACTGAAACACAGAATGCACACTTGTATGATGTCAGTCTTCTTGCAGAGCACAATATTGGCTTCTGCAGTGAAACTGATTGATGTGGATGCAATTACCACATAATGTGAACCTCAAACAGAAAATTAGCAGGCAAAAGCCTGGTGGTTGGGCTATTTGAATGGATCAAATAATTGTAGACTGGTTGGAGAGTCAGCTGCAGCTGTACTTATCGAAGTCATGCAAACACTAATCCAGACCTTCAATTACACAGAGCTCTGAATATGTCTGAGGTAAGAATGCTTACTTGTTGCCTAAAGAAGATATCGGTGCTTGAGCTCTGGTTCACCCAATCCACCTGCACGGCTGGGGCTAAAGGGTGAGTCTTAATGCAAGAATCCCTTGCAGAGAGGAGGGAGAAGAGCTCTGGATGGGTGAATTTTGGGTGTCAAACTTTTACTTTAACTTGTTCAGAGAGTAGTGCATACGGGAAACAAAGGCAGAAACAAAGATCTGTAACCTTCCAAAGGTAGACTTCCAGCACTGACCTTCTAGCTCTGGAAGGGAAAGTGACTGTCATACAGAGCTCCTTAGTCTCTGGTGTCTGGCAGGTGTTGCAGCAGCAGCATGGAAACTTGCTGCTCAAAAGGAGAGAAGGTCAGCTTTATCTTCCCACGTTGGGAGCATTAGGCATCTTGGAGATATTGTTGTGGCTGGATTGTGAGACTTCCAAAGGTTGAGGAAGAATTAACTGCATTGGTGTGGTGTTTGAAGCTTCACTTTCCAACTGCCAATCTACTCCAGAACACTGTGATTGGACAGACACTGTGACCAGTATGAAACGAGTGTGTGGCAACAGTTGCGTGCTGCCCCCAGCACACCTTCGCGTGTGTTGGTTGTTATTGCAAATGACATATTTCACTGTATGTTTCAATGTACATGAAATAAATTTTAATCTGGAATCTTGAGAACACATAATCAATTCATCCTGAGGGAGTTCGCTGTGATTATCTGATTTTAGCTTCTGCAATCTGGCCAGCCAGACGGACAGGTCTTGACATTCATATAGTATATCATTGGTTAATATCTCTCACTCCAGTCTAGCTCCTTCTCAAAGGTATGGATGTTTCATTGATCGCTCTCTGAAATTTTAAAAAGTGCCATTATTCAAGCTGGGTATGATATTTCCTTAATGAAGAATACTGTTGCCTAACTTTGTTTAACACGGGGAGGTTGATGCATGGGCAACTACATGATCCTTGATAGATTGGAGTCAGGGTCCAGTAGCATGAAATGCAAGATGACTGAGTCCCTTCACTGCTGCGGTCTTCCTCTGCCATCACTGCCGTCATGATGCCCTTGATGTCTTGGCTGGATCACTCTTTGTCTGGAAACTCCCCTTAACCAACCTGCCGTGGGTGACCCTACCAGGATTCAAACTCCAGAAGGCATCACTCTCAATATCTCAGAAACACACAATCCTCTCCATCACAACAAGGTGACAATCCTTGGAAAAGGGTACAGTCATGGAGAAAGGAGGAGCTGGAGAGAGGAACATGTTAAAACCAACTGCACATTATAATACAGATGAGATCTTCTTTTATTATGAGATGCAGACTCTATAGTGAAGGCTGGCATTTATTATCCACTATCTGCAGAATAGCCTAAGCCATTTCATAGGGACATGAAGAGTCAAATGCATTGCTTTGAGTTCACAGTGACACTAAGCTTAGACCAGGTAAGAATTTTACTGAAAGACATGTATGAATTGTATGCCTCTGTGGCATTATAGTTTAGTGATCATCACTTAATGTGAAATGAGAGGAAGTGGATATTGGAAAAACTACTAATTATGCCCAGAGGGTTCTCTTGAATGATGTTATTCTCTGCTGATTGCTGCCTTTATCAATCATGTACTTCAAGATAAATAGAACCCTCAGTTAGTTTACAGTTGTGTGCCAACTCTCCTACCATCAGAATCTACAGTTGTACTCAACAGCTGTCTAATAACTTCTACAGTGAGAAGAGTCTGTACGCAGATTCCAATGTATACACGTGCACCTGCTGTAATTGTGAAAGTTAGTGAATGTGCATGGCTTTGTATGAATACGTTGTTGGAAGATGGGTTTTGTTGGTTTCTGTTGGGGCGATTTAGTGTGTTTAGTTCCTTAAGGTTGTCGTAACCAGGGTGGGGGGTGGGAGGAAGTAGTGTGGATAAGCTCCCACTATGTATTAAATAACCAAGTCTAGATCCTGGCCTTCACATGTGACTAACTAAGCCCGGATGAACTGTTTCTACTGACAGGAAAAAAGCAGGTTACTGGTGCCTTAAAACCAGTTGTTTTGGGCAGATGGGGCTCGTCAGCCATTGTTGGCAGCTCATCTAGAAGGAAAACTGATCTGAAACTTCCGCTGCCTTGTGGCTATACCAACTCATGGGGAAGGCTTCAGGAGTAAACCCTGAGGAGAAATCCAGAGCTGGAGTCCCTGAGGTAGCCTTATATTGAGTTCAATGCTGACTGGCAACTCCTGCAATACTGTTGGTGCCAAACTGCATCAATTTCTGCTATTCCTGTGGATTCATCAGCTGCATCAGCTGTATGGGCAACAACTTGCTCTCCATATTGTACTGCCCTGGCTTGCTTATCATGCGGACAGCTAATGCGCAATATTCATTGTCAACCCTGACCAAAGGAGGGTACTCAGACTGTGTGTGTTTACACACACTTAAACTCTGGGTCTGTCCTCCACGTGGAGCCCAGCTCTAAACAACAGCACACTGAAGAAAACTCATGTCCATGCTGAGGTCCTTGGAATGGTTAATTTATTTGGGCATAATTTACAGTGTCCACTGAAGACCACCTTTGAGAGAGAGCTGATCCAAAAAACACTTCCAGTACTTATTAATATTACCTTTAAAGAAATACATGCAGATTTTACAGATGCATAACAACTCATCAAAAACCTGTTTTTCTCCGTGGATTGGTTTCATTAATTATTAATTTATATTGAACATATCTTCCTTCTTGTAGATAACACCTCCTCCTCAACAATCTGTATGTACCAAAGGATCTGAAGACACCTTTGCTTATCCTGACAACTTGTATATAACCCTATATTCTAACACCTCTACATGAAGACCTTTGTTCGAACTATATCTTGCTCTCTAGCCTTTCTCTACTCTAATTACTTCAACCTGTTCTTTAAACTACTTGTATTAACTTGGTTTAGTTTCTCAATCATGTTACACCTTTTCCAGTATGCAAGAACCCTAGGATGACCATGATAAGACCCCACTTGGAGCACTGTGCTCAATTCTGGTCGCCTCACTATAGGAAGGACGTGGAAACCATAGAAAGGGTGCAGAGGAGATTTACAAGGATCTTGACTGGATTGGGGAGCATGCCTTATGAGAATAGGTTGAGTGAACTCGGCCTTCTCTCACTGGAGCAACGGAGGATGAGAGGTGACTTGATAGAGGTGCACAAGATAATGAGAGGCATTGATCGTGTGGATAGTCAGAAGCTTTTCCCCAGGGCTGAATTGGCTAGCATGAGAGGGCATAGTATTAAGGTGCTTGGAAGTAGGTACAGGGGAGATGTCAAGGATAAGTTTGTTATGCAGAGAGTGGTGAGTGCGTGGAATGGGCTGTTGGTGGCGGTGATGGAGGCAAAAACGAAAGGGTCTTTTAAGAGACTCCTGGGTGGCTACATGGAGCTTAGAAAAATAGAGGGCTATGGGTAAAGCCTAGGTAGTTCTAAGGTAGAGACATGTTTGGCTCAGCTTTGTGGGCCAAAGGGCCTGTATTGTGCTGTATGTTTTCTATGTTTCTATGTTTCTGTGTTTCTATGATACACACTTAACCCCATTTTCTTCTTTCGTGGAGATTCTTTCTTTATTTTCATGGACCTAATCAGACAAGTCAGGTCTTAACTTTTCTCCTGCACTGAAATCAAGCCCACATACTTCTATTCATGATACTGATTCTCTCTCTTCACCTCTGAGGGACGTCAGACTTCTGTATCTCCATGGGTATGCCATGGAAGTTGCATATATGATGTGAATTAACCTTTTACTTTATACTTTTTTGTCGCCAAACAATTGATACTAGAATGTACAATCATCACAGCAATATTTGATTCTGCGCTTCCCGCTCCCTGGATTACAAATATTAAATATTAAAAATATTAAAACTGGTAAAATTAGTAAATATTAAAAATTTAAATTATAAATCATAAATAGAAAATAGAAAAATAGAAAGTAAGGTGGTGCAAAAAAACCAAGAGGCAGGTCCGGATATTTGGAGGGTATGGCCCAGATCCAGGTCAGGATCCGTTCAGCAGTCTTATCACAGTTGGAAAGAAGCTGTTCCCAAATCTGTTCACAAATTGATTTAGCATATCCATGGAATTGCTAACTTCTGCTGTTCATCTGCATGAATGGACAAAGCATTGCAATTAAATACTCAAATCTTTAAAGTTGGTGCATTCACACAATACAGACAATGGGATAAGGCAGCATGGGAGTCCATACACTGGCACTTAAGCTCATGTTGTTAACGGTTGAACTACTAAGAGAGCAGCTCCTCCAAAGGTGGTTCTTCATAAGTTTACAAAAACAATTTCTGCTATACCTCAGCATCTTCCGCTGTATCCTGTTCCTTAGGTACTGCAATGTGGAAACTGATGACACCTTTATCCACCTTAACACCTCCTGTGCTCACTAACTTAAACTTGCTAGTACTATTCTGAGAGTACCCCTCCAGAGAAAATTGGACAAACACATCCAATATTCTAAAAAAAAACTATGTTCTTTATACCTTGAAAACTGATGAACTAAGAATTAATCTCAAGGCTGTTGTAAAACCTGTACAATTTTCACTCACAGAGAAGAAGACTGCAACAGTAAAACATACTGAAAAGTTCTTTGAACATTGGTCTAAAGCATTTCAGTCCAGTGGTAACAAAAATAAAGTTTGATTAAAAAGAAACTGACAAAGGAAATCACTTGACAAAGAAAGTGCAGTAAAATAGAATGGAAGACATTGGAATTTCAGCTTGTTAGAAACTGGCATAACAAAATAATACAAACTATGTCTACGCATACTGTAGCTATCTCTTATTGTTACAGTATTGTTTCATCTGCGATCTGCAGCTAGATAATACTGGTTGACTACAAATTAGATTTCTAAAATACTAATTTTATTATATTTCTTTGCCTATGAATAATGTGAAAAGTAGGGAAATAGATCTGCTGTCTGGCCTGAAAGAATGCCATTTAAGGACAGTTATAAATAGTTCTACATTTAATAGACAATGACATTTTAAAATCTATGACTCAGTTTTTGTGGGTTCAAGTCCCATTCTGTAAAATTTATTATATTTTTATTTAAAGTCACAGTGCAGCCCAATCCTTCCAGCCCAATGAGCCACAACACCCAGCAACCCATCTTAATGACCCTAGCCTAATCGCAGGACTGTTTACATTGACCAATTAGCCTACAAACCGGTATATTTTGTGGATGTAGGAGAAAACTGGAGCACCCAGAGGAACAGGTTCACAGGAAGGATGTACAAACTCCTTACAGACAACACTGGAATTGAACTCCAAACTCTGGAACGCTTCGAGCTGTAAACTGAGCATAAAAATCATATGCTTGCATGGAAGCATGATACTAAGAGAGAACTGGCATCTCAGAGACTCTATTCTAAAGATGCTTTTAACATAATAATAACAACTTTATATAACACCGTTCGTACATTAAGATGCAGGCTCAAAGTGCTTTACAATGACTGTAAAAATAAATCAAAATAGTCATGAAAATACGAGACAAAATTAAAAATCATAAGATGAGCATTTCTGTGTATGGAGTAAAGTGTAATCGAATATACCAAATTATATAAATGTAATATCAATGTTCCCCAAACATGTCTATCCAAATATTACTTGCAAGATAAATACTAAAAGAAAAGATTGATAAATTGTAATTTCTGCAAGGAAAGAGTGCCAATATCAGTTACACTGATTTGGCCTGGCCTTTCCAGCTGCATTACAATCTCACCTACATTACTCTGATCACAAACATAGAAGCACAGACATTCCACCGCTTGCCCCTGCTTCCTGCAAGGACTTCATTGCATTCTGCTGAGAGTCATAAAACAGCACCACACAAGAATAGGCTCTTCAGCCCATCTAGGTCCATGCTGACTTATTTTTTCAGCCTAGACCCATCCACCTGCACCCGGACCATAGCACTCCATACCTCACTCCTCCATGTGCCTATCCAAACTTTGCTTGCAAGCTGCATTTGAACCCACACCCACTGTCCCACACTTGCACAAAGGTCATCCCACTTAAAACTAACTTCTTTTTATTGGCCCTTCCTAGTTGTCTAATTAATCAACTTACAGCCAACAATGCACAGTCTCTTTTAACCTCCTGCTACCAGAAATTCCTAATGGGCCCAGTTTTGTAAATCTCCTACCTCTACCTCTACTGCCATGATGAGGCTAAACTCAAGTTGGAGGAGCAACACCTCATATACCGTCTAGGTAGTCTCCAGCCCCTTGGTATGAACATCGAATTCTCCAACTTCCGGTAACTCTCTCCCCTCCTGTCCCCCATCCCAGTTTCACTCTGCCCCCTCCCCCAGCTGCCTATCACCTCCCTCATGGTTCCGCCTCCTAATACCCATTGTGTTTTCCCCTATTCCTTCTTCACCTTTCCTGCCTATCCCCTCCCTACTTTCCTTTATCTTTCCCTTTATTAGTTTTTCACCTGGCACCTACCAGCCTTCTCCTTCCCACCCTCCTCCCACCTTCTTTATAGGGCCTCTGCCCCTTCTCTCTTCAGTCCTGATGAAGGGTTCCGACCTGAAATGTTGACTGATCTTTTCCACGTGTGCTGCCGGACCTGCTGAGTTCCTCCAGCGTGTTGTGAGTGCTGCTTTGACCCCAGCATCTGCAGTGTATTTTGTGTTTTGTTCTTGCTCTAGGTTTCCTGTTTCTGTCTTATCTGATAACAACGCATTCCACACCAGTACATGCAGGAGACATCGAAGGAATAAGGTACTGATGACGAATTGAAAGATGCTGAGGTAGAGCAGACATAATATTTTAAAGACTTATGGAGAGTCATCATTGAAAGAGATGCAAGCTTAACTCAATAATGGCTTCCACTCTACCACAGTTGACAGGGGTCTCAATTGCACCTCCTTTATTTCCTACACCTTTCACTTCCCACCTCAATGCAAGAGTGGTCAGCTCTTGTCCTATTCTTTCATCCCATTATTGCTACATTCAAAAACCTCTGATTTGAGGAGGGATTTCATTGAAACCTATAATATATTGAAAGGCCTAGATAGAGTGGGTCTGGAGAGAATGTTTCCTACAGTGTATGACCAGAGAGGACAGCCTCAGAATTGAAGGATGCCCCTTCAGAACACAGAACAGGAGGAATTTCTTTTGCCAGAAGATGATGAATCTATGGAATTTATTTCCACAGATAGCTGTAGAGGCCAAGACATGTTTAGAAAGGAGTTTGATAGGTTCTTGATTAGTAAGAGCATCAAAGATTCTGGGGAGAAGGCACAAGAATGGGGTTGTGAGGGATAATAAATGAGCCATGATGGTATGGCGGAGCAAACTCAATGGGCGGAATGGCCTAATTCTGCTCCTATGTCTCATGAGCTCCCTCATTCACTTTTCCGTGTCTACTGATGGACACTTCCCTTCTAATGGCATTTCCCCAGGAGATGTTGCACCTGTCCTTTCCTACCATCCAGGAACACATATATTCCCACCAGTTGACACGGTGTCTCTCCAGTACTCCTTTCAGTTTTGTGTACACCTCTACATCGAACACAGATTGGATAACCACTTAGTGAAATGCAAAATGGCCCCAAGCTTGTAGTTACCTGTCATTTGATGTTTTATTACATCCCACTTCCACTCTCCTCCAACTTTGGCTGCCCCCATTGATACAACAAAGGTTAAAATCGACTTAAAGAACGGCATTTCATTTTCCAATTGGGCTTATTTCAACTATCAAGACTCAACATTAAAGTCAACAATTTCAGATAACCAGTCATTCCATTTTGTTTCAGAACTGTTCGGACTGATCAAGAGTCAGCGTGCTGTAACCTTCTTTTTCCAATGACGTTGCATAAGCTGTTTGGCATTTTCAGCTTTCTCTTTTATTTCAGGTTTCCAGTAGTTATGACGATCTACAGTTCACAGATCAAACATTGTTTTCCTTTCTCTCCTCTGCCTCATCCATTCCAGAAAATGTGGGTTGTTTACCATGTTACCTACTTCATGGATATCTTGTGATTGTCTTATGAGGATGATGTAATGGTCTTGCAGAGGTCACATGATGTAATTTTCCCGCTGATGTGAGGTCATGTGATGACCTGTTCTCACCAGGTATATAAGTGTAGACCCCTGGTGACACAGTTAGTTTTCAGTTAGAACGTCAGCCAGATACTCCGCTCCACTGCGTATTTGCCTGATGACGCAGTTTTGATTTAAAATGGAGTTTTACGTTCTATTGTAAGGTACAAAAGTGTTGGGCCAGCAGTTTAACCAATTGCTGCCAGGTTTGTTGATGTACCTTTTCAGTAGTATTGGAGAGTGAAGGCAGGAACCTGAAGGAGTCGTTCAGCAATTTTGGATAGGATTGACCATTATTGGATTCGTTCAAGAAAGTGTAATCTGCATGAGATAGCCTCTGCTAAAAGCAGCAGAAAAGGCTGTGCAGTATCTACAAACTTTTGTAGTATCCAGAGGGAAAGGTCTGTGCCTTTAAACCATTTTATTTCAGTCATCGTGAATCCTGCCGAGAAGACAGGATCTGGCTGGGATTGACAGTGACGTCATGTCTTCGAGGAATTCTTTACTTCAGGAAAGTCTCTCCTAATTGACTGTATAAATCTCTTGGACTTTCAAATTTAGCATCCTAAGAACTGTGTCTGAATTTACCACTTTAAGACTGCTTTGCATTTACCGCTTTAAGAACTAGTACTGAGTGGTGGTTTGTTAAATGGCCGCATAGCAGTTTACTTCCGGTTAAGATTTTTGTTTGTTTTTTTTATATTGAGCGGAGTTTAATAAATGTTTGATTGTTTTTATAAAACCTGACTCAATTCCGTATTCATTGTTGCTGGTCACATGACAACCATAAGACCTATGAGCCATTCAGCCCATCAAGTCTATGTAACCATTCCAAAATGGCCAATTTATTATCCCTCTCATCTCGACACTTCTGCCTTCTTCCTGTAATGCTCTGACTAATGAAGGACTATCAACCTCCACTTTAAATATGTCCAGTGACTTGGCCTGCACAGACATCTGTGGCAATGAATTCCACAGGTTCACCACCATCTGACAAAAGAAATTTTTCCTCATCTCAGTTCTAAAGGGACATCCCTCAATTATGAGGCTATGCCCTCTGGTCCTAGGCTCCCCCACTAATGGAAATATCATTTCCACATCCATTTTATTCAGATCTTTTAATATTTGATAGGTTTCAATAAGATCCCCTTCATTCTTCTAAACTCCAACAAGTACAGGCCCAGAGCAATCAAAAGCTACTCATATTCTTGGGATCATTCTAATGAACTTCCTCTGGCCTCTTTCCAATGCCAAAACATCCTTTCTTACATATCAACCCAAAACTGTTCACTGTACTTCAAGTGCAGTCTTACCAATGCCTTACAAGGGCTCAGCATTACAGCCTCGCTTTTGTATTCTAGTCCTCTCAAAATGAAAGCTAAAGGAAATCCTGCACAAGGATGCTCAAGTCCCTTTGTACCTCTGAATTTTGAATTTTCTCCTCTCCATTTACAAAATAACCCACGCTCTTACTCTGGAACAGCAGATGCAGAGGAGTCACCTGATAAAAAGATTTTAAAATTGTAAGAGGCATAAATGGAATAGACAGCTGGTATCTTTTTCCCGGGTTGAAATGTCTGATAGCAGAGGGCATGCATAATGAGAGGAATAAGTTCAAGAGGGATGTGCAGGCTAAGTCTTTCCCACAGACTGGTGGGTGACTGAAATCCACCGCCTGGGGAGGTTGTGAGCAAAGATACAATTGAGGCATTTAATTAGCTCTTACTTGGACACATACATGTGCAGAGAATGATGGGATGTGGACTTACATAGCAGAAGGGATTAGTTTAGTTAGATGCTTAATTACTAGTCTTGTTAGTTCATCAAAGCATTGTGGGTTGAAGAGCTTTTCTTGTCCTGTATTCCATCTCTTAATTATATGTCTTCCAAACAGATCAGCTACAGTTCATAAGCATTCAGCACCAGCAAATGAAGTCTCTTTTGAACTTCACCCCATTATAGACATGGGGCAACAGGCAAAGGAGCTGGAGGAACTCAACGGATCAGGCAGCATCTATGGGAGGCATAAACTCAAGAGGTTCTGCAGATACTGGAAATCCAAAGGAACAGATACAAAAGGCTGGAGGAACTCAGCAGGCCAAGCAGCATCTCGGGAAATGAACAAACAGCTGAAGTTTTGATGAAGAGACTCAACCCACAATGACGACTTTTTATTCTTTTTCCTAGATGCTGCCTGAACTACTGAGTTCCACCATTTTGTGTGTGGC
Source organism: Mobula birostris (assembly GCF_030028105.1). Classification (NCBI taxonomy): domain Eukaryota; kingdom Metazoa; phylum Chordata; class Chondrichthyes; order Myliobatiformes; family Myliobatidae; genus Mobula; species Mobula birostris. The sequence goes on along the minus strand of NC_092378.1, from coordinate 73,954,004 downwards.
AATGACAGGTCTTGACCCAAAACATTGATTGTTTGTTCCTCTCCATAGATGCTGCCTGACCTGCTGAAATCCTCCAGTATTTTATCTACGGAACGAAATGGATAGTCGACAATTCGGGTCAGGGTCCTTCAACAAGTGTGAAAATAAATGAGAGATAACCAGTATAAATTGATATGTATTCTATACCTATCTATCTACATCTATATCTATGTATCTATCATCCCTCTCCAAGATATTCATTCTTTCCCACACCACCTTCTACTTTCTGAAACTCAAAATATTCTATTTCTACCATTCCTGTACCATTTCAGGTGGTTTACCTGAAATTTAACTCCATTTCTCTCTCCGCAGATGAATAATCTGGTGTGCAGTTCCAGCAATTATATTCTGATTCAGACACTCTCCTGTCCTCACTCTGTGTAACTGTCTTATTGTCAAACAAGCCTTTGCTCAGCCATTATCCCCATCCTATTGACCCACTTTGTCTTCAAATCTTCAAAGCATAACCTCTATACTCCTCACTTAAAATCTCTTTCAGACAACTATGACACATTCAATGTTCCTCCCGTTCCATTTTGTGTGTTTCTCCTTTTTGCTCCTTACGATCATCAAACTTAATGTGGGAACCTTAAATAATGACAGTAGAGAAGTTATATTGTGGAATAGTGTATTATTATAAAAATATTGTTGGTACAACATTGTGGGCCAAAGGGCCTGAAATGTGCTCTAAATGTCTATGTTCTTAATAATAACATGGCAGGGAAATTAACAAATAGTTTGTGTGTGGCTTCATTATGGACAGTAATACATTGTTTTAGAGAGGCGCTGATGCACTGATTGTCATCATCCAAAATTCAATAGCTTTGACAATGGCTTCCAATAATCAGAAGGTAAGGCCACTGGTTAAAAAGGGAGAGAGAGGGGAAAGGAGAAATTATAGACCCAGTTGACTTGACATCAGTTGCAGGGAAAATAGTAATTGAGGATATAAAATTATATTAAGTTTGGGAGGAGTTTATGAATCTGTAAAAGGAAAATTAGGTCTGATCAATTCAGTGCCCAGTGCCCATTACCTCTGTCACAGAAGTAATCATGACAGATCTTTAGATACTTAATACACAAAGGAATCAAATCAAATACAGTCAAAGAACACAAAGTTAGTTAAAGAAAGTGGCAAAAGTTAAGACAGATTTTAATAAACTGTGGAACATACCGATTGATCTAATTCTACCTCTGTTTAGATTTTAAACACAAAAGAGATTCTGCAGATGCTGGAGATTCAGGGACACAAAATGTTGGCTTCTGCCCCCTTCTTATCCAGTCCTGATGAAGTGTCTCGGCCTGAAACATCAACTGTTTATTAATTTCCGTAGATGCTGCCTGAGCTGCTGAATTCCTCCAGCATTTTGTTTTTTTTAGATTATGAGAAAACTCAGTCCTCCTTTATTGCCATTTAGAAATGCATACATTGCATTAAGAAATGATACAATGTTTCTCCAGAGTGATATCACAGAAAACAAGACAGACCAAAGACTAACACTGACAAGACCACATAATTATAACATGTAGTTACAGCAGTGCAAAGTTATACCATAATTTGATAAAGAACAGACCATGGGCTCAGTAAAAAAAAAGTCTCAAAGTCCCAAGTCGATCAACACCCGAGTCCCCGATAGCAGGCGGCAAAAGGGAGAAACTCCATAAACCTGCCATAAACCTCCAGGCACCGTCAACTTGCTGATATCTTGGAAGCAGCTGACCCCAGCCGACACAGAGTCCATACATCCGAAAATTCCGAGCTTCCGACCAGCCTCTCTGATACAGCCTCCCGACCACCATCCTCTGCCGAGTGCCTTCGACCTCTCCCCGGCCACTGAAGCACACAAAACCGAGGATTTCAGGGCCTTCAGCTCTGGAGATTCAGTTTACCTCACAGTAGCAGCGACAGCGAAGCAGGCATTTCAGAAGTTTTCCAGATGTTCCACTGTGCTTTCACGTCTGTCTCCATCAAATCAGAATTGTGCACGGTCCCCTACTTGACAGATAACAGATATTCATCACCAAAGTGGCCGTGAACGCTGTTGTTGCGTCGCCATCTTCTCCCCCCTCCCAGGAGAATTGTTTGTGTTACTCAATATATTTTCATGTTATTTTGTTAGTTCAAGTTGTCAATTACCTCTCAGAGGAGAGAGAGGTATAGGTGAATATTTCCTTTTCCTCCCTAAGTTTCTCCTTAAACTCTGTGTAACACCTGTGTAGCACTGATCTTATGTTGTATGACCGGTCGCCACACTCTTTATGCATAAAATCAAATTACACAGTACTACACTAGGTGCTAGTAGGCCATTGGAAGCTCTAGATATTGGAAGGGGGCAGTGAATAGAGAATGCACACTTCTGGAGGCAAGTTTTGTTTATAATAAAAGAAAAACAAGATATCTCAGATAGCAACGAAAAGCAAATTCCTTTTTAGAATCAGTCATATTCATTAGAATAACTTTGGTTACTCCAATTTCTCTAACTAATTAGATCTAGTGTTATTCCCTATTTAAAGGTTTACATACTAACATTTCCTTTTCTTAGTTAGAAAACTAATTGAATTCCTATTCTGAAGTATTATGTTAACTTCAGTTTCAGCTCAGGTTGGTATGTCTACAAATTGAAATTGAAATTCAAAAATTATAAATCTATACAGCTTAACTCCTTTCACAGCAATTTTCCAACATCACGACTTTTAAACAAAGTAAATCTCGTTCAGTAACTTGTCAAAGTCTTCGCAAAAATAATCAGTTCTTGCAGAAAATCAAATTCAGATCCTTTGAATGAAAATAAACTTCTACATCCAACTGTATTAAATCCTCTATGTCGTGAAACATTTCCTTCCTGAGCTGGGTCTTCAATTCTGGGTGGCTCATCATCTTGTTTCTTGTTTCGTTGGATGAAATAGTTGATCATCCACGGAAAGTCGATTCACAACACTTACACAAAAAAACCTGACCAAATCCCTTGGTGTGATTTAATATAACTAATACCCAGTTACACGGTCGAGAGCTTAGACACTCGTCTCTGCTGGATATTGTCTCGTTATAGCTGTAGCATCAATAGATCTTTCATCGCTATTGTCATTCTTCCAGGGGTTTCACCCTGATGTTTTCAAGTAAGTAGGATAGATACTCATTAATAATTCCACTTTTAACAGTTTAATTCTTTAGTTTCTAATAGTTTGCTGCGTTTCTCTAACTTCCCCGCGCTGCGTCAACCACACTTTGTTCTCGCTTAGCTTTTTTTTCCCAATTCTTTTTTTAAATTCAGTAAACCTCATTTTCATCCCTCCACAGGTGGAACTTTCTAACATTACAGCTTTGGGTTTAATTAATCTGGTCGCAGCTTGTCAGCAACCTTCCTAATATAATTTTATTGATTCAGTAGAACATTACTCAGTGTCAGCTTCTGTACAATGCCTCAAGATATTTTTATGCCTTCAATGTGCTGTATAATGCAATTACTTGTTAATTTTGTTCTGTCTACCTGCTACATAAACAATAAAACGTACAGGGTTATTATTCAGACCATTTTGTTGAAGTTCTGCTGGAGCTCAGGAACAGAATTTAAATTCACTGCTCTTAAACTATTAATGTCAATAAACATAGGCATGTCAATCAATCAAGATCAAAGCAATATTATTGCTTTGTGCAGATTCCTTGAATAATTTCCTATGGCTAGACAGAAAGTTACAATGAAAACTCTTAAAATCTGGAGCCAGAGTATTGTGACATCTGATAACATCTCTGGTTTATTAGACAAAATCAAATTGCATTCAGCTAATAAGCTTAAATGACTGGGCAAGTGCGAGAGCTGAGACATGCTGCCAATAATTCATGTTCAATTGATGAGTCAAATCAATTTTGTTGTTGCCACAATTCATCAGTTGCTGAATTCTTTATTCAAGTTTTTATCATCACTGGACTTCACCATATCAAAGTTCTCCTACCTTCTTTAAGCCTCTGTAAATGGAGGAACAACTAAAATTCTGCTGATGGTCTCCAAATTCACACCATGTCCTATTTGCCCATCCCTCCTGTCCACCAGTCCTTCAAATTAACAACATATTGACTTTGAAGTTCTCATCCTTGTTTTCAAATGGCTTCGTCACATGCTACCTCTACAACCTCCTCCGGTCATATGGCCCTCCGTGATATCTGTTGTCCATGTTGAGGCCAATGGGAACAGGTCCATAAGACCATAAGACATAGGAGCAGAATTAGGCCATCTGGCCCATTGAGTTTGCACCACCATTCAATCATGGCTGATAGTTTTTTTCTGTCTCCTCCTCAACCCCAGTTCCTGGCCTTCTTCCCATAACCTTTGATGCCACGTCAAATCAAGAACCTATCAATCTCTGCCTTAAATACACCCAACAACCTGGCCTCCACAGATGCATGTGGCAATAAATTCCACAAATTCGGCTGGGGCAAGAGTTCCCTTGTCCCAGCTCACCCTTGCCCAGTGAGCTAGTCCTACCTGCCGGTGTTTGGCCCATAGCACCTCTAATCTTCTTCCACCCATATATTTATCTGGATGGTGTTTAAAGATTGCTAATGTATCCACCTCAACTACTATTTCTGATGCCTCATTGAAAATATGGGCCATTCTTTGCAAGGCACTTAATCACACATTGCTCTAGTCTGTGCGAGGAGTGGCGCCCCACACAGACTTCCAATTTGCGCCTTGTAAGGCATGAAAATGCCCGACACAGGCCTGTCATGGTCTGAGTCGATGTTCCCTTCCCCTGCCCCTCCTTTGCATTACAAAGTTGTGCCTGATATCCCTTCACAAATCTCCTGTTTCTTATCTACTCGACATTTAATTCACAATGCCAAGTCCTGGGATTGCTTCATTAATGCTCCGTGACCCCCTAACACTCTTTAACATCAAAAGATATACTTTGTATCAAAAGGACAGACGGTAAGACATAGGTGGTGATGTGGCTCTGTTGATAGGAGATGGAATTACATTTTAGAAAGAGGTGACACGTGGGTCAGAGAATGTCAAATCTTTGTGGGTGGAGTTAAGAAACTGCAAGGGTAAAAAATTATTATTGGAATCATATATAGGCCTCCAAATAGTAGCCAATATGTGGGGTTGAGATTGCAAAGGAAACTGGAAAAGGCATGTAATAAGGGTAATGAGGAACTTCAATATGAAAGGGATTCGGGAAAATCAGCTTGGTGTCCGATAGCAAGAGAGGGAATTTGTTGAAGCCTACAAGGTGTTTTTTTAGAGCAGCTTGTGCTTGAGCCTACTGTGGGAAAAACTGGTTGTTCTGTACCAGCTGAGATCTTATTAGGGAGCTTAATGTAAAGAAACCTTTAGGTTTCAAAATGATTGTATTCATTCTGCAATTTGAAGAGGTGAAGCATAAGTCACACGGATCAGTATGGCAATGGAATACAGGGGATTACAAAGACATGAGAGAGGAGCTTGCCCAGATGGATTGGAGAAGGATACTGGTGGGGATGACAGCAGAGCAGAATAGTTCACAAGACACAGGAGAGATATATCCCACAGAGGAAGAAGCTCTCAAATGGCAGGGATAGGTAACAGTGGCTGAAAAACGAAGTTAAAGATGACACAAAAGCCAAGGAAAGAGCATATAAAGTAGCAAAAGTGAGTCGGAAGTCGGTTGATTGGGAAGATTTTAAAATCCAACAAAAAGCAACTAAAAAATCTATAAGAAAGGAAAAGATGAAATATGAGGGCAAACTTGCCAATAATAAAAAGCAGGATGTTAGAAGTTTTTTTCAGTTATATAAAGTGTAAAAGGGAGGTGAGATTAGATACTGGACCACTGGAAAATGATGCTGGTAAGGTAGTAATGGGTGACAAAGAAATGGCAGATGAACTTAATGAGTACTTTGCATCTGTCTTCATTGTGGAAGTCACTAGCAGTGTGCCAGAAGTCCGTGTGTGTCAGTGAGCAGGAGTGAATGCCACTGCTATTACAAAGGTAAAAATGCTAGGCAAACTCAAAGGTCTTAGGTCAATAAGTCACCTGGACCAGACTGATTATACCCCAAAGTCCTGAGAGAGATTGCTGAAGAGACAAACAGGACTTTTAATTGTTGATAACAGTGGGATAGAAGCTGTTCTTGGGTCTGCTGACACTTCTCAGACTTCTGAAAAAGAGTATCTGTAAAAGATAGTCTTCAGCCAGCTGGGATGGAGCAGAAGAGTGAAATTCTGGGGTGTGAGGAGTCTTTACTGTGGCAATGACAAGTTTAGACAGAATATGTAACGGGGAGGCTGATTTTCAGGATATGGTGAGCTTTACCCACAAATCTCAGCAGTTTATTGTGGTCATGGGCAGAGCAAGTCATACCAAGCGGTGTTGCGTCCAGCTGGGATGTTTTCCATGGTGCACCTATTAAAACTGATGAGGATCAGCAGCGATAGGCTGAATAACCTCCTGAGGAATTGGAGGTGCTGGTGCACTTTCTTGGCTGTGATTATAGAAAATGTTTGGTCATAAAGTAGAAATGTCAGGAATTTAGGTCACCTTACATTTACAGAGACTGAAAACAAGGAAGGCTAAGCAGAAGGGGATTGTTATAGTCAAGTCTGAAAGGGGAAAAAAAAACTTGAATGAAGAATTCAGCAGTAAATGAGCCAAGGCAGTAACAGAGTAGAGATAACACATCCCTGAGTTCTCACCTCAACAGGAACTTTTCCTTTCCTATGAGCTCAGCCATTTACACTGACTAGCTGACTGCAATTTGCTTTTCTGGACTCCCTGGGGCATAAAAACTTAACTTTCAAAGGCTATGCAGTTGTAATTAAAATATTGTTAATACTTCTAGTTGTATGTTATGAATGACTGGATAATTGCAATGATATAGAGGGAAAATTTGCAGAGGAGAAAACAGAAAAATGAAGGAATTATAAATTAAGGGACTCCAATTATCTTATATGATGAAGGATCTCTGACTCAAGACTTTCTTTCTGTCTCTATTTATGTATATATGTATGTATTTATTTATTTATTTATTTATTGATTTAGCGTTACAACGTGGTAACAGGCATTTCCAGTCCAATGAGCCCACAATGCCCAATTGCACTCATGTGACTAATTAACCAACAAACCTGCACATTTTTGGGACGTTGTAGGGAACTGGAGCTCCTGGGAGAAACCCACATGGTCCTGGAGAGGATGTATTAAACGCCATACAGACAGCAGCAGAATTGAACCGGGGTTGCTGGTGCTGTAAAGCATTACGCTAACCACTACACTACTGTGCAGCCCAGTTTTACACAGAAGTTCTCTGCTACGCTGGGTTTGTAATGTTTTCTGTTGGCATTTCAGATTTCCTACATATGTGCTCTGTTTTATAATTTCATTTGTGCCATTGTAGACAGCTATAGTAACAGCGAAGTAAAAGAGGGGGAGGAATTTCTGAAATTATGTACAAAATGAAGGAAGAAAATCAGGGAAGATGTGTTGTGAAGTGAAATGTGAGTGGGTGGTGAGAGGGGTAGAACACTGAAGCATTTATTACAGAGGGAGTAATGAAAAACAATGATAGCAATATCATAAGGAATGGAATAGTTGTGGTAAGGAAGAGGGAAAGATCAATTGGAAACACTGAACAGCATGAAGTAGATTGAAACTATAACATGGTAATTGAGCAATGAGATGGTGAGCTTCAAAGAACAAATATGTACATTAGTATGAATGGGAAAGGAAGGGAACTCAAACCCAGAATTCCCTGGGGGATAAAAAGAAGAGATTGTAATGAAATAAGAAAATAAAAGAATGTCTTTAATTAAATTGCATTTATGTTTGACAAGGGAACCAATAGTGGAGAAAAAGAGTCTATGATAATATAAAAGTGTTGTTCGGACCTGGGGTAGAATAAAACATATCCAAAGGAAGGTTGAGGCTGATTTGATATGAATGGAAGGTCTTCTTACAAACAGAGTGGTCATGTAAACAATGTTACTGTGAATTTGACTTCACCAAAATAAATGCTTCTAATCTCCAATATTAGTGCCAGCGAAATAAGTAAGGCCTAGCATTTAAAGTAGAAAAACCATCCAGTCTGGCTGAGATGCCTTTTGCTGGGAATAGAAATGGTGATATGGCTCAATCTTCTAGGATTCTTCAGAGAATGATAAAATGCAGATGAAAGGGATTTAGAAATATTACACGTCTGCTCAGAAAAGGGAGAAATTCAGTGTATACAGCTGAACAGCCTATTGTTGGTGATGTGTAAAGAGTCTGACATATAAATCCAGATTATATCAGTTGCCACCAGGAGAAATATAGGATAATTAAAAAAAACACTGTGAATTTGTTAAAGGCTTGTTCTTTTCCATAACCACTCTATTCTTGAAGATATTATTAACCTGTGGCTGCCCCATCACATCCTTAGTCTGTACTGGTCCTTAACAGAAATGACACAATTCACTGTATTCAATGTACACAATTTAATCTGAGTCTGAATCTGAATCTATGCATTGTATTGCAATTGCTATATCAGAATTTGATCAATGCCCAAAACATATGGTATAGAAGACAGTGAAAGTGATGTCTAAGGATACAACAGAATATTAATTGATCAAATGGGAAACTGGGTAGAGGAATGGCACATGGGAGTTAACTCAGACAAGTGTGAAGAGATGCAATTTGCAAAGTGAAATGAGGCAGGACTTTCACAGTGAACCACAGATGTGTTCCCATGGTCAAGGTAGGTAAAGAGAGATATTTTCCCAAGATCAGGGTAGATAATCAGAAACACTTTCCTACAATCAGGTAGATAACCAGAAATGCTTTCCAATGGTTAGGGTAGATAACCTGAGACACTTCCCAATGGTCAGGGTAGATAACCAGGGATATATTCCCATGGCCCGGGTAGATAATAGAGTCATAGAGAACAGCACAGAAACAGGCTCTTCAGCCCATCTATTCCATGCCAAAGCCATTTAAAATGCCTATTCCCATTGATCTGCAATGGGACATTGTCCTCTATATCCCTACTATCTATGTACCTATGCAAATTTCTCTTGAACGTTCAAAATATACTCACAAGCACCACTGCTGCTGGCAGCTCACCCAATTTCCCTCGGGATCAATAAAGTATGTCTACCTATCTATCTATCTGTCTATTATTCCACACTCTCATAACCTTCTGAATGAAGAAATTTCCCTTCATATTCCCCTTAAATTTCTCACCTTTCGCTCCTAAGTGGATAAGGATGAGAAAGATGGCGGCATGCCACAGACCGCATAGCCACTCCGAAATGATATCGTATTTGTTGAGTAGGTGCCGTGCACAATCCTGATTTGATGGAGACAGATGTAAGAAGCATGGAGGAACATCTGGAGAAACTTCTGAAATGCCCGCTTCGCTGCCGTTGCTACTGTGCGATCAAGAATCTCCGGAGGGGAAGGCCCCAAATCCTTGGCTTTGCCTATGGCCTGTTGCTGGGGCCGGGGTCAAAGCGCTCGGCAGAGCTGGTGCTCGGTGCTCGGTGTCAGAGGGCTGGTCGGAGGCTCGAAGTTTTTGGACAGACTCAAGAGTTGGCTGTGGTCGGGTACTTCCAGGGTGCTGCATTGGCAAGTTTGCGGCGCTGGAGGTTCATGGCAGGAAGCGAGTTTCTCTTCCTTCTACCGTCTGCGTGAGATGATGGAACTTTTGAGAGACTTTGAGACTTTTTTTTACCGTGCCCATGGTCTGTTCCTTATCAAGTTATGGTATTGCTTTGCACTGTTGTAACTATATGTTATAATTATGTGGTTTTAGTCAGTTTTTTTAGTCTTGGTTTGTCTTGTGTTTCTGTGATATCATTCTGGAGGAACATTGTATCATTTCTTAATGCATGCATTACTAAATGACAATAAAAGAAGACTGCATGTCCTCATAATCTAATCTAATCTACTCTAACCGGTGATCTCAAATGTCTTGCTAAAGTCCATGTAGACAACATCCACTACCTTACCTTCATCCACGTTCCTGGTAACTTCCTCAAAAAACTCTTATAAGATTGGTTAGACATGACCTGTCATACACAAAGCAATGCTGACTATCCTTCATTGGTCCAAGTCTATCCAAGTGCTGGTATGAGGGGTGATTGATAAGTTCATAGCCTGAGGTAGAAGGAGTCAATTTTAGAAAACCAGCACATTTATTTTTCAACATAGTCCCCTCCTACATTTACACACTTAGTCCAGTGGTCATGGAGCATACAGATCCCTTCTTTGTAGACGTCAGTGTCTTGGACCTCCAGCAAGTGGTCCACAGCAGGGATGATTAATAAGTTTGTGGCCTAAGGTAGAAGGAGTTGAGTTATACAGCACTCATTACATGCACATGCAGTTCAACTTTTTGTGATTATGCAGAACATTTGAAGTTAATAACACATCTCCTTCTACCTTAGGCCAGAAACTTATCAATCACCCCTCGTATATCCAGTCCTTCAGAATATCTTCCAATAACTTTTCCACAACTGATGTCAGACTCGTCGTCCTATAATTTCCTGTTTTATCTTTACAGCCTTTATTAAACAGTGTTACAACATTGGCTATCCTCTAATCCTCTGCTACCTCTCCTGTCACTGAGCATGCTTTAAATATCTCTGCTAGGGCACTGGCAATTTCTACACTTGTCTCCCTTAGGGTCCAAGGGAACACTTTGTCAGGCCCTGGGGATGTATCCATCCGGATTGGTCTCAGGGTAGCAAACACCTTCTCCTCTGTAATCTGTACAGGGTCCATGAAGTTGATGCCTCTTTGCCTCACTGTACAGACCATGTATCTAACACCTGAGTAAATACAGATGCGAAGACTTAGTTTAAGATGTCCATACACTTGAGACACTTTCCCATGGTCAGAGTAGATAACAAGCGACACTTTTCAGTGCTCATGTTAGATAACCAGAGGAGCTTTACAATGATCAGGGCAGATAACGAGAGGTACCTTCCCATTGTTAGGGTAGATAACCAGAGACATGTTCCTATGATCAGTACGGCTAACCAGAGACACTTTCCCATGGTCACTGTTTATCACCAGAGACACTTTCCCATGGTCACTGTATATCACCAGAGACACTTTCCCATGGTCAGTGTTTATCAGCAGAGACACTTCCCATGGTCAGTGTTTATCACCAGAGACACTTTCCCATGGTCAGCGTTTTAACCAGAGACACCTTCCCATGGTCACTGTTTATCACCAGACACTTTCCCATGGTCAGTGTTTATAACCAGAGACACTTTCCCATGGTCAGTGTTTATAACAAGAGACACTTTCACATGATCAGTGTAGATAAACAGAGACACTTTCCCATGGTCAGTGTTTATAATCAGAGACACTTTCTAATGGTCAGTGTTTATCACCAGAGACACTTTCCCATGGTCACTGTTTATCACCAGAGACACTTTCCCATGGTCACTGTTTATCACCAGAGACACTTTTCCATGGTCAGTGTTTATAACCAGAGACACTTTCCCATGGTCACTGTTTATCACCAGAGACACTTTCCCATGGTCAGTGTTTATAACCAGAGACACCTTCCCATGGTCAGTGTTTATAACAAGAGACACTTTCCTATGGTCAGTGTTTATCACCAGAGACACCTTCCCATGGTCACTGTTTATCACCAGAGACACTTTCCCATGGTCAGTGTTTATAACCAGAGACACCTTCCCATGGTCAGTGTTTATAACAAGAGACACTTTCACATGATCAGTGTAGATAAACAGAGACACTTTCCCATGGTCAGTGTTTATAATCAGAGACACTTTCCCATGGTCACTGTTTATCACCAGAGACACTTTCCCATGGTCACTGTTTATCACCAGAGACACTTTCCCATGGTCAGTGTTTATAACCAGAGACACTTTCCCATGGTCAGTGTTTATCACCAAAGACACTTTCCCATGGTCAGCGTTTATAACCAGAGACACCTTCCCATGGTCACTGTTTATCACCAGAGACACTTTCCCATGGTCAGTGTTTATAACCAGAGGCACCTTCCCATGGTCAGTGTTTATCACCAGAGACACTTTCCCATGGTCAGTGTATATAAACAGAGACACTTTCCCATGGTCAGTGTAGATAACCAGAAACACTTTCACATGATCAGTGTTTATAATCAGAGACACTTTCCCATGATCAGTGGATATAACCGGAAACACTTTCCAACGGTCAGTGTATATAACCAGAGACCCTTTCCCATGGACCGTGTAGGTAAACAGAGACACTTTCACATGGTCAGTGTAGACAATCAGAGACACTTTCCCATGTTCAGTGTTTATAAAGAGACACATGGTCAGGGTAGATCACCATATATATTTTCCATGGTCGGAGTACATAACCAGAGACTGGTTTGCATGGTCATGGTAGATTACCAGAGATGTGTTCCTGTGGTTAGGGTAGATAGCCAGAGACTCTTTCCGATGATCAGAGTAGATAATCAAAGACACTTTGCCATGATCATAGTGTCCAAAACTAGGGTGTATAGGTTTAAGGTGAGTATGAGAAGATAAATAGGGTCTGATGGGCAAATTTTCACGTTGAGAGCAGTTGGTAACAGGAGTGATCTTGGTAGATGTAGGAACAGGAACAATACTTACTCAATATATGGATGGCACTTGAATGAGCAAGACATCTAGTCAAGACATGAAGCAAGGAATTGAGATTAGTGTGGATAGACGTGATGGTCAACATAGCTATAATAGTCCTAATTTCCTATTTCTATGTTGTAAAGCCCTATAATGTTAAACTATTTTGGTTAAGTTATGGAGAGAAATGATGCCAGTGGTGCTGTTGAACTTGTATATTGTAAGTGAGCACACACTGAAGACTTGTCAGTATGCTCATGAAAGACTTGTCACTATGCTCATGAAATTCGGGAACTGTAGGTGGATGGATTCAAATTTGACTATAAAATTGCATTTAGCAGAGATGTATGAACCTTTAAAGAAGTTTGGAGGATTGGGGAAAGTTTTACATTTCTCATACTATTGAAGATGGTGGTGCAAGCTGAGAAGATTTAAAAAGCATTCGGGATATATTGTGCGCCCAAATTCTGCAGCATGCTTTGAGAAGAAAGGCATGAATTCACAGAGAAGAAAGAGGAGAATTTGAAGAATATTAACAGTGATGAAAAGCTTGAACTACATGGAAAAACATAATTGATCTATTTGGAGAAGTGAGGTTAAAGCAGATAACTTGTAGTAATGTCTGCAATCCGGCAGAGGATTTAATGAAGTAAATAAAAGAGAAACGCTAAACACTGACAATGTAAAGAAAGTGAAGATCTAAAATGTTTCAGAGTAAAAGTTGTGATACATTTATTATTTAGAATATTTATGGCTATATTCATGAACTCAATTAATTGCAGGACATTTCACAATTATATTGACATGGATTTCAAAGTTATATTTCAAAGAATTCATCATAATATTTCAAAGTTCTCAAATGACAGAGGTAGGCAACTGTAGTTGACAAGGGAAGTTGAGGACTGCATAAAAGCCAAGGAAAGGGCTTACAAAGTAGCAAAATTGAGTGGAAAGTTGAATTATTGGGAAGCTATGAAAATCCAACAGAAGGCAACTAAAAAAGCTAAAAGGAAGGAAAAGATGAAATATGTGGACAAACTGGGCAATAATATAAAGCAGGATACTAAAAGTTATTTCAGTTATATGAGGAGTGAAAGGGAGGTGAGAGTTGATACTGAACTACTAGAAAGTTATGCTGAGGTAGTAATCAGGCACAAAGAAATGGCAGATGAACTTAATGAGTACTTTGCATCAGTCTTCACTGTGGAAGACAGTAGCAGTGTGCCAGAGATTTGTGAGTATCAGGGAGCAGGAGTGAGTGCCATTGCTATTACAAAGGAAGAAGTGCTAGGCAAACTCAAAGGTCTCAATGTAGATAAGTCACCTGGACCAGATGGACTACATGTCAGAGCCCTGAGAGAGGATGCTGAAGAGATAACGGATGCACTGGTCAGGATCTTTCAAGAATCGTTTGATTTATCGCCGTGGGGATGTTAGTGAGGCTCTAACGGGCCTGTTTTCCAGAGATGCACAGTGTAAGGGTTTTTCATTATATGACAGTTAGTCCAACATCAGTGGTTGGTAAAGTGTTGGAGTCCATTAGTAAGGATGAGGTTTCAGAGTGCTTGAAGACCAATGATAAAATTAAGTCAAAGTCAGCAAGGTTTTCTTAAAGGGAAATCTTGCCCGACAAATAAGACCATAATCTTTTGGAGTTCTTCAAGGAAGTAACAAACAGGGTGGACAAAGGAGAGGCAGTAGATGTCATTTACTTGGATTTTCAGAAAATGTTTGATAAGGTGCCACACATGAGGCTGCTTAACAAGACAAAATCCTATGTCATTACAGGAAAGGTGCTGGCATGGATAGAAGAATGGCTGACATGCAGGAGGTAGTAAGTACCAATAAAAGGGGCCTTTTCTGGTTGGCTGCCTTTTCTAGTGGTTTTCCTCGGGGGTCAATATTTGGACTGCTAATTTTCACATTGTTTGTCAATGATTTAGATGATGGAATTGATGGCTTTGTGGCAAAGTTTGCAGATGATGCGAAGATAGGTGGAGAGGAGGGTAGTGCTGAGGAAGAAATGTGGTTGTAGCGGGACATAGACAAATTGGAAGAATAGGCAAAAGGTGGCAGATGGAATACAGTCACAAACAAGAGAAAATCTGCAGATGCTGGAAATCCAAACAACACACACTAAATGCTGGAGGAACTCAGCAGGCCAGGCAACATCTATGGAAAAAATACAGTTGGGGCAGTTACATGTCCTAACAGGGTATTAGAAGGAATAGATGTCATCGAAGGGTGTTCAAGATTCTTGAGGAGGTACCCTAATTGAGGTACGAGATCTGACCAGCTGTTAGTAGAGGAGGCACTTCCAAAAATAAGGATGAGGCACTGGAACACAGGAAGAACCATAGCTCTACAGGCAGTGAACACTCATCGTCACAACGCGTCTGAAACTCAGCAATCTCATCCGACCTTACCAACCAAACAGACATTATTGGTAATGCATAAACTAGCAACCAGGGTTCCCAACAGTTCCCCTTGACTCGCGGCATGGAACAAGTTCATGCAATTTAACAGTGGTAAGTCAAGTACACCCTCTCAACTTTCTCTACAGATATACGGAAAACAGGTCACGCAATGATACAATGCTGGCTGGAACCAAACGGTGAAATAGAACCAATCAGTGAACCTCCTGAGGATTCCTCTTGTGAAGTTCAAAGTGACTTCGGCTTCATATGTGTGGCCAAGAACAACCTTTGGGGATTATGAGACCTCACATGATTGGTCAATTGTGTTAAATGGAATAATATAAAGGTAGCTTGCCAAACACCAGCTTTATCCCAACTAACATTCAGATTCCAATCTGAATCCTTGTGAATGTAATTTTCACTGTTGTGATCATCTTCATCTTTGCCTCACCATTCCTTTGCCAGCTGCTACCATCATTCCATCCGTGTCAATTCGCTGCTGTCATCAACACCTGATGGTTTTTTTTAAATTTTAACTTAATCCCGTTAATGAGGAATTGTTGTTTCTCTTTTCTCCTTTATGGTTCACATACCAGATCTATGTTGGTGTATTTGTTGATGGATCCTTCTGTAGCACACCACGCTTTGAGAAGTTCTCACTCTTCACTTGTTCTTGCTTGAGTGAAGACTCTGGCTGTCATCCAGTTGAAATGTTGTCCTTCTTCGTCTTCTTGAGCTGACACTAGCGAGAGTGGATTGTGCTACCTGCTCACTATCTGATGTTTGTGTATCATGGTCCATAGTTTTCTTCCACTCTGACCAAAGCAGTACTTGTCGCAGTCACTACACTGGATTCTGTAGATAACGTTCTATCGGTCACATTTTGCTGCACTTTGAGCTTCGTCCTCAAAGCTAGCCAGTCAGAATCTTCTACTGCTAAATTATTCACAGTGTTTTGAGCCAGCCAACCAGACCACGATATCTAATCAACGTCCATTCGGAGTATATAACCCAGCATTCTGAGGGGACAACACCCTCAACGGAGCACTGATGATGGCTTCTCAATTGGAGCCGAAATGTCCGCAAACATTTTGCCAAGCTCTGCAATCAACCAAACTTCCAAAGAATCATTTTTCTCATGTTAGCATATGGTGGATATGTTTTTACAGGACGGGGATGCTGGAGAGTATTATTCTGCTGGCAAGTTTGGAGGTGCCTTAGAGGGGCGTTGGCAAGCATGAAAGTGGTTTTTTGGGTCATTGGGTTAAAAAGAGGTTGGGAAATATTGGTTAAAAGGTTGGCACAAACAACATCGTGGACAGAAAGATCTGTACTGTGCTGTGATGTTCTATGTTCTGTGATTGGCATCTCCCTAGAGCACGAGTTTTAGATGGGGTGGAGTTTGTTAGGTGTATTCAGGAATGTTTCTTGACACAATATGTAGATAAGCCTACAAGAGGAGAGGCTGTACTTGATTTGATATTGGGAAATGAACCTGGTCAGGTGTCAGATCTCTCAGTAAGAGAACATTTTGAAGATAGTGATCATAATTCTGTCTCCTTTACAATAGCATTGGAGAGAGACAGGAACAGACAAGTTAGAAAAGCATTTAATTGGAGTAAGGGGAATTATGAGGCTATCAGGCAGGAAATTGGAAGCTTAAATGGGAAACAGATGTTCTCAGGCAAAAGTACAGAAAAAATGTGGCAAATTTTCAGGGGATATTTGTGTGGAGTTCTGTATAGATACGTTCCAATGAGACAGGGAAGTTATGGTAGGGTACAGGAACTGTGGTGTACAAAGGCTGTAATAAATCTAGTCAAGAAGAAAAGAAAAGCTTACAAAAGGTTCAGAGAGCTAAGTAATGTTAGAGATCTAGAAGCTTATAAGGCTAATAGGAAGGAGCTTAAGAAGGAAATTAGGAGAGCCAGAAGGGGCCATGAGAAGGACTTGGCAGGCAAGATTAAGGAAAACCCCAAGGCATTCTACAAGTATGTTAAGAGCAAGAGGATAAGACGTGAAAGAATAGGACCTATCAAGTGTGACAGTGGGAAAGTGTGTATGGAACCGGAGGAAATAGCATATGTATTTAATTAATGCTTTACTTCCGTATTCACTATGGAAAAGGATCTTGCTGATTGTAGTGATGACTTTCAGCAGACTGAAAAGCTTGAGCATGTAAATATTAAGAAAGAGGATGTGCTGGAGCTTTTGGAAAGTATCAAGTTAGATAAGTCACTGGGACCAGATAAGACGTACCCCAGGCTACTGTGGGAGGCGAGGAAGGAGATTGCTGAGCTTATGGCAATGATCTTTGCATCATCAATGGGGACGGGAGAGGTTCCAGAGGATTGGAGGGTTGCGAATGTTGTTCCTTTATTCAAGAAAGGGAGTAGAGATAACCAGGAAATTATAGACAAGTGAGTCTTACCTCAGTGGTTGGTAAGTTGATGGAGAAGATCTTGAGAGGCAGGGTTTATGAACATTTGGAGAGGTATAATATGATTAGGAGTAGTCAGCATGGTTTGTCAAGGGCAGTTCGAACCTTTCGAGCCTGATTGAATTTTTTGAGGATGTGACTAAACACATCGATGAAGGAACAGCAGTAGATGTAGTGTATATGGATTTCAGCAAGGCATTTTGTTGAGGTACTCCATACAGGGCTTATTGAGAAAGTAAGGAGGCATAGGATCCAAGGGGACATTGCTTTGTGGATCCAGAAGTGGCTCACCCACAGAAGGCAAAGAGTGGTTGTAGACGGGTCATATTCTGCATGGAGGTCGGTGACCAGTGGTGTGCCTCAGGGATCTGTTCTGGGACCCTTACTCTTTGTGATTTTTATAAATGACCTGGGTGAGGAAGTAGAGGGATGGGTTAGTAAGTTTGCTGATGACACAAAGGTTGGAAGTGTTATGGCTAGTGTGGAGGGCTGTCAGAAGTTACAGCGAGGGAGTGATAGGATGCAGAACTGGGGTGAGAAGTGGCAGATGGAGTTCAACCCAGGTAAGAGTGAAGTAGTTCATTTTGGTAGGTCAAATATGCTGGCAGAATATAATATTAATGGTAAGACTCTTGGCAGTGTGGAGGATCATAGGGATCTTGGGGTCCGAGTCCATAAGATACTCAAAGCAGTTGTACAGGTTGATTCTGTGGTTAAGAGGGCGTATGGTGTATTGGCTTTCATCAATCATGGAATTGAATTTAGGAGCTGAGAGGTAATATTGCAGCTATATAGGACCTTGGTCAGACCGCACTTGGAGTACTGTGCTCAGTTCTGGTTGCCTCACTACAGGAAGGATGTGGAAGCCATAGAAAGGGTGCAGAGGAGATTTACAAGGATGTTTCCTGGATTGGGAACATGCCTTATGAAAACAGGTTGAGTGAACTCGGCCTTTTTTCCTTGGAGCGAAAGAGGTTGAGAGGTGATCTGATAGAGGTGTATAAGATGATGAGAGGCATTGATCATGTGGATAGTCAGAGGCTTTTTCCCAGGGCTGAAATGACTGCCACAAGAGGACACAGGTTTAAGTTGCTGGGGAGTAGGTACAGAGGAGATGTCAGGGGTAAATTTTTTACTCAGAGAGTGGTGAGTGCGTGGAATGGGCTACCGGCAACGGTGGTGGTGGCAGATACGATATGGTCTTTTAAGAGACATTTAGATAGATACATGGAGCTTAGTAAAATAGAGGGCTATAGGTAAGCCTGGTAACTTCTAAGGTAGGGACATGTTCGGCACAACTTTGTGGGCCGAAGGGCCTGTATTGTGCTGTAGGTTTTCTATGTTTCTATGTGTTCTAGAATCTTGATGTTAGCTTAGCCAGAGGGATATCACATCAGCCAGGCCTGAGTGGAGACATCATTACCACTGGACAACCTGACTTTGGAATTCAAAACCAGGTTCAGCACATACTTTTTATTCTCCCAGCTTGGGCGGGAGGAATGATGTGGCCCATCAAGTCTATGACAGCTGTCAGGGCATTTAAAAGTTCAAAGTTCAAAATAATTTATTATTAAAGTACATATATGTCTCCATATGCAACCCTGAGATTCATTTTCTTGTGGGCATACTCAATAAATCTGTAATAGAATAATAACCATAACAGAATCATTGAAAGACAGCACCAACTTGGATGATTAACCAGTGTGCAAGACAACAACGTGTGCAAATACAAAAAAAAATAGTAATTATTAATAAATAAATAAGCAACAAGTACTGATGACATGAGAGTCCTTGAAAGTGAGTACGTAAGTAGGTTGTGGGAACACTTCAATGATGGGGTAAGTGAAACTTAGTGAAGCTATTTTGTTTCAAGAACCTGATGGTTGAAGAGTAATAACTGCTCCTGAGCCCAGTGTTGTGAGTCCTGAGGCTTCTGTACCTTCCCCCTGATGGCAGCAGTGAGAAGAGAGCATGTCCTGGGTGGTGGAGACCCTTATGATGGATGCTGCAGCTGCAGTGGTCCAGTTTCCCCGCTTGCTTCCTTGTACCTTGTCTTCTCTGGCATGGGCATCAATTACCTCTCAATCTCATCCACTCACCATCTCTGGGGCAATTTACAGCTGCTAATTAACCTGTCTAGATACCTTTGATATGTGGCATAGCCAAGAGACCCTACACAGTCAGAGATAAAACGTGCAAACTTTGCTTCAGCATCTAAGGTCAGGATTAAAAAAAAACATTTAAAAAATGTGGAATGAGTAAGAGAATGAGCACTGATTTGGTTAAAAATGTCAAGGAGCCAGTACAGGCAACCAACTTCCTTCTGTGCTGGTCTTAAATATTAAGCACATACTGTATATTAAATTAATAGGACCCATATATCAGAAGTCTCATTTGAGTATAAGCTGCAACAAAATTCTTATAAATGAAACTTAGGACACATAAGATGATTAGTCGTCATAAGGTTTCACAGACTGATGAATCACTCATCAAATTACTTAATTACTTATGTTAATTAAATCTGAGCTCTCCTAAAATTGAAAACAAAGTTCTGGATATAATTAACTCCAATTCAGCCAATACTATCTACTGTCCTATAGGTGACCCCCAATACCTTTTGAACCCTCTCTTGCTCATTAATACTGAAATACTTTGTTGATCAATCTTCAAGACATTTATTTTGTTCTTTGTGGCCCTGCTTCTTAGAATTACTGGAGAAACAAAATCTTCAAAATTTCATTTCCTGTCTGCATCTGTTGCACGTAAATCTCAATCCTTATCAAGAAGACCCCTCCCCCACACCCCACAAAACCCATCTTCATGTGACAAGTAAAGCTGTGACATTGTATGTTCTAATTCTTTTTCTCACAGCTCCAGCCAGCTCCTCACTGGACTGAAATGAAACTACAGGACCATTTAGAATCCTATTTATTAATGGGTGAGTGACTAACAGGGGAACACAGTCACAAAGTGAAGGGTCGGTGATTTAAAATTGATGGGTGTGGACATTACTTCTTCCAGAGGGGAGTGAATTTTCTGCCCCCTCTGGTGATGGAGACCTGATCATGAAATATATTTTAGTTGAGAAAGATAAATATTTGGAAGGCTGAGGAATTGGAGATTATCTGGAATTGACAGAGAAGAGGATTTGAGGTTAACATAGATTTGCCATGATCATATAGAATGTGCGGTAGATTTGGGAGATCAAGTGGCCTTCTCCTGCTCCTGTCTTCTTATGTTCTTGTGTTCTAAGTGGCAATGAGCTGGCCACATCGCCCAAGCACCAAAGATTAAAGTCCTGAAACAGCCAGTATATTGCAAACACTTCCTTGGGAAGGATTTCCGGTGGGGGGGGGGGGGTGGAATACAGAGGATTGGTAAATTAGTTTATCATTGTTACAAGGTACAGTGAAAAACTTTGTTTTGAATGCCATCAATACATATTATTTCATTATACTGTGTACCAAGGGAAAACAATAACAGAAAGCAGAACAAAATATTACAATTACAAATAAACTGCAGTGCTGGCAGTCAATAAGGTGCAAAGTCATGAGTAGTTATATTGAGAGGTCAAGAGTCTACCTTACTATACTGGAGTGTTCTTCCTACAGTGTTCACTATAACACTAGGCTAGAAGCTTTCTTTGAGCCTGGTGTTGCGGACTTTCAGGCTTTTGTACCTTCTGCTCAGTGGAAGAGGGGAGAATAAAGAATGTTCAGGATAGGTGGGTCTTTGCTTATGCTGGCTGCTTTACTGAAAGAAAACTTCAATTTCATTCTCAAATCATGCTTAAAAAGTTGTAACAATTATCATTAGCCTATGTGAATCCCAACCATGGCTGATCAAAATGGAGGAAAGGTTCACCTGTGATCTCTGTGACATGCTGGTCCCCTCCTGGCTACCTATACTCAATGGCCACTTCATTAGGTACACCTGTACGGTTGCTCGTTGATGCAAATATATCATCAGCCAAATGTGTGGCAGCAACTCAATGGATAAAAGCATACGGACATAGTCAAGAGTTTCAGGTGATGCTCAGATCAAGCACCAGAATGGGGACGAAATATGATCTAAGTGACTTTCACCATGGAGTGATTGTTGGTGCCAAACGGCATGGTTTGACTATGTCAGAAACTGCTGATCTCCTGGGATTTTCATGCATAAAAGTCTCTAGAGTTTACAGAGAATAGTGTGAAAAACAACAAAGAAAAATCCAGTGAGTGACAGTTCTGTGGGTGAAAGCACCATGTTAATGAGAGAAGTCAGAAGAGAATGGCCAGACTAGTTCAAGCTGACAGGAAAGCCACGGTAACCCAAATAGATATGGTCTACAATAGTGGTGTGCAAAAGGGTATCACTGAACACACAACACATCAAACTTTGATGTGGAAGGGTACAGCAAGAGAAGACCATGAATGTACACTCAGTCCCATTTTATTAGCTACCCCTCATAAAATTGCCACTGAGTGTATGTTCCTTATGCATTATCCATCTGTTCGCCAAGGTGACATCATATTAACGCCCGATCTCAGGTCGTACTACGTACTTTTCCAGAAGGATAGCAAATAGTATGTGAACTTGAATAACTTGACCTATGTTTACCTGGAGCACAAATTAGTTTATCTATCCCTACTTATTCCCCACCATCATACCATACAAAATCAGGACATTCAAAGCTGAGGCCTTCTTGCTTATATTGTTCTTTAACTGACTGCTTGCCAAAACATCAAGGAGCATTTGGGCAAGTGACCATTACCTGGAAGTATTTTGTTTAAATCCACCATTCTCTGGCTGAACTCTTTTCATTCTTTCTAATCTTTTCACTTAGTTTATATCAACAATCTTCCCCGTGCAGCATTTTTTTTAGAAAAAAATACTCTTCTCCTGCTGGAAGAAGTTGTTATTTTCCTGCTTTCTCCACTCCCAAAAAAAAAGTTATTTCTAGGGAAAGATATCCTAGTTTGCTGTGAGTCACCCAGTCCTGCCCACTTCTGACTTATTGGCTAATACCGCCTTGCAGCAACTTCTCTCGGTAGAGGACTGCTTATGATCTTTGGAGGACCAAAGGGTGATTTGATTGAAAACTTGAAGATTTGATGGGATCAGTGATGATAGACAGAAGGAAGCCACTTCTATTGCTGGGATTCCAGGAGTGTAGGGAGAGAGTTAAAATTGAAACTAAACTTTGGTAAAATAAAATTAGTGAACAGAAATTGGAACTCTTTTCTGCCAGCATCAACAGAAGTATGACTGGTTATTAATTTTACATCTGACTAACTTGGTAATCAAAACTATTAAAGAAAATTGAGAATGTGGATACATGGAGTTATGTCACAACTCAGTCATTATCTCATGAAAGGTGAAACAGGCTAACAAACTGACTCTTAGCCCAATGTCCCAGTCATCCAACAGTATCTGGTAGTTTAGATCACAAGAAGTAGCTGCTGAACATGCCCCCGATACATTTACTGTACAGAAATTACCTGATACAATTAACTGAAGTAGGTGAAGGAAGCGTACACTAGACTCAGAGCCACAGGCATACATCCTAAAATTTGTTTTGTGGCAACAACACAGTATAACACCAAAAATATATGATCAATTACAATAAGAAATATATAAATAAAAAAATAAATAAAGAGTACGAAAAGAAGACAAATTAGTAAGGTAGTGTTCATGGGTTCATTGTCCATTCAGAAATCTGATCGTGAAGAAGCTGTTCCTGAAACACTGACTGTTTATTCAGGTTCCTGTACCTCCTCTCTGCTGGAAGCAATGAGAAAAAGCTGTGTCCTGGCTGGTGGGTTTACTCCAAACAACAATCATTCCACATCCAAAGTCTCTTAGATTACATTTCTTCCCCATTTTGATGTTTGATCTGAACAACAAATGAATATCTTGACCATGTCTGGATATTTTATGCTTTGAGTTGCTGCCATGTGATTGGCTGATTATATATTTTCATTAACAAGCAGGTGTATAGGTGTACCTAATTAAGTATTTACCAATTTAGTCATGGTTTCCTTTGGTTGTGATTCTATATTGGAAACGTGCCGATGTAATGCCCGCAGTTTTTAAAAACTGGTCACAAGGTGATAACAGCTGATTCTGCAATTTACTGATTATTACCTGGTGGTTAAGATTCCTCTGCAGATAGAAGTTAGAAGACTACCTTTTTTTGCCTACTCTCACACAAATAAATTATGAAGAATGAAGGCGGAGGTTGTGTTCAGCAGTGAGATATGCGTAGATATCTTTTTGGTTCCATTACAAATGATAATCCATTGAAAGTTATATTTTGTCTAGATAGGGTGAACAGAGGAGAGTTGTTTCTATTAACAAGTAGCTGCACAGATTTAAATCTTTGGAAAATTAAATTGTAGTCATTTTGGGTGCCACAGTAGTGTAGTAGTTAGCACGTTGTTATTACAGCTTGGGGTATTGCAGCGATCAGAGTTCAGTTCCAGCGTTGTTCTGTGAGTAGACAACAGACAATAGACAATAGGTGCAGGAGTAGGCCATTTGGTCCTTCGAGCCAGCACCGCCATTCACTGTGATCATGGCTGATCATCCACAATCAGTATCCAGTTCCTGCCTTATCCCCATAATTGTTGATTCTGCTATCTTTAAGAGCTCTATCCATCTCTTTCTTGAAAGCATCCAGAGACTTGGCCTCCACTGCCTTCTGGGGCAGAGCATTCCATATATCCACCACTCTCTGGGTGAAAAAGTTTTTTCTCAACTCTGTTCTAAATGGCCTACCCCTTATTCTTAAACTGTGGCCTCTGGTTCTGGACTCACCCATCAGTGGGAATATGCTTCCGGCCTCCAGCGTGTCCAATCCCTTAATAATCTTATATGATTCAATCAGATCCCCTCTCATCCTTCTAAATTCCAGAGTATGCAAGCCCAGTTGCTCCAATCTTTCAACATATAACAGTCCCGCCACCCCGGGAATTAACTTTGTGAAGCTACACTGCACTCCCCCAATAGCAAGAATGTCCTTCCTCAAATTTGGAGACCAAAACTGCACACAGTACTCCAGGTGTGGTCTCACCAGGCCCCTGTACAACTGCAGAAGGATCTCTTTGCTCTTATACTCAATTCCCCTTGTTATGAAGGCCAGCATGCCATTAGCTTTCTTCACTGCCTGCTGTACTTGCATGCTTGCTTTCAGTTTCTGATGTACAGGAATATCAGTACTACAGAGTACAGAGTAGTCTCTGTACGCCCTCCCCATGGAGCACATGGGCTTTCTCTGAGTCCTCCAGTGTCCTCCCACAGTCCAAAGACATACCAGTTAGTGCGCTAGTTGGTCATTGTAAATTATCCTGTGATTGGGGTTGTTGGGTTTTGCTGGGGCAGCAGGGCTCGAAGGGCCTACTCCATGCTGTATCACTAAATAAAATAAATCCTGGAATTTAAATGCAAACAACAGGAATTCTGCAGATGCTGGAAATTCAAGTAACACACATCAAAGTCGCTGGTGAACGCAGCAGGCCAGGCAGCATCTGTAGGAAGAGGTGCAGTCGACGTTTCAGGCCGAGACCCTTCGTCAGGACTAACTGAAGGAAGAGTGAGTAAGAGATTTGAAAGTTGGAGGGGGAGGGGGAGATCCAAAATGATAGGAGAAGACAGGAGGGAGAGGGATGGAGCCAAGAGCTGGACAGGTGATTGGCAAAAGGGGATACGAGAGGATCATGGGACAGGAGGTCCGGAAAGAAAGACAAGGAGGGGGGGAACCCAGAGGATGGGCAAGAGGTATATTCAGGTTGGAGGAACAACACCTTATATTCCATCTGGGTAGCTTCCAACCTGATGGCATGAACATCGACTTCTCTAACTTCCGCTAATGCCCCACCTCCCCCTCGTACCCCATCTGTTACTCATTTTTATGCACACATTCTTTCTCTCACTCTCCTTTTTCTCCCTCTGTCCCTCTGAATATACCTCTTGCCCATCCTCTGGGTCCCCCCCCCCTTGTCTTTCTTCCCGGACCTCCTGTCCCATGATCCTCTCGTATCCCCTTTTGCCAATCACCTGTCCAGCTCTTGGCTCCATCCCTCATCCTCCTGTCTTCTCCTATCATTTTGGATCTCCCCCTCCCCCTCCAACTTTCAAATCCCTTACTCACTCTTCCTTCAGTTAGTCCTGACGAAGGGTCTTGGCCTGAAACGTCGACTGCACCTTTTCCTACAGATGCTGCCTGGCCTGCTGCGTTCACCAGCAACTTTGATGTGTGTTGCTTAAATCCTGGAATTACAGCCAGCAAGGAACTGGACTCAATCAGCTTTAATTAAAAAAATGCATAGTCATTTGAGGGGGTAATTTTACATGGTGATTGGGAAAGAATGGGGAAATAGTACTGTCTGGAATTCTCTGCTGTCGGGAGGCTTATAGGATCAATCAGTTGAATAACTTGCTTCTGTGTCATAACAATACCTGAAAAGAATGAATTTCATTAATGTCAATGTTGCTTTGGCAAGCATATGACTAAACCTTCAAGATAGACTGCAAATGTAAGAAGTAGCACTGATCATAGAAATTGTCTCTTAAAATTAGAATGGTAAAATTCCATTCAGATTGAAAGGTAGTCGTCAGAGACAAACAAACTTGAAGAGAAATCTTAGCCACATTCATTTATCCTTTTCTTTAATTTGACAGTCTGCCTTTCTTTGAAATCAAGGTTTCTAATTGGTAAAACATGGATTTGATTTTTCTCAACAACATGATGATCAGATAATTAAATCTGTTGATTGACATTTATTAACGTTTCAGAAGCATTTTAGTACTACCAGTCATCTTTAGAACTACATTCCATGCTGAGTCGGAGAGGGCAAAAAAATGAAAGAAGTATTATAATATTTTACCTAGATGGTTGTCAAATTTGACATTATATAGATTCAGTCGTCATGCTGTTCCAGTTCAATTCTAAAGCCTAACTCCTTTTGTCCAGTAAGGAGTTTAGTGGGTCTAGAATGATTTGCTTCCACATGTAAGACTAATTTTCAAATGTTAAGCAAAATGTTAGGCTTTGGCATCTGGGAAAAAAATAGTGCAAGAACTCTTTTATCTCAGATAGATCTGTTGATTAATCTTTCAGATAAAGCTTCAGCTACAAGGATCCTTTGTAGTTATTTGTGTATTAAAAATTGTTAATTAACTACTACTATGGAGTACAAGCAGCAGGGATCTATTTCTCCTTAGAGGTGTCCAGTACAACATCTGCATGAAAGTGTTTGCATAGATGAGATACTTCCTTTAATTTATTTTATTGTACTGTTTTCATTCCCTACGTCTCAATAAACCTCTTCTCTTTTTTATTCCTTTCTGAAGGACACAGGCACCTTTTTGGCAACAGTGGACACAATAAAAATTCAGATGTGCTGTATAATCTCCATTCGTTAGATTAACCACAAAAATATGGTAACTGCAAGAGCAAATCATAGGCTGGGTATGTTGCAGTGAGTGACTTCTGAAAGCGTTTCTATAACTCACAGAGCACATGTCAGGAGGTTGGTGAAATAGTGCCCACTTGCCTGGATCAGCACAACTCCAAAAGCACTTGAGCTTGATACTATCCAGGATAAAACAGCCTCTGAAAACAGAAGATTCTGTCAATGCTGGAATCCCTGAGCAACACACACTAAAATGCTGAAGTGTCTCAGCCCAAAACGTGACTGTTTATTCCCCTCCATAGATGCTGCCTGACCTGCTGAGTTCCCCCCAGGAATTTGTGTGTGTGGCTTTATTATCATTCCATCAACCATCATAAGCATTCATTCTTTCTATCATCAGCTCATGGTGAATATCATCTACAAAACACACTACCGTTACTCACCAGGCTATTCTGAGCATTCCTCCCATACCCACAGTCATTACCCCAAGAAGAAGGCTTTCTGCTACAAAGGAAGACTAAAACCTACAGATTTCCTGCTACGTCGCATTCCATCCTAATTTGCAAAATATATCGCTATTCCTTTATTACCCAATAACACCGTGGGGGCACCTTCACCAGGAAGTTCAGGCAGTAGGTTTATGAAATTATATTAAATTAATATTTATGAACCAATTGTGTTTATGTTCTTCTGGTCAGTTATTGGGATTTGAAAGACAATTTTGAATAATCTGTACAGGCCTTTCAATTATTGATCAACCATCAAAACCTACAGGACAACCTGCACTCCACAGGTCATTCCAAACTCTGTAGACTACCCTGTATTCCACAGGTCATAAAGATCATTCCAAACGCTCTAGGCTAGCCTGTACTCCACTGATCAGAAGTTCAAAGTAACATTTATCATCAGAGTGCATATATGTCACCACATACAACCCTGAGATTCTTTAACAAATCTATAGAACAGTAACTGTAAACAGGATCAATGAACAATAAACTATGCAAATGCAAATATAAATATATAGCAATAAATAACGAGAGCATGAAGTAACAAGATAAAAACTCCTTAAAGTGAGACAATCAGTTGTGGGACAACCAGAAGTAGAATGTTCAAGAGCCTGATGGTGGAGGGGTAGTAATTGTTCTTGAACCTGGTGGTATGAGTCCTGAGCCTTTTGTATCTTCTATTTGATGGCAGCAGCGAGAACAGTGCATGGCCTTGGTGATGAGGATCTTTGAAGATTGATGCTGCTTTTCTTCGGTAACGTTTTATGTAGATGTGCTCAATGGTTGGGAGTGTTTAGCCTGTGATGTACTTGGCCAAATCAACAACCTTTTGACCTTTTGTAGGATTTTCCACTCAAAGGCATTAGTGTTCCCATACCACTCCACACGTCGGTCAGATAGTGTTCTGTGCTCAAGACACTACAATCTAACCTATCCCATCTGGAGTGACATATCAAATGAATCCATCTGAGTATAAACACATAACTTCAAAACACATAGCAATGTCAGTAAGACTAAGGAATTGATTGTGGACTTCAGGAAGGGTAAGTTGAGGGAACACACTCCAGTCCTCATCGAGCAGTAGAAAGAAAGAGCAGTTTCAAGCTCCTGCATGTCAATATCTCCGAAGAGCAATCTTGGACCAAACATGTTGATGCAACGACAAAGAAAGATTATATTTCATTAGAAGTTTGAGGATAGTTGGTGTGTGACCAAAGAATCTCACAAATTTCTACAGACGTAGTGTGGACAACACTCTACTGGTTGCATCACAATCTGGTATAGAGGATTGGAAAAAGCTACAGAAGGTTGCAAGCTTGGCCAGCTCCATCATGGCTACGAGTCTCCTGTTATCAAGAACATCTTAGGAAGCTGATGCCTCAAAAATGTGGCATCCGTCATTAAGAGCTCTCTTCTCATTACTAACATCAGGGAGGTGGTACAGGAGCCTGAACAGCTTCTTCCCCTCCACCACTAGATTTCTGAATGGTCTCTGAAACCATGGACACAACAGCAATATTTTGCTCTCCTTTTGCACTACATATTTACTTTTCAATATTTATTATTGTAACTTTTTGTGTGTTTTTATATATTGCACTGTACTTCTGCGCAAAACAACAAATTTCATAACATGCTAAATGATAGAGAAAATAACTCTGATATTGATTTACGGGTGCACCTCAAGGCTGCATGCTTAGTTCTCTGCTCTATCCTATGACTGTGTGGCATAGCACAGCTCCAATGCCATCTTCAAAGTCAAAACACTTCAGTCCTGGTGAAGGGTCTTGGCCCGAAATGGTGACTGTTTACTGTAGATGCTGCGAGGCCTGCTGAGTTCTTCCAGCATTTTGTGTGTGTTGCTTTGAGTGACTTAGCTTGCTTTTGTCCCAAAGCAGTTAGAAAAGTGAGCCACAATGGAGTTCACAACCTGCAATGATAAATATTTAACTGAATGTTATCAAAGGCTGCAATACATTGAAATAGTAATTGCCAAAGCAATATTGACATCAGGAAATATTTAGTTTAATTTTGTCAGGTGTATGCAGTGTAACCTTGAAAGAATTCAGCTTTGATCCCAACCTGCAGGCTGCTTCTCCAAAATAAATTGCCCTTTTGTTCTCATAATGTTTTAATTGTGCGCATGCACTCAGTGGCCACTTTATTAGCTACTTCCTGTACCTCATGAAGCGGCTATTGAGTGCATGTTGATGGTCCTGTACTGCCATAGCCCATTCACTTCAAGTTTCAATGTGTTGTGCATTCGGAGATGCTCTTCTGCACACCACTATTGTAATGTGTGCTTATTTGAGTTACTGCCCTCTTCCAGTTTGATCATTCTCCTCTGACCTCTCTCAGGAACAAGGCATTTTCCCCCATAGAACTGCTGCTCACTGGATTTTTTTTTGTTTTTCACACCATTCTATGTAAACTCCAGAGATGGTTGTGCATGAAAATCCCAGAAGATCAGCAGTTGCTGAGATACTCAAACCACCCTGTCTGGGGCCAACAATCATTCCATGGTCAAAGTCACTAGATCTTATTTCTTGCCCATGCTGATATTTGTTCTGAACAACAACTGAACTTCTTGACCATTTCTGCATGCTTTTATGCATTGATTGGCTGGTTGGATATTTGCATTAGAGAGCAGGATTACAGGTGTAAAGTGGCCACTGAGCGTGTGTCTCTATTCTTCTTTGTTTTTATGTAGTACAAATGCCTATATTGAACTAATTTGGGAAACAGGGTTTCATCTTCCATCTGGGCATATGACAGTTCCTGCTGACTTTCAAGAACCAATCTGTAATAATCCCATTTATCAGCAGTTAGAAGCCTGTAACTTCTAAGCTCTGAGCATTCAAATGCCAACCCAGATATCTAAGTGTAGAAGGGAGGACTGGCCTCCACCCGTTCATAGTGTGCTTTCCAGTTTCCAACCACCTTCTGATGAAAACGTTCTTCCTTAAATCCCTTCTGAACCTATTAATCCTGACTCTAAACTGATCACCTCCAATTTTAAATACTATTGCTATTTATTTATTGTTCATTGCACTTCTAAGGTTGAGCTGAAACGTGGTATGGTTCTGCCGATATAAACTTCAGAAGGACATTGAACTTTTGCCAGATGAAAATGTTTGGCTGAAGTCAGGCCTGAAGGTGGCAGAGATCAGACTGATAAGCAAGTGTCCAGGATGCATCTCTGATTGAAAGATTAGGGCCATGGGGTCAGACTGTGCCAAGCAAAACTTGCCCCATACGTCACCTTTAAAGTTCCCCCCAACTTCAAATGCGCAGACGCTTGTTCTTGATATTGACTTGATATTTCTCCTGAAATTTTGCAATATCAGAAGTTGGAAACATTAAGGTTGGACCTTGTGATTTTGGGATTGAAAATAGGAAGTGGAGAAGTGCACGGATTGGTGCCATGACTGATTTTCAAGGCCACTGTGAAACAGCAAGCTGTTTCTGAACATTACCATCAACTGATCCAGTATGTCCTGCTCTATCTGGCCTTTGTATGAGTGAAGGTCCATCGAAATCAGATCGCCTCATACCTGCCTCTCTGCAGTAGCCTAACCAGCAATAAAAATATCCAGTTATAATTATATTAGTGCTATTAGCATGCCCTTTCATTCCTTTTTATTCTGCCCATCAACCTTGTAAAGAGATCTGTACAATTTATCTCATCTTCTCTCTTGAGAGAACAATTTCTACATATGCATAATATTTTGAAATGTCAAGACACAGAACCTCCAGCAATACATGATACTAAAGCAGGATTTACAAAGCAGAAGATAACTAATTTCTTATTGTCAAACTAAATTTAATTCAGTGCAGTGGATAGTGCTACATCATTGCTGCAGAGCAGTGGATCAACATCTTTCAGAGCAGATATTCTGCTGAGGCATTATCATTTCTCTCAGAAATGAAAACAAAAGATATGGCTCTGTACTGATAAAAGCAATATGCTTGTCAATACTTGCTGCTTGGTCAACTTACCTAAAGTGAAATAATGTGGTCGGCACCACACATCTGCTTGTACAATCTAAGTAACACACAAACTGCTGAAGGAACTTAGTAGGCCAAGCAGCATCTATGGAAAAGAGAACAGTTGACGTTTCGGGCCGAGACCCTTCAGCAGGACTGGAGAAAAAGATGAGGAGTCGGAGTAAAAGAGTGGGGAAGGGGAGAGAGAAACACAAGGTGACAGGTAGATCCCATCACCAAGCACAACTTTCTCTCCCCTCCACTTTCTGCTTCCTGCAGTGATCGCTCCTATGTGACCTGTTCCATCCCCACCCCCACCCCCATTTCCCATTCCCATTTCCTTTTCACACTGTATCTCTTTGCCTGTCCATCACCTTCCTCTAGTGCTCCTCCCCCCTTTTTCTTTCTTCCATGGCCTTCTGTCCTGTCCTATTAGATTCCCCCTTCTCCAGCCCTGTATCTCTTTCACCAATCAACTTCCCAGCTCTTTACTTTACCCCTTCCTCCCTCCCGGTTTCACCTATCACCTTGAGTTTCTCCCTCCTCTCTCCTCACTCTTTTACTCTAACTCCTTCTCTTTCTCCAGCCCTGAAATATCGACTGTAATTGTTTCCTTGGATGCTGCCTAGCCTCCAGCATTTTGTGTGTGTTGCTCGGATTTCCGATACTTGCAGATTTTCTCTTGTTTGTGCTTGTACAACCTGTTTTGTGCAGATTGCTGCAGGAATTCCCACTTTGCTACGGTCCCTACTTTTCAGAAATACCTTGTTAGCTGTGAAGCCCTTCACACAAACAAAATGCAATAGAGTGAAAGGCCAGGCTTTCCTTCATGACCATAATTTCAAAGTGCCTCTTTGACTGTGGACACATCTGAGGCTGAGGAAGTTGGAAAAATAAAAACTTTTTGTGTGATCTTTTACCATCCAATTAGGTCTTTCTGAGTACATCTCAATAAAGAGCATTATTTGGGAAAAAAAACCTTATATCTGGGAGGAGCACTCAAAATTTAATGAATTCAAAACATTTGGAATGACATATTAGAGTAATATGGAATTGTACAGCATATTGAATAGTATATCACATTGAATTATACGGTGCACTAAGATCTAAAATGACATTGAATTGTACAATACAATGATTTATACAACACATTGAATTCCACAGTATTAGAATCAGAATTTTATTTCTTACATCAGTCTCGCAACATGAGGGAGTAAAAATCTTTATGTTGCATCTCCGTCACAATGTACAAACAGTAAGAAAGGGAAATGTGGGAGGAATTGCCCAAACACTAACATTGTATACATAATTGTTTTGTATACGTGTGTACAGGCAGATATGCAATCAGATTGGTGTGTATTGATAAATCTGATGGCCTGGTGGAAGAAGCTGTCCCGGACCCTGCTGGTCCAGGCCTTAATGCTGTGGTACCATTTGCCAGACGGAAGCAGCTGAAACAGTTCGTGGTTGGGGTGGATCCCTAATGATCCTCCTGGCCCTTTTTACTGCTGTAAATGTCTTGAATTAGGAACGTTTACATCAACAGATGCGCTGGTTTGTCCACACCACTCTCTGCAGTGCCCTGCGATTGAGGATAGCACAGTTCCCGTACCAAGTTTTGCTCTCAATGGTGCCGCTGTAGAAAGTCCCAAAGATTTGGGGACTCATGCCAAACTTCTTCAACTGTCTGAGGTGAAAGAGGCACTGTTGTGTTTTTCTCACCACACAGCTGGTCTGTACAGACCAGGTGAGATCCTCGGTGATGTGTATACCGAGGAACTTGAAACTATTAATCCACGCAACTACAGTCCTGTTTATGTCAAAAGGGTCGAGCCTGTCTCTGTTCCTCTTGATCAACTCCTTCGTTTTTTCAGCATTGAGGGAGAGGTTGTTTTCTTGGCAGCACTGTGTCAGGGTGTTGACTTCTCCTCAGTAGGCTGTCCCATCATTGTTGGAAATAAGGCCTATCTGCAGATTTGATCAGCAGATTGGAGCTGTGCGTGGCAACACAGCTGTGGGTGTATAAGGAGTAGCCGAGGGGCTCAGGACACAGCCCTGGGGGCTCCTGTGTTGAGGATGAAATGGTCAGAAGTAAGGCAGCCCATCCTTACCACCTGTTGGAGATCCAACAGGAAGTCTAGGATCCAGTTCCCCGGGGGGATGCAGGCCAAAGTTTCTGAGCTTCCTGTCGAACCTGGGGGGAATTATGATATTGAATGCTGAACTGTAGTCCAACATTCTAATATAAGCATCCCTATTCTCCAGGTGAATGAAGATGGTGTGTGGAGCTGAGGCTATAGCATCATCTGCTGATTAGTTGTGTTAGTAATCGAATTGCAGGGGCCCAGCATGCTGTAGCTCCTTGACCAGCCTCTTAAAGTATTTGTTTATGAGTGCAACAGGATGTCAATCGTTCAGTCATGTTACCTTGATTTTCTTTGGTACTGGGACAATGCTGGATGTTTTAAAGCAGGAAGGCACTACACACTGGGAGAAAGAAAAATTAAAAATGTTTGTGAACACACCAGCCAGTTGTGTCACGCACAGTATGAGTACTCAAATTTGCAATGTACTTTGAGTACTTTGAATTATACAGAAACACTGAATGACACATCACGTTGAATTGCACAGCACACTGAATTATACAGGACATTGAATCGTATAATATATTGAATTGCATATCACATTGAATTGTGGATCACATTCAGTTATACAGCACATTGAATTCTACAAAATATTGAATAGTACAGTATATAGAACTGAATAATACGATACATCATATTGAATTATAAATTGCATTGGTTTATACAATACATTGAATTCTACAGCATATTGTATTGAACGACACATTGAATTCTACACCACATTGATTTGCACATCACATTGAATTGTGCAACACATTAAATTGTATGTCATACTGATTTTACAATAATTTGAATGATGCAGTACATTGAGTTTAAAACACATTTGATTGTACATCAAACAACAGGAATTCTGCAGATGCTGGAAATTCAAGCAACACACATCAAAGTTGCTGGTGAACGCAGCAGGCCAGGCAGCATCTCTAGGAAGAGGTACAGTCGACGTTTCAGGCCGAGACCCTTTTTGTACATCACATTGTATTGAATCGAATTGACTTTATTTCTTACGTCCTTCACATACATGAGCCCAAAAAATCTTTACGTTACGTCTCCATCTCCGTGCAATGTGCAATCATAGTAATTTATAATAAATAGAACAGTTAATGTAACATAGAAATACACTCAAATCAGTGTGAGTTAATCAGCCTGGTGGAAGAAGCTGTAGAGTAATTGAATTATACTGTACATTGAATTGCACAGCACGTCACTTGTACATCGCGTAAAATTGCATATCACACTGAATTTTACATTACATTGAATTGTAAATTAGCACAATGGATTTACTTGTACTTCACAATGAATTGTACAAAACAGATTTGCACAGCACATTGAATTGTAGAACACACTGAGTTTTACATCACATTGCATTGTACAACACATTAAATTTTACATCACTTTGAATTGTACACCACATTAAATTTTACATCACATTGAATTGTACCACTCTTTGAACTGTACAACACGTTGAATTATACAACATACTGAAATGTACATCATATTGAGTTGTCCATCACTATAAATTATAATTTACATTGTATTGTACAGCACATCGAATTATTGTACACATCACATTGAATTATACAACACAATGAATTGTACATCACATTACATTGTAGATCATATTGAATTGTACAACACATCATGTTTACAACACATTGAACTGTACATCACATTGAATAGTACAACCTCTTCGATTGTACAGTATATTGAATTGTACAATACTTTGATCTATACATCACACTGCATTGAACAGTGTGTTGAATTGTACGCCACATTGAATTGAATAACACATTGGATTATACATGTAAGGGGTTTCTTCTTTTATGTTACTCTGAAGGCTAACAAAATGGCTTCATTGTTATGTTATAATTAAGATAAAACTGCGCAGGCGCGGGTGACATCAGCGGTAAGTGCGGAGTTTAAAAAGAGGCCCACTTTCAGGTGTGGGCAGCGGAGTGTGTGGGAGCAGAGTGCTGGGCTTTGGTTCAGTGGGCTTCGGCGTAAGGGGATCTTCAGTGAGAGGTAATCAGTGAGCCTGAATACGTGCTTGCTGAGGAAAAAAAGGTAAGGTCGGTAGGTACTTTTTCATTTATTCTGATTAATCTGGGATCTGGTAATGGGGGAGATAGTTAAAGCAGTGGTGTGCTCTGTATGCAGTATGTGAGAGGTCAGGGTCAACGCAGTTGTCCCTGATGACCACACCTACAGAAGGTGCATTCAGCTGCAGCTCCTGTCAGAGCGAGTTAGGGAATTGGAGCTGGAGCTGGATGAACTACGGATCATTCGGGAGGCAGAGACAGAGATAGATAAGAGTTATCGGAAATAGTCACACCGAAAAGGCGGGAGGTAGGCAACTGGGTGACTGTCAGGAGATGGAGGGGGAGCAGGCAGAGAGAGCAGAGCACCCCTGTGGCCATTCTCATCAACAATAAGTATACCGTTTTGGATACTGTTGGTGGGGATGGCCTACCAGGAACAAGTTGCAGTGGTCCTGTCTCTGGCACTGAGGTTGGACCCTTGACTCAGAAGGGGAGGGGGGAAGAGAGGACAGCGGCAGTGATAGGGGATTCTATAGTCAGGGGGGCAGATAGGAGATTTTGTGGGGGAGATCGGGAGTCTCGGATGGTATGTTGCCTCCCTGGTGCCGGGGTCCAGGACATCTCCAATCGGGTGCAGGTTATTCTCGAGAGGGAGGGCAAGAATCCAGATGTTGTGGTCCACGTAGGGACCAACGACGTGGGTAGGAAGAGTGAGGGGGTCCTGTGTAGTGAATTCAGGGAATTAGGTGTGAAACTGAAGGGCAGGACCTCCAGGGTAACAATCTCAGGATTGCTACCTGTGCCACGTGCGAGTGAGACAAGGAACAGAAGGATTATACAGATCAATACGTGGCTGAGGGGATGGTGCAGGAGGGAGGGCTTCAGGTTTTTAGATAATTGGGCTTTGTTCCAGGGAAGGTGGGATCTGTTCCGATGGGACAGTTTACACCTGAACTGGAGGGGTACTAACATTCTTGCAGGAAAGTTTGCTAGTGCTGCTTCGAGGGGTTTAAACTAAATTTGCAGGGGGCAGGGATCCAGAATGTGAGAGAGGATAGCGAGATGAAGTATAAAGGACAGGTGGGGACTACACGGTTCCGGAATATTAAGTGTGAAGTAGAGAAAGGTGAGGTGGAACGAGTGATAAGGAGGATACATGTGCAGAAGGATGGTCTGACGGAGCATGGAGTTAAATGTGCAGAAAGAGTAAGTAAATTTAAGAAGGACAACAAAATTCAAGGGGCGAATAGCCCGGTGAGAGTTCGGGGAGCTGGGTTATGCACAATAGGCAGCGATTTAAACAGAGAGAGGAGAAATGGGTTAAAAATTCTATATCTGAATGCACGAAGTGTCAGAAATAAGGCGGATGAGCTTGAAGCTCAGGTGCGAATGGGTAACTATGATGTTGTTGGGATAACGGAGACATGGCTGCAGGGGGATCAGACCTGGGAATTGAATGTACAAGGGTATACGTGCTATCGAAGGGACAGAAAGGTGGGCAGAGGGGGTGGGGTGGCCCTGTTGGTGAGGAATGAGATTCAGTCCTTTGCAACGGGGAACATAGAATCAGGAGAAGTACAATCAGTGTGGATAGAACTGAGGAACAGTAAGGGCAAAAAGACCCTAATAGGTGTTATCTACAGGCCCCCAAACAGTAGCATGGATATTGGGTGCAAGTTGAATAGGGAGTTAACAATGGCATGTGGCAAAGGAAATGTTGCAGTAGTTATGGGGGATTTCAACATGCAGGTGAACTGGGAAAATCAGGTTGGTACTGGACCCCAGGATAGGGAGTTTGTAGAGTGCCTACGGGATGCATTTTTGGAGCAGCTTGTTCAAGAGCCGACCAGGGATAAGGCTATTCTGGATTTAGTGTTGTGCAATGAACAGGATTTGATAAGTGATCTTGAAGTAAAGGAGCCATTAGGAGGTAGTGACCATAATATGATAAGTTTTTATCTGCAGGTTGAGAGGGATAAGGGCAGATCAGAAGTGTCAGTATTGCAGTTGAACAAAGGAGACTATGGAACCATGAGGGAGGAGCTGGCCAAAGCTGACTGGTCGGATATCCTAGCAGGAAAGACAGTGGAACAGCAATGGCAGATATTCTTGGGAATAATGCACAAGGTGCAAAATCAGTTCATCCCCTGGAGAAGAAAGGATTCAAAGGGGGGAAAGTGGCCACAGTGGTTGACAAAGGAAGTCAGAGATAGCATAGCATTAAAAAAGAAGAAGTATAACAGAGCTAAGGTGTGTGGGAAGACGGATGATTGGGAAATTTTTAAGGAGCAACAGAATTTAACTAAAAAGTCAATACAGGGAGAAAAAATGAGGTATGAACGCAAGCTAGCTAGGAATATAAAGGAGGATAGCAGAAGTTTTTTTAGGTATGTGAAGAGAAGGAAGATAGTTAAGAACAATGTTGGGCCCTTGAAGAATGAATTGGGAGAAATTATTATGGGAAACAGAGAAATGGCAGATGAATTTAATAAGTACTTTGGATCTGTCTTCACTAGGGAAGACACAAGCAATCTCCCAGATGTATGGATGGGCTAAGGACATAGGGTAACAGAGGAACTGAAACAGATTGACATTAGGAAGGAAACAGTGATGAGTAGACTGATGGGACTGAAGGCTAACAAATCCCCAGGTCCAGATGGCCTGCATCCTAGTGTACTAAAGGAGGTGGCTCTGGAAATTGCGGATGCATTGGTGATCATTTTCCAATGTTCCTTAGATTCAGGATCAGTTCCAGAGGATTGGCGAATGGCTAATGTTATCCCGCTTTTTAAGAAAGGAAGGAGGGAGAAAACAGAGAACTATTGCCCTGTTAGCCTAACAACAGTAGTGGGGAAGATGCTAGAGTCCACTATTAAAGATGAAATAGAGGCATATCTTGATAACAGTGATAGGATTGGGCCGAGCCAGCATGGATTTACCAAGGGCAAATCATGCTTGACTAATCTATTGGAGTTTTTCGAGGATGTAACCAGGAAGATAGACGCAGGAGATCCAGTGGATGTGGTGTACCTTGACTTTCAGAAGGCATTCAATAAGGTACCACATAGGATAGTGGTGGGTAAAATCAGAGCTCATGGCATTGGGGGGAGGATATTGACATGGATAGAAAACTGGTTGGCAGATAGAAAGCAAAGGGTAGCATTGAATGGGTGTTTCTCAGAATGGCAGGTGGTAACTAGTGGGGTACCACAGGGCTCGGTATTGGGACCACAGCTGTTTACGATTTACGTCAATGATTTAGAGGAAGGCATTGTGAATAACATCAGCAAGTTTGCTGATGATACTAAGCTGGGTGGCAGTGTGACATGTGATGAGGATGTTAGGAGAATTCAACATGACTTGGATAGGCTGGGTGAGTGGGCAGAAACTTGGCAGATGGCGTTTAATGTGAATAAGTGTGAGGTTATTCACTTTGGGAGCAAGAACAGGAAGGCAGATTATTATCTGAATGGTGTGGAGTTAGGTAAGGGAGAAATACAAAGAGATCTAGGAGTACTTGTTCATCAGTCTCTGAAGGTGAATGAGCAAGTGCAGCAGGCAGTGAAGAAGGCTAATGGAATGTTGGCCTTTATTACAAAGGGAATTGAGTACAAGAGCAAGGAAATCCTTTTGCATTTGTACAGGGCCCTGGTGAGACCACACCTGGAGTATTGTGTGCAGTTTTGGTCTCCAGGGTTAACGAAGGACATCCTGGCTGTGGAGGAGGTGCAGCGTAGGTTCACTAGGTTAATTCCTGGGATGTCCAGACTGTCTTACACAGAGAGGTTAGAGAGACTGGGCTTGTACACGTTGGAATTAAGGAGATTGAGGGGGGATCTGATTGAGACATATAAGATTACTAAAGGATTGGACAAGATAGAGGCAGGAAATATGTTCCAGATGCTGGGAGAGTCCAGTACCAGAGGGCATGGTTTAAGAATAAGGGGTAGGTCATTTAGGACAGAGTTGAGGAGGAACTTCTTCTCCCAGAGAGTTGTGGAGGTGTGGAACACGCTGCCTCAGAAGGCAGCGGAGGCCAATTCTCTGAATGCTTTCAAGAAGGAACTAGATAGGTATCTTATGGATAGGGGAGTCAAGAGTTATGGGGACAAGGCAGGAACTGGGTATTGATAGTAGATGATCAGCCATGATCTCAGAATGGCAGTGCAGGCTCGAAGGGCCGAATGGTCTACTTCTGCACCTATTGTATATTGTCTATTGTCTATAATTAAAATGGCTTTTCTGTAATAATAACTGCGATGTAAGGAGTTCTCTCTCCCTCTCTCTGCTTGTTTGGGTTATATTATTGCTAAGAGAGGGAACGAACCAATTGAGATAGAAGTTATTCTTTCTTGTGTGTCTGTAAGCTATTGTTTCGCGGGGCTTTGGGGCAGAAGGCGTGATGGGGACAGAGAGAGGAGATGCGATGCTGTGACCCTGGGCAACGGGACCGACCCTGAGTGGGAGTCCAAGGCTCAGGGTCTTCGGCAAGGAGAGGAGGCAAAGACAGTCTCATGTGGAGCGTCTGGTCGACCACCGTGGTTGGTCCCAGGTGGCGGGTCGAGGAGGTTGGAGGGATCGAATGGTGGAAAGAAGACTCCATTAATTGAGCTGCAACTGTTGTGCACAAAGTGGTTGAACTTTGATAAGCTTGGCGCCTTTTATTTTCCTTTTATATTTTATCTCTATTAATTACATAGTTCCAGCAAGATCTATAAAGTGTAATCATTTAATCGCAGATGGTGTATTGTCTGTTATTTGGCATGGTGGGGTACATCACACGGCATCCACACAGACTTGATTACCCAATTTGGCGGGGCTGAAGGCTGCTCCTCCTAGACGAAAGCGAGTTGA
The DNA here is from genome assembly GCF_030028105.1 of Mobula birostris. Classification (NCBI taxonomy): domain Eukaryota; kingdom Metazoa; phylum Chordata; class Chondrichthyes; order Myliobatiformes; family Myliobatidae; genus Mobula; species Mobula birostris. The sequence goes on along the minus strand of NC_092378.1, from coordinate 73,913,611 downwards.
GCGAGCCTGAGGCTTTCCAGGGAGCTACATTTGGGGGCTTCAACCAAGATTTGATTCAGTAGTGTGCTGTGTGATTGCCCTGTTTAAATCAGTGCTGCTGTGTCTCTGTGGGATTGCGGCTAGTAATATGTGTCTCTGCTGGTTATTACTGCATGCGTGTTGGGTGAGGTGGCTGTTGGTACCCCGGAGGTTTTTGTCTGAGTTCAGACTAGCGCTAACAAGCTCCTGGTGGGACTGCCAGTGTCTATTGCTGCCCCAGGTGAGGCGGGACCATGGGCTGTCCATACTGTTAGGAGAGAGAGGAAAGAGTGGTCTGATTCGGAGGTAGTGTCTGCGAATAAATGTTCCAGCTATGGCAGGCTCTGCCTGGCTTTTGGGATATTGTCCACCCCTAAAGGGGCAGAGGCGTACGTGACGTGGGTGGAGCGGATCTCTCAGTTGTTAGATGAGTGACAGTGCTCGGTTGAGGGAGAGTGACAGACATTGGTTGTAAGTCTGAATAGGCAGGCTGTTGATGGTGTTAGAACTGTCAGGTTCAATTACCCTGCAGTGACAGCTGCCAGTTATCTGAAAGCGGGGGAAAATGCGCCTGGTTCGACTGGAAGTAAAATGCAGCGCGTGGGAGGCTTTCCATACCTGTGTCAGGAGATTGGGGAAAAGCTTTCAGTGTATCTTCTCTGGTAGGAGGGCAGCTAAATTGCTTGCAGTGTCAGGGGGATCATTTAAGGGGATCAGCCCCTCCCTCAGTTGTTCAGCTGATCAGAGAGGTGTCGGGAAACTTAGTGGAGGCCCAGTGGGGGAATGGCTTGGGTCGCTGGGGGAACACATTCCCAGCAATGTACCAAGGAACTTTGGAAAGGAAAAGACCCTATTCCTGAAGGCTTAGAGGGACCATGCCCCCGTGTGTCGTTACGGATCGATGGAAGCGATGCTAAAGCCATCCTCGACCCCGGGGCGCAGGTCAAGTTGTTGGACAGTTCGTTTTATAACCGGTTTCTGAAGCATTTACCCTTGACAACATTAAGGGGACTGGAGGTTTGAGGTACCCGTGCCAGTGATTATCCAGAAGACGATTATTGGTCAGTGAAACTGGAGTTCATGGGGGCATTGTCTGCACACCCAGCGGTTCGAGCTGCTTGTGGGGACGTGTCTAGCAGCCTTGGGCTGGTACCGAATTTAAACGAGAGCCGATTATGGTACGGCCTGGGGGAAGTATCTGAGGATGAGACCCTCTTAGTAGACGCTCCAAAATACCACGAGGGAGGGGAGTTGACCGCTGAAGACACCTCAGTGAGAGAGAGGTCGCGGCGACTGGACCCTGTAGCCATGGAAGACGTAGGCAGCGTGTGTGTGGATTATAGGACTCTGAACAGGCGCACTGTCATTGACCAGACTACGGCCCTGAGGGCTGAAGACGCGATGGTCTGTTTGTGTGGTGTGATGTGGTGTAATGTGCTGGATCTGCAGAGTGAATGTTGTCAGATCCCGATGAGTGAGGCTGACAAGGAGAAGATGGTCGTTGTAGGTCCCCTAGGATTCTTCTGATACGAAAAGATGCCCCAGGGCATATCCGGAGCCTCCGCAACCTTCCCGCGGGGCATGGGGAAGACCATGGGGAATGTCGAGGTGTTTGGAGTTTTGGACTATGTGGGTGATCGCCTAGGGTTTGGATGCACCTTGGGGGATGATGTGAGGCGTGTGCCGGAGCCCGGGACAACCATTGAAGAATTGGAGTTCACGCTCATCAAAGTGGAGATGGGGAAAGGGAATTCCGAGCCGAAACTGCGGTCATATACTGATGAATTAATCCAGATAGACGAAACAATGACAAACCTTCGAAAGGATCAGCAGAAACTCAAGACATCGATCCAGAACAGATTGGAAGAAGCTGGTGGTGTAATTGTGTCCCAGATGGAGATGGACACGAAGCGTGAGTCAGAACTGCTGAGACTGGGGCGAGAGTTGGAGGAGTCAGAGAAGAAGCTGACGTCTCGATGGCAGGAGGCTGAAGAGGCTGCAGAGGCAGCCCAGGCTAAGTGCTTCAGTTTGGAGAAAATCAAACAGCAGCTACTGATCAAGGAAATGAGGAAGAATACGGCTTCGAGGGATGATGTGCGGGATGTATGATACATGCTGCCTTTCGCTAACTTCCCCTTGATTGAGGAAGGGACTTTTGGCCCTTCCCCCACTGAGTCAGATGTAGTGGGGAGGGCTAGCTGTGGGCAGCCTGGGTTACTGCAGGACCCGGAAGGAAAAGAAGCGGGGCCCTGGACACGGGACCAGGGGCTCCAGGTTACAATGTGGACATGAGTGAGATATTGACCCGAGGTATCCCCAGTAGTGTCCGAGCCTGAAGGGTTTAGGTGAGGGGGTACGGAGGTCTCAGTGGATTAGAAAACTCTCAGATAAGTTGGCCTATGTAGCGTCTGAGGAACAGGGCATAAGATCTATTGTTTGGGCAGCAATGTGACTGTACCTGGATTGGGTGTCTGTGACTGCTGGAATGGTTGGCAAGTTATTTAGAAATCATGAGGACATTACTTTATTTCGTGGAGGGAGAGAGTAAGAGGTTTCTTCTTTTATGTTACTGTGAAGGCTAACAAAATAGCCTCTTTGTTCGTCGTCGTCGCCGTGTCTATCCCTCGAGGTCGAGGATGATGGTCTTCGTTCTGTTGATCTACTTATGGGCTCTCAAGTGACCTATGAGTCCAGTCTTGGCTTTAAAAGTTCTTCCTCATTCAGGGCAGGTAGTTCCAGATGGCAGATCTTGCTTTGGTTGTTGCTGCCTCTCTTTCCACTTTCTTCTCTTTTCTTCTAATTCTGCACATCTGTTGGCTTCGAAAGTTGCTGTTCCTTCTCAGATGATGGCTTGCCAGAGTTTCCTGTCCTTGGCATTGGTTTCCCAATTGTTGATGTCGATGTTACAATCCTTCATTTTGGCTTTAAGACGTCTTTGAATCTCTTCTGTTGTCCGCCTCTTTTACGTTTGCCTTCTTTAAGCTGGGAGTAGAAGATTTGTTTCGGCAGACGTTCGCCTTTCTTCCAAACAACATGACCGCTCCATCTTAGTTGGTTCTTGATGACGTAGGCTTCAATGCTTGTTGTTCTTGCTTCATTTAGCACACTGACGTTGGTTCTTCTATCTTCCCAGCTGATATTTAAGATGTTTCGAGGACAGCGTTGATGGAACTTTCAAGTGCCTTCAGATGTCGTCGGTATGTTGTCCAGGTTTCTGATGCATACAGGAGCGTTGGGATTACCACTGCTTTGTACACTAACATTTTGGTGACTGTTCGGATGTCTTGATCATGAAAAACTCTTGTTTGGAGACGTCCAAAAGCTGTTCCAGCGCATTTAAGACGATGTTGGATCTCGTCGTTAAGGTCGACATTGGAGGAGAGGTGACTTCCAAGATACGGAAAGTGGTCCACGTTTTCCAGTGTTGCTTCGCCAAGCTGAATTGATGGTTCTATCTGATTTGTCTCAATTGGTGACGGTTGATAGATGATCTGAGTCTTCTTGGAATTGATGGTAAGTCCAAGTTTCGTGTATGCACGGTTGAAGGCAGTCAGAATCTGTTGTAGGTGGTTTTCTGAAAGATCTGCAACACTATTGTCATCTGCGTATTGGAACTCGATGAGGAAACTCGTGGATGTCTTCGTTTTGGACTTGAGATGGACAAGATTGAAAAGTCTACCATCTGTTCTGTAGACAATTGTGATTCCTGGGGGTAGGTCGTCCTTGATAATATGGATGATTGTCGCAATGAAGATGGTGAACATAGTTGGGGCAATCACACATCCCTGTTTTACTCCTGATCTAACTTGAAAAGGCTCACAGTTACTGTTGCTGACCATGACTGTGGCAAGCATGCCATCGTGGAGGAGTCTCAGGATTCGAATGTAATTTTCAGGGTGTCCATAGGTGGATAGGACATCCCATAGGAGTTCCCTTGATACCGAGTCAAAGGCTTTGGTGAGGTCGATGAATGCCATATACAAAGGTTGAAGCTGTTCATGACATTTTTCTTGTAGTTGTCGCATTGTGAAGATCATGTCGATTGCTCCACGTGATGGTGTAAAATTGGCTTGTGTCTCCGGAAGGATCTTCTCAGCTAAAGGCTTTAGCCGGTTGCTCAGGATGCGGGTGAGGATCTTTCCTGCTGGGAAATTCCACGATAGTTTCCGCATTCGGATTGATTGCCTTTCCTTTTGTAGATGGTAACGATTGCTGAGTTTCTAAAGTCTGCTGGTATGTCTTCATTTATCCAGATCTTGATGAGAAGTTGATGCAATTGGTAATGAAGCGGGTTACCTCCAGTTTTGTAGACCTCAGCTGGTATTCCATTGAGTACAGTGGCCTTGTTATTTTTCAAGGTTTTGATGGCCTCCTTGACTTCTTCAAGTGTTGGTATTTTGCTTAGGGAGTTTCTTTGTTATGTTATAATTAAAATGGCTTTTCTGTAATAATAACTGCGATGTAAGGAGTTCTCTCTCCCTCTCTCTGCCTGTTTGGATTATATTATTGATAAGAGAGGGAATGAACCAATTGGGATAGATGTTATTCTTTCTTGTGTGTCTGTAAGCTATTGTTTCACGGGGCTTTGGGGCAGAAGGAGCGATAGGGACAGAGAGAGGAGACGCGATGCTGTGACCTTGGGTGGTGGGACCATCCCTGAGCAGGAGTCTGAGGCTCAGGGTCTTCAGCAAGGAGAGGAGACAAAGACAGTCCCGTGTGGAGCGTCTGGTCGACCACCGTGGTTGGTTCCAGGCGGTGGGTTGAGGGGGTTGGAGGGGATCGAATGGTGGAAAGAGGACTTTGTTAATTGAACTCCAACTGTTGTGCACGAAGTGGTTGAACTTTGATAAGTTTGGTGCCTTTTATTTTCCTTTTATATTTTATCTCTATTAATTACATAGTTCCAGCAAGATCTATAGAGTGTAATCATTTAATCCCATATGGTGCATTGTCTATTATTTGGTAGGGTGGGGTACGTCACATAGCATCCACACAGACTTGATTACCCAATTTGGTGGGGCTGAAGGCTGTTCTCTCTCGACGAAAGCGAGTTGAGCGAGCTGGGTGAGCTTACCGCTTACCAGGGAGCTACATACATTACTTTGAATTGTACTGTACATTGAATTTTACATCACATTGAGATATACAGCACATTGAATTGTAGAGTACATTGAATTATACCATACAGTGAATTGCACAGCATGTTCAATTGGACATTGCATAAAATTTGACATAAACTGGTTTTTACATCGTATTAAGTTTTATATTATATTGAATAGCACAACAGATTTATTTGTACATCACATTGAAATGTACAAAACATTGATTTGCACAGCACATTGAACTGTGCAGCACATTTAATTGTACATATATTTACTTGTACACACAATGATTTATACATCACATTGATTTGTTCGTCACATTTAATTGTGCACAGATTGAATTGTACAACACATTGAATTGTACCACTCTTTGAACTGTACAACAGTTTGGATTATACATCATATTCAATTGTACAACAGGCTGAATGTACAACACATTAAATTGTGTGCTGCACAATTTAATGTGTTGTACATTCAGCCAGTTGTATCAAAGTGAATATGATGTATAATCCAAAACTGTTGTACTGTTCAAAGAGTGGTTACAATTCAATGTGTTGTATCAATTCAATCTGTGCACAATTAAATGTGGACGAACAAATCAATGTGATGTAATAAATCATTGTGTGTACAAGAAATATATGTACAATTAAATGTGCTGCTCAGTTCAATGTGCTGTGCAAATCAATGTTTTGTACATTTCAATGTGAGGTACAAAGTAGAATCTGTTGTGCAATTCAATATAATAGAAAACTTAGGACAGCACTGTACATAGCTGATTGGTGATGTTATACCCCAGCCCCTCTGTTCAGGGATGGGTTTTCCAGTTTGACAAAGATGGTTTCTTTAACCCCTCTGTCAAACCACCAAATCCCTGTGCTTTTCCAACCTACAAACACACTCAGACAGAAACTCATCCACCCCAAGGATCCTACACGCAAACTTAAACAGAACAATATTATATATGCTATTCAATGCAATGAGAACTGCACAGATCTGTACATTGGCGAGACAAAACAACCACTTCACAAACGGATGGTCCAACATAGGAGGTCTAACACCTCAGGCCAAGACTCAGCTGTATATCGACACCTAGAGGACAAGGGACAATCCTTTGATGATAACAAAGTACATATTTTGGACAGGGAGGACAGGTGATTTGAAAGAGGGGTTAAAGAAGATATCTTTGTCAAACTGGAAAACCTATCCCTGAACGAGTGGGTGGGTTAGACACAACCTATCAGCTATGTACAGTGCTGTCCTAATATCTCTACACCGGTGTCTCCACAACAGTTCACACATCCATTCATGCAAAGATAAGACTAATGATCTTCTCATTACCTCTATGACTCTTAACGACCCTCATGTGATTGTTATACATTTAAACAACTCACAGAGTTTACAAGCCGGAAAGCTACCCACCATGGATCAGAACTGAAGAAGCCTCTGTGATGAGTAGCAAAATGTCTCTAGACAGCACAGCAAGTCCAGTTGCCTTGATTTACTGCTGCTTGATATACAATGAGATGGATGACTGAGAACATTCATAGACATCACAATGAATTGTACAGTACACTGAATTATACAGCAGATTGTATTGCAGAACACATTGAGTTGCACAACACATTGAATTGTACAGTACCTTAAATGATACTGTATATTTAATTGTACACACATTCAATTGTACATATTGAATTGTATGTCACATTGAATTTGTACAACATGTTGAATTGTACATCACATTGAATTGTACATTTAGGTGAATAGCACAGCAGATTCGGAAACATAGAAACAAAGAAAACCTACAGCACAATACAGGCCCTTCGGCCCGCAATGCTGTGCCAAAGATGTCCTTACCTTAGAAATTACCTAGGGTTATCCATAGCCCTCTACTTATCTAAGTTCCATGTACCCATCCAGGAGTCTCTTAAAAGACCCTATTGTACCTTATTGAAAATTAAAGTCAATGACATCCACTGCTTGTCCTTTGTCCACCGTGCTTGTTAATTCCTCAAAGAACTCTAACAGATTTGTCAGGCAAGATTTCTCTTTTATGAAAACCATGCTGACTTTGAATTAATTTATCATTAGTCTTTAAGTACCTTGAAACCTCATCCTTAAAAGAGACTCCAATACTTTCCCTACCACTAAGGTTAAGCTAACTGGCCTATAATTTCCTCTCTTTTGTCTTCTTCCCTTCTTAAAAGTGGAGTGACATTTGCAATCTTCCAGTCCTCCAGGACCATGCCAGAATCAAGTGATTCTTGAAAGATCATGACCAATGTATCCATTATCTCTTCAGCAACCTCTCTCAGGTCTCTGGGATGTAGTCCATCTGGTCCAGCTGACATATCCACCTTCAAACTTTTCAGTTTGCCAAACACTTTTTTCTTTGTAATAGCAATGGCACTCACTCCTGCTCCCTGACACTCACGGACCTCAGGCACACTGTTTCTGTCTTCCACAGTGAAAACACATGCAAAGTGCTCATTAAGTTTATCTGCCTTTTCATTGTGCTTGATTACCAGCATAATTTTCCAGTGGTCTGGTATTCACTCTCACCTCCTTTTACTTTTTATGTAACTGAAAAAGCTTTTCATATCCCGCTTTAAAATTTTGGCTAGACCACCCTTACATTTCATCTTTTCCCTTCTCATAGCTTTTTTAGTTGCCTTTTGTTGGATTTTAAAAACTTCCCAATCAACTTACTTCCCAATCACTTTACGAAGGAAAGGGCTACCTTATATACCCTTTCCTCGGCTTTTATGCAGTCCTTAACTTCTTTTGTCAGCCACAGTTACCTACCCTTGCCATTTGAGAACTCCTTCCTGCATGAATAATTGTATCTTTTACTTTCGGTAAACCTTTGATATACGAGAATTGAATTTTTTGTTTGGGTATTGTTCAGTCTAGGTTGGAATATAAATAACCTTGAAACTAATTGGAGTCATCACCAGGTTTTTTGGGGGGTTGTCCGTAGTTTGTAGACTTTCTATTGGTCAGTTTTCTTTCTTTGGGAGGTGGGTGGGGTTATGGTTTCTTTCCCAGAAGCTGTTTTCGAATTTTTAGCCAACTTCCTTGCTTGGTTACCATTTCTCAAAGTTTATGGCTTGGGTTTTAACTTATATTTTAACCTTTCCTTTAAATAATATTAAAATTAGACCAAACTATTAATTTACTCAGTTTTAATGTAAAAGGATTAAATCACCTTGTTAAACGTAATCAGATTTTTGCTTATATTAAGAAATTTAAGGTCCCTATTATTCTTTTCGCAAGAAACTCACATATGTAAATGTGATAATCTATGTTTTTTTAGCCGTTGGAATGGACCTCGCTTTCACTCTTCTTTTCAGGCCAAATCTAGAGCCGTTTCAATTCTTATAGGTGATACACTTTCCTTTGTCCAACATAAAGTAGTGTGTGATGCTAATGGATGTTTTGTTATAGTTTCAGGAAAACTAGATAATAAATTAATAGTATTTGCCAATGTGTATGCCCCAAATGTAGATAACCCAGGATTCTTTGAATTCTTGTTTTCATTTTTACCAGATCTGAATCCTTATTCTTTGGTGATGGAAGGAGATTTTAACTGTTGGATAGACCCAATTTTATACCGATCATCTTCGAAACCAGCGTCTCTCAATGAACGAGCTTTGTTTATTCAATCCTTTTTATTGAAGTGTGGTGTAGTTGATGTTTGGCATTTTTTATATCCTTTAGGTAGGGAGTATTCATTTTTTTCCTATGTTCATCACACATATTCCAGGATTGATTCTTTTTATCGATAGTCAAATGATTTCATCAGTTCATTCCTGTAAATATAAAATGATTGCTGTTTCAGATCATGCTCCTATATTTTCATCTTTAAAACTCCCTGGTCTTCCTCAAAGTAACAGATTTTGGCATTTTAATACAACTTTGTAACCTAATAAGGAATTTTAAAAATTTCTAGAGAAGTATATTATTTTGTTTTTTGAAGAGAATAAAAAAGAAGAGACTTCTAATCTTATTATATGGGATATGTTCAAGGCCTATATTAGAGGACAAGGTATTTCTTATACTGTGAGTGTTAAGAATAAAGCTAATAAAGAAACAATTAGCCAATCAGTTAAAACAATTAGATCAAAAATATGCTATAGCTCCAGATCCTGTTTTATATAAAAGACGTGTCGAAGTTAAAACTAAATATGATCTTCTGTTAATATATCCAATTGAAACTCAACCTCTTAAGGATAAAACTCAATTTTACATTCACAGAGATAAATCAGGCAAAATATTGGCCAACTAATTAAAAACTTCTGTAGTTAAATGACAAATTAAAGAAATTTGCAAAACTAATGGTGATAGGACAACTGATTACTCTGAAATAAGTGATACCTTTAGAGAACTTTATTCTAAACTTTTTAGTTCTGATTCCCCTAAAGATAATACTGTAATAAGTAATTTTCTAAATCAATTAAATATCCTTGCACTTTCTGCAGATAATTGCAAACAGATGGATCAACCCACTTCTTATGAGGAAATGGCTGAGGTTATACATTCATTACACTCGGGGAAGGCTCCGGGTCCAGATGGATTTTCTAGAGAATTTTATAAGGCTTTTTCTTCATTAATTATACCGCAGATACACTTAGTCTTTTTGGATTCTTTCAAATTGGGTAGTTCGCCTCAATCTTTTTATGAAGCTTCTATTTCGCTTATCCTAAAAAAGAACAAGGATCCAACTGAATGCTCTTCATATAGGCCAATTTTATTACTTAATGTAGATACTAAAATTCTTTCTAAAGTTCTGGCTTGTAGGATTGAAAATATTTTACCTTCTATTATTTCTGATGATCAGTCTGGATTTATTAAAACCTGACATTCCAATTTTAATATACGCCGCATATTAAATGTTACTTACTCTCCTCAGGAGATATCAGAATGTGTGATATCCTTAGATACTGAGAAGGCCATTGATTGGGTTGAATGAAATTATTTATTTAAAACCTTAGAAAAATTTAATTTTGGACCAGATTTTATTCAATGGATTAAATTATTTATCTCCCTCTGCTCAGATTCTTATTAATTTTCAAAATTCCAAACCATTTAGACTTCACCATGGAACTAGACAAGGCTTTCCATTGAATCCTTTGCTTTTTGATTTTGCTTTAGAACCCCTGGCCATTGCTTTTTGAGAATCTAATGATATCTGTGGTATTTTAAGGAGAGGTATTACCCACAAGATCTCGCTTTACGCTGATGATATATTCTTTTCATGTCTAATGTTGAGACCCCGTTACCTTGTGTACTTTCTTTACTCCCCCGTTTTAGCCAGTTTTCAGGATATAAATTGAACCTACATAAGAATGAATTATTTCCTTTAAATAATTTGGTGTCAATTAATACTGATCTCCCTTTTAGGATTGTAAGGAAACAATTTACTTATTTGGGTGTAACAATCACTAAGAATTACAAACACCTGCTTAAAGAAAATTTTCTTACTTTATTGAACCATGTAAAAATTATATTTTTAAATTGATCACCTCTTTCAATATCATTGATTGGATGAAATAATTCTTTTAAAATTGATATTCTACCTAAATTTATATATCTTTTTCAGGCTTTACCTGTTTTTATTCCTAAATCCTTTTTTGACTCTCTTGAATCTATTTTATCCTCCTATATATAGAAAAATAAACGTTCTCATTTAAATAAAGTTCATCTTCAAAAACCTAAAAAGTCTGGAGGTTTAGCCTTACCTAATTTTAGGTTTTATTACTGGGCAGTTAATGTATGATATCCTACATTTTGGATAGACTGTATTAATCATGCAGACTGTCCGATATGGGTTTCTTTAGATGCTAATTCAGTTAATAATTTTTTTATTATTTCTCTTCTTGGACCCTCACTTCCTTTATTTGTAAGTAAACTAACTGATAGTTTAATAGTTAAACATACTCTGAGGATCTGGATACAATTTAGAAAACATTTTGGTTTATTGAGGTTTCCCCTTTCTAATCCCATTTATTCTAATTTTTCTTTCAATTCTCCATGACTGATTTAGCTTTTAAAGAATGGGACAGGTTGGGTATTAAATGTTTTCGAGATCTGTTTGTTGGAGGAAATCTTTTTTCATTTGAACAATTGTTAGCTAAATATAACCTACCCAAAACTCACTTTTTTAGATATCTACAAATCAGAGACTTTCTAAGATCTCATTTATGCACATTTCCTATAAGCTCAGATAAGAACTTCCTAGATGTAATTTTTAATTTGACACCTTTTTATAATGGTTCAATATCTAATATTTAAGGTATGTTACTGGAAATGAGGAATGTTCCTTTAGACAAAATTAAGAATCTCTGGGAACAAGACCTACAGACATCAATATCTGAGGAAAGGTGGAATGAAATTTTTAAACTGGTTAATACTTTATCACTATGTGCTCACCATTCCTTCATACAATTTAAGGTGGTACATAGAGTCCATATGACTAAAGATAAGCTATCTCATTTTTATTTGGATATATCTCCCTACTGTGACAGATGCAACAATGGAGAAGCTTCAGTAATTCATATGTTTTGGAGTTGTCCATATCTTGAAACTATAGGAAGGAAGTTTTTCAAACTTTTTCTTTACTTTTCAAAGTCAATTTTAAGCCTAATCCTCTGGTGGCCCTATTCGGTATTGTTGCAGGACAAGATATCAAGTTAAAAATATCTAATTTACATATTTTGGCCTTTAGCTCTCTTATAGCTAGGAGAGCGCTTTTGTGTAAACGGAAAGATGTTTCTCTTCCTACTCATGCTCAACGGTTATGTGACATTATGTCATGTTTAGATTTAGAGAAGATTCATGGTTCAATTTCTGAATCTTGTCTAGACTTTCAAACATTGTGGGGACCCTTTCTGAATTATTTTTAAAACTCTCAAAACCCTCAATTCGTTGTTTAAATTTAGAGATTGGCTATTATTAATTTTTATTATAGACGAAGGTATTTTACCTTTTTTTCTCCTTAATAAACAGCTTCGGTCTTGGTAGGGGTTAGACTCTTTTTTTGTAATAAATTAGTATATTTCAATATAACTGTGACTAACCTGCATGAATATGGGGTAATGAGATTGTTATTATAAATAGATATAATATAATTGGTAGTTGTTTTTTTTCGACCTTTATATATACTTTCTTGAACTCAGTATTCTTCTATGTAGAAACCAATAAAAAATATTGAAAGATTGAATATTACATTGAATTGTACAGTGTATTGGATTATACATCACATTCAAATGTAGAGTACATTGAATTGTACATCCTATTGAAGTGTACAGTACATTGAATTATATCATAGATCGAACTGAACAGCATGTTGAGTTGAACAATACGTTCAGTTGTACAACGCATTGAATTGTGAAACACAGAATTCTACAACACATTGAATAGTGTGTTGGTTGTCTGTTGTTTCTGATGATGATGTTTGATGTTTGTCTTTGCAGCTCAATAAACTTGTGTTCTGTGGTGTCTCTGCAGTCTGATTCTAGAAAGGCATGAACATTGACATTTAGTACATGTACCGTCTGGCTACTGTTGGAGTTACTTCTGTGGCCATTTTTCTCCTCTCTTGAGCTGCAACCTATCTGAAGTTTGTTGGAGGCTTTTCTTACCAGGGCATGACATCCAGTCCAGTCCTGATCACTCCGCTCATGCTGCTTAGGTACAATGTAAGCATATGTGAGGGTGGCTTTCACACAGTCCTTAAACCTCTTACAATTCCCCCCCACCCACATCTGTCTCTTCTTCCTTATGACAGCTGTCCATATAGCAATTGTTTGGGTACTCTGCAAACTTTCATGCCCTGTCCACCGAGTCTGGCCTTGAGGGATCATTGCTTCTATGTCTGTGCTCTCTTCTCTTTCAAGGACTTCCAGGTTGGTGACAGAATCCTGCCAACGGATGCTCAGGGTGGATCTCAGGCTACATATTTGGAAAGGTTCCAGCATTTTAAGGTGCTGGCTGTATACAGCCCATGTTTCACTGCTAAGGAAGATTACTTTGTACACTTTGAGCTTCATGGCTTTTTGGACGTTATGCTGGTTTGGTACCTGTGAACGCAAGTGCATCACATTGAATTATATAGTATGTTGAATTATACATTACGTTGAAATGTACAACACAGTGAATTATACAACACATTGAATTGTACATCATGTTCACAAGATCACAAGACAAAGGAGCAGAAGTATGCCATTCGGCCCATCGAGTCTGCTCCGCAGCTCCCCCATGAGCTAAACTATTCACCCATCTAGTTCCAATTTCTGGCTTTTTCCCCATATCCCTTGATACCCTGACTAATTAGATACCTGTCAATCTCCTCCTTAAACACCCTCAATGATCGGGCCTCCACAGCTGTATGTGGCAACAAATTCCACAAATCCATGACCTTCTGGCTAAAAAAATTTCTCCTCATCTGTGTTTTAACTGCGTAACCTCTAATTCTAAGACTATGGCCTCTTGTCCTGGACTCACCCACCAAGGGAAACAACCTTTCCACATCTACTCTGTCCAACCCTTTCAACATTTGAAATGTTTCTATGAGATCCCCTCTCATTCTTCTATTCTCTAATGAATACAGTCCAAGAGCTGACAAACACTCCTCATATGTTAGCCCCTGCATTCCAAGAATCATCCTCGTAAATCTTCTCTGAACTCTTTCCAACATCAATACATTCTTTCTAAGATAGGGGGCCCAAAACTGCACACAGTATTCCAAATGAGGTCTCACTAATGCCCCATAGAGCCTCATGAACATCTCCTTACTCTTATACACTATTCCTCTTGAAATGAATGCCAACATAGCATTCGCTTTCCTTACTGCTGATCCAACTTGGTGGTTAATCTTTAGAGTATCTTGCACGAGGACCCCCAAGTCCCTTTGCACTTCCGATTTTTGAATTTTCGCACCATCTAAATAATAATCTGCCCGATTATTTCTTCTTCCAAAACGTACAACCATACATTTGTCACGTTGTATCTCATCTGCAATTTCTTTGCCCACTTTCCTAAACTGACTAAGTCTCTCTGCAACCTTTCTGTTTCTTCAACATTTCCTGCTCCTCCACCTATCTTGGTGTCATCCGCAAACTTAGTCACAAAACCATTTAATCCATAATTCAAATTATTGATATACATTGTAAAAAGAAGCGGCCCCAACACCGACCCCTGTGGAACACCACTAGTAACCGGCAACCAATCAGAATAGGATCCCTTTATTCCCACCCTTTGCTTTCTGCCTATCAGTCAATGCTCCACCCATTTCAATATCTTTCCTATAATTCCATGGACTCTCATCTTGTTAAGCAGCCTCATATGCGGCACCTTATCGAAGGCCTTTTGAAAATCCAAATACACAACATCCACAGCCTCTCCCTTGTCAATCTTATTCGAGATTACCTCAAAAAATTCCAACAGGTTGGTGAGGCAGGATCTTCCCTTCATGAAACCATGCTGGTTTCGGCCTATCTTGTCATGCACCTCGTCCTTGAGGATTGACTCTAATATCTTTCCAACCACCGATGTCAGACTAATAGGTCTGTAATTTTCTTTTTGCTGCCTCCTTCCTTTCTTAAATAGCGGAACTACATTTACGACCTTCCAGTCCTCCGGAACTATGCCAGAGTCTATTGATTCCTGGAAGATCATTTCCAATGCTTCCACAATCTCCAAAGCCACCTCCTTCAGAACCCTTGGGTGCACCTCATCCGGACCAGGAGACTTATCTATTCTTAGTCCACTTAGCTTCCCAAGCACTTTCTCTCTAGTAATCTTGACTGTACCTAATTCTATTCCCTGATACCTCTGGCTATCAGGTATATTGCTCATGTCTTCCACGGTGAAGACTGATGCAAAATACTCATTCAGTTCCTCTGCCATCTCTTTGTTATCTATTATAATTTCTCCAGCATCATTTTCAATCGGTCCCGTATCTACCCTTGTCACTCTTTTACTCTTCATATATTTAAAAAAACTCTTAGTATTCTTTGTTATGTTAATCGCCAACTTCCTTTCATAATTCATTTTTTCTTTCCTAATGACTTTCTTAGTTTCCTTCTGTAAGTTTTTAAAAGTCTTCCAGTCCTCATTTAAATTGTACAAGTCATTGAATTGCACGGCACATTGAATTGAATATCACATTGAATTTTACGGCACATTGATTTGTATATAACATTGAATAGTACAATGCATTGCATTGTACAACACATTGAATTGCTCATGAACAGTGGAATAACGATGATGTCCTTGAAGTCCTCAGGCATGTCTTGGAATAGATGGCTTTGTGGCTAAGTTTGCTGATGATACGAAGATAGGTGGAGAGGCCGGTAGTGCTGAGGAAACAGAGAGTTTGCAGAGAGACTTGGATAGATTGGAAGAATGGGCAAAGAAGTGGCAAATGAAATACAATGTTGGAAAGTGTATGGTTATGCACTTTGGCAGAAGAAATAAACGGGCAGACTATTATTTAAATAGGGAGAGAATTCAAAGTTCTGAGATGCAACGGGACTTGGGAGTCCTCATAGAGGAGACCCTTAAGGTTAACCTCCAGGTTGAGTCGGTGGTGAAGAAGGCGAATGCAATGTTGGCATTCATTTCTAGAGGAATAGAGTATAGGAGCAGGGATGTGATGTTGAGGCTCTATAAGGCGCTGGTGAGACCTCACTTGGAGTACTGTGGGCAGTTTTGGTCTCCTTATTTAAGAAAGGATGTGCTGACGTTGGAGAGGGTACGGAGAAGATTCACTAGAATGATTCCGGGAATGAGAGGGTTAACATATGAGGAACGTCTGTCCGCTCTTGGACTGTATTCCTTGGAGTTTAGAAGAATGAGGGGAGACCTCATAGAAACATTCTGAATATTGAAAGGCATGGACAGAGTGGATGTGGCAAAGTTGTTTCCCATGATGGGGGAGTCTAGTATGAGAAGGCATAACTTAAGGATTGAAGGGCGCCCATTCAGAACAGAGACACAAAGAAATTTTTTTAGCCAGAGGGTGGTGAATGTATGGAATTTGTTGCCACGGGCAGCAGTGGAGGCCAAGTCATTGGGTGTATTTAAGGCAGAGATTGATAGGTATCTAAGTAGCCAGGGCATCAAAGGTTATGGTGAGAAGGCGGGGGAGTGGGACTAAATGGGAGAATGGATCAGCTCATGATAAAATAGCGGAGCAGACTCGATGGGCCGAATGGCTGACTTCTGCTCCTTTGTCTTATGGTCTTATGGTCTTCTTCCTCCTTTACACTCCTCAGGATGCGGTGGAACGCTATGAGTGCTTCTGGGCCTGCTGAGTTAAAGAGCCATTTCTCAGGCAAACTCTGTTAATTTCTAATGAGTTCTTTAAGTCAACAAGCCTACTAGCACTCACAGCGGAAACTGACTTAGACACCAAATTGAACTGTACATCACATTGATTTGTTCGTCACATTGAATTGTACAACACATTGAATTATGTGGCGTGGTGGAGCTTAGGAGACGATGCTGCCTATTGGCAACTCCTTTGCTTTTACCTTTGGAAACAGCTCTATTTCTATCTTTAATATCTGTATTTTCCCCTTTCAGAGTTCTTTTGAAGACCTTGACCTGGAGTTAAATGCTGAATTTGGTTCTTTGCAGGAATGGGACCTGCTTTCGGGGTCTCACGACTGGCCATTATTTGATATACTGTACCAAGGACGCAGCCTAGAAGATTAGTTCACCTTTGGAGTTTCGGGATTTCGTGGCTCTGGAGGTGGGCAGACTGGAGCTTGGTGCCTCTGCAGGGAATCACTGTGTTGTGGGAGACAGAAGATCAAAAGCAGCAAGCTGGCTGCTGGCTGTGTGCCCAGAAACCCGAGTTCTTTGGGCACAGAGCTCGGAAAAAGCAATACGACAGACTTTTAACATCGTAAATCAGAAAGTTGTTTGTTATGTCTCGCTTCTCGCTGTGAAATGAGGACATCTCTTTCTCCCTTATTAGGGAGAGGGAGAAAGCCTGTGGTATGCTGAATTACCGGGTGAATGAGTAGTCTTTGGAGTACTGCAAGTCTGTGTCTTTATCGATGCTTTGCTGCACGATTGAGTGCTCGATGGGGGGGGGGGGGGGCGATGCTTTTTGCTGGTGGGGAGGGGGGATCGTTGTTTTGCTGCTGCTTATGTGTGGGAGGGGTGAGCTGTGGGGGCTTTGGGGTTCTAACATTTAACTGTCATTCATTCTTTGGGGCACTCCTCTGTTTTTGTGGATGTTTGTGAAGAAAAAGCATTTCAAGATGCATGTTGTATACATTTCTCTGACACTAAATGTACCTTTGAGACCTTTGAATTATACACACTTTGACTTGTACAACACATTGAATTATATATCACATTGAATTATACAACACACTGAATTGTACAATACATTGAATTGTACACACATTGAATTGTACAACACATTGAATTGTACAACACATAGGAGAAGATGGCGGCGTGACGGCAGCGCGCGCGGCCTCTCCGGTGAATGAATAATATCTGTTATCTGTCAAGTAGGGGACCGTGCACAATTCTGATTTGATGGAGATGGACGTGAGAGTACGGAGGAACATCTGGAAAACTTCTGAAATGTCCGCTTCGCTGCCACTGCTACTGTGTGGTAACTGGAATCTCTGGAGTAGAAGGCCCTGAAATCCTCGGCTTTGCGTGTTTCAGTGGCTGGGGCGAGGTCGAAGGTGCTTGGCAGAGGATGGCACTCGGGTGGCTGTATCAGAGCGGCTGGTCGGAGGCTCAAAGTTTTCGGACAGGTGGACTCAGTGTCGACTGTGGTCAGCTTGCTTCCAAGGCATCGGCAAGTTGACGGTGCCTGGAGGTTTATGGCAGGGAGTTTCTTCCTTTTGCTGCCTGCGGGGACTCGGGGACTTTGAGACTATTTTTACCGTGCCCATGGTTTGTTCTTCATCAAATTATGGTATTGTTTTGCACTGCGGTAACTATATGTTATAATGATGTGGTTCTGTCAGTGTTAGTCTTTGGTTTGTCCTGTTTTCTGTGATATCACTCCGGAGAAACATTGTATCATTTCTTAATGCATGCATGCATTTCTAAATGACAATAAAAGAGGACTGAGTGTTCTCATAATCTAATTTAATTGTACACACTTAGACTTGTACAACACATTGAATTATATATCACATTCATTATACAACTCATTGAATTGTACAACACATTGAATTGTACACACGTTGAATTGTACAACACATTGAATTATAAGCACGACACATAAAAGTTGCTGGTGAACACAGCAGGCCAGGCAGCATCTCTAGGAAGAGGTACAGTTGACCTTTCGGGCTGAGACCTGATGAAGGTTCAGCAGCAATTTTTATGTGTGTTGCTTGAAATTCCAGCATCTGCAGAATTCCTTGTGTTTGCATTTTTAAAAATACATTGAATTGTACACACTTTGACTTTTACTACACATTGAATTATACAACACATTGAATTGTACAACACATTGACTTGTACAACACAGTGAATTATACATCACATTGAATTATATAACACATTGAATTTTACACACATTGAGTTGTACACACATTGAATTGCACACATTGAATTGTACATCACATTGAATTGTACTCACATTGAGTTGTTCAACACATTGAATTATACATCACATTGCATTGTACACACATTAAATTGTACAACACACAAAATGTTGGAGGAAATCTGCAAAACATGCAACATCTATTGAAAAAAGTAAACATTCGATATTTAAGGCTGAGACCCTTCAGGTCTCGGACCCTAACATCAACTGTTAACTCTTTTCCATAAACCATATAACCAATATAACCATATAACAAATGCTGCCTGTCCTGCTGAGTTCCTCCAGCCTTTTGTGTGTGCGGCTTAGAATTTTCAGCATCTGCAGATTTTCATGTGTTTCTGATATTCTGATGTTAGCTTGCTGTCTTGACTTCCAAATAACTTCTCAAATTCTTTTGCTTCAATCTAGAATGGGAGATTCAGTGATCATAAGACCATAATACATAGGAGAAGAATTGGACAATTCAGCCCATAGAGCCTGCTCCACCATTTCATCATGGCTGATTTATTTTCCCTCTCAACCCTATTCTCCTGCCTTCTCTCCATAACCTTTCATGCCTTGACTAATTGTGAACCTATCAACTTCCGGTTTAAATAAACCCAATGACCTGGCCTCCACAGATGCAATGAATTCCACAGATTCACCACCCTCTGGCCAAAGAAATTCCTCCTCACCTCTGTTCTATACTGACGTCCCTGTATTCTGGGGCTGTGCCCTCTGGTCCTAGGCTCCCCCACTTTAGGAAGCACCCTTTCCACATCCACTCTATCTAGGCCTTACAACATTTGATAGGTTTCAATGAGATTGCCCCCTCATTCCTCTAAATTTCTGCAAGTGCAGGCTGGAACCATCAAACACCCCTCATACAATAACCCTTTCATTCATGAATCATTCCCATGAGCCTCCTCTAGAATCTCTCCAATGTCAGCACATCCTTTCATAGATAAGGGGCCCAAAACTACTCACAATATAGTGATAGGTTTTCCTCGATGATTGACCTTTTGGTTAGAGGTAGCCAAAACATAAACACAAGAGATTGTGCAGATGCTAGAAATCTTAACCAACATGAACGAAATGCTGGAGGAATTCAGCAGGTCAGGTAACATCTATGGGGAAGAATAAAGGGTTAACATTTCTGTCTGAGACCTAATGACTGCTGATGAAGGGTCTCTGTACATGCTTCCAAACTTGCTGAGTTCCTCCAATAATTTGTGTAAGTGGCCAAACCAGATGGGCTTGGAATGTTTTGGAACTGGTTCACACGTTAACCAGGACAACTAAATTTTGTTCTCAGTATCTCATATGAAAGTTTTGTATCTCCCTCATCCTGAAACTTCTGCCCCAACATCTACAAACAAAAGAAAATCTGCAGATGCTGGAAATCCAAGCAACATACACAAAATGCTGGAGGAACTCAGCAGGCCAGCCAGCAAAATTCACTGGAATAATAAATAGTGCAGGTCCACAATTCATTATCCGAAATTCTGAAAACCAAACAGCTCCGAAAACCGAAGTTTTTCTCATGGACTGTGGAGCTTGTCGTAACAAGGCTGACGTCACTCAATTCAAGTTAATTGCTGGCCTTGAACAACGTGCATTTATCAGTGAGCAAGAGATTATGGCAGTTTACTCAGTTAAAGAGAGATTGCTTAGACATAAACCTATGTTAATGAGACAAATGACACTTGAAGAAGTCTTTAAAATCGCCGTCTGTCGTAGTGCTGCTTCATAACTTGAGAATCCTGATCCTGGCCCATCAGGTACCTGTGGAGGTTTTAGCTTTGTTTGCCAGATGTAATGCAATTTAACTAGAGGTACCTGTATGTATTTAGCTTAGTTTGAACCTGTGTATATCCCAGACTATTTGCATTCTACATTTATTCCAATAACTCGCTTACCATGTGTTTGATTTGGTTTGTTGGAAGCTGTATATTTTTATGTTTTATTGAATGTTTTTGTTAGAAATAAAATGTACTCGTGTATTTAAGATCTGTTAGGTGAGTTTTTGGGTAGATGATTCATTTACACTGAAATGACTCTGGCCACCAGTCTTCTGTTTGACAAAGTACTGTGGATTGAGTCCACAGCAATGCATTTCCTAAAAGCTGTGAATATCGCGATACTAGCCAGACACTGCAGATGGAAATGTGATGTTTACAGGTAGTTTCGAAGACATTATTATCTATACTTCATAGATATGAATTGCCTTCTATGTTAGCACGTAAAATACCAAATAAATGTATTATGGATTTTAACTTGCATTCCTAAAAGCTGTGGATACCAGCCTCAGACATGTTGGCGTCGGAAGGAAAGTATGAAGTCAGAAGGTGTGATGTTTTGTATGTAGATTCAAAAGGAAGCGTTGTTCATGCATTGTCTGTAACTTTGTAAGTAGCGATTGCCTTTCATGTTTAGCATATAAATATCGAGTCCACAATGGTCTAGCATACCTTTCTACCGAAAGCGTCTCCGTCCATATGATGCCTGTTGTACCTTGTTGTGTTGAATAAGGAAGCTGCTTTGTATCTACCAGTGATTCTGTCTCTCCAGTGATTTCATCCATGCTACAGCAGTCTATAATTATCCCACTATTTCATTCATCAGTATATTACTCTATAAATAAACTGTAATAGTATTTGTAAAAGAGCGCGGATCAGGAAAACCAAGAAGTTCTTTCTCCAGCACTCGTTGTTTGAGCTTGTATAGACTTTTTTTTCTTGTCATTATTCCCTAAACAATACAGTATAAAACTATTTACATAGCATTTACATTGTAATAGGTATTATAAGTAACCTAGAGATGATTTAAAGTATACAGGAGGATGTGCGTAGGTCCAGAGCTCCCCCAGGTCCTAAAGTCCACCGGCACTGAAACAGGTTAATTATCAATATAATTAGCAATTTTATGAAATCCGAATAACTTTGAATTCTGAAATGCAATTGGCCCCAAGGATTTCGGATAAGGGATTGTGGACATGTATTAAATACCATAGGTTCCGTGTTCTGCTCACTTAAATGACAAAAATCCAGTGGCCAACAGTAAATGGCTGCTTTAAATATTCATCTCGGACTTTTGTCCTATTAACCCTTTAATTTGAAATACTGAAACATAATAAAGCCAACAGTCACTGAGAACAATTAATATCTTTTTCCTCTCTGTTGGAGCTACAAGAGGAAATCAGAGACTTGCAATTACATCGCGCCTTCCTTAGCACCAATCAAGAGATCTCAAAATAATTTACAGTCAAAGAAATGCTTTAAAAATGGAGAGGTTATATTAGCAGTGGAAATACAGTATTCATGTTGTGCGCAATGAAGACTTGTGTACAAATACTGTAACTATGACCAGATAATGTTAGTATTACTGGGAGTTAAAGGACTCATATAAACTGTGATCTCAGGAATAACTCATCAAAATGCTGCAATAGATCTTTTTCTATGTGAAGGAACAAGAGTTTCTCTTTGGATTAACATTTCATTGGAATAACAGTGGGGAACACACTATGGTGCTACATTGGCATGTCAGCCTCGATGTTAGTGGTGAAGACCCTGGTGTGAGATTTGGATGTGGAACCATCTCACTCTGAGGTGAGAGTGTTCTGAAGGGAGGTACAGCTGACAAGAATGACTGTGAGGTGAGAGTGAGAGGTGAGAGAGTGAGAGTGAGAGAACCTTCTCACTCTGAGGTGAGAGTGTTCTGAAGGGAGGTACAGCTGAGAAGAATGACTGCACTTCTTCCATGATATTTCAGTCCAGCAATTTCCTAATAGTTAACTATGTGGAAGTTCCTCAGATTGGAGTGTGAAATTTAACTAGAAAACAGCTTTAAAATCAGCAAGTACTTCAATCACATATGATGTAAATTGAGCATGAATGTTATTTTTAACAAAAGTGAACGAGAAAGGAGATTTTTTATATATTTCCCAGAAAATCACATGAATAAATCGTCTTCTGCATTTACAAAGCCAGATAATCTTTGCTGCATATAAATAATATCTGAGAATGAATATTTTCTATTCTATTCACCATCAGTCCAATGCTACAGAGCCATGGGACCATCAAGAAGCCATTCTTATACTGAATGTAGAATAAGAACATAAGACCATAAGACAAAGGAGCAGAAGTCGGTCATTCAGCCCATCGAGCCTGCTCCTCCATTTTATCATGAGCTGATACATTCTCCCATTTAGTCCCACTCCCCCGCCTTCTCACCATAACCTTTGATGCCCTGGCTACTCAGATACCTATCAATCTCTGCCTTAAATACACCCAGTGACTTGGCCTCCACTGCCACCCGTGGCAACAAATTCCATAGATTAACCACCCTTTGGCTAAAAAAATTTCTTCACATTTCTGTTCTGAATGGGCGTCCTTAGAATCCTTAAGTCATGCCCTCTCGTATTAGACTCCCCCATCATGGGAAACAACTTTGCCACATCCACTCTGTCCATGCCTTTCAACATTCAAAATGTTTCTGTGAGGTCCCCCCTCATTCTTCTAAACTCCAAGGAATACAGTCCAAGAGCGGACAAACGTTCCTCATATGTTAACCCTCTCATTCCCGGAATCATTCTAGTGAATCTTCTCGGTACCCCCTCCAAAGTTAGCACATCCTTTCTTAAATAAGGAGACCAAAACTGCCCACAGTACTCCAAGTGAGGTCTCACCAGCGCCTTATAGAGCCTCAATATCACATCCCTGCTCCTATACTCTATTCCTCTAGGAATGAATGCCAACATTGCATTCGCCTTCTTCACCACCGACTCAACCTGGAGGTTAACCTTAAGGGTATCCTGTACGAGGACTCCCAAGTTCCATTGCATCTCAGAACTTTGAATTTTCTCTCCATTTAAATAATAGTCTGCCCGTTTATTTCTTCTGCCAAAGTGCATAACCATACACTTTCCAACATTGTATTTCAATAACCAGACACTTTCCAACATTGTATTTCAATGGGATTAATGAGTTGGCAGGGAGATGATGTACTGAATGGCCTCCTTCAGAAGAAAATATAGTATATTTATATTTATACATAGTTAAATACAGACACAAATGGTTCATTTGTCAGCCTTTGTGTGTAGTTTTTCATTGATTCTATTGTTTTCTTTGTTTACTGTGAATCCTTGCAAGAAATGAATCTTGGGTGAGTAGATGGTGACATACAGTATGTACTTTGTTAATAAATTTACTTTGAACTTTGATGTCAATGATATGGATCTGGTCTTCAAACAAACAGCCAATATTTATTCTTACATTCACCTATTTATCTACATACAAAAAACAACTTGTAATGGCCAATGAATCTACCTATCTGGTGGATTTTTGGGATTTGGGAAGAAATTGGAGGACTTGGGGAAAACCCACACAATCATGTGGAGAATTGAACCCAGCCTTTGGGTATGGCGAGGCAGCAGAACTCTTAGCCACAACATTGTGCTGCCTACTTCCTCAAATGGTATACATCCTGCTGAGCATTTGGTTCTCTTTCCATAACATCAGTCCCCATTCTTCCTTTCATTGTATTTCCATTTTTCACTCTTGGTTCTACTTACACCCTGTCTTTGACAGTGGTTACACTTCATGAGGAGTTTGAGGATATTTGTTATGCGATCAAAAACTCTAGACAATTTTCTACAGGTATTTGGTGGTAACTGGTTGACAGGTTTACGTCACTGCCTGGTGTGGAGGCTTCATTACACAGGGTCGCAAGAGGTTGCAGAGGGTTGCACAATCAGCCAGCTGCATCACAGGCACAAGCCTCCCCACCATTGAGAATATCTTCAAAAGGCAGTGCCTCAAGAAGGCAGCATCCATTATTCAGGACACTCAACAACTTCTCATTACCATCATCAGAGAGGAGGTACAGGAGCTGGAAGACCCACACTTAAAGCTTCAGAGACAGCTTTATCCTCTCTGCCGTCAGGTTTATAAATGGTCCATAAGTCTATGATCACTACGTTGCTATTCCTTTCCTGTACTGCTTGTTTATGTTTGTCACTTATAGTGATTTCTATGTCTTGCACTGTACTGTTGCCAGAAAACACACATTTCACAGCATACGTCGGTGAGAATAAACCTGATTGTGAGTTCCCTGTGTATTCTGGATTCTAAAATCAACTTTGTTACTTTTTCTTCTAGTTGTGCTCTTTCTAGTAAAGAATGTGTATACTTTATTTAATTTACGTTTTTATTGTGGATGCTGCTTATCTGATGCTGTGTGCCTGTGATGCTGCTATAAGTCAGTTTGTCATTTCATTTGTGTATACATGTATGCACTCGTGTAGATGGCAAAGAACACAACACTAACTTCGGACTTTGACTCTAGATTCCAACATCTGCAGTTTCTTGTGTCTCCAACAATGAGTTCAATCCTGATAACTGAGATAGGAACATGCAGTATAGCTTTTCTTCTCTTTTAAAACAGTGACTGAAATGCCAAAAAAAAATTTAATACTGAAGAGATCATGAAGAGATCATAAATGGCCGTAATTTCTCAGTAACTTAAAATCAAACAAAGTTAATACAAAAGGAAGCCATTTAGCCCACCATGTGTGTGACAGTTGAGAAGTGGTTATCTAGTCTAATCCCACCATTAAACCTTGTAGACATTTAGTTGTTGAGGTACACAAGCAGACACACTATGACATTCGTAATATTTTGATTTGCAATATTACTTCATGATAAGCACAGGACTCACACTAATTTGCCAAAGGAAGTATTTGAGCCAGTGGCAACTGCACCTTTCCAAGGTAGAGAAGATCAATCGCTGAAGTAGAAGAATGTTCACAGAGTCACACAGAACTGGATAGGACAGTGGGATAAATTTAGAATTAATCTCGCAAAAATCGCCACAGATACTGAATGGTTTCTGTCAATGTTCTCCGTTCCTTTGTTACATTGTGTTTAATGTAACAATTGATATTTCAATGACCAGATCTATTGCCATCCTTTTTCTGGTCTGTTTTCATTCATTATTCCTTAATCATCAGCTGGCGATAAAAAGCTGGAAACAAACAAAATAAACGATCTCTTTTAACCTTTACATTAAAAGACATAAAAAATTTTACCACTGTTCTCTGAACTAAATGCGCAATTTACAGTATAACGTGCATGTTAAATTCAGTTCTTGAAAAGTAATTCCAGGAAAGAGATTAAAGACCTCAGGAACATGGTATCATGACCATCACAGGCAAGAATGTTCACCAACATCTCTACTTCCTCAAGAGGCAAAAGAATTCAGGCAATTTTTATTGATGCACTGTAGAAAGCATCCTATCTGGATGCATAATGGTTTGATATGCAATTGCTCGGCACATGACCTCAAGAAAATGTAAAGAATTGTGGACACAGTGTGGAAAACACATGACCCCAACCTCTGTGGAGTCTGCCTATTCTTCTCATTGTCTCACTGAAACAGCTAGCAGAGTCAAACACTTCTCCCATTCTAGACGTTCCCTCTTCTCCCCTTTTCCATCAGATATAAGATACAAAAGCCTGAAAGCACGGACCACCAGGCTCAAGGACAGCTTCAAACCGACCATTATAAAATCATTGAATGTACCATAAGGTGGCTCGACGTCGCAATCTACCACATTATTATCTTACACCCTATTGTTTGCCTGCATTGCACTTTCTCTATTGTTACGCTATTCTGTATAGTTATTGTTTTATGTTATTCTACCACAGTGCACTGTGTAACGATTTGATCTGTTTGACCAGTAAGCAAGACAAGCTTTTCACTGTATCTCAGTACATGTGACAATAATAAACCAATTCCAATTGATTCCAAGGGATACACATTTCAGAACTAAAACTGAGCAGATGTACTTGACAAGGAAGTAAGACAATCTATCAACATGACAGCTGAAACTCTGACAAACTTCAGGATGGGTCCAGTCTTGGGCGAAATTAAATCTTACAGGCTTGGGGTGGGGGTTACAGGAGTATGTTACACCTGTACACTTCTCTGCACCAGCGGCTTTCTGGCTTTGCAGTTCTGTCAGCAGCAGTTCCTTTAGCTTGGGGTCTCAGGAATTAGTTTGAGCTTCGCACTTGATGACAGCAATTTGTTTGGGCAACTGCACTGCTTGAGCAAATTTTTAATGAGATACGCATGATGAATGGATTTACCCACGGATGTAATGAACCCCCGATGTTGCCAAAGTGACCCAATTTCAGGTACCACCCTGAAGGCATCCTAAGAACCTGGATAGATACCCTTCGGCCAAAATGCAAGCTCGCGTTAGAATGAAAAGCTCAGCCGCCTGAGCAGACGTCCCTTGGGGAAGGGTTCCTACTTCCAGAGTATCAAATGGAGTCACTATCGCACAGCCTGCCAGTACGGTATGGTCATTAGGTTTGCAAGAGGAGCCGTCTGTAAAGAGCATTAAGTCTGGGTGGTTACGGGTACAGTAGACGTAACGATCTCCACTGCTCTTACACAGTCATGGGGTTCTGAGAACTCTTTTAACAGGTGTTCTTTTAAAAGTCAAATTCGACTTGCCAAATAACGTGGCTTCGAATCAAGTTGAGGAGCAGAATTACGGCATGAAGTGTCAGTACAGGACAGGCATGGTCTAGTATTAACAGGACAGGCATGGTGTAGTATTAACAGGACAGGCATGGTGTAGTATTAACAGGACAGGCATGGTGTAGTATTAACAGGACAGGCATGGTGTAGTATTAACAGGACAGGCATGGTCTAGTATTAACAGGACAGGCATGGTCTAGTATTAACAGTGCAGACATGGTGTAGTATTAACAGTGCAGACATGGTGTAGTATTAACAGTGCAGGCATGGTCTAGTATTAACAGGACAGGCATGGTGTAGTATTAACAGGACAGGCATGGTGTAGTATTAACAAGACAGGCATGGTCTAGTATTAACAGGACAGGCATGGTGTAGTATTAACAGGACAGGCATGGTCTAGTATTAACAGGACAGGCATGGTGTAGTATTAACAGGACAGGCATGGTGTAGTATTAACAGTGCAGACATGGTGTAGTATTAACAGGACAGGCATGGTCTAGTATTAACAGGACAGGCATGGTGTAGTATTAACAGTGCAGACATGATGTAGTATTAACAGGACAGGCATGGTCTAGTATTAACAGGACAGGCATGGTGTAGTATTAACAGGACAGGCATGGTCTAGTATTAACAGGACAGGCATGGTGTAGTATTAACAGGACAGGCATGGTCTAGTATTAACAGGACAGGCATGGTGTAGTATTAACAGGACAGGCATGGTGTAGTATTAACAGGACAGGCATGGTGTAGTATTAACAGGACAGGCATGGTCTAGTATTAACAGGACAGGCATGGTGTAGTATTAACAGGACAGGCATGGTCTAGTATTAACAGTGCAGACATGGTGTAGTATTAACAGTGCAGGCATGGTCTAGTATTAACAGGACAGGCATGGTCTAGTATTAACAGGACAGGCATGGTCTAGTATTAACAGTGCAGACATGGTGTAGTATTAACAGGACAGGCATGGTGTAGTATTAACAGGACAGGCATGGTGTAGTATTAACAAGACAGGCATGGTGTAGTATTAACAGGACAGGCATGGTCTAGTATTAACAGGACAGGCATGGTGTAGTATTAACAGGACAGGCATGGTGTAGTATTAACAGTGCAGACATGGTGTAGTATTAACAGGACAGGCATGGTCTAGTATTAACAGGACAGGCATGGTGTAGTATTAACAGTGCAGACATGGTGTAGTATTAACAGGACAGGCATGGTGTAGAATTAACAGGACAGGCATGGTCTAGTATTAACAGGACAGGCATGGTGTAGTATTAACAGGACAGGCATGGTCTAGTATTAACAAGACAGGCATGGTGTAGTATTAACAGGACAGGCTTCTCGACCATTAGCGCTGTTGCAGCCACCGCCCTTAAACATCCCGGCATTCTTCTAACCACTGGAGGGAACAGGATGGAATAATAAGCTGCTGGTCTTCGAAAGCCACTATGTACTTGGGTTAATACCGTACTTGCGAAACCCTCCTTTTCATTCACGTACAGCTGAACGGTTTGTTGTAGTCGGGCAATTCCAAATCGGGGGTCAGCACTGTGGTATCTTTTAGTGCCCTGTAAGCCCACTCCATATCCTCAGCCCATTGTATGGTGTCAGGTGCAGCCTGTGTTACTGTGACTCACAAGGCACATTGTCGTGGTATTCAGGTTCCCAATGTCAGCTGTAATTCATTCCCAGGAAAGCCACCTGCTAACAGGTCTGGAAGCGTGCACAATGGTAATCACGCTCCAGCCCCAATCGGCACGTTCCCTTGTTCAGTACATACCCCAGATGTGTTACTGTAGGCTGCCAAAGTTATAATTTTGACAGGGAGCCTCTATGTCCTCTGGTGGCCCAATGATTCAACAATATCGTAGAGTCTTCTCTATAATCAGCCAGTGTCTATGAGGCCAACAATAACTCATCTACATGTTGTAAAGTCATGCTGCCCCTGGGCAGTAGTAAGTTTGCTAGATCATCCCAGACAATCAGGCTTTCTGTACAGTCCTGTGGTAATCTTGTCCACATGCATTGCTGTCCGTTATATGTGAAGGCAAACAGATACTGACTGTCCTCACGCAGAGAAAAAGGCACAGCACAAATCAGTCACTCTATACCAACAGGGCTCCAGAGGGACACAGGCCAGTATCACATTCGTGCCTGGAACCACTGGTGTAATGGACTGTGCTATCTCAATTGAATTGAAATTACTTTATTTCTTACATCCTTCACATATATGAGGAGTAAAAATCTTTATGTTACGTCTCCATCTAAATGTGCAATGTGCAATCATAGTAATTTATAATAAATTATAATAAACAGAACAGTGAATATAACATAGAAATACACTCAGATCAGTGTGAGTTAATCAGTCTGATGGCCTGGTGGAAGAAGCTGTCCCGGAGACTGTTGGTCCTGGCTTTCATGCTGCGGTACCATTTGCTGGACGGTAGCAGCTAGAACAGTTTGTGGTTGGGGTAACTAGGGTCCCCAATGATCCTTCGGGCCCTTTTCTCACACCTGTACTTGTAAATGTCCTGAATCATGAGAAGTTCACAACTACCGATGCGCTGGGCTGTATGCACCACTCTCTACAGAGCCCTGTGATTAAGGGAGGTACAGTTCCCAAACCAGGCAGTGATGCAGCCAGTCAGGATGCTCTCAATTGTGCCCCTGTAGAAAGTTCTTAGGATTTGGGGGCCCATACCAAGCTTCCTCAACCGTCTGAGGTAAAAGAGGCGCTGTGGGCCTTTTTCACCACACAGCTGGTGTGTAGAGACTACATGAGATCCTCAGTGATGTGGATGTCGAGGAACTTGAAGCTGTTTACCCTCTCAACCCCAGATCCATCGATGTCAATAGGAGTTAGCCCATCTCCATTCCTCCTGTAATCCACAACCAGCTCCTTTGTTTTTGCGACATTGAGGAAGAGGTTGTTTCCTTGACACAACTGTGTCAGAGAGATAACTTCTTCCCTGTAGGCCACCTCATTATTATTTGAGACTAGGCCAATCAATGTAGTATCGCCGGCAAATTTAATTAGCAGATTGGAGCTGTGGGTGGCGACACAATCATGGGTATAAAAGGAGTAAAGGAGGGGGCTTAGGATACAGCCCTGAGAGGCACCTGTGTTGAGGGTCAGAGAGGCAGAGGTAAGGGAGCTGACTCCTACTACCTGCTGGCGATCTGACAAGAAGTCCAGGATCCAGCTACACAAGGCAGGGTGAAGGCTGAGGTCTCTAAGCTTCCTGTCGAGCCTGGATGGAATTATGGTGTTGAATGCTGAACTGTAGTCCAAGAACAGCATTCTCACATGAGCATCCTTCTTCTCCAGATGTTTAAGGACGGTATGTAGAGCAGCGGCTATTGCGTCATCTGTTGATTGGTTGTGTCGGTAGGGGAATTGCAAGGGTTATAGCCCACAAATCCTGAACAAACCACTGATCTGGTCTCCCCTGTTTGGGGATGGGTAACATCAGTGTACTGGAAGGGCTCTGTGTATTCACAGAACCCCCTGTTGTAATAACATCTCCATGATGGGTTTAGTACCACTGACAGCTTCTGGAAATGAGTAATATTGTTTGATGGAGGGTAGTCGGGCATTCCCGATGTGGAGCTATGGATTTCACTGATTCTTATGCTGTGTCCACAAGATCCAACCTGTGAATACCTTGTGGGTCGCTCATTTGGGGTGCAGGAGTGGGGTTCTCTCTATGGAATTTATAGTAGGCATGTAATGAAGTTACTTCTATTATTTCTGTATCTGCTCCATCGTAAATCACTCCCCTTTGGTTAGCTGGCATTCTGCATTCCAATACCTTAAATAAAGGTTTCACTGCTAGTGACAGGTAAGGCAGAGAACATAGGACCTCGAGGAGGAGTTCGTCTTGTTTTCTTTTGAGCTGAGCCTCAGCTGCTATTCCCTCAGAGCCAAAGCTTACCCTGTTTGATAAGAATATTAGCCCCCTTTTGCCTTCATATTGATTTGCTTTATTTCGATAATTGTCATTGGGATCTGGATCCCTGAAGGCCACAGTATCAATATAATGCAGTTACTAGTTTACAAGTTCCAATTAAGTCATCCAGAAACTCCCCTGCTTTAATGTCAACTTCAATCTGCTGCCATAGCCAATTTCCCCAGGGAGTTCCGTCAATATGCCATGTATAGAGAGCAGCTGAGTCCTCGAATTTTTCATTTTTTGTAGCATTTTAGTGCGGAGCTCAGGTCGGCTGTTTTCAGGGACTTCAAGATGTAATCCTTCAGAGGTGCGATGAATAAAGGCAGCTCATTTACAAAGTGCTTGGCGTCCCAGCAAATTAACAGGTGAGTTCTCTGCTATAACAAATGTTTCATCATTAAAATAAAATCCCTTATTTTTATTTCAACTGGATTGGACAGGAATTCTATCATAGGGACTCTGGTTATTCCTACAGTCTTAATACTTTTACTGCTTTTAGGTAAAGCCACAGAAAGGTGTACAGACAATACTGTAGCAGCAGAATGGATCAGCACTTGTATTCTCCTGTTATCTGTCTTTATGTCTAACATGGGGTTTTCTAGGGCATTTCTTGAAAACCTGATCATTGCCCCCTGTATCACCCACCCTTCATGGCCCCACTATTATTACGATTAAAGGATTCATGCACATACTCTCTCTTTACTTCCTGATTTTTAAATAGTCTATTCTCATCCATATTAATGATGAATGTTTTAGCATCCTCCCATTTTTTGTCTTGCCATT
This sequence comes from Mobula birostris, assembly GCF_030028105.1. NCBI lineage: Eukaryota > Metazoa > Chordata > Chondrichthyes > Myliobatiformes > Myliobatidae > Mobula > Mobula birostris. Next base: position 73,881,641 of record NC_092378.1, on the reverse strand, counting down.
CTTGATTGGTCAACTTAAAAGAATGTGCTACCTCTGGTCAGAGACAATTTATAAATGTTTGCACTGCCAGTGGGTCATTTCCTACCAGGCGTATCACTGCACTAGATTCCCAAGTACCTTTAAACTGGGCAATAAAATCAGGACTAGTCTCCCCTTTCTTTTGCTGACATCTAGTTACTTCTCCAGAGTCACTGTGTGCAGCCTTCAAACTTCAATTATTCCAAAAGACTGAAGTAGGGTAAGTACTGAAAGGCTTTTATTCGCAGTAAAATATGACTTCCAGCATGCTGTGTGTCTGCCCCTGGACTGAGGAGGAGGAGCAGGGTGAAATCACCTTTATTCAGGGTTCTGTGGGAGGAGCCACAGGGGCAGTCAGCAGGGGGTTGTGTCCAGACAGGTAACCCAGTTACAACATATATATGGTTTACCACATTCACCCCTCCGTTTTTTAAAAAGAGTCCTGCGAGGTGAAGTGACTGACAATATTAACAGCAAGTATATTTACAGGTCAAGTCTATCAGGCGGTCGAGTCCGTCGCTGTGATCTACGTAGCACCGACGATGGCGGTTGTGCTGGCTCCGGCCTGACTTGAGGTGCCAGCACGTTAGGCGTCGGTAATCCCTCGTGCGTGTGCGTTGCGCCCGGTATGGGAGTGTCGTGTGGTGTCTGTGTAGGGATTGGAGTGCGCGGTGTCTCGTGGGTACATATATCGGCGGGTACGGGGTTAATAGTCACCATGGAGTGTTCAGGGTAGGGGCCCGGAGCTCCTGCGGGCTCCAGGTCGCGGATGGAGACCGTGTCCTCCCGCCCATCAGGTAAAACCACGTAGGCATACTGGGGGTTCGCATGAAGTAAGTGAACCCTCTCGACCATCGGGGAGTATTTATTGCTCCTCGCATGTTTCCAGAGCAGCACTGGCCCTGGGGACGTCAGCCAAGTTGGTAGGGTGGTCCCAGTGGTCGATTTTCTGGGAAAAGAAAAGAGCCGCTCATGAGGGGTGGCATTGGTGGCTGTGCATAACAGGGAGCGGATGGAGTGGAGTGCCTCGGGAAGGACCTCCTGCCAGCGGGAGACCGGCAGTCCCTTTGAGCTGAGGGCTAAGAGTGTGGCCTTCCACACTGTACCATTCTCCTTCTCCACCTGTCCATTGCCCCGGGGATTATAGCTCGTGGTCCTACTGGTTGCAATTCCCCTAGCCAGTAGATATTGGCGCAGCTCGTCACTCATAAACGAGGACCTTCTGTCACTGTGGATATAGCATGGGTATCCGAGCAGAGTGTAGAGCTTGCGCAGGGCTTTTATAACTGATGTGGTAGTGGTATCGGGGCAGGGAATGGTGAAGGGGAACCGCGAGAACTCGTCGATAACGTTAAGAAAGTACACATTGCAGTCAGTGGAGGGAAGGGGGCCCTTAAAGTCAACACTCAGTCGCTCAAAGGGGCAGGTGGCCTTGATGAGTGGTGCCTTTTCGGGTCGGTAGAAGTGCAGTTTGCACTCTGCACAGACTTGGCAGTCCCTGGTCATCATCCTGATCTCCTCAAGGGAGTAAGGCAGGTTCTGGGCTTTCACGAAGTGGAAAAGCCGGGTGACCCCCAGGTGGCAAAGATCTAAATGTAGGGTGTATAGCCGGTCGATCTGCGGGCTGGCGCATTCCCCGGGACAGGGCATCGGAGGGCTCGTTGAGCTTCCCAGGCCTGTACATGATGTCATAGTTAAAGGTGGAGAGTTCAATTCTCCACCTCAGAATTTTATCATTTTTGATTTTGCCCAGCTGTTGGTTACTAAGCACTGGTCAGTCAGCAGGGTGAACTTTTTGCCATCAAGATAGTGCCTCCAGTGCCTAATAGCTTCCACTATGGCCTGGGCCTCTTTCTCTACCATGGAGTGCCAAATTTCAGGACCTTGAAGGATACGGGAGAAGAACGCCACTGGTCTTCCTGCCTGGTTGAGGGTAGCAGCCAGCGTGAAGTCGGAGGTGTCACTCTCTACTTGGAAGGGAATGGCCTCATCCACCGCATGCATTGCTGCTTTGGCAATGTTCCCTTTTATGCGGCTGAAGGCCGCGCGGGCCTCGGCAGAGAGGGGGAATGTGATAGACTTGACCGGGGAGCGGGCCTTGTCTGCATAGTTAGAGACCCATTGCGCGTAATATGAAAAGAAGCCCAGGCACCTTTTGAGGGCTCTGAGGGTGTTGGGAAGAGGGAGTTCCAACAGGGGGCACATACGATCAGGGTCAGGACCAATGACTCCGTTCTCCATGACACACCCACGGATAGCAAGTCGGGTGGTTCCGAACACACACTTGTCCTTGTTATAGGTGAGATTGAAAGCTTTGGCCGCTTGGAGAAATTTTTGGAGGTTGTTGTCGTGATCCTGCCAATCGTGACCGCAGATGGTGATGTTATCCAGATATGGAAACGTGGCCTTCAGTTGGCACTGGTCCACCATCCGGTCCATTGCCCTCTGGAAGACAGATACACCATTCATGATACCGAAGGGGACGCGCAGGAAGTGATAAAGCCTGCCGTCCGCCTCGAAGGCAGTGTAAGGGCGGTCCTCCCGGTGGATGGGGAGCTGATGGTAAGCAGATTTTAGGTCTATGGTCGAGTACACCTTGTACTGTGCTATCTGATTGACCATATCCGCGATGCGGGGTAGAGGGTACGTGTCGAGCTGCATGAACCTATTGATGATCTGGCTATAGTCCACGACCATCCTATTCTTCTCCCCGTTCCGAACAACCACCACCTGCGCCCTCCAAGGACTTGTGCTTGCCTCAATGACCCCCTCCCTGAGCAGCCGCTGCACCTCCGACTTAATGAAAGCTCCGTCCCCCGCACTGTACCTCCAGCTTTTAGTTGCCACAGGTTTACAGTCAGGGGTCAGGTTGGTGAACAGTGGTGGGGAGGGATCTTGAGGGTGGAGAGGCTGCAAGTGGTGTCGGTAGTGCGGCAGTTGGCATAGTGTTGGGTGGGATGTGCGGGTCGGTGTGTGTGTGTGTGTGGTCAGTAGCGGGGTACGTGATGTATCCCTACAAAACAGGGGATTTATGACAGTAATTGGTGGGAGGGCCCATCATACTTCATTGTCACGCTTTTCAGGTGGCTCTGGAAGTCGAGCTCCAATAGCACAGGGCACACAGTTGAGGCATGACCAGTAACGTAAAGCCTCGATATTCTGTGCCCTGCACCACTAGCGTCGCTACACAACCCCCCGGATGTCTGTTGTATGCAACCCGGAAGCCATGGTGACCCTCTGACTTACCGGCCGTATCGCGAGTCCGCAATGCTGCACCGTGGCCGGGTGGATAAAACTCTCCGTGCTGCCCATGTCAAACAGGCAGCTTGTCCTGCGCCCCTCCACCAGGATGTCCATCATTGACCTTGCGAGCTGGTGGGGAGCGCTTTGGTTGAGGGTCACAGAAGCCAGGATTGAGTCGCTGTCTTGGTCCGGTGCGGTGGGGTGCCCCGTGAGCACCCGTTGGTTGCAGGCGGTGGGAGGGGGCGCTGACCAAGATGGCCACCTTCAAGTCTCGCACGTGGTGGCAGCGTGCAGGGAAGACGGCGGCAGGCAAGATGGCGACCTCCATGTCTCGCACGCAGCGCTGCTCGATTCCGCTTGTGGTTTGGACTTACAGACCTTGGCGAAGTGGCCCTTCTTTCCATAGCTGGAGCAGGTAGCTTCTCGGGCCGGGCAGCGTTTCCGGGGGTGCTTCTCAAGTCCACAGAAGTATCACTTCACGGACTCACGACTGGCAGCAGCCGAGGTCGATTCGCTGGCGGGTTGCGGGGTCTGCGGCACCCACTAGGTCATCAGGGGATCACGTGCCTGAAGAGCCTCAGAGTTGTGCAGAGTGGCCTCCAGTGTATCGGCCAGTTAGATCACCAAACTTAAGGTAAGATCGGCTTTTCCAACAGCCACTGGTGCACATACACTGACCTGGTCCCCGTGACAAAGTCATCTCTCACTGGGAGCTCTGCATGCTGTCCTGCCATCAGTTCTTGGCAATTGCCGGCTCGCACGAGCGTCTGTAGTGCCCAGACAGACTCAGCACTTGATTCCCTGGGCCACTGGTGCCGAGTCGCTCAACAATGTCGCGCATAGATGCCGTTTATTGGCTGCAGGTATCGTCCTTTGAGTGCGCCGACGTAGTTCGGCTGGTCTCTGATCAGCGAGTAGACCCGTGGACCGACCCTGGAAAGGAGAACTCTGTGCTTTGCTGTGGAGTTGGGCACTTTAATCTCCTCTAGGTACGATTCGAAGCAAGCCAGCCAGAGTTCGAGAGCGTTTCCAGCTTCAGGTGTTTGCAGATCGAGGTCTAACTTGTCGCGTCTCAGGGCATGTTCCATGCTTTAAAATTTACTGTGAATAAAATTGATGCACCTTCAATTATTCCAAAAGACTGAAGCAGGGCAAATACTGAAAGGCTTTTATTCGCAGTAAAATATATCTTCCAGCATGCTGAGTGTCTGCCGCTGGACTGAGGAGGAGGAGCACGGCGAAATCACCTTTATTCAGGGGTCTGTGGGAGGAGCCACAGGGGCAGTCAACAGAGCGCATGTCCAGACAGGTAACCCAATTATATATGTGGTTTACCACAAGCCTGTCTGCTGTGAGAATGGCATCTTTTGCACTGTTCAGCCAATCACTTATTCTGTCAGTGGACACCATTCCCATTCCTCTCATTCCCCAGTGGAGAGGCCCAGTCCCATAAGACCATAAAACATTGGAGCAGAATTAGGCCATTCAGCCCATCTAGTCTACTCTGCCATTCCATCATGGATGACTTGAATCCCACTCAACCCCATACACCTGCCTTCCCACCATATCCTTTGACCGATCAGGAAACTTGATGGTATTTGTGCTACTTGGGGAGCGCTGGGAAATCCTGTTCTAATTCCTGGTCAGGAATTTCCATGGGCTACCTTAAGCAATGCCTGGACATCTCCAGATAATGGATTAAAAATTTGGCAAGTCTGGACTAACCAATTATGGAAGGCGACTGGTTTGCGTGGTGGACTGAGGGCTTCGCTAATCATCTTGCGTAGCTCAGCTAGGTCCAGGATCTTAACTATCGGGATATCCACTACCATTATGTGAGGAGCCTGAAGCAAAGAGTCTGAGCTATTCGTTTGCCCCTCCTCAGCTTGACCACCATCTGTGGTCTTGTCATCTTGACCCGTTCTGTGAATCTGGATCTACCCTACCAGCCCCTGGGTTTTGCTAACACAATATTTGCTCCCCCACTGGATCCGCCAGTTACCTCAGCTGTTGTTGTATCTGCTGCTATTGGCAGTCACAATGTGGGGACAGCCCAACAGCCATTTCTATTGTTTCCAAGTCATCTGGAAGTTCCAGATAAGGGGAAGGGCTTGTTATTCGAGGATATAGTCCAGTGCCTGAAGCATTCAGAGCTGACGGTCCTGATGGAGGCATCTTAACCTTTTGCATAATTTGTTCTTCCTCTTTCTTTTATGTTTAATCTTCAGAGTCTGGTGTCGTTTAGCCACCTCTTCCCATTTGTTAAAACACTACATTGCATACTCTGCATCTCAATTAGGATCTCTGTCCCCAGCTTTTGTTTCATTTTGCCAATACTGAAACTTTTTAAAATCAAAGGATCCACCATAAGGCCAATCCCCACACCTGCACCCATAGAGATCATGAGAAAAAGTTACAGAGTCTCCCGTTTCCAAACAAATCTTGTCTGCCAGGGACCCAACGCTCCCCTAAGAGCTGTCTTGTCTTCCTATATTTTTCTATCTTCCATGTGCTCTTGTTCATGGGTGATAGCATTAGGAGGTTAGCAGGCCGAGTCCTGGAATGCGTTGCTGATCCAGAAATGCTTTTCCGATTCCCTTTCTGCAGCTTACCGTGCTTGTTACCTATTCTACCTACCTGCTAATTGTTCTCTACTAAAGACGTACAGTGGTGCTAGAAAGATTGTGAACCCTGTGCAATTTTCTCTATTTTTGCATAAATAGGACCTAAAATGTGATAAGATCTTTATGCAAGTCCTAAAGCTAGATTAAGTGAACCCAATTAAATAAAAAAAAGATTATCCTTGTTCATTTATTTATTGAGAAAAATGAACCAATATTACATGTATTTGTTGGAAAAAGTATGTGAACCTCTGGGGTCTATGAAAGCTATTTGCAGTCAGGTGTTCCAATCAATGAGATAAGATCGGAGGTGTGGGTTGTAGAGGTGCTCTGCCCTATAAAAAAGACGCACAAAGTCCGGTTATTGACAGAGCCTGCACTTCTCAAGAAAGATTTGCCTTGATCAAAATAACTCTCGAAGGACCTTAGAAGAAGAATTGTAGAGATGCATGAAGCTAGAAAAGGCTACAAAAGTGTTTCTAAACACCTGAGTGTTCATCAGTCTACAGTAAAAGAAATTGTCTACAAATGGAAGAAACTCAGTACTATTGCTACTCTCTCTCAGAGTGGGCATCCTGCAAAGATCGCGCTAAGAGCACAACCTGCAATGCTGAAGGAGGTAAAAAGGAACCCAAGGGTAACATCACAAGATCTGCAGAAATCTCTAGAACTCTTTTCAATTGTCCATTATGAGAAAAACACTGAACAAGAATGGTGTTCATGGAAGGACACCACGGAGGAAACCACTGCTTTCCAAATAAAAATAATTGCTGCACGTCTCAAGTTTGCAAACAACCACCTGGCACAATGTTCTGTGGACAGATGAGACAAAAGTTGAACTTTTAGCAGAATTGCACATTACTCGGTTTGGAGGTAAATAGGCACTGCACACCAACATCAAAACCTCATCCCAATTGAGAAGCATGGTGGAAGGAGCGTCATGGATTGGGGCTTGTTTGCTGCCTCAGGGTCTAGACAGCTTGCAATCATTGAGGGAACAGTGATCTCAACATTGTATCAAGACATTTTGCAGGAGAATGTCAGGGTAGCAGTCCATCACCTGAAGCTGGATAATGCAACAAGACAATGATCTGAAAGACAAGAGTAAATCAACAATAGAATGGTTTAAAAGAAGAAAATTTGGCCGAGTCAAAGTCTTGACCTTAATCCTATAGAAATGTTGTGGAAGGACCTGAAGCAAGCAGTTCATGCAAGGAAGCCCACCAACTTCCCAGAGTTGAAGCAGTATTGTAAGGAGGAATGGCCTAAAACTCCTCCACACCGATGTGTAGGACCAATCAACAGTTCCTGGAAATGTTTGGTTGAAGTTATTGTTGTATGTGGGGGAGGGGGGGGGGGTCACACAAGTTATTGAAAGCAAAGGTTCACATATTTTTTCCAACAAATACATGTTCCAAGGTTGTCAAGCCAAGAAGTGGTAGTGGGGACAAGCTCCCACTACCTAAAAGTGCTCCTCATGGCATGCGTCTCAAATAGCCTCTAACAACCAAGTCCAACTCCTGGCCTTCTCTGTGGCTTAGCCTCTAAGCCCAATGGAACTGCTTCTACTGACAGGAGAAAGGGCGAAGGTGGGTCCTGGCACCTTAAATCCAGTGCTTCAAGTAGATGGATCTCGTCAGCCTGGGAAGGCAGTCCATCTAAGAGAGGGAAAACTCTGATTTCAAACCTCCACTGCCGTGCGGCCATACCCACTCATGGGAAAGGCTTTGGGAGTAAACCCTGAGGGCAAATCTGGAGCTAAGTCCCTAAGGCAGTCCACCGTTGCCTTCAACCTCGTTCTGGCAGCTCCTGCAACAACACTGGTGCCAAGTTGTATTGGCCCTTGCCCTTCCCTTGGACAACATCGGTGTCATGCAGAGGAGAGACTTCCTGCATGGGTAACTGCCGGTCTTCCATACAACCTTGCCCAGGCCTGCACCCTGGAGAGGACACTCGCAAGACTTTGCAGGCGCAGATCCATGGTCTCACGAGACTAACGGATGACACTACCACCACATGTAATATTGGATCATCATCATAAGTATAATGTTTTTGTGTTATTAATTTAACTGAGGTCTCTTTATCTAGCTTCAGGACTTATGTGAAGATCTGATTATATTTTAGGTCATATTTATGCAGAAATAGAGAAAATTCTACAGGGTTCACAAACTTTCTTGCACCACTGTACACACTTAATACATACAAAAACATGTACACAAAACCATACAGTCTTATACTCTATATAATCCCCTTACCCTTTTCTTTTGGCCAATTGGGGAAATTCTAATCTCGAGTCCTTAATTATCTTAGTTTTAATACTGTCCTTTAATCAGAGCTCACAAGCCCTTTCTTGTTCTGAGTCCAAACTCAGGAGTGGTCACCGGTGTGTGTGGGACAGCTCTTGCTCCCTACCCCAGTTTTGGTTAATGCCATTGTGTAATGACTTTGGGACGATACCAACTGTAATTATTACTATTGGGACCATATACACCCTGTTCATGTTCCAGAGTCTTTCAATTTCTTCTTTTAATTCAGAGTATTTCTGGTATTTTTCACTTATTGATTTCAATGTGTTATTTGTGTTTGGAATGGCTATATCCATTAAGTAAGTTGTTCTTGCTTGTTTATCCTGTAATATTATACCTGGATGGTTATTGTGGATTGTCCTATGTGGAATAACAAATCAGTCATAATATAATTTGAGGGACTCTGACTCTAAATCTGGATCAGGTGTGTATTTATAGTAAGGTACGGGGTCTTTTAAGAGTTTGTATTTTAAAGCAAGGTTTTGGTGAACGATGTTTGTCGTTGGATTGTTCCCGTGTAAGAATCAGATTGAGTTAAACTGCTACAGGATCCTGTAATGTGTTGGGTTGTTTCTGGTTTTCCTTGCTATTTTCTACATTTATTATCTTCAATTTGTTGGTGTTCTATTATGTATTTTATTACTGTTATTATTCTCTATTTATTATTATTTCTTTCTTTTTGTGTTTTCACAGTTTGTTTTCTTTTGCACAGTTGTTGTACACCCAGTTTTTTTTAGATTAGATTATGAGGCCATGCAGTCCCCTTTTATTGTCATTTAGTAATGCATGCATTAAGAAATGATAAATGTTCCTCCGGTGTGATATCACAGAAACACAAGACAGACCAAGACTGAAAAACTGACAAAAAACACATAATTGTAACATATAGTTACAACAGTGCAAGCAATACCGTAACTTGATGAAGAACAGGCCATGGGCAAGGTAAAAAAAGTTCAAAGTCTCTTGAAAGTCCCATGATCTTACGCAGATGGGAGAAGGAAGAAAACTCTCCCTGCCATGAACTCCCAGCGCTGCAAACTTGCCGATGCAGCATCCTTGAAGCACCCAACCACAGTCCGACTCTGAGTCGTCTGAAAACTTCAAGCCTCCGATCAGCCCTCTGACACCGAGCACCATCTCTGCCAAGTGCTTTGACCCCAGCCCCGGCCACCAGCAACAGGCAAAGCCAAGGATTTGGGGCCTTCCCTCAGGAGATTCTCGATCGCACAATATCAGCGGCAGCAAACCAGGCATTTCAGAAGTTTCTCCAGATGTTCCTCCGTGCTTCTCACGTCTGTCTCCATCAAATCAGAATTGTGCACGGCACTCTATTTAACAAATACGATATAATTTCACTGGAGAGGCCGCGTGCACTGCATCGCATCGCCATCTTCACCTCCCACCTTATAAACTCCCTCCTGCAGTTGGTGCAGCCTTTCAATAATTCTGTTATGGTTATTGGATTTATTGAGTATGGTCACAAGAAAAGGAATCTCAAAGTTCAAATTTCAAAGTATGCGTACTATACAACCTTGAGATTCATCTCCTTACAGGCAGCTACAAAACAAAGAAACCCAGAAGAACCCATAAAAAAGACGACCGTCAAACACCCAATGTGCAGAGAGAATAAAAACAATAAAAACAAATTTTTCAATCAATAAAAATAATCAATTAGCATTCAGAACAGAAGTGAGACCACAAACATGAAGTTCGGAGCAGGCCACAACCTCAGCCTCATTTCAGTGCAGATGTTGCACAGCAGTGAGAAAGCTGCCCCGACTGTCGACTCTTATCCTGAAACCCTGCCTTTTCAGTCCATCTGGCCCAGCATTTAAATTGTCCAAATGTCAGGACGTTCCTCACACTAGGACCTAGGCCCTGTTGCATTGATACGCTCCAGGCCTGGACCCTACCTCCATGTTTCAGCCCATATCCTAACTTTCCAAATTGTCCTGGTGCTTAGAAGAATCAAACCTCACTCTTATTTTAGGTGAATGCACCTTGAATCTGCTTCACCTCCGCTCTGACTTGGCTCCACTCTGTTTGCCCCGAAGTTGTCTCGAACCTGCCTTGAACTCGGCTCGACTTTGCCTCTCACCTGCCTCGACTTTGACCCTTGACTCAGACTCACCTTTGCTCATGTCTCTATTGTTTGCGATGATCATTTACAATAAGTTTTATAAGAAAAAATGTTATTAATAAAATATTTACTTGTATTATTTGCTTTGCTTGCCACCTGTAAATTATTGCTGGACTTCACCAACACCACCTTAAATGGGAAGAGCAATACCAAATCTCAGGATTGTACATGTGATATATATGTACTCTGATAAAAAAATTACTTTGAACTTTGACCAGATCCATTTCCAGTTTTACTCCATCACAGATTCCTTGCCTTATGATTTGCCTAGAGAAGATACTTCCTAGCCTTTATTCCTTATCCTTTCTACCTGCTACACTCAGAACTTTTTAAAAAATTGTTTGCACAATTTGTCTTTTTTTCACACTGATTGTTTGCCTGTGTCTGTTATTTATAATTTTTCATAACTTCTGTTGAACGCACTTCTTTATTTTCCTGTAAATGTCCACGAGAAATTGAATCTCAGGGTAGTATATGGTGTTATATATCTATTTTGATAATAAATTTACTTTGAACTGTAATAAGTTAAGGGTGGGGTACATGTGTTTGTAATCTCCCTGAAGTAAGCATGAAAAATCTTAATATTCAGATCATGAATGATTTCTCCTCCTATCCAGTCCTCCTTTCTGTTTTCTGCTTACAGATCATCCAATAAAGATAAAATATCCAATTTCTAATTGCTTCCAGAAACTTAGAACCTATTTGACTTTTTGTATCTTGATACATTGCAGTTTGTTGTCTTAACGTTTCCATTTTGTCTTATGAGTTCCCTTACAAATAGGCTAAAGAAACTTAGACAATAATAGCGAGCAACTACATTATACGTCAGGACTAAAATTTTTCCACAATGCATCCTCTAATATAATATGAACATTTAGGGTTATATTTCAAAGTAAGTCTTGCATATATAGAGCAAACAATATTTGAGAATTCTATTATCAAATAATTCACTGCTGAGAGGATGTAGGAAGTTGTGGCGATGGTTTACTCAATCATTATGTTTAGTGGATTGAATTCAATCAATAAAAGAATTGAAAATGGCAAAATAGCCTATTTACATAGAAACATAGAAACATAGAAAATAGGTGCAGGAGTAGGCCATTCGGCCCTTCGAGCCTGCACCGCCATTTATTATGATCATGGCTGATCATCCAACTCAGAACACCGCCCCAGCCTTCCCTCCATACCCCCTGATCCCCGTAGCCACAAGGGCCATATCTAACTCCCTCTTAAATATAGCCAATGTACTGGCCTCAACTGCTTCCTGTGGCAGAGAATTCCACAGATTCACTACTCTCTGAGTGAAGAAGTTTTTCCTAATCTCGGTCCTAAAAGGCTTCCCCTTTATCCTCAAACTGTGACCCCTTGTTCTGGACTTCCCCAACATTGGGAACAATCTTCCTGCATCTAGCCTGTCCAATCCCTTTAGGATTTTATACGTTTCAATCAGATCCCCATCAATCTTCTAAATTCCAACGAGTACAAGCCCAGTTCATCCAGTCTTTCTTCATATGAAAGTCCTGCCATCCCAGCAATCAATCTGGTGAACCTTCTTTGTACTTCCTCTATGGCAAGGATGTCTTTCCTCAGATTAGGGGACCAAAACTGCACACAATACTCCAGGTGTGGTCTCACCAAGGCCTTGTACAACTGCAGTAGTACCTCCCTGCTCCTGTACTCAAATCCTCTCGCTATAAATGCCAGCATACCATTTGCCTTTTTCACCGCCTGCTGTACCTGCATGCCCACTTTCAATGACTGGTGTATAATGACACCCAGGTCTCGTTGCACCTCCCCTTTTCCTAATCGGCCACCATTCAGATAATAATCTGTCTTCCTATTTTTGCTACCAAAGTGGATAACTTCACATTTATCCACATTAAATTGCATCTGCCATGAATTTGCCCACTCACCCAACCTATCCAAGTCACCCTGCATCCTCTTAGCATCCTCCTCACAGCTAACACTGCCACCCAGCTTCGTGTCATCCGCAAACCTGGAGATGCTGCATTTAATTCCCTCATCCAAGTCATTAATATATATTGTAAACAACTGGGGTCCCAGCACTGAGCCTTGCGGTACCCCACTAGTCACCGCCTGCCATTCTGAAAAGGTCCCATTTATTCCCACTCTTTGCTTCCTGTCTGCTAACCAATTCTCCATCCACATCAATACCTTACCCCCAATACCATGTGCTTTAAGTTTGCACACTAATCTCCTGTGCGGGACCTTGTCAAAAGCCTTTTGAAAATCCAAATATACCACATCCACTGGTTCTCCCTTATCCACTCTACTAGTTACATCCTCAAAAAATTCAATGAGATTCGTCATTACATTACATATTTACATTACATTGATCTTCTGTCTGAGTGTATTGCGCATTTTATGCATGTACAAAGTTTATAAAATAACTACAGCAGATAATGATTCTGTTTATGATAATGACTGTTGTTTGTTATTTATTTGAATTCTGGTATGTTCATTAATCCTAACTAAGGTTTACCACACACCAAACAACATAGTAAACAGCATGAAGAGAGGCTGAGGCAGAGAGACCTGAGCAAGCAGATCAGTAACATGGATATGTTCATACCAGAGCAAAATGGTTCATCAGAATCAGAATCAGGTTTATTATCACCAGCATGTGACGTGACATTTGTTCACTTACCAACAGCAGTTCAATGCGATATATAATATAGAAGAAAAAAAATAATAATAATTAAGTAAATCTTATTCAGTATACTTTATACAGTATATGTATATTGAATAGAATAAAAATTGTGCAAAAAAACAGAAATACTATATATTTAAGAAAAAGTGAGGTAGTATTCACGGGTTCAATGTCCATTTAGGAATCAGATGGCAGAGGGGAAGAAGTTGTTCCTGAATCGCTGAGCGTGTGCCTTCAGGCTCCTGTGCCTCCTACTTGATGGTAAAAGTGAGAAAAGCGCATGCCCTGGGTGCTGAAGGTCCTTAATAATGGACGCTGCCTTTCTGAGACACCGCTTCCTGAAGATGTCCTGAGTACTTTGTAGGTTAGTACCCAAGATGGAGCTAGCTAAATTTACAACCCTCTGAAGCTCCTTTCGGTCCTGTGCAGTAGCGCCCACCATCCCCCGCCCCAGCATTCCAGACAGTGATGCAGCTTGTCAGAATGCTGTTCATGGTACTTCTATAGAAGTTCTTGAGTGTATTTGTTGACATACCAAATCTCTTTAAATTCCTAATAAAGTATAGCCACTGTCTTGCCTTCTTTATAACTGCATCAATATGTTGGGACCAGGTTATATCCTCAGAAATATTGACACCCAGAAACTTGAAACTGCTCACTCTCTCCACTTCTAAACCCTCTATGAGGATTGGTATGTGTTCCTTCGTCTTACCCTTCCGGAAGTCCATAATCAGCTCTTCATCTGACTGACATTGAGTGCCAGGCTGTTGCAGTGACACCACTCCACTAGTTGGCATATCTCACTCCTGTATGCCCTCTTGTCACCACCTGAGATTCTACCAACAATGGTTGTATCGTCAGCAAATTTATAGATGGTATTTGAGCTATGCCTAGCCACGCAGTCATGTGTATATAGAGAGTAGAGCAGTGGGCTAAGCACACACCACTGAGGTGCATCAATGTTGGTCGTCAGCGAGCAGGAGAGTTATCACCAATCCGCACAGATTGTGGCCTTCCAGTTAGGAAGTTGTGGATCCAAACATAATGCCAGGGAGCATAATGCTAAGATGATTGGAGGAAAGTATAGAGGGAATGTCAGACATAAGTTTTTTACACAATGAATGGGTGCTTGGAACCTGCTGCCAGAGATGGTGGTTGAGGTAGGTTAATAAGGGACATTAAAGAGATTCTAAGGTGGACACATGGATGAAAGAAACATGAAGGGTTATGTGGGAAGGAAGTGTTAAAAGGTTGGTACAACATCATGAGGCAAAGGGCCTATACTGTGTGTACCGTTCTATTTTCTTAAAATAACAGAGGGATTGCATTATATTGAATTGTACAGGATGCAATGAATGGGAACCATTGACCTATCTTCCTATTACAGCTGCACTGGATCATCAATTGGTAGACGAATCTTCTATTCCCGATAAGACTCTGGTACAGAGTCTGGCCCTGTGGTTCAGAAGGCTAGGGAAAGGAAGAGGATGGCAGCAGTGATAGGGGACTCTGTAGTTAGAGGGTCAGACAGGTGATTCTGTAGATGCAGGAAAGAAAAACGTATGGTAGCTTGCCTCCCAGGTGCCAAGGTCCGGGATGTTTCAGATTGCATCCACAATACCCTGAAGTGGGAAGGAGAAAAGCCAGAGATCGTGGTACATATTGATACCAATGAGATAGGCAGGAAAAAGGGAGGAAATCCAGAAATCAGACTACAGGGAGTTTGGAAGGAAGTTGAGAAGCAGGACCACAAAGGTAGTCATTCTGTGCCATGTGACAAGTATAGGATAGAATGAGGTGGCGCATAAATGCGTGGCTGAGGGATTGGAGCAGGGGGCAGGGATTCGGATTTCTGGATCATTGGGACCACTTTTGGAGCAGGAGTGAACCTGTACAAAAATGACGGGTTGCACTTGAATCGCAGGGGGACCAGTATCCTGGCATGGAGGTTTGCTAAGGCTATTGGGGAGGGTTTAAACAAGGATTGCTGGGGGGGGTGGGAACCAAACTGAAAAGATGCAGGAAGAGGCAGTTGGCTCATAAATAGAGAAAGCTTGGAGACAGTGCAAAAGGGAGGATAGGCAGGTGATAGAGAAGGGACGCGCTCAGACTGATGGTTTGAGATGTGTCTATTTTGATGCAAGGAGTATTATGAACAAAGCCGATGAGCTTAGAGCGTGGATCAGTACTTGGAGCTATGATGTTGTGGACATTACAGAGACTTGGATGGCTCAGGGGCAGGAATGGTTACTTCGAGTGCCAGGCTTTAGATGTTTCAGAAAGAACAGGGAGGGAGGCAAAAGAGGTGGTGGCGTGGCACTGTTGATCAGAGATAGTGTCATGGCTGCAGAAAAGGAGGAAGTCATGGAGGGATTGTCTATGGAGTCTCTGTGAGTGGAAGTTAGGAACAGAAAGGGGTCAATAACTCAACTGGGTGTTTTTTATAGACCACCCAATAGTAACAAGGACATCGAGGAACAGAAAGGCAGACAGATTCTGGAAAGTTGTAATAATAACAGGTGGGAAATTTCAATTTCCCAAATATGGATTGGCATGTCCCTTGAGCAAAGGGTTCAGGGGATATTTGCATAGAGTTCTGCGTAGGTACATTACGATGAGACAAGAAAAGGATTGTAGGGTACAGGAACCAGGTGTACAAAGGCTGTTGTAAATCTATTCAAGAACAAAAGAGCTTAAGAAAGGTTCAAAAAACTAGGTAATGATGAGATCTGAAAGAATATAAGGCTAGCAGGAAGGAGTTTAAGAAATAAATTAGGAGAGCCAGAATAGGCCATGAGAAGGCCTTGGCAGCAGGTTTAAGGAAACCTCCCAAGGCATTCTACAAGTATGTGAAGAGCAACAAGATAAGATGTGAGAGAATTGGCCCAATCAAAAGCGACGTGGAAAAGTGTGTATGGAACTGAAGGAGAGAGCAGAGGTGCTTTGCTTCAATATTCACTACGGAAAAGGATCTTGGCAATTGTAGGGATAACTGAAAAGCTTAAGCATGTAGATATTAAGGAAGAGGATGTGCTGGAACTTTTGGAAAGCAGCAAGTTGGATAAATCACCAGGACTGGATGAGATGTACACCAGGTTACTGTGGGAGGCAAGGGAGGAAGTTGATCAGCCTTTGGCAATGACAAAGGCTCAGCAATGTGGACGGGAGAGATTCCAGAGGATTAGAGGGTTGTTGATGTTGTTCCCTTATTCAAGAAAGGGAGTAGAGATAGCCCAGGAAATTATAGACCAATGAGTCTTAATTCAGTCGTTGGTAAGTTGATGGAGAAGATCCTGAGAGGCAGGATTTATGATCATTTGTAGAGGCATAATAAGATTAGGAATAGTCAGCATAGCTTTGTCAAAGGCAGGTGGTGCCTGACAAGCCTGACTGAATTTTTTGAGGATGTGACTAAATACATTGATGAAGGTAGAGCAGTAGATGTAGTGTATATGGATTTCAGCAAGGCATTTGATAAGGTACCCCCTGCAAGGCTGATTGAGAAAGTAAGGAGGCATGGGATCCAAGGGGACATTGCTTTGTGGATCCGGAACTGGCTTGACCGCAGAAGGCAAAGAGTGGTTGTAGATGGGTCATAGTCTGCATGGAGGATGGTGACCAGTGGTGTGTCTCAGGGATCTGTTCTAGGACCCCTACTCTTTGTGATTTTTGTAAATGAGCTGGATGAATAAGTGGAGGGATGGGTTAGTAAGTTTGCTGATGACACAAAGGTTGGGGGTGTTGTGGATAGTGTGGAGGGCTGTCAGAGGTTACAGTGGGACACTGATAGGATGCAAAACTGGGCTGAGAAGTGGCAGACGGAGTTCAACTCAGATAAGCGTGAGGTGGTTCATTTTGGTAGGTCAAATATGATGGCAGAATATAGTGTTAATGGTAAGACTCCTAGTAGTGTGAAGGTTCAGAGGGATCTTGGGGTCCAAGTCCATAGGACACTCAAAGCTGCTGAGCAGGTTGACTCTGTGGTTAAGAAGGCATACGGTGCATTGGCCTTCATCAATCATGCTATTGAGTTTACGAGCCGAGAAGTAATGTTGCAGCTATATAGGACCCTGGTCAGACCCCATTTGGAGTACTGTGCTCAGTTCTGCTCGCCTCACTATAGGAAGGATGTGGAAACCATAGAAAGTGTGCAGAGTGATTTACAAGGATGTTGCCTAGAGTGGGGAGCATGCCTTATGAGAATAAGTTGAGTGAACTTGGCCTCTTTTCCTTGGAGCAACAGAGGATGAGAGGTGACCTGATAGCGGTGTATAAGATGATGAGAGGCATTGATCGTGTGGATAGTCAGATGATTTTTTCCAGGGCTGAAATGGCTGCCACATGAGGGCACAGATTTAAGGTGTTTGGGTGTAGGTTCAGAGGAGCTGTCAGGGGTAAGTTTTTTATGCTGAGTGTGGTGAGTGCGTGGAATGGGCTGCCAGCGACAGTGGTGGAGGCGGATACGATAGGTTCTTTTAAGAGATTCCTGAATAGGTACATGGAGCTCAGAAAAATAGAGGGCTATGGGTAACCCTAGGTAATTTCTAAGGTAAGGAAATGTTTAGCTCAGCTTTGTGGGCTGAAGGGCCTGTATTGTGCTGTAGGTTTTCTATGTTTCTGTGTTTGTGACAAGGAGTAAAAAAAAAATGCAAGGATAATAGGTAAAAATAGTATTAATTGGATTGCCTTCAGAAAGACACTGTGTAGACTTAATTGAGCCTTTCTGTGCAAAACTATTCTGTAATGAACATTCATTTCCCTTAAATCTTGTGCATTTCACATAATTTTACACAGAATATGTAGCATAGAAATATGGTCTTTAGGCCAACTGGTGAATGCAATTGGTGAATAAAATCACCTCACTCCCTCTATTTTCTTTACAGCTGTGCAGACCAACCATTTTTTCTGTTCAGGAAATTTTTTCATGGCCTGAAAAACTGTGGCACTTCAGATGTTTTTTTTTGTAATATGCATACTATGAATATTTAGAGTGAAAACTGAAAAATCACAAACTTTTGATTTTATTTCTGAATTGAAGGGATAATTGAATACAGTTCAACAAAGAAAGACTTTCACGTTTCATAAACTTTTTCTAGCTGCATCCAGTTCTAGCTGTGCAGCAATAAAGGTTGTATGCATGGGGGCATTTCAGTTACTGCACGGCTGCACACTCGCGTAAGTTAGAGCACAGCATTGACTTCCATTCTAGTGCTCCCTGTGTCTGACTACTCTATAAATGCTTTGACTTTGTACAGTTTTTCTACAGCTTATCTGTGCCATGCATGAAGATCAGTCAATCCCCTCAGCAGCTCCCTAATCAGTTCAATTTGCAGAACTATGAGTTTGGTTTAATATGAAATGTTCAAGATGTTACATTTACTGCTGAACAGCAAATCTGTTGAGATTAGATGGATGGGTGTTGACTGAAATGATCATGTTTTGGAACAGACGTTATTTGTTACCTGCTAATCACTTTTATGTCTTTTAATACCTAACTGACTTATTTGACTAATTGAACTTCTGTGAGGCATAAAGTAGTGGCTATTATTTGATATTGAGAAAGGCGCCAAGATACAAGGTTAACAAGCATGTCTGTGGCTGGCAGTTATAGACATGAGTAGCTTCCAGAGCTGATTACCATCTATATATTTCATCAAGACAATGTAATGTCTTTAGCAAAGCATAAAAAAAAGACTGAGAGCTAGCACAAATTTATTTGGATATCTTAGCAACTATAACACTTACACTGGCTGACTAAATCATTGCAAAAGAGGTGCTAGGAGGGCTATGCAGAGGACATAGTGTTTCAAAACCAATCTTGCAATATAATTGCTTGTAACACATTGTTGTGGCTGTAAGCTGGACAGAACTTGGGCTGAATTTCCATCATCATAGAGAAACTTTTTTTATGTAGAGTTTGCCTGTCTTTATTCTGTGAAAAGGCTCTTCTAATACCTTAATTAGAAACCACCCTTGGTTCTTCGGCTCTTCATACCAGAGTAGTGCCTATCAGGAACATCTGAGTCCTCTGTCCCACTCTCTTCACCGAGCATACTCAGCCTTTGCCAGAACCTATGGATACTGGGTTAACTGGGGTTTTGATTGGGGAAAAATACCAAGGGAAATGTAACAAAGGGTTTTAAATAGAATCAAGGTAGCCATGATCTGACCAAATGGAAGAACAGGCTGGAAAAGAAGAAACTTTCCCTCTCTGCTCTTATTTTCTTGGTCGACCTGCCATCATCCCTGAAGAGAGCATTAAATCTTTTTTTGCTTTCTCCTTCCCTCCCCACCCCCCCTGCCACCTAAATTAAGGTTTCCCAACCTGAGGTCCACAAATGGTATATACTTAATGGTATAGGTCCATAACATAAAAAAGGTTGGGAGACCCTGTTTTAAATTATCCATTTCCAAAACTCCCTGAGCCAAAACCTGAATCAGTCTGACAGTTGAGTATTTTCATGTAGATACAGTTCTCTTCAATGGACGTGGATTATTTATTGATTGGAAAACATTTTACAGGACAATTACAGGACCTGTCAGAACATCTAGTTAAGCCTTTTGCTTTCAGAAACAATTGGAAATTTAAGGACGTGAAATATCTTGATAAAATATTTGATATTATTCAAGAGAACAACAGGTTTCCAATTACATTCTGTGAGAAACAAGAAGAAATTTACGTTAATAAACATGATATATTGGAAATTATCTATTCATTCAACGTGAAGGTGCTTGTGTTGTTCAAAAGAAATCAATAATGCAACATATTGTTCTCAAGTTGACAGAACAAGGCATCAGTTCAGCTAAAGTTTCACTACTCTGTGAAGTTCTCTTCCAATAGTAAGAATTGACTGTTTATCCAGAGGACACTTGAGAATCCGGATCATTGACAAAGCTCAAGCTAGTCTGATACTTTAATAAACCTGCCTTTGCAGACAGTTGTCGATGGGTTCTTAAGCATGTCACTTCATTCATGCCACTCAAACTTGTGTCTAATCTATTTTACACAAGGAGCCATCAGCACATGAACATTGATTTCTTTCCTTTTTCTTTTCTTTCTTTTTCAATCTTTTTATTAATATCAAAATACTGAACATAACAGAATATTAATACAGAGCTATCGGTATTACATTGTTAATAATTAGCATATATAAATATAAACTCAGTTAACACACAGATATTAAACCTCCCAACATCTTACAGAAGACAAATATAAGAAAAAAAGATGCAAAAATATCATGAAAAAAGAAAAAAAAACTCCAATTTGAAAAAAAGCACTAATCTAAACAGTACCAACCAACTAAACTAAAGAAAAAGACATGGGCTGTTGTGTTACGTCAGATAGGAACATTAGTGTCATTAACTCCGCTCCTCTCTCCATATATTTAAAAATAATAGAATAGGTTTGGAGAGGGTCAAATTACATCATATGGAAGTGTTGAATAAATGGCCTCCAAATCTTTTCAAATTTAATAGAAGGATCATAAATGACACTTCTAATTTTTTCTAAATTTAAACACGACATAATTTGAGCGAACCATTGAAATGTAGTGGGAGGGTTAATCTCTTTCCAATTCAATAATATGGATCTTCTAGCCATTAATGTAACAAACGCAATCATCCGACGAGCAGAAGAGGTCAAATGACTTTGTTTTATCATTGGTAAACCAAACATTGCAGTAATGGGGTGAGGTTGTAAATCAATATCCAGAAGAATTGAAATAATATCGAAGATATCTTTCCAATATTTTTTCAAAAAAGGACATGACCAAAACATGTGAGTTAAAGAAGCTATCTCAGAGTGACATCTGTCACATACAGGATTTATATGAGAGTAATAATGAGCTAGTTTATCTTTAGACATATGAGCTCTATGTACTACTTTAAACTGTATCAGCGCATGTTTAGCACATATAGAGGAAGAATTAACTAATTGAAGAACTTTTTCCCATTTCTCTATAGGTAAAGTAAGCTTAAATTCTCTTTCCCAATCATTCTTAATTTTATTAGATAAGTCTGGATGTATTTTCATAATCATATTATAACTAGATGCTATTAAACTTTTCTGAAAAGGATTTAAATCTAATTTTTTTTCCATGATATCCATTGGATATAGATTCAGAAAGGTAGGAAGAACAGTATTTAAAAAGTTTCTAATCTGTCAATATCTAAAGAAATGGGATCTAGGTAAAATATATATTTATTAGATAGTTGTTCAAAGGACATGAAACAATTATCGAAAAATAGATCACAGAATCGCAATATATCTTTTGCTTTCCAAACCAAATAGGCTTGTCATGGTCCGGTCCGTGAAATCCGCATTCCGGTTCATGGTCCGGTCCATCGACCCTTGCTCCAGGTTTTCCTGGCTACCCTGTTTCTGTTCCTGTTGAGCACTAATTGAGGCAGCTGATTCTCGCTGGGGCTGGCTGCATAAATACCTCCAGAGACCAGGGCGTGGCTGCTGGATTGCTCTTGTCCTTACTCCTTGTATCCCTTCCCCTGCCTTCTGCTTCCTTGCCTGAAGCCTTGCCTTGTCTTGATGGTAACTCTCGCTGCATCTCGCCTGATGCCTTGTCTTGGAGTCAACCTGTACCGAGCTCCCTTCCTGTCCCTTGCCTCCGCCAGGTAAGCCAGGCCGTCTTGCCGTTACCTTACAGTTAGTTCTGTCCCTTCCTTTCCTTTGCCTCCGTCAGGTAAGCCAGGCCATATTGCCGTTACCTGTGGTTGGTTCTGTCCCTTCCTGTCCCTTGCCTCCGTCGGGTGGAGATCTGCGCCCTGTCCAGGTGATCTGCGCCCTGCCCAGGAGTACCACGCCCTGCCAGGAGGAGCTTCAAGATCCCAAGCCTCGAGCCTCGCCCCAAGCCAAGCTTCAAGACCCCAAGCCTCAAGCCTGTAGTCTCAAGCCTCGCTTCAAGTCTCTGGTCCCCAGCCCCGCCTCAGGTCTCTGGTCCCCAGCCTCGCCTCAAGTCTCTGGTCTCCAGCCTCGCCTCAGGTCTGAAGATTCTAGCCTCGTCCTGCCTGCCAGCCAAGTCAATTCCTTGCCTAGTTCTGGGGGTCCGAGCCAGAGGCAAGACCCAGGTTCTAGGTCCTTGTCCAGTCTCTGGCTCGGAGTCCAAGCCCGGGCTTCTAGCTGTCTTGTCCAGTCCTCTTCCAGGTTCCCGGTTTTCGTGTTCATGTCCTTGCCCTCACTCTGTATTCTACTCCTGTCTCTAGTACTTCAGTGTCTGTGTCTTGCACTTGGGTCCATTCCCAGCCACCTCCTTATGACAATAATAGAGGGTTGGAAAGAAATTAGATATAATAGGGCTTGCTAGAATAAACTGATTCAACCCAAAAAACTTTTGAAATTGAAACCATATTCGTAGAGTATATTTAACTATTTGATTATCCATTTGTTTATCCAGTTTAGAAAGAGCAAAGGGAAGCGAGGTCCCTAAAATAAAATCCAGTGAAAACACTTGTACAGATTTACATTCAAGATTTACCCAATGTGGACTTGAAATTATATCCAAGTTCCTTGTCCAAAATTTTAAATATCGTATATTAATTGCCATATTTATGAAGAAATTTTAGAGTCAACATTATCAAAAAAGGATTTCAGAATAAAAATTGGCACCGCTTGAAATAAATATAAAAATTTAGGTAAAATAATCATCTTGACAGCATTGATCCAACCAATCAATGACATAGACACTGGTGACTATTTAGTAAACAGATATTTAATCTGGTTAATTAAAGATTTAAAAAAAACCTTAAATAAATCCTTGTGCTTCTTAGTAATTTTGACCCCTAAGTAAGTAATATAGTCAGTAACCAATCTGAATGGTAAACATTCATAAATTGGGACCTACGATATTTAATGGAAAAAGTTCAGTTTTATTAAGGTTCAATTTATAGCCAGAAAAATTACTAAACTGAGCCAACAAGGATAAAACTGCAGGAATGGATTTCTCAGGATTAGAAATATATAATAATAAATCGTCTGCATATAGTAAAAACTTACGTATCTTATTCCCATGGGTGATACCCAGAATATTAGGTGAATCTCAAATAGAAAATGCTAAAGGTTCTGGAGCAGTATCAAATAATAATGGACTAAGAGGACAACCCTGCCTAGTACCAGAAAATAATTGAGAAAAGGGAGATCTTTGATTATTAGTGAAAACCAAAGCTACAGGAGTATGATTTCTGTCCTTACGTAATTCCGGGTGGACATAAGAATATAGATACTTGAAAAAGGGATGTTTATATTCTTAAGGGAAACAGACTTATGATGAGATCACTGTCATGGCCTGGATTGGAAAAAAATAACCTTTTATTGCAAAATAGGATCTTTTCATGTTCATATCTCAATAAATATTGTTTAATAATTGCTTTAATTTACTTATCTAACATTAATTTTGCAAGACACAGAACCTGCCTATCAATAAAGATATGCTTCCAATGTATGTTAAAATTATTAATGAATACACAATATCCTGAACTGGGAAGGAGAAAAGCCAGAGGTGGTGGTACATATTGGTACCAACGATATAGACAGGAAAAGGGAGGAAATCCAGAAATCAGACTATAGGGAGTTAAGAAGGAAGTTGAGAAGCAGGACCACAAAGGTAGTCATCTTGGGATTACTGCCTGTGCCGTGTGATACTAAGTACAGCAGTAGAGTGAGGTGGAGGATAAATGCGTGGCTGAGGGATTGGAGCAGGGGGCAAGGATCCAGATTTCTGAATCATTGGGACCTCTTTTGGGGCAGGAGTGACCTGTACAAAAATGACGGGTTGCATTTGAATCCCAGGGGGACCAGTATCCTGGTGGGAAGGTTTGTTAAGGCTATTGGGTTGAGCTTAAACTAGAATTCCTGGGGGGTGGGAACCAAATTGAAGAGATATTGGAAGAAGCGGTTGGCTCACAAATAGAGAAAGCTTGGAGACAGTGCAAGAGGGAGGATAGATAGGTGATAGAGAGGGGATGCGCTCAGACCGATGGTTTGAGATGTGTCTATTTTAATGCAAGGAGTATTATGAACAAAGTGGATGAGCTTAGAGCATGGATCAGTACTTGGAGCTATGATGTTGTGGCCATTATGGAGACTTGGATGGCTCAGAGGCAGGAATGATTACTTTGAGTGCCAAACTTTAGATATTTCAGAAAGGACAGGGAGGGAGGAAAAAGGGGTGGTGGCGTGGCACTGTTGATCAGAGATAGTGTCATGGCTGCAGAAAAGAAGGAAGTTATGGTGGGATTGTCTACAGAGTCCCTGTGGGTAGAATTTAGGAACAGAAAGAGGTCAATACCTCCACTGGGTGTTTTTTATAGACCACCCAATAGTAACAGAGACATCGAGGAGCAGATAGAGGGACAGATTCTGGAAAGGTGTAATAATAACAGGGTTGCCATGGTGGGAGATTTTAATTTCCCTAGAGCGAGGGGTTTAGATGGGGGTGCAGTTTGTTGGGTGTGTTCAAGAAGGTTTCTTGACCTTGATTCTTGGCTGTACTTGATCTAGTATTGGGAAATGAATCTGCTCAGTGTCAGATATCTCAGTGGGAGAGCATTTTGGAGATGGTGATCACAATTCTATCTCCTTTATCATAGCATTGGAGAAGGATAGGAACAGGCTAGTTAGGAAAGCATTTAATTGGAGTAAGGGGAAATATGAGGCTATCAGGCAAGAACTTGGAAGCATAAATTGGGAACAGATGTTCTCAGGGAAATTTACCGAAGAAATGTGACAAATGTTCAGTTCTAGTCACCTCACTTCAAGAAGGACGTGGAAACCTTTGAAAGGGTGCAGAGGAGATTTACAAGGATGTTGCCTGTACTGGGGAGCATGCCTTATGAGAATAGGTTGAGTGAACTCGGCCTTTTTCCCTTGGAGCGACAGAGCATACGAGTTCACCTGATAGGGGTGTATAAGATAATGAGAGGCATTAATCGTGCAGATACTTTTCAGCAGTTTGAATGGGGCACTACTGCGCAAGCACGTGGAGGTCAGCTAGTGAGAACAGCAGGAAGAGTTTAAAAGCGAGCAGAGTTGAAAAGGTGACGGTTATTTCTTCAGCAGTTTGAACATGGAATGGCTGTGCAAACGCATGGAGGTCAGCCAGTGAGAACAGTGGGAAGAGTTTAAAAGGAAGTCAGATTTACAGAGTGGGTGTCAGAGGAGTGGACAACAGAGTAGAGGGAGACAGAGTAGGAAGGCTTTGGCTCAACGGGGCTTTGGCAATAAAGGGTCGAGGCCAGGTAGGTTATCTATTTAAGATAAAGACAGAGAGTATGTGTATAAGGCCAATTTTCTGTGCTCGGTGTTAGATGTGGGAGATCCTAGAAACTCCCGGCCTCCCGGACTGCCACATCTGCACCAGGTGCGTCGAGCTGCAGCTCCTTAGAGACCGCATTAGGGAACTGGAGCTGCAGCTTGATGACCTTCGTCTGGTCAGAGAGAGGAGGTGATAGAGAGGAGTTATAGGCAGGTAGTCACCTCAGGACCACAGGAGACAGAGAAGTGGGTAACAGTCAGGAGAGAGAAGGACAAGAAGCAGGTACTAGAGAGTACCCCAATGGCTGTCCCCTTTAACAATAAGTACTCCTGCTTGAGTACTGTTGGGGGGGATGGCCTACCTGGAGGAAGCAATAGTGGTCACGCCTCTGTCATAGAGTCTAGCCCTGTGGCTCAGAAGGGGAGGGAAAGGAAGAGGATGACAGCATATAGTTAAGGGATCAGATAGGCGAATCTGTGAATGCAGGAAAGAAATGCGGATGGTAGCTTGCCTCCCAGGTGCCAGGGTCTGGGATGTTTCTGATCACGTCCATGATATCTTGAAGTTGGAAGGAGAACAGCCAGAGGCCGTGACACATATTGGTATCAATAATATAAGTAGGAAAAGGGAGGAGGTCCTGAAAAAAGAGTACAGGGAGTTAGGAAAGAAGTTGAGAAGCAGGACCTCAAAGGTAGTAATCTTGGGATTACTGCCTGTGCCACGTGACAGTGAGTATAGGAATAGAATGAGGTGCAGGATAAATGCGTGGCTGAGGGATTGGAGCAGGGGGCAGGGATTCAGATTTCTGGATCATTGGGACATCTTCCGGGGCAGGTGTGACCTGTACAAAAAGGACGAGTTGCGCTTGAATCAGAGGGGGACAAATATCCTGGCAGGAAGGTTTGCTAAGGCCATTGGAGAGAGATTAAACTAGAATTGCTGGGGGGTGGGAATTGAAATGAAGTAACGGAGGAAAAGGAGGCTGCCTCACAAATAGAGAAAGTTTGGAGGATGGTCAGGTGATAGAGAAGGGACGTGCTCAGTCTGATGGTTTGAGATGTGTCTATTTTAATGCGAGGAGTATCATGAATATAGAGGATGAGCTTACAGTGTGGATCAGCACTTGGAGCTATGATGTTATGGCCATTACAGAGACTTGGATGGTGCAGGGGCAGGAAAGGCTACTTCAAGTGCCAGAATGTAGATGTTTCAGAAAGGATAGGGAGGGAGGAAAAAGAGGTGGGGGCGTGGCACTGTTGATCAGAGATAGTGTCATGGCTGCAGTAAAGGAGAAAGTCATGGAGGGGCTGTCTGTGGAGTCTCTGTGGGTGAATGTTAGGAATAGGAAGGGGTCAATAACTGTTTTGTGTGTTTTTTATAGACCATCCAATTGTAACAGGGACTTCGAGCAGCAGATAGGGAGATAGATTCTGGAAAGGAGTAATAAGGGTTGTTGTGGTGGGAGATTTTAGTATCCCAAATATTGACTGGCATCGCCCTAGAGTGAGGGGTTTAGATGGGGTGGAGTTTGTTAGGTGTGTTCAGGAAGGTTTCCTGACACTATATGTAGATAAGCCTACAAGAGAAGAGGCTGTACTTGATTTGGTATTGGGAAATGAACCTGGTCAGGTGTCCGATCTCTCAGTGGGAGAGCATTTTGGAGACAGTGATCACAATTCTATCTCCTTTACCATAGCATTGGAGAGGGATAGGAACAGACAAGTTAGGAAAGCATTTAATTGAAGTAAGGGGAACTATGAAGCTGTCAGGCAGGAACTCGGAAGCATAAATGGGAAACAAATGTTCTCAGGGAAATGTACCGAAGAAATGTGGCAAATGTTCAGGGGATATTTGATTGGGATTCTGAGTCAGTATGTTCCAATGAGACATGGAAAGAATGGTAGGGTACAAGGTCCGTGGTGCACAAAGGCTGTTGTAAATCTAGTTAAGAAGAAAAGAAGAGCTTAAGAAAGGTTCAAAAAACTAGGTAATGTTATGAATCTAGAAGATTATAAGGTGAGCAGGAAGGAGTTTAAGAATGAAATTAGGAGAGCCAGAAGGGGCCATGAGAATGCCTTGGCAGACAGGATTAAGGAAAACCCAAGGCATTCTACAAGTATGTGAAGAGCAAGAGGATAAGACGTGATTTAATAGGACCAATCAGTGTCACTACTCAGTGTGACAATGGAAAAGTGTGTATGGCACCGCGGGACATAGCGGAGGTACTTAATGAATACTTTGCTTTGGTATTCACTATGGAAAAGGATCTCAGCGATAGTAGGTATGACTTGTAGTAGGTTGAAAAGCTTGAGAATGTACATTTGTAGATATTAAGAAAGAGGTTGTGCTGGAGCATTTGGAAAGTATCAAGTTGGATAAATCAATAGGACCGGATGGTATGTACCCCAGGCTACTGTGGGAAGCGAGGGAAGAGATTGCTAAGCCTCTGGCAATGATCTTTGCATCATCAATAAGGACAGGAAAGGTTCTGGAGGGTTGGTCAGTTGTGGATGTTTTTCCCTTATTCAAGAAATGGAGTAGGGATAGCCCAGGAAATTATAGGGCAGTAAGTTTTATTTCAGTGGTTGGTCAGTTGATGGAAAAGATCTGAGAGGCAGGATTTATGAACCTTTGGAGAGGCGTAATCTGATTAGGAATAGTCAGCATGGCTTTGTGAAAGGTAGGTCATGTCGTACGAGTCTGATTGAATTTTCTGAGGATGTGACTAAGCACGTTGATGAAGGTAGATCGTAGATGTAGTGTATATGGATTTCAGCAAGGCTTTTGACAAGGTACCCCATGCAAGGCTTATTAAGAAAGTAAGGAGGCATGGGATCCAAGGGGACATTGCTTTGTGGATCCAGAATTGGCTTGCCCACAGAAGGCAAAGAGTGGTTGTAGACGGGTCATATTCTGCATGGAGGCTGTTGACCAGTGGTGTGCCTCAGGGATCTGCTCTGGGACTTCTACTCTTTGTGATTTTTATAAATGACCTGGATGAGGAAGTGGAGGGATGGGTTAGTAAATTTGCTGATGACACATAGGTTGGGGGTGTTGTGGATAGTGTGGAGGGCTGTCAAAGGTTACAGTGGGACATTGATAGGATGCAAAACTGGGCTGAGAAGTGGCAGATGGAGTTCAACCCAGATAAGTGTGAGGTGGTTCATTTTGATAGGTCAAATATGATGGCAGAATATAGTATTAATGGTAAGACTGTTATTAGTGTGGAGGATCAGAGGGATCTTGGGTCCCGAGTTCATAGGAAACTCAAAGCTGCTGCATAGGTTGACTCTGTGGTTCAGAAGGCATACAGTGCACTGCCTTCATCAATCGTGGGATTGAGTTTAGGAGCCGAGAGGTAATGTAACAGCTATATAGGACCCTGGTCAGACCCCACTTGGAGTACTGTGCTCAGTTCTGGTCGCCTCACTACAGGAAGGACGTGGAAACCATAGAAAGGTGCAGAGGAGATTTACAAGAATGTTGCCTGGTTTGGGGAGCATGCCTTATGAGAATAAGTTGAGTGAACTTGGCCTTTTCTCCCTGGAGCAAAGGAGGATGAGAGGTCACTTGATAGAGGTGTACAAGATAATGAGAGGCATTGATCATGTGGATAGTCAGAGGCTTTTCCCCAAGGTTGAAATGGCTCGCGTGAGAGGGCATAGTTTTAAGATGCTTGGAAGTAGGTACACAGGAGATGTCAGGGGTAAGTTTTTTATGCAGAGAGTGGTGAGTGCATGAAATGGGCTGCCAGCGACGGTGGTGGAGGCAGATACGATAGGGTCTCTTAAGAGCCTGCTGGCAGGTACATGGGGCTCAGAAGAATAGAGGGCTATGGGTAATCCTGAGTAATTTCTTAGGTAATGACATGTTTGGCACAGCTTTGTGGGCCGAAGGGCCTATATTGTGCTGTAGTTTTCTATTTTTCTATGTTTCTATTATTGTGATTTGTTTCTTAAAATAATTATTTAGAATATTACAGAATTACTTCCCAGCCGATCAAGTGTAGCAGTTATGATGCTGTTTGACTGAAAGCCACATAAAGATACCAGACAGTTTAGGATCAAGTTACTTCCTTAAAAAATAACTGGTACAGATATTTTATTAGTGATGATCCACAAATTTCATAATGTATTATGTGCATTTGGTTCTGCTGTCCATCAAAGGACTCATGTTCTGACCCTGGAGCTGTCTGTGCAGAGTTTGTATGCTCTTCCTGTGACAGCATAAAGTCTTCCTAATGCTCCGCTACCCTTCCACATACCAAAGACAAGGTTGGTAGGTTAATTGGCTAAGATAAATGACTTCTTCTTGCAAATAAATATTTAGAGAGAGAGTGATGGTGGAGGTGGGGAGGGTTTGGGAGGGAGACAGAGAGAGAGCGAGAGATAGAGAGAGAGAGCGAGAGAAAGAGAGAGAGAGGTGGAAGTGAGAGAGAGGGGGAGGGAGGGAGAGGAAGAGAGAGAGAGGAAATAATAATTAACTTCTGCCATTTTATAACTAAAACTATAACACCTGACTGTAAGTGACTTTAGTTCCAAACTTCAGGCTGAGTCAAAGTTCTCTAAATTAGCTCAGCATGCAGTTCAATTTCAGCCCCACAGATTTAGGGGATCAATGCAGTCTTATCTGGACTCTCCACAAATGACTTAATTAAAGCAAGAAGGAAATAAAGTTGGGCACCTTCTTCCAATTTTCTAGAAAGATCATAAAATGGCAGTTCATGTTGACTACTTCGATAATGACTAGGATTCAGAAACAGGAGGAGGACATCTGCTTATCATTAACTTGGGATAGTGTGAACAGTCTGGTCTGACTGATAAAGTGTTGATCTCAGAGCTTTATGCCTGGCCAACCCCATAACCATCAACCACTACAGTGGCTCTGGCATAGTGTTTGACAGTGAATGAGGCGTAGTCATCTGCATTTGAACTGTAGGTGTACCTCTCCATCCATTTTAAGTGGTGCAGAAGTGATCCCCCATCTAGAACATTGTGATCTGTCACTGGGACCGTCTGTGTGACAGCATTGTCCGATTTGGAGGTGACATAGTTCTTTATCATTTCTGCCAGTTGTGGCTTATCCGGCTGGCGCAAGATGTTCCTTGCTTCAAACAAAGACATCAGATATGGACAGAGTTCGTAGTTCATCACTTCGTCTGGCTGGAGATCACCTCTCTGTGACACAACTAGGAACCTCAGGAATAACAATGCTGGATCTACGGTACGGTCTTCAGCAGCTTTGGCTGCCCTGGTGGATGCTAGTGTCTTGACCTTTGAACTCCTTTTGTGCGAATATGAGAAAACAGGGTGTCTGTCCATCTTCCTAACTATGTCATTTCCTATTGCGAACAGGTCACGTACATTGACACCCTCATTGAGGGTTCGTTGGTTGTGTCGGAACATATGGAGTCAAAGTCAGAGAGAATGTTGTTAAGAAAACCTAAATTGATTGAAACAATAAGACATTTGGATTAACAGTGACAATAACCATTAAAATACTATGAATGCGTCATGATGTCATGACAGGACATTATATGATGTCATAAAATAATAGTTCATATTTCTGGCAATAAAACACACCCTGCGGGTATTCCCATTCACATTTTATACCACAATTATTGCACCATCATTGTAAGAAACAGTGAAATATAGCAAAATAAGACAGGTATGGGTCCGATTCTTTTCATTGGCGGCCATTTTTTTAAACATCAGATGTTTTTACTTTCCCATGCTCCGTTTCTGTCCAACTTTTGATATGTTGTTCAGTATGTCTAAAAGTACAAGAAATGACCATAAAACTTTTTTTTTGCAATTTTTGGGGGTATTTTGGCGCTATATAGACAGCATTATCAAGACAGCTTTCGGCAATCATCAGAAATATCATCTGGGAAAGATGTAAATGAGCTTTGCAATAGCTCAAATTATGTGAATTCACAAAGCCAAAATGACTGCCAGTGTGTCCTCTCACATTCTTCATGCCTAGAAACCTGCACTGCAGTGCGTGAAACATTCATGACTTCATGATCATTAAACCTTCACTTTTTCATGTTTTCTTTCTATTACTACCACAGCAAGTCTCCTAGCTTTCAGCTGTAGTCTAATTTTGACCATTTGAATACAAAGGCTACTACTGCTGAGAAGATCTTTGCTCAGGAATGAGATTTGCTTTGGAATATGTTTTTAATGACACTGCTTGCATAAGAAGTATGGAACCAAGGTACAGATCTAACACTATATACCCCTGTGAAAAGTTCCATGTAAGAAGGTGTTTTAGCATCTGGCAAAGTGGGTAATATTCTAAATGCCTGACAAATATGTTGAGTCAGGAGCTAGCATTATGAACTGCTCCTGCCAAAGCTATTGAAAGGGTGGATAAAAATTCATTATTTTGAAAAGTAATGTTCAGAAATATTTTACTAATGTACAATAGCAGCAACTTTCTTTACATAAGTGAAATTTGAGTTAGGTGGGTTGAAAGACTTATGTCCCAAATTAATTTAACTGTAATTTTATGATCACAAATCATATTTGACTAGATAAAGTTGAAGTTCTATGAAACTGGTGAGCATTTATTTCTTTATTCCTGAACAGAAAATGTGAATGATCGAACAGGAGTAGATTTCTGTCTTCACAGTTCTTGATTTTAGACAAATTTGAAATGAAAATCAATGAATCATTCTATCCTAATGGATCACAATTATCTACTGTGCCTTAGAGATATAAAAGAGTGCTTGGTCTGAAGTGATACTTTCTTCACAATCATACGATTCTAATACTTGGTTGACTGTGTTGCACTATCAATACTTAGGGACAAATTTACCACCATGAATTAATGGGATTGAATTTTTTCTGTGTCATGACAAATCCTTGCATCATATCATGGTCTGGAGATACAAGAAATTGGAGATCCTGGAATCTGGATTCACAATCTGCCGGAGAAAGTCAGCTTGTCGAGTAGCATCCGCAGAGGTGTGGAAGGTAAGGAATTGTTGATGTTTTATCGAAGTCACACACCAGCCTGACACCAGAAGAACTGATGGCATGAACATTGACTTCTCTAACTTCCGCTAATGCCCCACCTCCCCCTCGTACCCCATCCGTTATTTATTTTTATACACACATCCTTTCTCTCACTCTCTTTTTTCTCCCTCTGTCCCTCTGACTATACCCCTTGTCCAAACTCTCTGTTCCCCCTCCCCTTGTCTTTCTCCTTGGGCCTCTTGTCCCATGATCCTCTCATAACCCCTTTGCCAATCACCTGTCCAGCTCTTGGCTCCATCCCTCCCCCTCCTGTCTTCTCTTATCATTTTGGATCTCCCCCTCCCCCTGCCCATTTCAAATCTCTTACTAACTTTTCCTTCAGTTAGTCTTGACAAAGGGTCTCGGCCTGAAACGTCAACTGTACCTCTTCCTAGAGATGCTGCCTGGCCTGCTGTGTTCACCAGCAACTTTGATGTGTGCTACCAGAAGAACTGCAGTGGTTTAAGGAAGCAGTTGTAGTTCTTCACAAGAGCAATTAGGGATAGTAGTCTTGTTTATTCACAAACAATGAATAAGCTGAATGACTTTCACAAGATAAATTCCATTTTGCATTCTATGCTAATAATGATGCATCTTAACAATGGTAGCTGATGTCCTGTTGCTTCCAAAAGCTTGTGTTAATCCAAGTTTGAATTGTGGAATTTCAAGTTGAAGTTGACCCATGACAACAACCCTGTTATTTTTGATTGATAAAGTTTATTGGAACTTCCTTAGTGCAAGAGGTTCAGATGAGGCAGAATTTGTTTGGAGGGCCCCAGAAATATTCCTGACACAATATTTGGACAAGCTAACTGGAGGATCTAATACTAGGCAGTTGACCAGGTCAGGTGTCCAATCTCTCAGTGAGTGAGCATTTTGGAGACAGTGACCACAACTCCTTAATCTTGGGAAGGATAGGAGCAGACAGTATGGAGAAGTATTTAATTCGAGAAGGTCTAATTATGGTGCTGTCAGGCAGGAGTTTGGGAGCATAAATTGGAACAGATGAACTCAGGGAAATGAGGGATATACACATCAGAAATGTGGAGGTTGCTTTGGAAACGCACATGAAGTTCTGGATAGTTTTATTCTATCGAGGTAGGGAAAGGATGGTAGGGTGGTAGAACCACGGTGACAAAAGAAATGGAACATTTAGTCAAGAGGAAGGAATAAACATAATTAAGGCTTAGAAAGCAATGATCAGACATGGCTCATAAGAGTTATAAGGTAGTCAGGAAGGAGCTTAAGAAGGGACTTGGGAAAGCTGGAAGGGTCAAGAGAAAGCTTTGGTCAGCAGCATTAGGGAAAACCCGATGTTTGTGAAGAACAGGAGGAGGGTTAAACTGACCAGAGATAAAGGAGGAAGCATGAGTCTGGAGTCAGAGGATGTAAGAGAGGTCCTAAATGAACACTTTGCTTCAGATTTCACCAATGAGAGGGATCTTGATGTTTGTGAAGATGGTGTAAGACGAACTGATATTCTTGAACATATTGATGTTAAGAAAGAGGATATGTTGGAACTTTTGAAAGTCATTGGAATAGTTAAGTCCCGGGGCCAGATGGGATATACCCCAGATTCCTACGAGAAGTGAGGGAAGAGATTTCTGTGTCTTTGGCAATGAATTTTGTGTCCTCATTGGTCACAGAAGTAATACCAGAGGTTTGGAGGATGGTAAATTTTATTCCTGTGTTCCAAGCAGGTAATCATAAGATACCATTAAGAAAGTCTTTGACTTCAAGTACCTCGGGTCAAGAATAATGGGTTCGGAGAAGGACATAAAGATACAGAAGGCGCTGGCATAGAGGGCTATGAACGATATGAAGGAAATCTGGAAGTTGAACCTGACCAGAGGGCTTAAAAAGAGGATCTTCATAGCAGTCATAGAGTCCATTCTCACGTATGGATGCGAGACGTGGACACTCACCAAGACTATGTGAAAGTCTCTAGATGGTTGCTATACACGAATGCTCGGATGGCTCTTGACATGAGTTGGCAACAGCACATGACAAACCTTGAGCTCTATGACGAGCTACCGATGCTCACCACTAAAATCGAGGTGTGAAGACTACAACTAGCGGGGCATTGTCTATGCCACTCTGAGCTACCTGCCAACCTAGTCATCATACGGGAGCCCAAGCATGGGAGGATGAACCCTGGGAGGCCTCCCAATCTGTGGTCAACACGCTCCTAGAAGACAGCGGTGCGGCTAATGTAGATGAACTGAACACACTGATGAGGGAGCGGGAGAAGTGGAGAGTCCGTCATTGTGCCCAATGCCGGCCCCCTAGGCCTGAGTCGATATAGTAGTAGTAGTAGTAGTAAACAGGTATTAGGGATAATCCTGGCAATTAGAGACCAGTGAATCATATAACAGTGATGGACAAAGTATTGGAGAGAGTTCTCAAAAATAGTGTTTACGAGCATTTGGAGATGCATAGTTTGATTATGGATAGTCAGGATGGCTTTATGAGGGGCAGGTCCAGCCTCAGAGCCTAATTGGCTTCTTCAAGGAACTGACAAAACAAATTGTTGAAGGCAGAATGGTGGATGTGGTGAAAATGGATTTTAGTAAGGCATTCAACAAGGTTCTTCATGAATGTCAGAATGTCAGGAGATATAGGATTGAGGAAAACTTGGCTGTGTGAATTAAGTCCTGATGAAGGTTCTCAGCCTGAAACGTCGACTGTACCTCTTCCTAAAGATGCTGCCTGGCCTGCTGCACTCACCAGCAACTTTGATTTGTGTTACTTGTGTGAATTAAGAATTGGTGATAGTAGATGGAATATATTCTGTCTGGAGTTTGGTGACTAGTGATGTTCTGCAGGAATCTGTTCTGGGACCCCTGCTATTTATGATTTTTATAAATGAATTAGATGAGAAACTGGAAAGGTGGATTGGTAAGTTTGCAGATGACACAAAGGTTAGTGTGTTGGGGGTAGGGTAGACGGTTGTTGTAGGCTACAACAGAACATTGACAGGATGCAGAACTGGGCTGAGAAATGGCAGATGGAGTTCAATCTAGAAAAAAGTGAAGTGATTCACTTTGAAAGGTTGAACTTGATAGCAGAGTAGAAAGTTAATGGCAGAAATCTTAGTGGTATCGAGAAACAGAATAATCTTGGGTCCACTTGCATAGATCCCACAAAGTTGATAGGGTCGTTAAGAAAGCAAATGGTTTGTTGGCCTTCATTATTCAGGGGATTGAGTTCAAGAGACGTGGGGTAATGTTGCAGCTCTATAAGATCCTGGTTAGACTATACTTGGAATATTGTGTTCAGTTCTGGTCACCTCATTATTGGAAGGATTTTGAGAGAGTGGAAGTTTTGGAGAGCGTGCAGAGGAGCTTTACCAGGATACTGCCCAGATTAGAGAGTTTGTCTTCTGAGGAAAGTTTAAGTGAGATAGGAGTTTCCTCTTTGGAGAGAAGGAGGATGAGAAGTGACTTTATAGAGATGTACAAGATGACAAGAGGCATAGATCAAGTGGATAGCAAGCATCTTTTTCCGAGGGACGCAATGGTTAATATGAGAGGAACTGTTTTTCAAGTGATTGGAGGATAGTATAGGGGGATGTCAGAGGTAGATTGTCGACAAAGTGGTAAGTACATGGAGCACACTGCTGGGCATGGTGGTAGTGGCAGATACATTAGGAACTTCTAAGAGACTCTCGGATAGGCACATCGATAAGAGAAAAATGGAGAGCCATGTGGGAAGAAATTATTAGGTTGATCTTACAGTAGGTTAAAATGTTAGCGCAACATTGTGGATCAAAGTGCCTGCAGCGTTCTATGTTCTGAATGTTACTTGCATATGCCTTCCTCACCACCCCATTAACCTGTGCAGCCACTTTCTGGGAGCTATGAAATTGTACTCCATGCTCATCAACACTGTTAAGGGTCTTGCTGTTTACATTTGATCCCCCACTGTGCAATATTCACATTTGATTGCATTAAACTCCATCTACCGTTTCTCCACCCATAGCTACAACTGATCTATAATCCCACTATATCCTTTGGCAATCTTCTACGCTATCCACAAGATCACCAATATTTCTCACCATCTGCAAACGTGCTAACCAACCAATCTACTTGCCTTGGAACTGGCATAGGGTAAAGCTTGACCATTGCGATTCCAGAAAGCCCCATATTCACTGGCCTTGAGAAGAATGAGGGACAATCTCACTGAGGCAAAAATCTCTGAGAGGGATTTACAGCCTGAATGCTGAAATGCTGCCTCTGAAGGCCAGGAGCCAGAAATAATACACAGTCTCAGGATAAAAGAGTTTGCATTCCAAAGTGTTTGGCAAAAAATGGCTTGTCATATTGTCATCATTGCAGGGTCAGCAGTATTTCCACCTAACAGCATTGTGGGAGCATCCACAGGGGTTGTAGCTGTTCAAGTAGACAGCCACTGTTATGAGCTGCTAGGAATTACCATTAGATGCTGTTCCCTTGCCAGAAAGACCCACATCCCAACAGAGGATACTGAAAAGTAATGATTTTTTTGATTTGTGAAAGGCACTTCATCCTCTATGATAATTGGGTAAAAATTGTCGCAAACCAATCTAAATAAAGCCAGTTTATTTGAATTCTTTATTCACCTTAAGGACACAGGTACAAATAACCTCCTGCTCCACTTCCACTGGCTATCAGTCAAGGATTTTATACAGTGGAATGGCCTGAACTGGCTTTGAACTTCAGACCTTCAAAGTGGTGCTCCACTTCTCTCAAGAACTGGACTTCCATTGGTTCTCTGTATTCCTCCTTTGTATATCGATTGATCTTACACACCTTCCAGGATAGATAATAGAAATAGACCATATCTAATATACAGTATATGCCTTTCATTAATCCTGAGAATCAGGGCTTTTCTTGGCTGCAGGCTATTCCAAAGCAGTAGTAAGTGTGATCACTCGAGTTGAGTATGATGTTCTCCTAAGCGGTTGTCTACTGGTGGGTCTTCAGATGTCTGTAGTGGCCAGTCCAGGATATACATATTCAAGTGAAGGACTTCCAGACCTCACATATCCACCCCCTTTGCCAGTTGCTGATCACCACTGGACTTAATCTGTGATGTTAGGGTGGATTCCCTTAATGGAGAATGCTGGTGAGTGACTTTGTTAAATGTGAGGAGGCTGGTGCATGTGCAGCCACCACACAGTCCTTGACAGATTGGGATCAGGTTGCAGTGGCATAGAATACAAAATGACTGGGGTCCCATCAC
The DNA here is from genome assembly GCF_030028105.1 of Mobula birostris. NCBI lineage: Eukaryota > Metazoa > Chordata > Chondrichthyes > Myliobatiformes > Myliobatidae > Mobula > Mobula birostris. Next base: position 73,844,134 of record NC_092378.1, on the reverse strand, counting down.
TGGGGACCCTTCACTGAGGACCCTTCATTGGGGTCCCTTCACTGGGGACCCTTCACTGGGGACCTTTCACTGGGAACCCTTCACTGGGGACCTTTCACTGAGGATCCTTCACTGGGGTCCCATCACTGAGGACCTTTCACTGGGTATCATTCACTTGGGTCCCTTCACTGGGGATCTTTCACTGAGTACCCTTCACTGGGGTCCCATCACTGGGGTCACATCACTGGGGTCACATCACTGAGGACCCTTCACTGGGAACCCTTCACTGGAATCCCATCACTGAGGATCCTTCATGGGAACCCTTCACTGGGGAACGTTCACTGGGGTCCCTTCACTGGGGAACATTCACTGGGGAACGTTCACTGGGGTCCATTCACTGAGGTACCATCACTGAGGACCCTTCATTGGGGTCCCTTCACTGGGGACCTTTCACTAGGGTTCCTTTACTGGGGACCCTATACTGGGGAACTTTCACTGGGGTCCCTTCTCTGGGAACCATTCACTGGGGTTAGGTCTTACACTTCTTCACTCACCACCATCCAGGGCCCCAAACTGACCCTCCAGATGAGGCGGCATTTCACCTGCAAGTCTATCAGAGTCATCTACTATGTCCAGTGCTCCCGCTATGGCCTTCTCTACATTGATATGAGCTGACATAGAGTCATCGAGCTACAAAAGGTGCAATTTTCCAGTGGCCACCCATTTCAATTTTACTTCCCATTCTCATTTCAACATGTCAGTCCATGGCCTCATGATGAAGCCACTCTTAGGTCGGAGGAGCATAATCCATCTGGGTAGCCTTCATCCTTATGACATGAACATTGATTTCTCTAACTTCCAGTAATTTCTACACCATTATCCTCTCTTTTTCAATTCCCCATTCTGGTTCTCTCTCACTTGCCCATTATCTCCTTCTGGTACCCCTCCTTTTTCACATTCTTCCATGGTCCACTGCCTCCTCCTATCAGATTTCTTCTTCTTCAGCCCTTTAGCTCTTACACCTATCACCTCCCAGCTTCTTACTTCATACTCCCTCCCCTTCTCGGCCACCTTTGCCCTCACCTGGTTTCACTTAACACCTGCCAGCTTGTACTACTTCCTCTCCCCCACCTTCTTATTCTGATCTCTCCCCACTTCCTTTCCGCTCTTGATGAAGTGTCTTGGCCTGAAACATCAATTATTTTCTCACCTCCATGGATGCTGCCTCACCTACTGAGTTCTTCCATCACTCTGTGCATGTTGCTCAAGATTTCCAACATCTGCAGATAATTGCAGATCATCTGTTGATCCAACATCTCCAACATCTGCAGATAATGGATATATTAACACTAACAGAGGTTGGTTATTGAAGGATGTTTTTTTCTAATTGAAGTCTGTAATTATTGGTGTATAGCATGGATCAGTGCTGTAACCCTTGTTTAGGATGGAAGTTAATAATTTGGATGAGAATGTAGAAGGTCTGATTAGCAAGTTTGAGAAAGACATGAAAGTTGATGGTGTCATAGATAGTGAGAAGTACTGCCTAAGGCTACACCAAGATTTGGATTCGATGGAAAATTGGGCAGAGAGGTAGCAGATGGAATTTAATCATGACAAGTATACAGTGATGCATTTTCAAAGGTCGTAAAGGAGTAGGCATATATTGCAAATGGAAGGAATGTTGATGAACAAATGGACTTTGGAATGCAAGTCCAACATTCCCTGGAACTGACAACACAAGGGAAAAGGAATATGTTGTGCATACTTTCATAGGTCAGAACATACAATATAAGGGTTGTGCAGCTTCACAAAACACTAGATATACTTCCCTTGGAGGACTGTGTGCAGTTTGCTCATCACATTGTAGCAATAGCGTGATTGACTGAGGACAGTAGAGAGTGGATTCATCAGCATATTGTCTTGATAGGAAGAATTTGTTTGTGGGGAGAGATTGGGTAGGCTTGGGGTTTATTTCTCCTAGAGCATGGGAGACTGAAGGGTGATCAGATTACAATAAAGGAAGCATAAATAGGGTGGAAAGTTGGATTCTTTTTTCTGATGGCAGCAGTATCAGAAACTAGAGGGTATAAGTTCAATTTGAGAGGAGGAGTTGTAAAGAGGATTTGAGTGGAAAATTTTCCTTCAGTGATATCTGTAACAAGCTGCCTGGGGTGGTGGTAGAGTCAAACATAATAACAATGTTTATGAGACATTTATTTTTAATTAATTGCCCATTACACCTCTGGCATTTAAGGCAGCAATGAAAGTCCTCCATCGTTGTTTGTCTTTGGCCACATAGAAGGACTCTTCATTGCTTTTTCCATAACAAATTTTTGACCATTCAAGGTTGTTTACCCCAAACCTTGGGGGCCAGCAAGCCATTCTTAATCTGGCCACTACCCTTTGACCTGTTTAGCGGTAGTGACCCCACCAAAAACCAAAACATAAAGCCTTGGCTACAGCCACCAGAGCTCTCCAGGTCATTGAGGCACGCAAACTTCCAAACCATGACAAGATTGTGGTCCACAGGGAGATTACGAAACATTTAGCCTCCAAACCCAAGGACAATGTTATGGTCCTCTGGGAGGTTGCGAGTTCACGACAAGGTTGTGGTCCTCTGAGAGGTTACAAGTCATTTAGCCTCCTAGCCCAATGACAATCTTATGGTCTTCTGGGAGGTTAGGAGATCATGGCCAGGCTGTGGGCCTCTGGGAAATTGCAAGACATTTAGATAGGTGCTTAAGTACACAACCATAGAAGAATACAGATGTCATGTAGACAAATGAGATTAATAAAGGTGAGCAAACAGGTCAGTATGAATATGATGGGCAAATGACTTGTTCCTCTGCTATAAAACTTCGCATCTCCATAACCTGATTCCAACCCACACAATACTGAGGGTCAACATTCATCCTTTTACATCTTCTGTTTCTACAAACTATTCTCACTCCCTTCCTACAACCCTTCATTCTGTTTTCTAATCCACACACGTCTACATCCCCCACAACAGGGGGATGGGAACCAGTGCAGAGAGACAGAGGGGTGTAAAGTGAGGGTAGAAGCAAAAAGTACTATGGAGAAAAATAAAAGTGGCAGGCCGACAAATCCAGGGCAAGCATTAAAAAGGGCCACTTTTCAGCATAATTGTATAAGGGATAAGAGAGTTGTAAAAGAGCGCCTGAAGGCTTTGTGTGTCAATGCAAGGAGCATTCGTAATAAGGTGGATGAATTGAAAGTGCAGATTGTTATTAATGATTATGATATAGTTGGGATCACAGAGACATGACTCCAGGGTGACCAGGGATGGGAGCTCAACGTTCAGGGATATTCAATATTCAGGAGGGATAGACATGAAGGAAGGGGAGGTGGGGTGGCGTTGCTGGTTAAAGAAGAGATTAACGCAATAGAAAGGAAGGACACAAGCCGGGAAGATGTGGAATCGATATGGGTAGAGCTGCGTAACACTAAGGGGCAGAAGACGCTGGTGGGAGTTGTGTACAGGCCACCTAACAGTAGTAGTGAGGTCGGAGATGGTATCAAACAGGAAATTAGAAATGTGTGCAATAAAGGAACAGCAGTTATAATGGGTGACTTCAATCTACATGTAGATTGGGTGAACCAAATTGGTAAAGGTGCTGAGGAAGAGGATTTCTTCGAATGTATGCGGGATGGTTTTTTGAACCAACATGTCGAGGAACCAACTAGAGAGCAGGCTATTCTGGACTGGGTTTTGAGCAATGAGGAAGGGTTAATTAGCAATCTTGTCGTGAGAGGCCCCTTGGGTAAGAGTGACCATAATATGGTGGAATTCTTCATTAAGATGGAAAGTGACATAGTTAATTCAGAAACAAAGGTTCTGAACTTAAAGAGGGGTAACTTTGAAGGTATGAGACGTGAATTAGCTAAGAAAGACTGGCAAATGACACTTAAAGGATTGACGGTGGATATGCAATGGCAAGCATTTAAAGGTTGCATGGATGAACTACAACAATTGTTCATCCCAGTTTGGCAAAAGAATAAATCAAGGAAGGTAGTGCACCCGTGGCTGACAAGAGAAATTAGGGATAGTATCAATTCCAAAGAAGAAGCATACAAATTAGCCAGAGAAAGTGGCTCACCTGAGGACTGGGAGAAATTCAGAGTTCAGCAGAGGAGGACAAAGGGCTTAATTAGGAAGGGGAAAAAAAATTATGAGAGAAAACTGGCAGGGAACATAAAAATGGACTGTAAAAGCTTTTATAGGTATGTAAAAAGGAAAATTCTGGTAAAGACAAATGTAGGTCCCCTGCAGACAGAAATAGGTGAATTGATTATGGGGAGCAAGGGCATGGCAGACCAATTGAATAATTACTTTGGTTCTGTCTTCACTAGGGAGGACATAAATAATCTTCCAGAAATAGTAGGGGACAGAGGGTCCAGTGAGATGGAGGAACTGAGCGAAATACATGTTAGTAGGGAAGTGGTGTTAGGTAAATTGAAGGGATTGAAGGCAGATAAATCCCCAGGGCCAGATGGTCTGCATCCCAGGGTGCTTAAGGAAGTAGCCCAAGAAATAGTGGATGCATTAGTGATAATTTTTCAAAACTCGTTAGATTCTGGACTAGTTCCTGAGGATTGGAGGGTGGCTAATGTAACTCCACTTTGTAAAAAAGGAGGGAGAGAGAAACCGGGGAATTATAGACCGGTCAGCCTAACGTCGGTGGTGGGGAAACTGCTGGAGTCAGTTATCAAGGATGTGATAACAGCACATTTGGAAAGCGGTGAAATGATCGGACAAAGTCAGCATGGATTTGTGAAAGGAAAATCATGTCTGACGAATCTCATAGAATTTTTTGAGGATGTAACTAGTAGAGTGGATAGGGGAGAACCAGTGGATGTGGTATATTTGGATTTTCAGAAGGCTTTTGACAAGGTCCCACACAGGAGATTAGTGTGCAAACTTAAAGCACACGGTATTGGGGGTAAGGTATTGGTGTGGGTGGAGAGTTGGTTAGCAGACAGGAAGCAAAGAGTGGGAATAAACGGGACCTTTTCAGAATGGCAGGCGGTGACTAGTGGGGTACCGCAAGGATCAGTGCTGGGACCCCAATTGTTTACAATATATATTAATGACTTGGATGAGGGAATTAAATGCAGCATCTCCAAGTTTGCGGATGACACGAAGCTGGGTGTCAGTGTTAGCTGTGAGGAGGATGCTAAGAGGATGCAGAGTGACTTGGATAGGTTGGGTGAGTGGGCAAATTCATGGCAGATGCAATTTAATGTGGATAAATGTGAGGTTATCTACTTTGGTGGCAAAAATAGGAAAACAGATTATTATCTGAATGGTGGCCAATTAGGAAAAGGGGGGGTGCAACGAGACCTGGGTGTCATTATACACCAGTCATTGAAAGTGGGCATGCAGGTACAGCAGGCGGTGAAAAAGGCGAATGGTATGCTGGCATTTATAGCAAGAGGATTCGAGTACAGGAGCAGGGAGGTACTACTGCAGTTGTACAAGGCCTTGGTGAGACCACACCTGGAGTATTGTGTGCAGTTTTGGTCCCCTAATCTGGGGAAAGACATCCTTGCCATAGAGGGAGTACAGAGAAGGTTCACCAGGTTGATTCCTGGGATGGCAGGACTTTCATATGATGAAAGACTGGATGAACTGGTCTTGTACTCATTGGAATTTAGAAGATTGAGGGGGGATCTGATTGAAACGTATAAGATCCTAAAGGGATTGGACAGGCTAGATGCAGGAAGATTGTTCCCGTTGTTGGGGAAGTCCAGAACGATGTGCCACAGTTTGAGGATAGAGGGGAAGCCTTTTAGGACCGAGATTAGGAAAAACTTCTTCACACAGAGAGTGGTGATTCTGTGGAATTCTCTGCCACAGGAAACAGTTGAGGCCAGTTCATTGGCTATATTTAAGAGGGAGTTAGATATGGCCCTTGTGGCTACGGGGGTCAGGGGGTATGGAGGGAAGGCTGGGGCGGGGTTCTGAGTTGGATGATCAGCCATGATCATAATAAATGGCGGTGCAGGCTCGAAGGGCCGAATGGCCTACTCCTGCACCTATTTTCTACGTTTCTATGTTTCTATTGCAGGGTTTCCCAACCTGGGGTTCAACACTTGCTTAATGGTTTTGGTCCATGGCATAAAACAAACTCCTGTCGATTGTTTGAAAAAACACAGCTAGCAGGGAGTAATGTATCTTAAAGAAAAATAACAAAATAAATCAACATTGTTTCTGACATTCTTGTTATTTCTGTGAGAATGACCTGATAAATCTCTGAGGAAAATTAATCCACTTAGAGTTATCACTTAAAAAAATTAAAAAGCTGCCAGCTTGAGACTTAGAAATAATTCAAGTGTAGTAAGTCTTCACCAAGTTAGTTGTGGGCACTTGTGACATTATTTATTAAAATGGATTAGCCAAGCGAGGTTTAATGAACATAATGAATCTCTGTTGACACCCTGTTCTTTCCTGAAATAAATTAACTGATACTGGTCAGTAAATCGGCCAAGTTCTAATATTCCATAACCTGTGTTGGCACAGTTCCTCAGAGTAAACCTTAGAAATAAATATCCCTTAATCAATATCTCTTGAAGACAGAATGATCCTGTGATATCCGAAAATAGGTTCTATTTCTAACTTTCACCAGGGTAGTCACTCATATGGATTATGGGCAATGCTAGTTACTGACATCAATCAATGATGGTGGCTTTTGCTAAATCAGGCAAGCCAAGTGATGATGCATGAAGTTACCATTCTATCTCAGAAACGAGCAAAGTCTTGGAATGCCTCCTGCTAAACTGACTAGACCAGTGCTAGGAATTCCTACTGTACAGCTCCAGCAAGCCATGTTTGATTGTACCTCTGGTGTGGAGCTTTGCATGTTTCTCCCTGTGACCATGAGATTTGATCTTGGTATTGAGGTGCTGAAGCTTCCTGATACATTCCTTTATGGTCCTATTTACCTGTGGCATCACAGGTGGATAGGGTTGAAAAAGAACTTTTGGCACATTGGCCTTCATAAATTATGACAGTGAGTACAAAAGTTAAGATGTTACATTGAAGTTGTGTAAGTGTTGGGGAGGCTAAATTGGGAGTATTTTGTGCATTTCTACATCCAGGAGAGATAACAATAAGCTTGAAAGAGTGGAGAGAAAATCTACAAGGATGTTATCAAGACTTAAGGACCTGAGTTATTGGGAAGAGTTAGGACTTAATTCCCTGGAACGTAGGAGACTGAGCTGAGATTTTATCGAAGTGTAAAAAATTATGAGGGTATAAATCAGGCGAGTGCATGCAATCTTGATTTTTCTCAGGCTGAGTTAGGCTAGAACTAGAGGTCATAGGTTAAGGGTGGAAGATGAAACATTTAAGGAGAATCTGAGGGGGAACTTCCTCACTTAGTTGGTGGTGAGAGCGTGGACCGACCTGCCATTGGAAGTGGGAGACTTGCGTTCAATTGTAACATTTAAGAAAAGTTTGGATAGATACATAGATGAGAGAGGCATGGAGAGCTATGTTCTCAGTGTAGGGTAGGTAGATGGTATTAGGCAGAAGACCATGTCAGCATGAACTAGATGGGCCAAAAGACTTGTTTCTGTGCTGCAGTGCCCTATGACTCTGTCCTAAAGAAGTGCTGGTAGGTTAATTGGCTACTATACATGGCCCCTTTTGTTGCTGCATGGAATGAGAAACATGGTAAAGAGAGCTGGTAAACTGATGGGTAATAGCTTACAAGAAAATGATGACACAGATGATCTGAGAGCCAGCATACACTCAGCAGACCAAATGGCCTCAGTGTACGACAAAGATGGAACAAATAGGAGTGGTCTGAGAGCCAGTACTGACTCAAAGGACAAAACAGACTACTTCTATGTTATTACAACAAGTAGAACAATGGAACCAAAGATGCCCCTCAACAGGCAGGTCTTTTTGCAGGTCTGAATTGCTCGTACTGAATCATATCTCTGACCTTTTACACTGAGACTCCAGGACAACATGTCATGTGCAGTCAGGCTGCTAAAAGGCTTGACACTACTTGCGACTGTGAACAATAGTCATAAGGACTGTGCATCACAGTCACAATACATGTGAAAACCAGAGAGTGTGTAGATGAGAGGAGCGTAGATGAGAGGAGCAAGAGGCAAGTAGTCACACTGGGGCCTCGGGAGACAGATAAGAGTGTAACAGTCAGGACAGGGAAAGGGAAGAGTCAGATACTAGAGAGTACCCCTGTGGCTGTCCCCCTTGACAATAAGTACTCCTGCCTGAGTACTGTTTGGGAGGATGCAACAGTGGTCGCACCTCTGGCAGAGAGTCTGGCCCTGTGGTTCAGAAAGGAAAAGGATGGCAGCAGTAATAAGGGACTCTGTGGTGAGGGGGGAGGGTCAGACAGGTGATTCTATGGATGCAGGAAAGAAACACGGAGAGTTGTTTGCCTCCAGGTGCCAGGGTCTGGGATGTTTCTGATCGCGTCCATGATATCCTGAAGGGGGAAGGTGAACAGTCAGAAGTCGTGGTACATATTGGTACTAACGACAGAGGTAGAAAAAGGAAGGAGGTCCTGAAAACACACTACAGGGAGTTAAGAAGGTGGTTGAGAAGCAGGACCTCAAAGGTAGTAATCTCGGGATTACTGCCTGTGCCACGCGACAGTGGGTATAGGAATAGGATGAGGTGGAGAATAAATGTGTGGCTGAGGATTTGGAGCAGAGGGCAGGGATTCAGATTTCTGGATCATTGGGATCTCTTTTGGGACAGGCATTACCTGGATAAAAAGGATGGGTTGCGCTTGAATACGAGAGGGACAAATATCCTAGCAAGGAAGTTTGCTAAGGCTATTGGGGAGAGTTTAAACTAGAATTGTTGAGGGGCAGGAACCAAACTGAAGAGATGGAGGAGGGGGTGGTTGGCTCACAAATAAAGAAGCTTGGAGATGGTTGCGAGAGGGAGGATAGGCAGGTGATAGAGAAGGGATACGTTTAGACCAATGGTTTGAGATGCCTCTATTTTAATGCAAGAGGCATCATGAACAAAACTGATGAGCTTAAAGCCTGGATCAGTATTTGGAGCTACATTTTGTAGCCATTACAGAGACTTGTATGGCTCAGGGGCAGGAATGGGTACTTAGAGGGCCAGGCTTTAGATGTTTCAGAAAGGACATGGAGGGAGGCAACAGAGATAGTGGTGTGGCACTGTTGATCAGAGAAATTGCCACAGCAGCAGAAAAGGAGGAAGTCATGGAGGAATTGTCTACGGAGTCTCTATGGGCGAAAGTCAGAAACAGGAAGGGGTCAATAACTCAACTGGATGTTTTTTATAGATCACCCAATTGTAACAGGAATATCGAGAAGCAGATAGGCAGACAGATTCTGGAAAGCTGTAATAATAACAGGGTTGTTGTGCTGGGAGATTTTAATTTCCCAAATATGGATTGGCATGTCCCTAGAGCGAGGGGTTTAGATGGGGTGGAGTTTGTTAGGTGTGTTCAGGAAAGTTTCCTGACACAATATGTAGATAAGCCTACAAGAGGAGAGGCTGTACTTGATCTGGTATTGTGAAATTAACCTGGTCAGGTGTCAGGAATCTCAGTGGGAGAGCAGTTTGGAGATAGTGATTACAATTCTATCTCCTTTACCATAGCATTTGAGAGGGATAGGAACAGACAAGTTAGGAAAGTGTTTAATTGGAGTAAGAGGAAATATGAAGCTATCAGGCAGGAACTTGGAAGCATAAATTGGGAACAGATATTCTCAGGGAAATGTACGGCAGAAATGTAACAAATGCTCGGGGGATATTTGAGTGGCATCCTGCATAGGTCCAATGAGACAGGTGAAGGATGGTAGGGTACAGGAGCTGTGGTGTACAAAGATTGTTGAAAATCAAATCAAGAAGAAAAGAAAAGCTTACGAAAGGTTCAAAAAACTAGGTAATGATAGAGATCTAGAAGATTATAAGGCTAGCAGGAAGGAGCTTAAGAATGAAATTAGGAGAGCCAGAAGTGGTCATGAGAAGGCCTTGGCGAGAGAACCCAAGGCATTCTACAAGTATTTGAAGAGCAAGAGGATAAGAAGTGAGAGAATAGGACCAATTAAGCGTGACAGTGGAAAAGTGTGTATGGAACTGGAGGGGATAGCAGAGGAATTTAATGAGTACTTTGCATCAGTATTCACTATGGAAAAGGATCTTGGCGATTGTAGGTATGACTTGCAGCAGGCTGAAAAGCTTGAGTATGTAGACATTAAGGAAGAGGATGTGCTAGAGCTTTTGGAAAACATCATTGGATAAGTCTCTGAGATCAGATAAGATGTACCCCAGGCTGTTCTGGGAGGCAAGGGAGGAGATTGCTGAGCCTCTGGCAATGATCTTTACATCATCAATGGGGATGGGAGAGGTTCCAGAGGAATGGAGGGTTGCAAATGTTGTTCCCTTATTCAAGAAAGGGAGTAGAGATAGCCCAGGAAATTATAGACCAGTGAGTCTTACTTCAGTGGCTGGTAAGTTGATGGAAAATATCCTGAGAGACAGGATTCATAAACATTTGGAGGAGCATAATATTATTAGGAATAGTCAGCATGGCTTTGTGAAAGGCAGGTCATGCCTTACAAGCCTGATTGAATTTTTTGAGGATGTGACTAAACACATTGATGAAGGTAGAGCAGTAGATGTAGTGTATATGGATTTCAGCAAGGTATTTGAAAAGGTGCCCCATGGAAGGTTTATTGAGAATGTAAGGAGGCATGGGATCCAAGGGGACATTGTTTTGTGGATCTGGAACTGGCTCACCTACTGAAGACAAAGAGAAGTTGTAGATGGGTCATATTCTGCATGGAGGTTGGTGACCAATAGTGTGACTCAGGGATCTGTTCTGGGACCCCTACTCTTTGTGATTTTTGTAAATGACCTGGATGAGGAAGTGGAGGGATGGGTTAGTAAATTTGCTGATGACACAAAGGTTGGGGGTGTTGTGAATAGTGTGGAGGGCTGTCAGAGTTTACTGTGGGATGCCGAGAGGATGCAAAGCTGGACTGAGAAGTCACAGATGGAGTTCAACCGAGATAAATGTGAGGTGGTTCATTTTGGTTGGTCAAATATGATGTCAGAATATAGTATTAATGGTAAGACTCTTGGGAATGTGTAAGATCAGAGGGATCTTGGCATCAGAGTCCATGGGCCACTCAAAGCTGTTGCGCAGGCTGACTCTGTGGTTAAGAAGGCATACGTTGCACTGGCCTTCACCAACCATAAGATTGAGTTTATGAGCTGAGAGGCAGTGTTGCAGCTCTATATGACCCTGGTCAGACAGCACTTGGAGTACTGTGCTCAGTTCTGGTCACCTCACTACAGGAAGGATATGGAAGCTATAGAAAGCATGCAGAGGAGACTTACAATGATGTTGCCTGAATTGGGGAGTAGGCCTTATGAGAATAGTTTGAGTGAAGTCAGCCTTTTCTCCTTGGAGCAGCAGAGGATGAGATATGACCTGATGTAGGTGTATAAGATGATGACAGGCATTGATTGTGTGAGTAGTCAGAGGCTTTTACTCAGGGCTGAACTGGCTAACATGAAAGGGCATGGTTTCAATGTGCTTGGAAGTAGGTACACAGGAGATGTCAGGGTTAAGTTTTATACGCAGAGAGCGATGAGTGCATGGAATGGGCTGCCATCGACGGTGGTGGAGGCAGATACGATAGGGTCTTTTAAGAGACTCCTGGACAGGTACATGGAGCTCAGAAAGATAGAGGGCTATGGGTAACCCTAGGTAATTTCTGAAGTAAGTACATGTCTGGCACAGCATTGTGGGCCGAAGGGCCTGTATTGTGCTGTAGGTTTTCTATGTTTCCATGACAGATTAAGAGAATGGAGAAATCCTCCTTCTCAGATGTTTGTGCAGGAGAACGGGATGAATCAAAGAGTCAACTGCACACTTGAAAGAAGTAAAAAAATTCTTGTCAGAACTCTCAGCTAGCATCACTTTATGTACAGAAATCAATGTAAGTATGTAACAATCACTTGTACATTGTGCTTTATAGGATTGCTTTGATATTTAGATTTATTGAGCTTCTTTTTTCTTATTGTGTTCTTTATAAATATTGTGTTTTTTCATGCTCCATCAGATCTGGAATATCAATCGTTTTGTTCTCCTTTCCACTTACTGTATGTACTAAAGAATGATAATAAACAATCTTGAATCATAAATGTTTGAATTGATCAAATGGCTCAAGAGGTTTCTTGTCTAAACTGGAGTGAACTTCCTGATATCGGGTATCTGAGTGGCAGTTAATTCGCAACATAAATATATTGTATATTGTTATCTTCAGGTATAGACAGGCAGGAACAAATGAGGTCCTTATGGAGCACAAGAAATGCAAGAGAACACTTAAGAAAGAAATCAGGAGGGCTAAAAGAAGACACGAGGTTGCCCTAGCAGACAAGGGCAATCCTCAGGGATTCTACAGATATGTTAAGTACAAAAGGACTGCGAGAGACAAAATTGGTCCACTGGAAGATCAGAGTGGTAATCCACGCATAGAACCTAAAGAGATAGGCAACCTCTTAATTTTTTTTGCATCTGTATTTACTCAGAAGTGAGGCAATGTGGCATCAGCTTCATGGACCCTGTACAGATTACAGATGAGGAGGTGTTTGCTGTCCTGAGGAATATTAGGGTACATAAATCCCCAGGGCCTGACAAGGTGTTCCCTCAGACCTCACATGATGAGAAATAGCTGGGGCCCTAGAAAAGTAATTTGAATCGTCCTTACTAACAGATGAGTTACCAAAGGATGGGAGGAAAGTCAAGGTTGTTATACTGTTCAAGAAAGGATGTAAAAATAAATCAGGAAATTATAGGCCATGGGTCTGACATCAGTTGTGGTAAAGTTATTGGAAGGTATTCTAAGGGAGCAGATATGTAGGTATTGGGATAGACATAGACTAATTAAGGATAGTCAGCATGGCTTCATGCGTGGTAGGTCATGTCTAAACAATCTTAAAGAGTTTTTCAAGGAAATTACCAGGAAAGTTGATGAAGGCAAGGAGTGGATGTTATCAATGTGGGTTTTAGTAAGCTACTTGACAAGGTCCCACATGGGAGGTTGTTCAAGAAGGTTCAGTTGAGGTAGTAAATTGGATTAGATATTGGCTTTGTGGGAGAAGCCAGAGAGTGGTTGTAGATGATTGCCTCTCTGACTGGAGATCTGTGACTATTGGATTGGGATGGGTACTGGGTCCTTTGTTGTTTGTCAACTATATCAACAACGTGGATGATAATCTGGTTAACTGGATCAGCAAATTTGCAGATGACACTGAGTGGGGGTGTAGTGGATAGTGAGGAAGATTATCAGAGCTTGTAGCAAGATCTGGACCAGATGGGAAAATGGGCTGAAATATGGCAGATGCAATTTAATGTAGACAAGTGCGAGGTGTTGCATTTCGAAATGCAGTAGAACATAGGGATCTGGGAATACAGGTTCATAATTTGTTGAAAGTAGCATCACAGGTAGATAGGGTTGTAAAGAACACTTCTGGCACATTGGTCTTCATAAATCGGAGTACTGAGTATAGGTGGTGGGATGTAACGTTGAAGTTATATATATTAGTGAAGCTTAATTTGAAGTATTATGTGTGATTTTTGTCACCGACCTACAGGAAAGATGTAAGTAAGGTTGAAAGAGTACATAGAAAATTTATGAGGATGTTTGCTGAGTCTGGTGGATCTGAGTAATAAGGAAGAATTGAATAGCTCAGGACTTTATTCCTTAGAATGTAAAAGATTGAGAGGAGATCTGAAAGAGGTATGCAAAATTATGTTAGATATAGATAGGGTTAATGCAAGCAGTTCTGGTCACCCAGCTACAGGAAAGATATCAATAATATTGAATAAGATTTACAAGGATCTTGCCAGTACTTGAGGACCTGAATTACAGGGAAAGGTTGAATAGGTTAGGATTTTATTCCATGGAGCATAGGAGAATGAGTGGACATTTGATAGAGGTTTTCAAAATGATGAGGGGTACAGATTGGGTAAATGCAAACAGGTATTTTCCCACTGAGGTTGGGTAAGACTACAACTAGGGTAAAAGGTGAAATGTTTAAGGGGAACATGAGGGGAAACTTCTTCACTCAGAGGGTGGAATGAGCTGGCAGCACAAGTAGTCGATGCACAGTTGATCTCAACATTTAAGGCAAATTTGGATAGGTACATGGCTAACTATGTTCCAGGTGCAAATTAATAGTCTGACCTGGACTAAGTGGGCTGAAGGGCCTGTTTCTGTACTGTAGTGTTCTATGACATGATGCTTCGAGTTGGATAATCACAGATGCCCTCCCAATTTCCTGCTGTATATTAGAACGCCAATGGAAAATCCCACAGAAACGTGTGATTGACACATATACCCCTTCTCTGAGGATTTGGCTAATCGTGTGCAAAAGATAGGAAGAAACTTTGAGGAAAATAGTTCTCCACCTCACCAATGCCCATCTCAATGCTCAAAGAAAAACTACTATTTACCCTGATGATTCATTTGTTTGAAGTTATTTCAGTTTTGTTAAGACTTCTAAGTCATTTATGTCAAAGACTTAATTTTGCCTTGGTGCTATTTTCTTGGGGCCCGTGTTACCTGCATCTTTTTCAATGAATATTTTGAGAGCCAATCATTCATTTCCTCTGAGACAAAGAAACTCATTCATCTCACATCCGACAAGAAAATTCTCATTTATCTCCATTCCATCCACTAATTATCCCAATTACAAATAAATAATAGCTTGTTCAATAAAACTGCATCTACTGGGAATGAAAATACTTTGCAAACTACATAATTAGAACAAAATGTATACATTTCCTCCAGTTTTATCATAAGAAGCTAGTGCTTACAATAATTAAGACATTCACCAGCCAGGACATGCTCTGTCACAACAGTCACAGCTCTGCAACAATGACACATTGACAAGGACTGCACACCATTGTGGACTTCAAGAGGAAATGTAGCAGTACAGCCAACATCACTCCTGGATGAGCTGAAGGTTTTTTATGCTTGATTCGAGTTTGATAAGACTGAACCCGCTGACGAGACCTGCACCTTGGTTATCTCTGAGGCTGAGGTACGTAGAACATTCCAACATGTCAACAACTGCGAGGCAGTGGGGTCATCTGGAATCCCAAGGTGGGTAAACAGCTGACTGGTGTGTTTATGGACATTCTTAATCTCTCCTTCTCCCAGTGTGTAGTGCCCTCCTGTTTCAAATTGTCCATCATTTTCCCTGTACCTAAGAAAACAAAGGTAGCATGCCTGAGCTATTGGCGCCCTGTCACACTCACCTCAGTTATAAAAAAATGCTTTGAGAAGCTGGTTGAAGACTACATCTGCATCATGCTACCATCCACACTGGACCCACTACAATTCACCTACTGACAGAACCAGTCCACTGATGATGCCATAGCCACAGCACTACACACCATCCTCACTCACCTGGAGAAGAGAGAATGCTGCTCCTGAACTACAGTTCAGCATTCTAAACCATAATTCCCTCCAGACCTGACAGGAAGCTCAGAGACCTTGGCCTGCACCTCGTCTTCTGCAGCTGGATTCTTGACTTCCTATTGGATCACAGAAGGTGGTAAGGATGGGCTCCTTCACCTCTACCCCTCAACCCAGGTGCCCCGCAGGGTTGTGTCCTGAGTCCCATTCTCTACTCCTTTTACATCCACGACTGTGCTGCCTCACACAGCTCCAAACTGCTGATCAAATTTGCAGATAAAACAACTTCGATCGTCCTTATTTCTAGTGGCAGTAAGACAGGCTACAGAGGAGAGGTTGACAACCTGACACAGTGGTGCCAGGATAACAACCTTTCCCTCAATGTCCAAAAAACAAAAGAGCTGATTGTGGTTTAAAGGAGGAAAGGAGACAGGCTCAACCCAATCAATATCAATGGGCCTGCAGCTGAAAGAGTGAGTAGTTTCAAGTTCCTTGGTATACACTTCATTGAAGATCTCACCTGGTCTGTACACACCAGCTGTGTGGCAAAAAAAAGCACAACAGCACCTCTTCCACCTCAGGCAACTAAAGAAGTTTGGCACGGGCTCCCAAATCCTCAAGACCTACAGGGGCACCATTGAGAGGATACTGACTGGCTGTATCACATCCTGGTACAGGAACTGAACGAACCTTGATCACTGGGCACTGCAGAGAGTAGTACGGACAGGCCAGTGCATCTGTGTACAGGAACTTCCCTCCTCTAAGGACATATATAGCAGCAGGTGCAGAAAGAAGGCCTGAAAGATCATCAGGGTCACCATTTGCCCCAACCATAAACTGTTTCAGCTGCTTTCGTTTGGCAGATGGTACACAGCATTAAAGCCAGGACTAACAGGCTATGGGATAGATTCTTTCTACAAGCCATTAGACTTACAGATTTACATCTGTACATTGTGATGGAGTCATAATGCAATGAATTTTCCTTAGTGCGTTGGCACGTACTTTATGTAACACTTTATCACATTTCCCAGAAAGACCCTAAAGCACTTTGATGTCATGTTTATTGAATACCTCTGATGTGCAGGAACAAACACTGGCTATACAGTCAGTTCTGATCCACGTAAAACCGACTTCAGACAGTTTATTTCAGCATTCTTGATGCTTCACAGATTGGAGTCTCTGCAGAAGCTTGATAACATGGACAGAGTTCTTACCTAACATCTTAGTAGAGATGTTTATTCATATGCATCTGCCCTGTAAGGAATCTCATATGCATAATTCTATAAAGCTCTGGTTAGACCATACTTGGAACATTGTGTTCAGTTTTGGTTGCCTCACTATAGGAAGAATGTGGAAGGTGCAGTGAAGTTTTACTAGGATGCTGCTTGTTTTACCAGGAGAGCATGTCTTATGAGGATAGATAGAGTGAGCTAGGGCTTTTCTTTTTGGAGCGATGGAGGGTGAGAGGTGACTTGATGGAGGTTGTCTCTTGATAAGAGACATATATTGAATGGGCAGCCAGAGACTTCTTCCCAGGGTGGAAGCGGCTAATGCCAGGGCCATAGTTCTAAGGTGACTTGAGTGAAGTATGGTAGGTGTGGGAGAGATGAGAGGTAAGGTTTCACAGGGAGTGGTGGGTGCATGGTTATATGATGCTATGCACCCGTGATGCTACTGTAACTCAATATTTTATTGCACTGATTACAATAAACTTGATCTTGCCTTTAATTTTCAGTCTCTGTTTCCATGATAGGTCCAGAAGGGTCTCATTCCTGCTGAGAGGAGATTTGCATCCTGGTTTAGATGTGATATACTGTGTGGCACGAGATGAAAGCAAGGCAAGGTAATGAATCCTGAGCCCCCATAATAAAAATAAGAAAGACACCTCTACTCTATCTCCAAAAGCAGTGGCCAACCATTATAATTCTATTCCCAGTCTCATTTCCAATCCATGGCCTCTTCTTGTGCACAATGAGACCACTCTCAGGGTGGAGGAGCAACACCTTACATTCTGTCTGGGAAGCCTTCACCCTGATGGCATGAACATCGATCTTATTTCCAGTAAAAAGTTGTTCCCACGCCCTTCTCTCTTCTTCGATTCCCCACTATGGCCTCTTCTCACCTACGGTACCTATCATCTCCCTATGGTGCTCCTCCTCTTTCCCTTTCTCCTATGGTCAACTGGACTCGCCTTTCAGATTCCTTCCTCTCCAGCCCTTTACCTTCTTGGCACCTGATTAGTTCCAAGGGTTTAGATGGGGCAGAATTTGTTAAGTGTGTCCAGGATGGATTCCTGTCACAGTATGTGGACAGGCCGACCGGGGGAATGCCATACTAGATCTAGTACTAGGTAATGAACCGGGTCAGGTCACAGATCTCTCAGTGGGTGAGCATCTGGGGGACAGTGATCACCGCTCCCTGGCCTTTATAATTATCATGGAAAAGGATAGAATCAAAGAAGACAGGAAAATTTTTAATTGGGGAAAGGCAAATTATGAGGCTATAAGGCTAGCACTTGCAGGTGTGAATTGGGATGATGTTTTTGCAGGGAAATGTACTATGGACATGTGGTCGATGTTTAGAGATTTCTTGCAGGATGTTAGGGATAAATTTGTCCCGGTGAGGAAGATAAAGAATGGTAGGGTGAAGGAACCATGGGTGACAAGTGAGGTGGAAAATCTAGTCAGGAGGAAGAAGGCAGCATACATGAGGTTTAGGAAGCAAGGATCAGATGGGTCTATTGAGAATATAGGGAAGCAAGAAAGGAGCTTGAGAAAGGGCTGAGAAGAGCAAGAAGGGGGCATGAGAAGGCCTTGGTGAGTAGGGTAAAGGAAAACCCCAAGGCATTCTTCAATTATGTGAAGAAAAAAAGGATGACAGGAGTGAAGGTAGGACCAATTAGAGATAAAGGCGGGAAGATGTGCCTGGAGGCTGTGGAAGTGAGCGAGGTCCTCAATGAATACTTCTCTTCGGTATTCACCAATGAGAGGGAACTTGATGATGGTGAGGACAATATGAGTGAGGTTGATGTTCTGGAGCATGCTGATATTAAGGGAGAGGAGGTGTTGGAGTTGTTAAAATACATTAGGACAGATAAGTCCCCGGGGCCTGACGGAATATTCTCCCGGCTGTGCCACGAGGCGAGAGAAGAGATTGCTGAGCCTCTGGCTAGGATCTTTATGTCCTCGTTGTCCATGGGAATGGTACCGGAGGATTGGAAGGAGGCGAATGTTGTTCCCTTGTTCAAAAAAGGTAGTAGGGATAGTCCGGGTAATTATAGACCAGTGAGCCTTACGTCTGTGGTGGGAAAGCTGTTGGAAAAGATTCTTCGAGATAGGATCTATAGGCATTTAGAGAATCATGGTCTGATCAGGGACAGTCAGCATGGCTTTTTTAAAGGGCAGACCATGTCTAACAAGCCTGATAGAGTTCTTTGAGGAGGTGACCAGGCATATAGATGAGGGTATGGCAGTGGATGTGATCTATATGGATTTTAGTAAGGCATTTGACAAGGTTCCACATGGTAGGCTTATTCAGAAAGTTAGAAGCATGGGATCCAGGGAAGTTTGGCCAGGTGGATTCAGAATTGGCTTGCCTGCAGAAGGCAGAGGGTGGTGGTGGAGGGAGTACATTCAGATTGGAGGATTGTGACTAGTGGTGTCCCACAAGGATCTGTTCTGGGACCTCTAATTTTCGTGATTTTTATTAACGACCTGGATATG
Source organism: Mobula birostris (assembly GCF_030028105.1). Lineage (NCBI taxonomy): Eukaryota > Metazoa > Chordata > Chondrichthyes > Myliobatiformes > Myliobatidae > Mobula > Mobula birostris. The sequence goes on along the minus strand of NC_092378.1, from coordinate 73,824,956 downwards.
GGGGTAGAAGGGTGGGTTGGCAAGTTTGCAGATGACACAAAGGTTAGTGGTGCTGTAGATAGTGTAGAGGATTGTCAAAGGTTGCAGAGAGACATTGATAGGATGCAGAAGTGAGCTGAGAAGTGTCAGATGGAGTTCAACCCGGAGAAGTGTGAGGTGGTACACTTTGGAAGGACAAACTCCAAGGTAGAGTACAAAGTAAATGGCAGGATACTTGGTAGTGTGGAGGAGCAGAGGGATCTCAGGGTACATGTCCACAGATCCCCGAAAGTTCTCTTACAGGTGGATAGGGTAGTTAAGAAAGCTTATGGGGTGTTAGCTTTCATAAGTCGAGGGATAGAGTTGAAGAGTCGCGATGTAATGATGCAGCTCTATAAAACTCTGTTTAGGCCACACTTGGAGTATTGTGTCCAGTTCTGGTCACCTCACTATAGGAAGGATGTGGAAGCATTGGAAAGGGTACAGAGGAGACTTACCAGGATGCTGCCTGGTTTAGAAAGTATGTATTATGATCAGAGATTAAGGGAACTAGGGCTTTACTCTTTGGAGAGAAGGAGGATGAGAGGAGACATGATAGAGGTGTACAAGATAATAAGAGGAATAGATAGAGTGGATAGCCAGGTTCTCTTCCCCAGGGCACCACTGCTCAATACAGGAGGACATGGCTTTAAGGTAAGGGGTGGGAAGTTCAAGGGGGATATTAGAGGAAGGTTTTTTACTCAGAGAGTGGTTGGTGCGTGGAATGCACAGCCTGAGTCAGTGGTGGAGGCAGATACACTAGTGAAGTTTAAGAGGCTACTAGACAGGTATATGGAGGAATCTAAGGTGGGGGCTTATATGGGAGGCAGGGTTTGAGGGTCGGCACAACATTGTGGGCCGAAGGGCCTGTACTGTGTTGTACTATTCTATGTTCTATGTTATCATCTACCTGGCTTCCCTTCCAGCTATCCTCCTTCCTCTCCTCCCACCTTTTTATTTTGGCATCTTCCTCCTTCCCTTCCAGTCTTGAAGAAGGGTTTTGCCCCAAAGCATTGACTGTTTATTCATTTCCATAGAAGCAACCTGGTCTGCTGAGTTCCTTTAGCATCTTGTATGTGTTGCTTTGGATTTCCAGCATCTGCTGAATTTCTAGTGTTAGTGATTTTTGTTATCTTGATTAGGGAATACACATTCCCTCTCTGAATTATAATATGCCATATTAACTCCCAATTCTTTTGTAGGAAAGGAAAGTTTGTTGTACCATCACTGGTGTGATGTTTGTCTTCAATATTTATATAATTCTATCCCTAGGATCTGGAATAGATTCAGCAGGACGGAACATAGAACAATTCATTTCTTGAAAAAGCATTTGCTTTAGTCATTTTCCTACAAGAGTGTTGAACTCTATTTAAAATTAATCAGGATAAATCATTGGGCAGATGATTTACAGATGAGCATTATTGGGTTATAAATTGTGGTGGGAAGTGGGAAAATAAGAGAACAGCAACACACAATATGGTCTCACCAATGTGGAGAAGGAAGCATCAGGAACACTGGACACAATAGATGACCACAGCAAACGGGAAAAAAAATCTGTGTCTTAAGGATAAAATATATCTTAAAGAGTTGATTATTCATGTTAGTCATCATTATAATTAAAAAGCCACTTTACAAACATTTGGTTGTTGTGATTAGGCAGAGAAATGCAAGTATTATAAACTCAAGTTGTTTTAAAATATTTTCATAACAACATAGTATTAATGGTAAGAACCTTGGCAGTGTAGAGAATCAGAGGGATCTTGGGATCCGAGTCCAAAGGATGCTCAAACCAGCTGCACTGGTTGACTCTGTGGTTAAGAAGGCATACGGTGCATTGACCTTCATCAATTGTGGGACTGAGTATCAGAGCCGGGAGGTAATGTTGCAGCTACCTATATAGGACCCTGGTCAGACCCCACTTCAGTGTGAGAGGGAGGATAGGCAGGTGATAGAGAAGGGATGCGCTCAGACCGATAGTTTGAGATGTGTCTATTTTAATGCAAGGAGTATTATGAACAAAGCGGATGAGCTTAGAACATGAATCAGTAGTTGGAGCTATGATGTTGTGGCCATTACAGAGACTTGGATGGCTCAGGGGTAGGAATGGTTACTTTGAGTGCCAGGCTATAGATGTTTTCGAAAGGACAGAGAGGGAGGTAAAAGAGGTGGGGGCGTGGCACTGGTGATCAGAGAGCTTTACGGCTGCAGTAAAGGAGGAACTCATGGAGGGATTGTCCACTGAGACTCTGTTGGTGGAAGTTAGAAACAGGAAGGGATCAATAACTCTACTGGGTGTTTTTTATAGACCACCCAGTCATAACAGGGACATCGAGGAGCAGATAGAGGGACAGATTTTGGAACAGTGTAATAATAACAGGGTAATCGTGTTGGGAGATTTAAATCTCCCAAATATTGATTAGCAAGGGGTTTAGATGGGGTGGAAGTTTGTTAGGTGTGTTCAGGAAGGTTTCCTGACATAATGTGTAGATAAGCCTACAAGAGGAGAGGTTGTACTTGATCTGGTATTGGCAAAAGAACCTGGTCAGGTGTCAGGTCTCTCAGTGGGAGAGCATTTTGGAGATAGTGATCACAATTCTACCTCCTTTACTATCGCATTGGAGAAGGATAGGAACAGACAAGTTAGGAGAGTGTTTAATTGGAGTAGGGGGAAATACGAAGCTATCAGGCAGGAAGTTGGAAGCATAAATGGGGAACAGATGTTCTCAGGGTTTGTTACATACACCTGTTAGGGTGCAATCTCCAGATACCTTTTCAGGTAGCCATAGCCTTCAGCCAGAAGCAGATGTTATCAGATGGTTCTCAACCTTCACAGAGTGTTTTGACCCTTAACCACAACACTCTTCAGTTGGTAGGACAGCAGTGATGGCCAAATCACTGCCCACCTGCTCCTGGCTTCCAGCTTCCCTCCTCTCACCGACTCCACATCCAACAAGAGGCTCGTTCTGCCTCTTCCTCCATGCCTGCATGCATGGACTGGACCCAGAATATCTGTCAACCATGAAGTCCGAGTAAGCCAACATGGAAAGACTCAGCTAGTTGAATAGCACCTGGGCTTCACTCCATGGCGTGTGGCCAAGTGGTTAGGGCATTGGGCTCATGATCTGAAGGTCGTGGGCTCGAGTCTTGGCCAAGGCAGCGTTTTGTGCCTTTGAGCAAGGCTGAAAGTCCACCCAGCTGAAAATGGGTACCAGCAAATGCTGGGGGCTAACCTCGCGATCGACTGGCATCCTATCCAGGGGGTGGGGGGGGGAGTCTCATACTCTGAGTTGCTTCACGCCACAGAAACCGGCATAAGCACTGGCCTGATGGGTCACAAGGCTTGGGACAGACTTTAACTTTCACTCCATATAGTCCCTAAACCTGATGGTGGTTGTTGCCCATATGACAACTACTGACACCCCTGCTCGTTACCCAATCCCACATATCCAGCACTTCTCAGCAAGATTAGCTGGAGAGTTAATTTTTTCCAGTTAATCTGGTTAGGGGCTACTATCAGGTACCTGTGTGCTTGGAGGACATTCCCAAAACAGCTGTGATAACTCTGTTTGGCCTTTTTGAGCTTCTCTGCATGCCATTTGGGACTGAAAAAGGCAGCACAGACTTTCCAACTGCTGATGGACTCTGTATTAAAAGACTTTGACTTTCATACCTGGATGACAAACTTGTCAACAGGAAATCCAAATCTGAGCATGTATCTAATCTCTGCACACTTTTCGCGCGCTTCAGCCAATGGGTTGATTATTAACCCTGCCAAATACCAGTTTGGGTTCTCAACCATTGACTTTCTCAGCCATTGCATCTCCACAGAAAGTGCAAAGCCCCTCCCATCAAAAGTCACCATTATTATGGATTTCCCACCATCCCGCACTACTAAAAAACTACAGGAGTTTTTAGGTATGGTGAATTTCTATCACCGCTTCATTCCACAAGCTGCTGAACTTATGCTCCCCCTCCCCGCTGTATAGTGCATTGAAGGCAATACCCCTAATCAAGTGCTTGACTGGTTAGCAGACATGACCAACAAATGATAACAAATGAGCTCCTTCTAATGCATCCACTTCTCAATGCACCACTAACACTGAACTTCAGACCATGCTGTGAGTGCTGTGCATGAACAGGTGGCTGGAGATGTATGGCAGTTGCTCACCATCCTGCTGCTCCATCTCCCCCAGACGAAGTACAGTACATTTGACCATGAGCTTTTTGGTCTGTATCTGGCTGTCCATCATTTTTGTCTTCTTCTCGAGCGGTCATTGCTCGCAAACCCCTCATGTACGCGATGGCCAAAATATCAGCCAAGTTCACAACGGATGTAGAACATATCAAGGGGAAAAATAATGCCATGTCTGATTGCCTCTGACGGCCAGCCAGTGAGGGCGTACACAGAGGGGTTGACTATGCCGGCATGGCAGCTGACCAATTTACTGACCCAGAGGTCCAGGCTTACCGAACAGCAGTCATGGGCCTGTGGTTGGCTGACATGAAGTTCGGGGAAGCTGGGGTTTCTCTCCTGTGCGATGTGCCAACTGGTCACCCTCACATCATCAAGCCCGCAAATTAGAGATGGACTGTTTTCAATTCCATACATGGCCTCTCGCAGGCAGTCCGGAAGGACTCACTGAAACTGGTTGCATTAAAGTTTGTGTGGTACAGCCTCAGAAAGGGTGTGTGTGATTGGACTGCAGCTTTTGTGGAGGGATAGCAGGCAAAAAATCAACTGTTATGTCTAGGCGCCATTAGCGCCTTTTGAGATCCCTGAGCAGCGTTGACTGTGGCTATTGAGGCCGATCCTGGAATGGCAGGCTCTGCCACAGTTGCTGCATGTGTAGGCCGTCGTGGAGTCGTTGTCCGCTGTGCTCTCCGTTTAGCTCTCCACTCCTCAAACTGACTCACAATCACTCTTTCGCCTTGCTCTGGGCCATGTCAATGTGGACCTGTGGTCCTCTTCCCCCTTCCTGTACTTTCATGGACTGTACCACCAGGTAGCCAGAAGTCATCCTTCTGACATCAACGATGGCCACAGATGTGGCTCAGGAGTTCATCAGCACCTAGGTTGCTTGGTTTGGCACCCCATCTGATATCTCCTCTAACAGCAGTCCCCAATTCATTTCAGACCTCTGGGCTGTGATAGCCCAGAACCTCAGCATTAGGCTACATCGCACCACAGGCTATCACCCACAGTCCAATGGCATATGCGAGTGGTTTCACTGCTCAAACTGTTTCCCTGACTGATAAGTAGTGGCTTGATCGTCTCCCATGTGTCCTGTTGGGGCTCAGAACTGCTTCAAAAGAGGACCTGCATTTGTACATGGCTGAGTTGGTATATGGGCAGGTGATTTTATTCCTGACATCACAAACACCTGGTTGGCCTCTCAATTGCATTCCATCCTCCTCAGTAAATTCAATTCCTTTTTACCTATTCCTATCTCCCATCATGGCGGACAGCACCCTTGGGATCCTGATGACCTACATTCCACCTCGTTTGTTTTCACCTGCCACGACACACACCAACATCCCCTTACGCCCCCTTTGTGATGGGCTGTTCTGCATTTTGGAATGGAAAGAAAACACTTTTATCATAGATAAGAGAGGTAAATCTGAATATATTTCAGTAGATCGCCTTAAACTGGCGCACCAACATTTGGAATACTTCATTGCTATGCCTCTAGCATCAAAACAGCGGCTGATTAGCAAGAGGCAAAGAGTGTGAATAAAGGGAGCCTTTTCTGCTTGGCTGCCAGTGACTAGAAATGTTCCTCAGAGGTCTGTGTTGTGACAGAATCTTTTTATGTTATATGTCAATTATTTGGCTGAAGGAATTGTTGGCTTTGTGCAAAGTTTGGAGGGAATACTTTATACGTTATATACTTTATACTTCATTGTCACCAAACAATTGGTACTAGAGCGTGCAATCATCACAGCGATATTTGATTCTGCGCTTCACACTCCCTGGATTACAAATATTAAATATTAATAATATTAAAAATAATTAAATTAGGAAATATTAAAAGTTTAAATTATAAATCATAAATAGAAAATAGAAAAATAGGAAGTAAGGTAGTGCAAAAAAACTGAGAGGCAGGTCCGGATATTTGGAGGGTACGGCCCAGATCCGGGTCAGGATCCGTTCAGCAGTCTTATCACAGTTGGAAAGAAGCTGTTCCCAAATCTGGCCAGATGAGTCTTCAAGCTCCTGAACCTTCTCTAAGAGGGAAGAGGGATGAAAAGTGTGTTGGCTGGGTGGGTCGTGTCCTTGATTATCCTGGCAGCACTGCTCCAACAGCATGCAGTGTAAAGTGAGTCCACGGACGGAAGATTGGTTTGTGAGATGTGCTGCGCCATGTTCATGATCTTCTGCAGGTTCTTTCGGTCTTGGATAGGACAACTTCCATACCAGGTTGTGATGCACCCTAGAAGAATGGTTTCTATGGTGCATCTATAAAAATTAGTGAGGGTTTTAGGGGACAGGCCAAATTTCTTTAGTTTTCTCAGGAAGTAAAGGCACTGGTGGGCCTTCTTGGCAGTGAACTCTGCTTGGTTGGACCAAGTCAGGTCATTTGTGATATTGACCCTGAGGAACTTAAAGCTTTTGTCCTGTTCCACTTACGCACCACCGAGGTAAATTGGGTCGTGCAGTCCGCTACTCCTTCTGAAGTCAACAACCAATTCCTTCGTCTTGCTGACGTTGAGGGATAGGTTATTGTCTTCGCACCATGCCACCAGTTTCTTAATTTCCTCTCTGTACTCAAACTCATCATTACCCGAGATACGGCCTACAATTGTTGTGTCATCAGCAAACTTATATATTGAGCTTGATGGAAACTTGGCTACACAATTATGGGAGTACAGTGAGTACAGCAGGGGGCTGAGTACACAGCCTTGTCGGGCACCGGTGCTCAGAGTGGTTGTAGAGGAGAGCTTGTCCCCTATTTTTACAGCCTGGGTCCTGTCTGTGAGGAAGTTGAAGATCCAGCTGCAGATCTGAGTGCTGAGGCCCAGGTTCTGGAGCTTAAGAATCAGTTTATTTGGATTGATGGTATTAAAGGCAGAGCTGTAGTCAATGAAAAGGAGCCTTACGTATGTGTCTTTATTCTCCAGGAGTTCTAAGGAGAAATGTAGGGCCAGAGAGATGGCTTCTGCCATTGACCTGTTGCTTCGGTAGGTGAATTGCAAAGCGTCGAGTTTGGCCGGTAGGCTGTGGTTGATGTGTGCCATAACCAATCTCTGGAAGCACTTCATAGCAATTGATGTCAGAGCCACAGGTCGATAGTCATTCAGGCATGCCAGCTTGCTCTTCTTCGGCACTGGGATTATCGTTGCCTTCTTAAAACACGAGGGGATCTTAGACTGAAGCAAGAAGCAGTTGAAGATGTCAGCAAACACTCCAGCTAGCTCGCTTGCACAGGCCCGGAGAACCCGTCCTGGGACGCTATCTGGGCCTGTCGCCTTCCTTGGATTTATCTTCAGGACGGCCCCTCTGACCTCCTCCTCGGTGACAATTGCGTAGAATACGTTAAGTTCGTCAGGAAGAGAAGTGCCACAGTTATTGATATTCCCAGCCTTTCCTTTGCGCCCAGTGATCTCATTTAGACCCTGCCATAGTCTGCTGGCATACCTTTGGTTAGCCTGGGCTTCCAACTTGGCTCAATATTGCCTCTTGGCGCCCTTAATGACTGTCCGGATTTCACGCCTGGATTCCTTGTAGTGAGTGGTATCCCCAGACCTAAAAGGCACAGCTCTAGCCTTTAAAAGGGACTTGACCTCATAATTCATCCAAGGTTTCCAGTTAGGGATTACCTGGATCGTCTTGCGAGATACACTGTCTTCCATGCATTTCCAAATAAAGTCTGTGGCAGCTGAGGCATACTCATCGAGGTTAGCTGCCGAGTCCTTGAATACTAACCAGCCCACCAATTCAAAGCAGTAATGGAGGACCTCATCCGTTTCCTTCGTCGAACGCGACACTACTTTTGACACCGTGACCTCCTGCTTCAGTTTTTCTTTGTAAGCCGGGAGGAGGAGTACGGCCTGATGGTCCGATTTTCCGAAGTGAGGTCGTGGGACAGAACGGTAGGCATCCTTGACTGCTGTGTAGCAGTGGTCAAGTATATACGGGCCTCTAGTTGGGCAGGAGACATGTTGGGATAACTTTGGCAGCGTCTTTCTGAGGTTGGCCTGGTTAAAGTCTTCGGCCATAATGAGCAAAGCCTCCGGATACCTGGTCTCAAGTTCACTGATGTTGGCATACAGTATGCTCAGAGCACACTTCACGTCCGCCTGGGGGGGAATGTAGACAGCTGTCAGTATGACCGAGGTGAATTCCTGTGGCAGATAGTAGGGACGACACTTCACCGACAGGTGTTCCAGGTCCGGGCTGCAGGAGCTTGTCAGTGCCATTGTGTCCGAGCACCACCCAGTGTTGATCACCCAGCGTTCAGAGAGGCGGGACTGCGCAGGCGTGTGACGTCGGGCTGTGCAGTGCGGCAGATTTAAAAGGAACAGAGCCTCATAGAGTGGGCAGCGGAGTTTGCGGGCTGCGGAGTGAGCCGGGAGCAGAGTGAAGACTTAAGGGCTTCGGCTCAACGGGCTTAGGCGGAAACGGGCGAGGAAGGTTTGGCATTCATTTTCTGTTGTTATTTGAGGAGAGGGGCAGTATGAGTGTGAGGGCAGTTTGCTGTTCTCGGTGTCAGATGTGGGAGGCCCTGGAGTCTCCAAGCCTCCCGGAAGTCTAAATCTGCGCCAAGTGCATCGAGGTGCAGCTCCTAAGGGACCGCGTTACGGAACTGGAGCTGCAGCTCGATGACCTTCGTCTGGTCAGGGAGAGTGAGGAGGTGATAGAGAGGAGTTGCAGGCAGGTAGTCACGCCGGGGCCACGGGAGGCAGACAAGTGGGTCACGGTTAGGAGGGGGAAGGGGAAAGGTCAGGTAATAGGGAGTACCCGGTGGCTGTGCCCCTTAACAACAGGTACTCCTATTTGAGTACTGTTGGGGGGGACAGCTTACCCGGGGGAAGCGACAGAGGCTGTGCCTCCGGCACAGAGTCCAGCCCTGTAGCTCAGAAGGGTAGGGCAGAAGAGGAGGGCAGTTGTGATAGGGGACTCGATAGTAAGGGGGTCAGATAGGCGATTCTGTGGACGCAGTCCAGAGACCCGGATGGTAGTTTGCCTCCCTGGTGCCAGGGTCCAGGATATTTCTGATCGTGTCCAAGATATCCTGAAGTGGGAGGGTGAGGAGCCAGAGGTCGTGGTACATATAAGTACCAATGACATAGGTAGGAAAAAGGATGAGGTCCTGAAAGGAGAATATAGGGAGCTAGGAAGGGAGTTGAGAAACAGGACCGCAAAGGTAGTAATCTCGGGATTACTGCCTGTGCCACGCGACAGTGAGAGTAGGAATGCGATGAGGTGGAGGATAAATGCGTGGCTGAGGGATTGGAGCAGGGGGCAGGGATTCAAGTTTTTGGATCATTGGGACCTCTTTTGGCGCAGGCGTGACCTGTACAAAAAGGACGGGTTGCACTTGAATCCTAGGGGGACCAATATCCTGGCAGGGAGATTAGCGGGGGCTACTGAGGTGACTTTAAACTAGAATGGTTGGGGGGTGGGAATCAAATTAAAGAGGCTAGGCGTGAGGAGATTAGTTCACTACAGGGGGATGGGAACCAGTGCAGAGAGACAGAGGGGTGTAAAGTGAGGGTAGAAACAAAAAGTACTATGGAGAAAAGTAAAAGTGGCAGGCCGACAAATCCAGGGCAAGCATTAAAAAGGGCCACTTTTCAGCATAATTGTATAAGGGCTAAGAGAGTTGTAAAAGAGCGCCTGAAGGCTTTGTGTGTCAATGCAAGGAGCATTCGTAATAAGGTGGATGAATTGAAAGTGCAGATTGTTATTAATGATTATAATATAGTTGGGATCACAGAGACATGGCTCCAGGGTGACCAGGGATGGGAGCTCAACGTTCAGGGATATTCAATATTCAGGAGGGATAGACATGAAGGAAGGGGAGGTGGGGTGGCGTTGCTGGTTAAAGAAGAGATTAACGCAATAGAAAGGAAGGACATAAGCCGGGAAGATGTAGAATCGATATGGGTAGAGCTGCATAACACTAAGGGGCAGAAGACGCTGGTGGGAGTTGTGTACAGGCCACCTAACAGTAGTAGTGAGGTCGGAGATGGTATTAAACAGGAAATTAGAAATGTGTGCAATAAAGGAACAGCAGTTATAATGGGTGACTTCAATCTGCATGTAGATTGGGTGAACCAAATTGGTAAAGGTGCTGAGGAAGAGGATTTCTTGGAATGTATGCGGGATGGTTTTTTGAACCAACATGTCGAGGAACCAACTAGACAGCAGGCTATTCTGGACTGGGTTTTGAGCAATGAGGAAGGGTTAATTAGCAATCTTGTCGTGAGAGGCCCCTTGGGTAAGAGTGACCATAATATGGTGGAATTCTTCATTAAGATGGAGAGTGACATAGTTAATTCAGAAACAAAGGTTCTGAACTTAAAGAGGGGTAACTTTGAAGGTATGAGACGTGAATTAGCTAAGATAGACTGGCAAATGACACTTAAAGGATTGACGGTGGATATGCAATGGCAAGCATTTAAAGGTTGCATGGATGAACTACAACAATTGTTCATCCCAGTTTGGCAAAAGAATAAATCAAGGAAGGTAGTGCACCCGTGGCTGACAAGAGAAATTAGGGATAGTATCAATTCCAAAGAAGAAGCATACAAATTAGCCAGAGAAAGTGGCTCACCTGAGGACTGGGAGAAATTCAGAGTTCAGCAGAGGAGGACAAAGGGCTTAATTAGGAAGGGGAAAAAAGATTATGAGAGAAAACTGGCAGGCAACATAAAAACAGACTGTAAAAGCTTTTATAGATATGTAAAAAGGAAAAGACTGGTAAAGACAAATGTAGGTCCCCTGCAGACAGAAACAGGTGAATTGATTATGGGGAGCAAGGACATGGCAGACCAATTGAATAATTACTTTGGTTCTGTCTTCACTAAGGAGGACATAAATAATCTTCCAGAAATAGTAGGAGACAGAGGGTCCAGTGAGATGGAGGAACTGAGTGAAATACATGTTAGTAGGGAAGTGGTGTTAGGTAAATTGAAGGGATTGAAGGCAGATAAATCCCCAGGGCCAGATGGTCTGCATCCCAGGGTGCTTAAGGAAGTAGCCCAAGAAATAGTGGATGCATTAGTGATAATTTTTCAAAACTCGTTAGATTCTGGACTAGTTCCTGAGGATTGGAGGGTGGCTAATGTAACTCCACTTTTTAAAAAAGGAGGGAGAGAGAAACCAGGGAATTATAGACTGGTTAGCCTAACGTCGGTGGTGGGGAAACTGCCGGAGTCAGTTATCAAGGATGTGATAACAGCACATTTGGAAAGCGGTGAAATGATCGGACAAAGTCAGCATGGATCTGTGAAAGGAAAAATCTCATAGAATTTTTTGAGGATGTAACTAGTAGAGTGGATAGGGGAGAACCAGTGGATGTGGTATATTTGGATTTTCAGAAGGCTTTTGACAAGGTCCCACACAGGAGATTAGTGTGCAAACTTAAAGCACACGGTATTGGGGGTAAGGTATTGGTGTGGGTGGAGAGTTGGTTAGCAGACAGGAAGCAAAGAGTGGGAATAAACGGGACCTTTTCAGAATGGCAGGCGGTGACTAGTGGGGTACCGCAAGGCTCAGTGCTGGGACCCCAGTTGTTTATAATATATATTAATGACTTGGATGAGGGAATTAAATGCAGCATCTCCAAGTTTGCGGATGACACGAAGCTGGGTGTCAGTGTTAGCTGTGAGGAGGATGCTAAGAGGATGCAGGGTGACTTGGATAGGTTGGGTGAGTGGGCAAATTCATGGCAGATGCAATTTAATGTGGATAAATGTGAAGTTATCCACTTCGGTGGCAAAAATAGGAAAACAGATTATTATCTGAATGGTGGCCATTTAGGAAAAGGGGAGGTGCAACGAGACCTGGGTGTCATTATACACCAGTCATTGAAAGTGGGCATGCAGGTACAGCAGGCGGTGTAAAAGGCGAATGGTATGCTGGCATTTATAGCGAGAGGATTCGAGTACAGGAGCAGGGAGGTACTACTGCAGTTGTACAAGGCCTTGGTGAGACCACACCTGGAGTATTGTGTGCAGTTTTGGTCCCCTAATCTGAGGAAAGACATCCTTGCCATAGAGGGAGTACAAAGAAGGTTCACCAGATTGATTCCTGGGATGGCAGGACTTTCATATGAAGAAAGACTGGATGAACTGGGCTTGTACTCATTGGAATTTAGAAGATTGAGGGGGGATCTGATTGAAACGTATAAGATCCTAAAGGGATTGGACACGCTAGATGCAGGAAGATTGTTCCCGATGTTGGGGAAGTCCAGAACAAGGGGTCACAGTTTGAGGATAGAGGGGAAGCCTTTTAGGACCGAGATTAGGAAAAACTCCTTCACACAGAGAGTGGTGAATCTGTGGAATTCTCTGCCACAGGAAACAGTTGAGGCCAGTTCATTGGCTATATTTAAGAGGGAGTTAGATATGGCCCTTGTGGCTACGGGGGTCGGGGGTATGGAGGGAAGGCTGGGGCGGGGTTCTGAGTTGGATGATCAGCCATGATCATAATAAATGGCGGTGCAGGCTCGAAGGGCCGAATGGCCTACTCCTGCACCTATTTTCTATGTTTCTATGTTTCTAATAGGCAGACACCACCTCCCCTCGTCTTTCCTGAAGACACCGTGCGGTCCATCCGATGGATCGAAAATCCCTCCGGTCGGAAGACATAGTCAGGGGAGGTAGGGGAGAGCCAGGTCTCGGTGAAACAGAATACACAGCAGTTCTGCATCTCCCTGCAGTAGGTGAGTCTCCCTTTAAGATCACCCACCTTGTTCTCTATGGCTTGCACATTAGCTAGTAGGATAGTGGGCATAGGGACCCTGAAGCCCCTCAGCTTCAATCTGACCAGCAGCCCAGATCTTTTCCCATACTTCCTCAATAAGTAGTGCATCTTTCCAGGTCTCCATCGATGCAGTGTGCTGTTGTCAGCTCTTTGATGTCGGCCGCTACTGTTTTACTGCTCCAGTGGTCCAATTTCGATCCAGACTTGCTGTACTGACTGTATGGAGTTTGTATGTTTCCCCTTTAGCCACATGGATTTCCTCCAGGTGTCACAGTGGGGTGCTGGGAACGGATTCAAATGCGAGACACAGACACTGAAGTACAAGGAACAGGACTTGACTAGAATAGGGACGTGACAGGATACAGACAAGCAGCAGGGACAAGAACGCAGACTTGGGCTAGGGAAAGCAGGACCGGGACTAGGAGACAAGGCATCGACTCCGAGCCTGAGACTGGACAAGGACCCAGAACCTGGGTCTTGCCTCGGGCTCGGACCCCAGAACCAGGCAAGTACATAACATGGCTTCAGGACAGGACGTGGCTGGGGTGTAGAGGCAAGGACAAGAAGAGACAAACACCAAAGAACAACAGACAGTTCCATCTCTGCTTCGGGGTTGCTCCGAGTCACAGTTACAGCCAGCAACCCCGAAGCAGACTGGCTACAGAAACAGCCGGATCCCTACCTAGCTCGGAGTGGCTGACAGCCACTCAGCTGGCCCAGGAAATAGCCAAATCCATACTGCAAAGACTACTCCAACAAGTGGCAACAAGGCTCCATGAAGCAGTGGTCCTCCAACCAGGCCTAGAGATCACAAATGGTTTCACTAGCCTTCCATCAGCAGGTTGCTCCAAGGGGGACTGACAAGACAAACCAGCAGCCCACACTCAACCCCAAGGCTACTTATATTCCAAACCACAAGACGGAAATCAGATGCCTGTGATTAACTCAGACAAGGGACAGCTGGAAGACCCGGAGTCCTGAGTCCACGGATCAGACCGTAAACCGAAATGCGGACTTCACAGACCGGACCATGACACCAGGTACCTCTGTTTCCTCTTATATTCAAAGGCAGACAGGTAGGTAGGTAAATTGCCCCAAGTGTTCAGATGAATGATAGAGTCTGGGGAGGGGCTGATGGGAATATGAAAAAGTTAAATTGTGTTCAGTTCTGGTCGCCTCATGATAGGAAGGATATGAAACCTTTAGAGTGAGTGCAAAGGCGATTTACCAGGATGCTGTCTGGATTTGAGAGCACGTCTTATGAGAAAAGGTTGAGCAAGCTAAGGCTTTCCTCTTTTGAGTGAAGGAAGAAGAGCAGTGACCTGAAGTTGCAGCAAACTAATTAAATTAGTAATTAAATACCAGACTAAACTACACACTTCTGCCTACACAATGCCCATTTTCTTACATTTTCTGGACACTCATGTTCCTACCTAAGAGGCTCATGAACACCTCTATTGAACTTGCCTCCATCACCAACCCTGGCAGCACATTGCAGGCACCCAGCACTCTTTGTGTGGAAAAAAAAACAACCCTGTGCATCTCCTTTGAACTTATCCCCTCTTACCTTAAGTGACTGTCTCTGGTATTAGACATTCAAACCCTGGGAAAAAAGACACCAGCTGTATACTCTATCCATGCCTCTCACAATCTTATAAATCTCTAACTTTCTTTATACTTACAGTTCTCCATTCCAGGCAAGATTGTGTTGAATCTTCTCTGCACTCTCTCTTCTGCTACCATATCCTTCTCACAGTATGGTAACTAGTTCTAAACTCAGTATGGCTGTGGTGGTGTAATCAACATTTGTACTACAGCAACATGATATCTCAACTCTTGTACTCAATGCATATCAAATACCATTTTCACTGCCCTATCCAACTGTGTTGCCTGTTTCAGGGAACTATGGACTTACCCATTGCTGAGGTCTCCCTTTTAGACTGGGGTCCACGGACCCCTCGGTTAATGATAAGGGTCCATGGCATCAAAAAAGGTTGGGAAGCCCTGATGTAAGCTGATGAATTGATCAACATTGTTAAATCTATGATTAACTGTAAAATAGCACAAAACATTCTTTTGTGTTCTTTCGATAAGTGAGATGCAGTCAATCCCAGAGTGCCAATCTAAATGTTATAATCTGAATCTAGAGTGGGACTTGAATTGTCTGTCTCTGAGGAAATAATATAAGGACTAACTCATGGCTGTCATATCCAATTCATTAATATTTCTTTCTTCTGTTTATATCAGCTGGAATTAAACAAACCATTTAAACACTTTGCACTTCAATTAAAATAGCTATAATAGCCACTTCAGTACATGTTGTCTAGACTCTAGAGGGACATTTGTAGTCAGTTGAAATGTATTTGAATAAAAAGCTTTCAGCCTCTGTGGCATTGTTTTCAATGTTTATAAGAGAATGACAAATCACAAATTAAATTATGGTGTAAACCTGTGTATAATAAGTCACAGATGTCAAACTCTTTGGTAATCCATTGCAGGAAGTAATCTCTTCTGTTAAATGTACTACAATACGCTATAAGAACATCTTTAGAAAGTGTTTTAGTAGGATGGAAATGAGTCCTTCAGTTGGTTGGAGTTGACCATGAATATTGCGTCATAGCTATCTACGTGATAAGCAAGATGGGGCCGTATGATGCAGAGAGCAAGTTGTTGCCCACGCAGCAGGCTCTCTCCATGCAGCTGATGAATCCAGGGGAACGGCAGAGACCAAACCAGTATGGCGCCAGTGGCGTCACAGAAGTTGCCGTACCATGTGGAACTCAATGTACGACTGCCTTAAGGACTCCAGCTCTGGATTTTTCCTCAGGGTTTACTCCTGAAGCCTTTCCCGTGAGTGGGTATAACTGCAAGGTAGGTAAGATTTGAGATCACAGTTTTCCTTCTCTTAGATAAGCTGATAATCAAGACTGATGAGCTCCATCTTCCTTAAAGAACTAGTTTTACGGTGCCAGTTACCTGCCTTTGGCCCTTCTCCCATCAGTAGAAACGGTTTTGCGGGGCTAAGTAGCTAAGCCACACATGAAGGTCCGGAACTTGACTTGGTTTTCAGAGACTTGAAGACACACACCATCGGGAGCAGTTAATAGTGGGAGCTCATCCTTATGACCTCTCCCAGCTATGACAAGCTTAAGGAACCTATATTGAAGTGGATCAACATTTTTCCTATATTGTATGCACTAAGCACATGGTGAGCCAATATATGAAAGTTTCTGAAATACATTCATATTAAAGTCAATCGAATTTAATCTCAGAATGGTTCATTGGAAGATATTACAGCAAAACTGGTTTAGTTCATGCAACAGAGGACACATTTCTTTCCAGAAAATTAACAAATTATGTGCTCAAATATGAGCAATGTTTAATCTGCGTGGGTTGTAGATTTGGACTCTAATTCAGGTTTATGATGTGTTCTAGTTCTGGTTGCTGTCTTTAGCTATGACTGTTGGGTGATCTTTGAATCAGGGTAGCCTGCACTGTACTGTACTGAAATATGCCTTTTGTTTTTCATCTTTTATATTCTGTGTTTTCGCTCATTTTTTTTATTGTCATTTGCGTGTTTTTTATTGCATGTGGGGTGAATGGGGTTTGATGTTGGTTGTTTTTCTTTGAAAGGGTTGGTTCCATGGTTTGGCTTTGTTTTGTGACTGTCTGTGGGGAAGATGAATTTCAGAGTTGGTTACTGCATGCTTACTTTGATAATAAGTGTACTTTGAATCTTGGTTCACCATGGAAATTAACAAATGCGAGGTGTTGCATTTTAAGAGGACAAACCAGGGTAGGTCTTATACAGAAAGCGGTGGGGCACTGAGGAGTGCGGTAGAACAAAGGGTGTATAGATCCATAATTCCTTGAAAGTGGCATCACAGGTGGATAGGGTCATAAAGAAAACTTTTGGCCAATTGGCCTTCATAGACCAAAATACTGAGTACAGGAGTTGGGATGTTACGTTGAAATTGTTTAAGACATTGGTGAGGTCTAATTGCTGCAATTCTGGTCACCTACCGACAGGAAAGATATCAATCAGATGGAAAGAGTGCAGAGAAAATTTACGAGGATTTTGCCAGGACTTGAGGACCTGAGTTATAGGGAAAAGTTGAATAGGCAAGGATTTTATTCCCTGGAGTGTAAGAGAATGGGAGGAGATTTCGTAGAGGTATACAAAATTATGTGGGGTATAGATAGGGTAAACTCAAACAGGCTTTTTCCACTGAGGTTGGGTGAAACTAGAGCTAGAGGTTATGGGTTAAGGGTGAAAGGTGAAATGTTTAAGGAAAGCGTGAGGGGTAACTTTTTCACTCAGATGGTGGTTAGAGTGTAGAATGAGCTGCCAGTGCAAGTGCTGGATATGGGTTTGATTTAAACATTTAAGAAAAATTTGGATAGACACATGGATAGGAGGGATATCGAGGGATATGGTTTGTGTGTAGGTTGATGGAACCAGGCAGATAACAGCTCAGCATGGACTAGATGGGCCAAAGGGTCTGTTTCTGTGCTGTAGTGTTCTATGACTCGACTGTTTTAGCACCAATGCTTATTGATGAACTCATTTTTTCACCCTCTCTTCTCAACCATCAAACCACCCACCCTCATCTCCACCATCCCTATTTAGCTGCCTCTGTTTTTCAGAGATGGTTTAAATTTGTTGTGTACTTGCAGAGTTAGAACATACAACGTAGAAGAGTACAACACAGGAACAGGCCATTCAGCCCACAATGTTATACTGAACCAGCTAAAAAGCAAATCAAAAACATCCAAAAACTAATCCCTCCTACCTATGCCATGTCCATATCCCTCCACCTTCCTTACATTCATCTGCTCATCCAAACGTCTTTTACAAGCCTCTAATGATATTTACCTCTACCACCATACCAGCCAGTACATTCCAAAATCCATGACTCTCTGAATAAAACACTTACCCCTCACATCCCCCTTGAATCTACCCCCTCACCTTCAATGCATGCCCTCTGCTATTAGACATTTCAACCCTGGGAAACAGATACTCCCTGCCTACCCAATCTATGCCTCGCATAATCTTGTAAACCTTTATCAGCTCAGGAAGTGCGGGGTGCAGTAACTGTGAGGTTGGTGGCAGAGGATGGGAGATCCCCAGGGTCAATAAGGTTGGTGATGATGTGACGATGGCCTAGTGTTCCTTAGTGGGGTCCTGTTTGAGGGGTAAGTAAGAGGAGATGTCTGAGAGTTGGTGCTGGGCCTCAGCAAGGTAGAGGTCAGTTCGCCAGACTACTACAGCACCTCCCTTACCTGCGGATTTGATGGTGAAGTTAGGATTAGTGCAGAGGAAGTGGAAAGCCGAGCGTTCAGAAGGAGTGAGGTTAGAATAGAAGAGAGGAGTGTTGAAGTCGAGATGGTTGATGTCCCGTCGGCGTCGGCAATGAAAAGATCCAGAGCAGACAGAAGACCAGGGTGGGGTGTCCAGGAAGAGGAGGAGGGATGGAGATGGGAGAAGGGGTCATCAGTGAGGGATGGAGATGGGAGAAGGGGTCATCAGTGCGGAATGGAGAGTCCTTACCAAAGAAATAGGCTCGGAGATGAAGGCGGCGGAAAAGAGCTCAGCGTCGTGGGCAGCGCGGAACTCACTGAGGTGTGGGTGCAGGCATAGGCGGCCTTAGCTATGTTTCACCCGTTTCAACTGAAATGGGCCCCACTCTCCCAGGGGCCCCCAACTGACATGCAAAAACTTAATGCACAGCTCCCAGACACCGCAATATTCTCCTGCTGTTGCCAGCCGAACCACCAGTGTGCGCTTGCTGGCTGACATCTGAGAAAATACATTAAAATTTTTCATTTTTCGGACAGATGATGGTGAGTATTGTCTGCAAAGAGTAAGAATTTCAGGTTGTATGCTGTATACATTCTCTGATATTAAATTGAAACATTTGATATTTGGAACAAGCTGCTATAGGTAGTGGAGGCAAATACTATCAAAAATTATTAGAGCACTTAAAAGCCATTTGGCCAAATGTTTAGAGACAAAAGTAGAGGAATATGTGCCTAACACAAGCAAATGGGATTAGCATAAGTAGATGTGACTGTCGGCGTGAACAGAGTAGATAAGATGGACCATTTCTGTGCTGCATCTGTCTATGACTCCGCAGTCGGTATTGTCAAGCACTCGCTGTAGGTTAAAATAATGGCGGTGGGGGAGGGTTGGGATCTCACTGAAACCTATTGAATATTGGAAAGCCTAGATAGAATGGATGTGGAGAGGATGCTTCCTATAGTGGAGGGGGGCATGGGGGGGGTCTATGTCCAGAAAGCACAGCCTCAAAATAGGAAGATGTCCATTTAGAACACAGCTGAGGAGGAATTTCTTTAGTCAAAGGGTGGTGAATCTGTGGAATTCATTGCCACAAAAGCTGTGGAGGCCAAGTCTGGGTGTATTTAAAGCAGAAATTGATAAGTTCTTGATCAGTAAAGTTACAAAGAAACATAGAAAACCTACAGCACAATACAGACCTTTCGGCCCACAAGGTTATGCCGAACGTGTCCCTACCTTAGAAATTACAAGGCTTACCTATAGCCCTCTATTTTTCTAAGCTCCATGTACCTATCCAAAAGTCTCTTAAAAGACCCTATCGTATCCGCCTCCACCACCGCCGGCAGCCCATTCCACGCAGTCACCACTCTCTGCGTAAAAGACTTACCCCTGACATCTCCTCTGTACCTGCTCCCCAGCACCTTAAACCTGTGTCCTCTTGTGGCAACCATTTCAGCCTTGGGAAAAAGCCTTTGACTATCCACATGATCAATGCCTCTTATCATCTTATACACCTCTATCAGGTCACCTTTCATCATCCGTCGCTCCAAGGAGAAAAGGCCAAGTTCACTCAACCTATTCTCATAAGGCATGCTCCCCAATCCAGGCAACTTCCTTGTAAATCTCCTCTGCACCCTTTCTATGGTTTCCACATCCTTCCTTCACTTGGTCCATCTTGGACACTTCTCCCCCCTTTCTCAATCTCTCAGTCTCCATCTCTGGAGACAGACTGTCCACTGACATCTTCTATAAGCCCACTGACTCTCATAACTACCTCGACTATACCTCTTCCCAAGCTGCCACATGCAAAAATGCTATTTCCTATTCCCAGTTCCTCCATCTCTGCTGCATCTGCTCGCAGGATGACACTTTCCATTCCAGGACATCTCAAATGTCCTCTTTCTTTAAGGATCGTGATTTCCCCTCTGCCATCAGCAATGATGCCCTCACCTGCATCTCCTCATTTCCCGCACTTCGGCCCTCACCCCATCCTCCCGTCACCACAACAGGGACAGAGTTCCCCTTGTCGTCACCTACCATCCCAACAGCCTCCGGATCCAGCACATTATCCACCACACCTTCAACAGGACCCCACCTTTCCCTCACCCCACTCCACTTTCTGCAGGGATCGGTACCTCCGCGACTCCCTGGTCCACACATCCCTCCCCACGGATCTCCCACCCAGCACTTATCCCTGCAAGTGTAAGTGCTACATCTGCCCCTACACCTCCTCTCTCACCACTATTCAAGGCCCCAAACAGTCCTTCCAGGTGAGGCAACACTTCACTTGTGAGCCTGTTGGGGCCATCTATTGCATCCAGTGCTCCTGGCGCGGCCTCCTCTACATCAGTGAAACCCGACGCAGATTGGGGGACTGCTTCATCGAGCACCTCTGCTCAGTCCGCCACAACAGACAGGATATCCCGGTTGCCACCCACTTCAACTCTGTTTCACATTCCCATTCGGATATGTCCATACATGGCCTCCTCTACTGCCATGATGAGGCCAAACTCACGTTGGGGGAGCAACACCTCATATACCGTCTGGGTAGTCTCCAGCCCCTTGGTATGAACACTGAATTCTCCAACTTCCAGTAATTCCCTCCCCCTCCCTTCCCCCATCCCAGTTTCTCTCTGCCCCCTCCTCCAGCTGCCTATCACCACCTTCTTGGTTCCGCCTCCTTCTACTACCCATTGTGCTTTCCCCTATCCCTTCTTCACCTTTCCAGCCTATCACCTCCCTACTTCCCCTCCCCCCACCCCTTTATCTTTCCCCTTACTGGTTTTTCGCCTGGCACCTACCTGCTTTCTCCTTCCCACCCTCCCCCCACCTTCTTTATAGGGCCTCCGCCCCCTCCCTCTTCAGTCCTGATGAAGGGTCTTGGCCTGAAACGTTGACTGTTCATTTCCGCAGATGCGGCCCGACCTGCTGAGTTCCTCCAGCATGTTGAGCATGTTGCCACATCCTTCCTGTAGCGAGGCAACCAGAACTGAGCGTAGTACTCCAAGTGGGGTCTGACCAGGGTCCTATATAGCTGCAACATTACCTCTTGGCTCCTAAATTCAATTCCATGACTCATAAAGGCCAATACACCGTATGCCTTCTTAACCACAGAGTCAACCTGCGGAGCTGCTTTGAGCGTCCTATAGACTCAGACCCCAAGATCCCTCTGATCCTCCACACTGCCAAGAGTCTTACCATTAATACTATATTCTGCCATCATATTTGACCAACCAAAATGAACCACCTCACACTTACCTGGGTTGAACTCCATCTGCCACTTGTCAGCCCAGTTTTGCATCCTATCAATGTCCCACTGTAACCTCTGACAGCCTTCCACACTATCCACAACACCACCAACCTTTGTGTCAACAGCAAACTTATTAGCCCATCCATCCACTTCTTCATCCAGGCCATTTATAAAAATCACGAAGAGTAAGGGTCCTAGAACAGATTCCTGAGGCACACCACTGGTCACGAACCTCCATGCAGAATATGACCTGTCCCTTTGGATCCCATGTCTCCTTACTTTCTCAATAAGCCTTGTATGGGGTACCTTATGAAGTGGCTTGCTGAAATCCATATACATAACATCTACTGCTCTTCCTTCATCAATGTGTTTAGACATATCCTCAAAAAATTCAATCAGGCTCGTAAGGCACAACCTGTAGTTGAGAAAGCCATGCTGACTATTCCTAATCATATTATGCCTCTCCAAATGTTCATAAATCCTGCCTCTCAGGATCTTCTCCATCAACTAACCAACCACTGAAGACTCACTGGTCTATAATTTCCTGGGCTATCTCCACTCCCTTTCTTGAATAAAGGAACAACATCCGCAACCTTCCAATCCTCTGGATCCACTCCCATCCCCATTGATGATTCAAAAATCATTGCCAGAGGCTCAGCAATCTCCTCCCTCACCTCCCACAGTAGCCTGGGGTACATCTCATCTGGTCCCGGTGACTTATCCAACTTGGTGCTTTCCAAAAGCTCCAGCACATCCTCTTTCTTAATACCTACATGCTCAAGCTTTTCAGTCTGCTGCAAGTCAGCACTACAGTCACCAAGATCCTTTTCCATAGTGAATACTGAAGTAAAGTATTTATTAAGTACCACTGTTATTTCCTCCGGTTCCATACACACTTTCCCACTGTCACATTTGATAGGTCCTGTTCTTTCTCGTCTTATCCTCTTGCTCTTAACATACTTGTAGAATGCCTTGGGGTTTTCCTTAATCCTGCCCGCCAAGGCCTTCTCATGGCCCCTTCTGGCTCTCCTAATTTCCTTCTTAAACTCCTTCCTGTAAACTTTATAATCTTCTAGATCTCTAACATTACCTAGCTCTCTGAACCTTTTGTAAGCTTTTCTTTTCTTCTTGACTAGATTTATTACGGCCTTTGTACACCACAGTTCCCATACCCTACCATGACTTCCCTGTCTCATTGGATCGTACCTATGCAAAACTTCACACAAGTATCCCCAGAACATTTGCACATTTCTTCCGTACTTTTCCCTGAGAACATCTGTTCCCAATTTAAGCTTCCAATTTCCTGCCTGATAGCCTCACAATTCCCCTTACTGCAACTAAATGCTTTTCTAACCTGTCAGTCCCTGTCTCTCTCCAATGCTATTGTAAAGGAGATAGAATTACGATCACTATCTGCAAAATGCTCTCCCACTGAGAGATCTGACACCTGACCTGGTTCATTTCCCAATACCAAATCAAGTACAGCCTCTCCTCTTGTAGGCTTATCTACATATTGTGTCAAGGAACCTTCCTGAACACACCTAACAAACTCCACCCCATCTAAACCCTTTGCTCTAGGGAGATTCCAATCGATATTTGGGAAATTAAAATCTCCCATCATGACAACTCTTATTATTATAGCTTTCCAGGATCCATTTCCCTATCTGCTCCTCGATATCCCTGTTACTATTGGGCGGCCTATAAAAAACACCCAGTAACGTTATTGACCGCTCCTGTTCCTTACATCCACCCACAGAGACTCCGTAGACAATCCCTCCATGACATCCACCTTTTCTGCAGCTGTGACACTATCTCTGATCAACAGTGCCACGCCCCCACCTCTCTTTCCTCCCTCCCTGTCCTTTCTGAAACATCTAAAAACTGGCACTTGAAGTAACCATTCCTGTCCCTAAGCCATCCAAGTCTCTGTAATGGCCACCATATCATAGATCCAAGTATAGATCTACACTCTTAGCTCATCCACTTTGTTCACAATACTACTTGCATTAAAGTAGACACATCTCAAACTGTCGTCTGAGCACATCCATTCTCTATCACCTGCCTATCCTCCCTCTCGCACTGTCTACAAATTTTCTTTATTTGTGAGCCAACCACCTCTTCTCCAGTCTCTTCAGTTCGGTTCCCACCCCACAACAATTCTATTTAAACTCTCCCCAGTAGTCTTAGCAAACCTCCCCGCCAGGATATTGGTCCCCCTGGGATTCAAGTGCAACCTGTCCTTTTTGTACAGGTCACACCTGCCCCAAAAGAGGTCCCAATGACCCAGAAATCTGAATCTCTGCCCCCTGCTCCAATCCCTCAGCCATGCATTTATCCTCCACCTCATCCTATTCCTATACTCACTGTCACGTGGCACAGGCAGTAATCTCAAGATTACTACTTTTGCGGTCCTGCTTCTCTACTTCCTTCCTAACTCCCTGTAGTCTTTCTTCAGGACCTCTTCCCTTTTCCTACCTATGTCATTGGTACCAATATGTATCATGACCTCTGGCTGTTCTCCCTCCCACTGTAGGATACCTTGGACACGATCTGAAACATCCCAGACCCTGGCACCTGGGAGGCAAACTACTATCCGAGTTTCTTTCCTGCATCCACAGAATCACCTGTCTGACCCCCTAACTATAGAGTCCCCTATCCTACTGCCATCCTTTCCCTACCCTTCTGAGCCACAGGGCCAGACTCTGTGCCAGAGGCACGGCCACTGTTGCTTCCCCCAGGTAGGCCATTCCCGCCCCAACAGTACTCAAACAGGAGTACTTATTCTCAATGGGTACAGCCACAGGGGTACTCTATAGTACCTGACTCTTCCCCTTTCCTCTCCTGACTGTTACTCACTTGTCTGTCTCCTGTGGCCCTGTTTTGACCCCATGCCTATAAAGATTGTCAAAGATTACAAGAAGACAGGAGAATGGGGTTAAGAGGGAAAATAAATCAGTTGTGATGGAATGGTGGATCAGACTCAATGGGTTGAATGGCCTATTCTGCTCCTAGGTCTTTTCTTGCGCTCGTATAGCTTGTTATTTCATGAAATGTTCTGGATGTCATGCAAACTGACTACCAGGATACCCAAGCAGTCCTGAATCACCACTTTTTTCTATTTGTTTGGTAATTTACCACAAGTGTCCAGTCAATCCACCAAAATATATTTGTTAGTTGCTCTATAAAATCAAACCCAGCTGGAAATGTATGCACTGTAAATTTAAATTTGCGTGATTTTATAAAGGGCATCTGGAAAATAACTGGACATTTCCAAAATTATAGCATTTTCTCTTGCAAGGAATGGCATTCAGCAGAGTTCTAAGTTCAAATTAAATTTATTATCAAAGTTGTTTGTTGTTTCATATGGCACGGCCGGGAGGGGCACCATGAGTCTGTCTGTTCAGGCGCTGGAGTTGGATTGATCTTTACTTGGTATCTCGTCCACAGCTGTTCCAGCATGGGTGGCTCTGAGTTGGCATCGCCTGATGGAGACCTTGAAGCACACAAGCCTCCACACGAGGTCAATGTGTTGATTCAGATCATGGAGGATTATCAGAGCATGCATATGTCATCATATACCACTTTGAGATTCATTTTCTTGCAGGAACAGTCATTATAAGAGTGAACAGAAATGCAGGTACAGGTATTCTTTCATGGTTAACTGAACACCCACTATGTACCCATTTCCTGGAACCTCCTTTCTCTGTTTGATTTCTCTCCACTATTGTTTAATGTTGCTTCGGTATCATATGAATGAACCAGCACATACGCAGGCAGTGGTCAAAGCTTGGTTGTTGCTAAATTACAGGATTTTCTCTGATGGAAGAATTCCCATTCAAATGATTAAATGATTCTGGGTATTGAAATGCTGAATAAATAATGACCATAAAACTTCTGGAAAGTTGCTAAGACCCATCTGGGTCACAGATGAATTTTAGAAAATAAGTTTGCTTTTCATTATTACCCTAACTTAGTGGTTACTACAGATGCACAATTAAGTGGTTGGCTATTATTTTCCCTCTGAAATGTCTCAACAAACTATTGAACTCAAGAGGAATCAGTAATATGTCACATAAACCAGCCTATCCATGGATAAATCAATAATAAGCTGCACTGGGATTTTAAATAACACACACAATATGCTGGAGAAACTCTGCAAGTCAGGCAGCATCTATGGAAATGAATAAGCAGTCCTTCCTCCCATTGGAGACACCTCTATGGAGGGGAATAAACAGCCAACATTTCAGGCCAAGATCCTTCAACAGGACTGGAAAGGAAAGGGGCAGAAGACAGAATAAGAAGGTGGCTCAAAATGTTGACTGTTTATTCCCCTCCACAGAATTTTTTGTGTCTGGAATTTTAGAGAATTTGTTTAGTTAAAGTAAATGCTAACTCCAAAAGATGTTTTTAAAGGTGTTTAACACCATATCATATTATGGCTGTGTTTGGTTTGAAGAGCAAGATCTTAGGGACATATACATAGCTAGGAGGCAAAGAATTTTGCACAAGACTGTATTTGTCAACGTGAGTGGAAGGCGAGTTTGTAAATCCAGCAGGAGCAAAGGATGTTATGGATGATGAGGATGGAGTGCCTCGGGAGGGATGTGAGACTGGTGGGAGAGAAGGAGTGCCAAGGGTTGGGACTGGCACAGATGCAGACACACCCAACCCTGAGACATTAGGAAGGTAACCTGATTCCAAAAAATTGGTTTATTGATCATTACAGAATGCCTCTCTGATGCTTCCTGCTCCCTCCCCTCAACTCTACCCTTGATTCCCCTCACCCTGCCTCTTTTCCACTCTCAGTCCACAATAGAAATCCATATCAAGTCAAGTCAAATTTATTTATATTGCACATTTAAAAACAACCCACGTTGAACCAAAGTGCTGTACAGATCAGAGCAGAATAGCTAAAATTACAAACACGAGAAACACAGACATAACCAACAAGGCAAACAGCTTATCGGCACAAAAGAAACAACACAAGGGCCGAGGCACAAGCCAAAAATCAGCCACATCAGGAGGATTCAAACGCCAGTGAATAGAAGTAAGATTTGAGCCTGGATTTAAAAGAGTCGAAGGAGGAGGCAGATCTGATAGGGAGGGGAATGCTGTTCCACAGTATAGGGGCTACAATAGCAAAAGCACGGTCACCCCTGAGCTTAAGTTTAAATCACGGGACAGCCAGGAGCACCACGTCAGCCGGCCTGAGGGACTTGGAAGTAGAATAAAGGATTAGAAGGTCTGTGTTAAGGGGGAGTCAGCTCACTTAGGGCTTTATAAACAAATAGGAGAACCTTAAAATCGTTTCTGAACCGTACTGGTAGCCGGTGGAGAGAGGCTCGGATAGAAGTAATATGGTCCCTCTTCCGGGCACCTGTCAGGAGCCTGGCTGCGGCATTTTGAACCAGTTGCAGATGGGAAAGGGTCGACTGACTAATCCCAGTTTACAGAGGGTTGGAGTAGTCCAAGCGGGAGGATATAAGGGCGTGGATGACTTTCTCAAGATCCTTGAAAGAGAGAAACTGCTTGATTTTGTCAATAGTACGAAGCTGGAAAAATTGACTTTTACTACTGTATTAACTTGCTTGTCAAACTTAAAGGTGGAATCAAATATCACACCAAGGGTTTTAACATGGGGTTTGACAAGGGCGGACAGGTTACCAAAACTGTTGGTAATCACTTTGATGGTGTCGGGGGGGGAGGCAGAATTATGAAATTTGTTTTTTTTGTGGCAGCAGTACACTGCAATTCTCAAAATTACTACAGTACTGTGCAAAAGTCTTTGGCACTCTAGTTAGTTATATATTCAACTAAGACTTTTGCACAGTACTGTATAAGATACAAAATTATGAGGGTGATAGAAAGGTGGTTGAGAAGAAACTCATCACCATTACAAAGGTGTTTGAAATCTGAGCACATGGTGTTAAGATGAGAGGTAAGAACGTTGGAGGCCACTTGCACTTGAGGAAAAGTGCTGGCACTTCAAGGTGTTTATTATCTGGAACACATTGTCTGAGAGGTTAGAGCAGAGAGGTACAACCACAGCATTTAAGATAGAAACATAGAAAACCTACAGCACAATACAGGCCCTTTGGCCCACAAAGCTGAGCTCAACATGTACTTACTTCAGAAATTACTTTAGAAGTTTTAGAAGTTACTCATAGCCATCTATTTTTCTAAGCTCCATGTACCTATCCAGGAGTCTCTTAAAAGACCCTATCGTATCCGCCTCCACCACCATTGCCAGCGGCCCATTCCATGCACTCACCAATCTCTGTGTAAAAAAAACTTACTTCCGTCATCTCTTCTATACCTATTTTCAAGCCCTTTAAAACTGTGGCCTCTCATGCTAGCCTTTTTAGCCCTGGGAAAAAGCCTCTGACTGTCCACACGATCAATGCCTCTCATCATTTTATAAACCTCTATCAGGTTACCTCTCATCCTCTGTCGCTCCAAGGAGAAAAGGCCACGTTCACTCAACCTATTCTCATAGGGCATGCTCCAGGCATGTCACATACCCCGTGACGGTTAAAGTACCAGCAGAAATGGAAAACACTTTGGAGTCCTGTTCTTACAAAACTTTCAGTAATACCCAACCATTCCTAAAAACCTTCTTAATGCTTTCTTACCAGTCAGACCAGGACCCTCAGCAATATCTTGAACCCTGGCCTGTACAGGAGCCAGTTGGCCCTAACCTACCACATAGCCCAGACAAATAACAGTAGCATGACCAAATTCACTCTTATCAAGGTTCACGGTAAGAGTGGCCTTGGACAGCCTTTTAAACAGTTTTTCTACAGTCACAATATGCTCTTCCCATGTGTCATTCCAGCCTACTAAGTCATCGATATAAGCCTCTGTGTTTTCAAAACCTCTAATCACAGAATTGATCATTCTTTGAAATGTCCCTGGATCATTTTTCATCCCAAAGGTTAAAACATTGTACTCATACAGTCCAGATTGTGTCTCAAATGCTGATATCTCTTCAGCCCTCTCTGTCAAAGGAACACACCAATATCCTTTTAACAAGTCAGATCTTTGTAAGGTATTTAGCCTTTCCCACTCTGTCAGTACAGTCACCTACTCTCTTTCCTTGTTCTTTCTTGTTTCCAATTTCTTGTTCAACCATTTTACTTTCCTCTAAATTCATTCTGTAAGGATGCTCTTTGATCAGCTGGGCTGAATTTACAATGATGTCATACCCTGCAGAGGTACACCATCTTAGAATGTCAGGAAATAAGTCTTTATGCTTGCTAATTAATTCTTTCAATTGTTTTTGCAGTGCAGGTTCCAACTGATGGACCTTATCAGTAATATTTTTCAAAACAATGGAATTCTTAAATCTTGTTGATACTAGATCCAACGAGTTAAAATGATTTTTCACCTCATTCCCAGCCTCTGCTACCACAACTCCATTTGTTTTCCTAACAGTACCCACAGGTGCTATCCTATCAAACAATTGTTTTATTTTGATTTGACCATTCTGCAAACTTTTCTTTGCAAGGTCACAAACCTTGTTAAATCTTTCCTGGAACTTGAAAACATAATTAAGCACACTGACACATATTTCCTAATCAGACCACAGTTCTTTGAATAGGGTCAAAGGTCCTTTGGGCCTGTGACCGAACACAGGTTCAAATAGACTACCTTCCAAGTTCAAATAGACTACCCTCCAATTATTTTCGAATCACATCTCCAACAGCAAAAAAGAGTAGGGGAACCCATCTTCCCAACTTTTCCCATTTTTCACACAAAATGCTTTAATCATGGTCTTAAGAGTGGAGTGGAACCGTTCCTAACCTCCCTCTGACTCTGTGTGATATGCAGATGACACTGTGTGCTTAGCTCCCAGTTCTCCAACTATCACCTGGAATGTTCTGGAAGTAAAGTTACTACCCTGGTCAAATTGATTTGTTTGGGCAGACCTACCAGTGTGAAAAACTTACTGAATGCTTTTACCACAGTCTCGGCCTTGATGTTTCCGAGAGGCACTGCTTCAGGGAAACTAGACACAGCACACATAATTGTTAACACATACTGATGACCAACTGCAGTCTTTGGCAATGGGCCTACACAATCCACCATGAGCCTGGAAAATGGTTCACCAAAAGCAGGTAACGGTTTAAGTGGTGCTACTTGAATAACCTGATTATGTTTCCCCTCAACCAGGCAGGTATGGCAAGTCTTGCAATAAATCACAATATCTTTTCTTAAATTAGGCCAGTAGAATTCCTTCATAATCCGGTTCACTGTCTTCCTCACTCCAAAATGTCCACCTAAAGGCATCTTGTGGGCTAGGTTTAAAATTTCAGCCCTGTATACTTTTGGAGCCACTATCTGATACACAATCCTCACTTGCAGACACAGTGGCTGGTCTCCACTTCCGCATGAACACCCCATCTTTAACATAATATTCTACTGACTCTCTCTGAACCTCCCCTTCTGTGAGAGTGCTCTCCTTTAAAGCCACCATTTCAGAATCCTTATTCTGTTCCTCTATAAATTCCTTCCTCGAAAAGGACAGACCTTTCTCATCAGCTTTACACTCCAAATCCTGTTGTAACATGATTTGGAGTGTGAGACACATCATCATACTTTAAACCTCTCTTTTTGCTATCATGGGCCTCAGCAGACTTCCTAAACATGCTTTGAGTAACGGCACATGTAGGATAAACATTAGACTTTCTGTGTGATTCATTAGCAACAACTTTGCTCATTAGTTGAATTGTTAAATCAGCCTTCCCTTGGAGAGGTGTCAACCTCCCCACATTGTTTAGTAAACTTAGCACAATCATCACTTATAAAAAACATGTGTACATTGTGGAAGAGGCCAAACAATCCATTTATCTCATTGTTACGACCTTTCTTCTGACCTGTCTCCATAGCAACAACTACCGATTGTCCCTCCTGGTCACAGCAACACTTCAAGTTTTATCTCTCCATATCCCAAACTTGAACAACATCATCGTGAATACAATCATAACCCTGAGTGTGTTTACCTCCAAATGTCAAAACAAAATTCAACAGAGTGGCACCTACTTTCTCAACAGGTCTTTGTCCTGCAAGCAGGGTCAAAGGTCGTGCAACCAATCCAACCTTCACAAGTACCCTATTCAAAAGTCCAGAAACAACACTTTGCCCAATACCTTCTGTAACATTTACCTCATCAATTTTTATCTCGTTACTAACTTTTAGAACACTGTCCTGTCTAATACAAGTGACTGAGAATTCTCAATTTCCACTGGTAACAAGACTAACCCCTTATTCACTGAACCAAAACCATCTGACACAAAAAAACTGCATTCCTTTCCAACCAAGTCAGACACCTCAGACCTTAACTAAGTTTCAACACAAGGTTCAGTACCCTGTGAATCCATAGGTACTTCAACAACCTGAACACAGGCAATTGGGACAACTGCCTCTTCTGGGCTTTCATCACTTATCCCAGTTTGAAATTCAAGGTCGCCCGAAACTCCCAGCTACTCTCTAGGTCACTCTCATCTAGGGTAAGCTCAACCTAGTAGGTTAAAACATCTTCGTCTGCTGTCTTAGCAGACCCTCGCAGGGTGGCGGCATCCTCTTCATCTAGGTGTGCCCTTACATCATAGGGGACACAACTTTTAAATTCTTCAATCACAACCATCTCTTTCAAGCCGTAAAAATCAGCTGGGTCTGACACTGGACCTCTCAGCTGCCACATCTCCCTCTCGAACTCTCTCTGTTTGTCTGCCTCTCTAGCCTCATGGATCCTCCACTTTTCTGCTTCATCAGCCTCAAGCTGTTTTAATTTCAATTGCAATTTCAACTGAACCTCAGCCTCAGTAGATTTCCTTCCAACAAACATTTTCAACACATCCTCAGTAAATTGCTTCGTTGAAATAAAATATTCAACTATTTTTCTTTGAATGTCTACCTTAGTCATACCCTTCTTTACCGTCTTAAGTTCCAGTTCCTCAACAATTTTCCGTAACTCATCCTTTTTAGCTCTCTTCAAGACCACAGGGTTTGGTGATGCCAGAAATTTCATAACATCCATTTCTGCTGTTATTCCACACAACCAAATCAAAAGGGATTTTCCCCAATTAATCCAAACAAGCCCCCCCCCCCAACCAATTTGTTCATATCCCAGACGAGCTCCTATTTTTTTCACGTACCCCGTGACGGGTTAAAGAACCAGCAGAAATGGAAAACACTTTGGAGTCCGGTATTGCTATTAACTAATGGTATTTATTAGTAACTGCGAAATACAGTAATATAAAATCAGATATATCAAACAGGTTAGCAATGATTATATATATAAGTCTACCTGTGTACATACATCTATTGGTGCTTCTGGACACATATTCAGTGATGTTCATAGAACCATCAGGTGTTTCGGGTCTTTCAACATCATACAACCTCCTCCAGGTGGCCCAGCCGGGGCTGATCAGACCCCAGCTTGTGTCCAGATGGCTAGCTACTTATGACTCCATGGCTCCCCTCTTTTGAGCCACAGCCATCTTGAGGCCCTCTCTGCCTCATCGGTGGTACTGTGGATGGCTCTCCTCTTCCTCTCTCCCTCGATGCCCAGTGTGTATAAGTAAGTGTGGAAATATATGAAAACCAAGCTTCTTCAAGTCTAGGGGTAAATAGGTACAGTCTTACGATGATGAGTAAAGTTCAGTTCATTTCATGGTATTGAGTTGAGTAGTGATGGAGAGAGAGAGGGAGAGATTTGACTCTTCAGGTGAGCTGATGCCGTTGATCCTCCCATTGTCCTCCGAAATCCTTTAGAAGCAACCAACTGTGACTATAACAAAGGGGACTGTTCTTCTGTGGTGGAATTATCAACCCAGGCGAGGGTTGGACACACAAGTAACTCCCCACTGGTCACACCCTTTTCACACTGTGAGAGCCACTGATCAATCCTCCAAAACCCACTTTTTCTGTGGGCACAACAAAGCTCATTCAGTGTCCAAAACCATGTGTCTGTAGTTCTATCATCTGACCTATTTATCTCACGGTGCTGAATACTAACTGTCTCTCAAACAGCTCCTCCCTTCGCTGTCTGTAAGAACTTGGACATGGCTAGTGTCCTTGTAGAAAGTGTAAACATGCTGTGAGCAGTCTTGTCCTCTCTCTCTCTCTTTCTTCCTCTCTCTTTTTAACAAGGTGTCTGTGTTGGGCACCTCTCTCTCTCTCTCTTTTCCAAAAGCACAGTTTTCTAGGGGTAATTCAGGACTCCATCATAAGGCAATATCCTTGCAAATATCCTCTGCATATAGTTTCTACATCCTCCCTGTAGTGAGGTGACCAGAACTGAGCACAGCACTCCACATGGGGTCTGACAAGAGTCCCATAAAGCTATAAGATTACCACTCGGCTCTTAAATTCATTCCCACAGTTGATGAAGGCCGATGCACCATATGCTTTCTTAACCACAGAGCCAACCTGCACAGCAGCAAGAGTATCCTATGGACCCGGCCCCGAAAATCCCTCTGATCCTCCACACTGCCAAGAGTCTTACCATTAATACAATATTCTGCCGTCATATTTGACTTACCAAAATGAACCACCTCACAATTATCTCACACTTCTCACCACAGTTTTGCATCCCATCAATGTCCCATTGTAACCTCTGAGAGCCTTCCACACTACCCACAACACCTCTAACCTTTGTGTCATCAGCAAACTTACTACCCATCCCTCC
The DNA here is from genome assembly GCF_030028105.1 of Mobula birostris. Classification (NCBI taxonomy): domain Eukaryota; kingdom Metazoa; phylum Chordata; class Chondrichthyes; order Myliobatiformes; family Myliobatidae; genus Mobula; species Mobula birostris. Next base: position 73,791,766 of record NC_092378.1, on the reverse strand, counting down.
ACTTCCTCATCCAGGTCATTTATAGAAACCACAAAGAGTAGGGGGTCCCAGAACAGATCCCTGAGGCACACCACTTGTCACTGACCTCCATGCAGAATATGACCCATCTACAACCACTCCTTGCCTTCTGTGGTCAAGCCAATTCTGGATCCACAATGCAAGGTCCCCTTGGAACCCATGCCTCCTTACTTTCTCAATAAGCCTTGCATGAGGAACCTTATCAAATGCTTTGCTGAAATCCATATACACAACATCTACTGCTCTACCTCAAAAAATTCAATCAGGATTATTATGCACGACCTGCCTTTGACAAAGCCATGCTGACTATTTGTAATTATATTATGCCTCTCCAAATGTTGATAAATCCTGCCTCTCAGGATCTCCTCCATCAACTTCCCAAGCACTGAAGTAAAACTCACTGGTCTATAATTTGCTGGGCTATCTCTACTCCCTTTCTTGAATAAGGGAGCAACATCTGCAACCCTCTAATACTCTGGAACCTCTCCTGTCCTCATTGATGATGCAAAGATCATTGCCAGAGGCTCAGCTATCTTCTCCCTCGCCTCCCACTGTAGCCTGGGGTATATCTCGTCTGGTCCCGGTGACTTATCCAACTTGATGTTTTTCAAAAGTTCCAGCACATCCTCTTTCTTAATACCTACATGCTCAAGCCTTTCAGTGTGCTGTAAGTCATTCCAACAATTACTAAGGTCCTTTTCTGCAGTGAATTCTGAAGCAAAGTACTCATTAAGTACCTCTGCTAACTCCTCCGGTTCCATGCACACTTTTCCACTGTCACACTTCATTGGTCCTATTCTCTCACATCTTGCCCTCTTGACCTTCACATACTTGTAGAATTCCTTGGGGTTTTCCTTAATCCTGCTCATGGGCCTTTCTGGCTTTCCAAATTTCATTCTTAAACTCCTTCCTGCTAGCTTTATAATTTTTTAGATCTTTATCATTACCTAGTTTTTTTTAACCTTACATAAGTTTTCTTTTCCTCCTGACTAGATTTTCCACAGCATTTGTACAACAAGGTTTCTGTACCCTATCATCCTTTCTCTGTCTCATCGGAATGTACCTATGCAGAACTCCATGCAAATATCCTCTGAGCATTTGCCTCATTTCTGCCATACATTTCCCTGAGAACATCTGTTCCCAATTTATGCTTCCAAGTTCCTGCCTGATAACTTCATATTTCCCCTGACTCCAATTAAACACTTTTCTAACTTATCTGTTCCTATCCCTCTCCAATGCTATGGTAAAGGAGATAGAATTATAATCACTATCTCCAAAATGCCCTCCCACTGAGAGACCTGGCACCTGACTAGGTTCATTTCACAATACCAGATCAAGTACAGGCTCTGCTCTTGTAGGCTTATCTACGTATTGTGTCAGGAAACCTACCTGAACACACCTAACAAACTCTACCCCACCTAAACCCCTTGCTCTAGAAAGATGCCAGTCGGTATTTGGGAAATTAAAATCTTCCACCACGACAACCCTATTATTTTTACTCCTTTCCAGAATGTGTCTCCTTATATGCTCCTCAATGTCCCTGTTACTATGGGGTGGTCTATAAAAAACACCCAGTAGAGTTATTGACCCCTTCCTGTTCCTAACTTCCACCCACAGAGACTCCGTAGACAATCCCTCCATGAGTTCCTCCTTTTCTGCAGCTGTGACACTATCTCTGATCAGCAGTGCCACACCTCCACCGCTTTTTCCCCCCTCCCTATCCTTTTCGAAACATCTAAAGCCTGGCACTCGAAGTAACCATTCCTGCCCTTGAGGCCTCCAAATCTCTGATATGGCCACAACATCATAGCTCCAAGTACTGATCCACACTCTAAGCTCATCCGCTTTGTTCATGATGCTTCTTGCATTAAAATAGACGCAGGTCAAACCATCAGTCTGAACACATCCCTTCTTTATCACCTTCCCATCCTCCTTCTCGCACTGTCTCCAAGCTTTCTCTATTTGTGAGCCAACAGCACCTTTCTCCATCTTCGCTACATCGACAACTGCATTGGCGCTGCTTCCTGCACGCATGCTGAGCTCATTGACTTTATTAACTTTGCCTCCAACTTTCACCCTGCCCTCAAGTTTACCTGGTCCATTTCCGACACCTCCCTCCCCTTTCTAGATCTTTCTGTCTCTATCTCTGGAGACAGCTTATCCACTGATGTCTACTATAAGCCTACTGAATCTCACAGCTATCTGGACTATTCCTCTTCTCACCCTGTCTCTTGCAAAAATTCCATCCCCTTCGCCCAATTCCTCTGTCTCCGCCGCATCTGCTCTCAGGATGAGGCTTTTCATTCCAGGACGAGGGAGATGTCCTCCTTTTTTAAAGAAAGGGGCTTTCCTTCCTCCACTATCAACTCTCCCGATGTGGCCTTCTGTATATTGGTGAGACCCGACGCAGACTGGGAGATCGTTTTGCTGAACACCTACACTCTGTCCGCCAGAGAAAGCAGGATCTCCCAGTGGCCACACATTTTAATTCCACATCCCATTCCCATTCTGACATGTCTATCCACGGCCTCCTCTACTGTAAAGATGAAGCCACACTCAGGTTGGAGGAACAACACCTTATATTCCGTCTGGGTAGGTTCCAACCTGATGGCATGAACAGTGAATTCTCTAACTTTCGCTAATGCCCCACCTCCCCCTCGTACCCCATCCATTATTTATTTTTATACACACATTCTTTCTCTCACTGTTCTTTTTGTCCCTCTGTCCCTCTGACTATACCCCTTGCCCATCCTCTGGGTTCCCCCCCACCGCTTGTCTTTCTTCCCGGACCTCCTGTCCCATGATCCTCTCATATTCCCTTTGCCAATCACCTGTCCAGCTCTTGGCTCCATCCCTCCTCCTCCTGTCTTCTCCTATCATTTTGGATCTCCCCCTCCCCCTCCCACTTTCAAATCTCTTACTAACTCTTCCTTCAGTTAGTCCTGACGAAGGGTCTCGGCCTGAAACGTCGACTGTACCTCTTCCTAGAGATGCTGCCTGGCCTGCTGCATTCACCAGCAATTTTGATGTGTGTTGCTTCCTCCGTCTCTTCCGTACGGTTCTCACCCCCCAGCAATTTTAGTTTAAACTCTCCCCAGTAGCCTTTGCAAATCTCCCCGCCAGGATATTGGTCCTCCTGGGATTCAGGTGCAACCCGTCCTTTTTGTTCAATCACGCCTCTGAAACAGAGGTCCCAATGATCCAGAAATCTGAATCTCTGCCAAGGGATTGTTCTTGGACAAGCATTTGAATTATCAACACTCTGGATCAAGCGGGAGTAAAGGGATGGGTCTAAGATACCTGTCAGTCAGCATTAACATGATGGAGCCAACAGCCTGTTCCTGCACTGAATGACACTGGCATTGCAGTGTGAAGATAATAGTAGGTTAGTTCTCAAATCAATTGACAGAGACAAATCCCTGGGCAGGGAAAATTTCAGCCCGTGTGGCTGTCCTGTGAGGATACTACCACTGTTCCCTCTAAAGTGTGCGGCTGCGTAGTAACTGAAATGTTCCCGTGCAACTAGCCTTTGTAAGCCACACAGCTGGAATTTTCCTGTATATAATGAGATATTAAAGTACCATACAGTTTTCAGGCTGTGTAAAAAAATTTCCAGCTCAGAGCGATGCTTGGTCTATGCAGCTTTAAAAAAAATTTGAGAGAATATTGAACTAAAATAATGGATTACTGTTTTAATAGAAATATGTATGAATCATGGCTGAAGGCAGTGGACCCAAATGGAACTGTGGCAAGCTGCCACCTGACCTGTACTCCGTTACTTAACACATTTGAGAGGCACTTGTTTATAGATTTGGATGGGCACATTTATCGGTTTATTCCATTGCTGGACCCCCTTACTCTCCAACAGTGCACTCATATCTTGTGGGAATCTCCTAACATCACAATGGAATTACTCTCATTTGTGCAGCACGATCTTGAACCAACGTGGATATCTTCACTCACCACAACACTGAAATGATTCCACAATCTATGGACCCACTATAAAGAACTCGACTCATCATGTTCACAATAATATTTATTTATTTGCTTTTTTCTCCATGTATTTCCATAGTTTGTCTTCTTTTGCACATTGGCGGCTTATCAGTCTTTGTGTTTAGTTTTTCATTGATTCTATTGTATATCTTTGTACTACTTCGAATGCCTGCAAGAAAATGAATCTCAGTATGACATATGGCAACATACAAGGGGTGATTGATAAGTTCATGGCCCAGGTAAGACGGAGATGAGTTATACAGCTCTCGTTACATGCACGTGCAGTTCAACTCTTTGAGTGATTATGCAGAAAGTTTGAAGTTAATAACTCACCTCCTTCTACCTTAGGCCACAAACTTATCAATCACCCCTCGTATACACATTTTGATAATAAAATTACTTTCAATTTAGTATGACATGTTAAGTAGTTCAAAGTGTTTTATGTGTTTTACTTAATTAAGTTTATTCATTTAGTAACATATCTAAAAGTATTCAAATATTTCTGATGAGAGACATTTAAAAATTGCTGAACAGTATCTACACCATGGAGAGAAGGTGAGATACCCGACTTTGCCTTTTGGCAATGCCTGCTAGATTCATCTAGAGGTGCATGCATGCCTAGAATGAGAGACCAAGTCTTCAATCAGGCCACACAACGCTTGGCTCCAGGAGGTGAAACTCCCTCTGCATTAGAACAATGTATATCAGGCATCTGTGTACAGCAGGGAGTCCAGTTCAGCCAAACTAATGAAGTTCAGTTCATTATTTTTCTTCCAAAACTTCCAAAAACTCAGTTACATCTTATAATGAAAGTTTTATGTATTCTGCTGGAGGAACTCAGTGGGTTGAGTATATCTGTGAGGGGAAAGGAATAATCCACATTTTTAAGTTGAAGCTTAAGAGCAAGTTAATTATTACACAGACATACACAAATATAAACAAATGTAACAGTGCAAAAGTCCTTTCCAACAGCACACAGCATACACGGTTAAAAATTCTGAAAGACATACAGTCACAAAGAAAAGAAAAAGATAAATAAAATAATATTATCACAAACATGAGAAAATCTGCAGATGCTGGAAATCAAAGCAATAGACACAAAATGTTGGAGGAAATCAGCAGCTAAGGCAACATCTATGGAAAAGAGTAAACGGCCAAAGTTTTGGGCTAAGAACTTTCACCAGAACTGGAAAAAAAGAGAAGTCAGAGTCAGAAGGTGAGGGGAGGGGAGGGATAAGTTAAGGTGGTAGGTGATAGCTGAAAGCAGGAGAGGGCGAGAGAGTGAAGTGAAGAGCTGGGAAGTTGATTGGTGAAAGAGATAAAGGGCTGGAGAAGGGGAAATCTTACAGGAGAGAGTAAAAGGCCATGGAAGAAAGGGAAGGGGGAGAAGCACCATAGGAAGGTGATACTTTATACTTTATTGTCGCCAAACAATTGATACTGGAACATATAATCATCACAGCGATATTTGACTCTGTGCTTCCCGCTCCCTGGATTACAAATATTAAATATTAAAAATATTTAAAATAGTAAAAATTAGTAAATATTAAAAATTTAAGTTATAAATCATAAATAGAAAATAGAAAAATGGGAAGTAAGGTAGTGCAAAAAAAACCGAGAGGCAGGTCCAGTTATTTGGAGAGTACGGCCCAGATCCGGGTTAGGATCCGTTCAGCAGTCTGATCACAGTTGGAAAGAAGCTGTTCTCAAATCTAGCCATACGAGTCTTCAAGCTCCTGAGCCTTCTCCCGGAGGGAAGAGGGATAAAAACTGCGTTGGCTGGGGGGGTCATGTCCTTGATTATCCTGGCAGCACTGCTCCGACAGTGTGCAGTGTAAAGTGAGTCTAAGGACGGAAGATTGGTTTGTGTGATGTGCTGCGCTATGTTCACAATCTTCTGCAGCTTCTTTCAGTCTTGGACAGGACAACTTCCATACCAGGTTGTGATGCACCCTAGAAGAATGCTTTCTATGGTGAATCTATAACAATTAGTGAGGGTTTTAGGGGACAGGCCAAATTTCTTTAGTTTTCTCAGGAAGTAAAGGCGCTGGTGGGCCTTCTTGGCAGTGAACTCTGCTTGGTTGGACCAAGTCAGGTCATTTGTGATATTGACCCCAAGGAACTTAAAGCTTTTGACCTGCTCCACTTGCGCACCACTGATGAAAATTGGGTCGTGCGGTCCGCTACTCCTTCTGAAGTCAACAACCAATTCCTTCATCTTGCTGACATTGAGGGATAGGTTATTGTCTTCGCACCATGCCACCAGGTTCCTAATTTCCTCTCTGTACTCAAACTCATCATTACCCAAGATATGGCCTACAATTGTTGTGTCATCAGCAAACTTATATATTGAGTTTGATGCATATTTGGCTACACAATCATGGGTGTACAGTGAGTACAGCAGGGGGCTGAGTACACAGCCTTGTGGGGCACCAGTGCTCAGAGTGATTGTAGAGGAGAGCTTGTTCCCTATTTTTACAGCCTGGGTCCTGTCTGTGAGGAAGTTGAAGATCCAGCTGCAGATCTGAGTGCTAAGGCCCAGGCTCCAGAGCTTAGGAATCAGTTTATTTGGAATGATGGTATTAAAGGCAGAGCTGTAGTCAATGAAAAGGAGCCTTACATATGCGTCTTTATTCTCCAAGTGTTCTAAGGCAGAATATAGGGCCAGAGAGATGGCATCTGCCGTTGACCTGTTGCTCCGGTAGGCAAATTGCAAAGCGTCGAGGTTGACCAGTAGGCTGTGGTTGATGTGTGCCATAACCAATCTCTGGAAACACTTCATAGCAATTGATGTCAGAGCCACAGGTCGATAGTCATTCAGGCATGCCACCTTGCTCTTCTTCGGCACTGGGATTATCGTTGCCTTCTTAAAACACGGGGGGATCTTAAACTGAAGCAAGGAGCAGTTGAAGATGTCAGCAAACACCCCAGCTAGCTCGCTTGCACAGGCCCGGAGAACCCATCCTGGGACGCCACCTGGGCCCGTCGCCTTCCTTGGATTTACCTTCAGGAAGGCCCTTCTAACGTCCTCCTCGCTGACAATGAATCTCGATGCCACCAGATCCGGTTCATCCGGAGGGAGTGGGACACTCCTCTCCTGTTCGAATCTTGCGTAGAATACGTTAAGTTCGTCAGGAAGAGAAGTGCCTCAGTTATTGATATTCCTAGCCTTTTCTTTGCACCCAGTGATCGCATTTAGACCCTGCCATAGTCTACTAGCATCCCTCTGGTTAGCCTGGGCTTCCAACTTGGCTCAATATTGCCTCTTGGCACCCTTAATGGCTTTCCGGAGCTCACGCCTGAACTCCGTGTAGCAACTGGTATCCCCAGACCTAAAAGCTGTAGCTCTAGCCTTTAAAAGGGACTTGACCTCATAATTCATCCAAAGTTTCCGGTTAGGGAATACCGTCTTGCAAGACACACAGTCATCACATTTTCACACAGTGATGGGCATGTAAGGAGATAAGGTGAGAGAAGGAAAGGGGAATGGGGAGTGGTGAAGGGGTGGGAGTGCAATTACTGGAAGTTTGAGAAGTTAATGTTCATGCCATCAGGTTGGAGGCTAAACAGATGGAATGTAAGGTGTTGCTCTCCAAACAGAGTGGCTCACTGTGGCAGTAGGGTCGGCCTTAGACTGACATGTTGGAATGGGAATGGGGAGTAGAATTGAAATGGGTGACCACTGGGAGATGCTGCTTCATGGCAATAGAACCTGTCCATAAGCGGAATGACAGTAGTCCTGGTCCAACGTATTCTTCCACAGAGCGAACACTGGAAAACAGCACCAAGAGAACACTAGAGGGCAGGACCAGACAAACACTGCAGGGCAACACAGAGTGATCAACAGAAGGCAGCACTGAGCAAACACTAGAGAGCAGTACCGAGCGAACACTAGAGAGCAGCACCAGGCAAACACTGGAGAGCAGCACCAAGTGAACACTGGAGAGCAGTACAAAGTGAACACTGGAGAGCAGCACTGAGTGAACACCAGAGAGCAGCACTGAGCAAACACTGGACAGCAGTACTGAGCAAACACTGGAGAGCAGTACAAAGCGAACACGGGGGAGCAGCACCGAGCAAACACTGGGGAGCAGCACTGAGCGAACATCTGAAAGCAGCACTGAGCGAATACTGAAAAGCAGCAACGAGCGAACATGTGAGAGCAACACCAAGCGAACACTCGGGAGCAGCACCGAGCAAACATCAGAGGGCAGTACAGAGCAAACACTGGAGAGCAACATCGAGTGAACACTGGAGGGAAGCACTGAGTGAATGCCAGAGGGCAGGAATGGGGGGAGGGGAGAAAATAGTTAAAACCTTGCAGTAGGTTGAGGAGTCATCATCATCGGTATCTACTGTGTTGTATGAGGTGAGAGATCAGGGTCTATGACTGTGATTGTTCTTGGCAAATTTTTCAACAGAAGTGGTTTGCCATTGCCTTTGTCTGGGCAGTGTCTTTACAAGAGGGGTGACCCTAGCCATTAACAATACTCTTCAGAGGTTATCTGCCTGTTGTCAGTGTCGCATCACCAGGACTCGTGATATGCACCAGCTACTCATACGTGCATCCACCACCTGCTACGATGGCTTCGGGGGAGTGGGGGGCTAAGGAGCTGCTACAACCTGCCCAAGGGTGACCTGCAGGCTAGCAGAGGGAAGTAGTGCCTTGCACCTCCTTTGTAGAGACGTTTCTCCACCCTGCCACCATTTGGATTAAGAGTAAATTTTTAAAAAACACAATATAACATCTCATGTGCTGTAATTTCAGCTATTTTATTGCAAGCTACTTCTGAATTTATTACATGGACATCACATTTAGAATAATGCAGTATTTTGTCAAATATAAAAGGGTGTGGTTTAAGGAGAGAGAGAGAAACTGAAGGAGATTAATGAGGGAAATTTTATCTTAAACAGATGGTGACAGGTGTTTAGAGTGAGATGTGGAAGCAGATACTCCGGCAATTTTAAGAAGCATATAGCCACATGAAGAGATAAGGAATTGAGGGATACAGACCATATGTAGGAAGATGTGCAGTTTAAATTGTCAGTTATTGTCAGCACAGATATTGTGACCAAAGGTCCTGTTCGGGTGCAGTACTGTTCTATGTTCTATTATAGTTCTGTTGAAGTGTCTTTTCACCTAGGCTGCAAGACCAACTGAGGGCTTCCAGCATTGTCCAATAGCTCTTTTATCCGGACTATTGCAAACACCTGTTTGCTGGAAGGGGGAATCACACACACCTTACTGAGCCAAGATGGAGAAGCTGATCGGACCACAATCAAACCTATTAGTAACATTGCCAAAAGCCTGCTGTGACAGCGACCATGGAGAAACCCTATGGTAGTTGCCAGAGGATTTTGTGCTGACTCCAATAAGTGCTCTTCCTCACCTGCACCAGAAGTGTAACTGATTGCATCAAGCACACTGCAAAAGCAAGAAATTACACGGACTGGAAATCTGAATTAAAACTGGAGAATATGCAGAAAGTTCAGCCAGCATCTGCAGAGAGATGAATTAGAGGAAAATGGGTATTAGGATGGAAAGAAAGAAATGGGGATGACAAGAAGATAAGATCTGTAAAAATAAAAAAAAGCGCTGAAAACCTAAAAATTGGAGGAGGGAGGAGAAGATGGTGGCACGACGCAGCGCGCGCGGGTGTTCCGAATGAATATCGATATGTGTTACTAGGGGCCGTGCATCAATCCGGATTTGATGGGGACAGCCGTGAAAGCACAGAGGAACATCTGGAGCAACTTCTGAAATGTCCGCTTCGCTGCCGCTGCTACTGTGCAATCGAGAATCTCCAGAGACGTAGGCCCCAAATCCTCGGCTTTGCCTATCGCCTGTCGCCCGGGTTGGGGTCAAAAAGCTCGGCAGAGATGGTGTTCGGTGCATCGGCGTCGGGAGATGGTTGGAGGCTCGGAGTTTTACGGATGGACTCGGAGTCGGACTGTGGTCGGATGCTTCTGGAATGCTGCATCCGCAAGTTGGTGGCGCTGGGGGTTTACCGTCTGCGTGAGCTGATGGGACTTTCGAGAGACTCTGAGACTTTTACTGTGCCAAGGCCTGTTCTTATCAAATTACGGTATTGCTTTGCACTGTTGTAACTATATGTTATAATTATGTGTTTTTTGTTAGTTTTTAAGTCACTTTGTCATGTGTTTTCATGATATCATTCTGGAAAAACATTTTTATCATTTCTTAATGCATGCATTACTAAATGATAATAAAAGGGGACTGTGTGTCCTCATAATCATAATCATAATAATAATTGCTGGTTCCAAAACCGGTGAACATATTTCAACTTACAGACTCACTTTCAAGGACTTTTTACAACTCATCTTCTAAATGTATAGGGACTGGATGGCATGGATATCCACTGCCTATACACTTCTGACCCTCCTGAAGAAGGCCTTAAAGTTCACTGCTTCTTTCTCAATTAAAAAAAAAACATCTGTTCCCCCGATTACCTTCCTCCTCCGTCAGGTAAAACTGGTCTTCACCTCAGCAATTTTTCCATCAGCTCCTCCCACTTTCTCCTGACTTGAGGGGCAGCCATGTGCACCTAAATGGGCCCCATCTATGCCTGCCTCTTTGGAGGTTACCTAGAAGAGTCCATGGCCCAAGCTTTCCCTGCTATCACTCCCCAACTCTTCCTACACTACATTGACAACTGCATTGGTGCTGTTTCGTGCACCCATGCTGAGCTCGTCAATTTCATCAACTTTGCCTCCAACTTCCACCCTGCGCTTAAATTCACTTGGTCTCTTTCTGACACCTCCCCCCCCCCCCGCTTTCTCAATCTCTCTGTCTCCATCTCTGGAGGCAAACTGTCAAATATTTTATAAAGCTACCAATTCCCACAATTATCTTGACTCCCAGCTTGTTTCCTGTAAAAAATACTTCTGCTTTGTCTGATTTCCTTTGTCTCTACTGGATTTGCTCCCAGGATGTGGCTTTCCTTTCCAGGACATCACAGAGGTCCTCCTCCTTCAAAGAAATGGATTTCTCTTTCTCCACTATTGATGCTACTCTCACCCAGATATTCTCCATTTCTCAAATGTCTGTACTCACCCCACCTTCCTTCTGCCTTAACAATGATAGAGTTTCTCTTGCCCTTACCTACCACTCTATCAGCCCCTCATTCCAACACGATATCCTCCACAACTCTTGCCAACAAACATATCTTCAGATATACCTTCCTCTCCGCTTTCCACAATGATTGCTCCCTACGCCTCTCCCTTGTCCATTTGTTGCTCCCCACTAATCTCCCTCCTGGCACTTATCCCTGCAAGCAGACAAAGAGTTTGTTACAGCAGCCCATTCACCACCTTCCTCGCAGAAAAGGGTGGCTAAAGTGAATGTAGGTCCCTTTGAGGATAAGAAGGGGGAATTGATATGGGGTAATGAGGAAATAGCTGAGGCTTTGAATGACAATTTTGTGCCGGTTCATAGTGGAAGACATGTTTAACATGCCAAGGAGCGATGTTATGGATGCAATGGAAGGTGACGACCTCGATACAAAAGCAGTCACTACAGGGGTAGTGCTGAGCAAACTTGTGGTCCTGATTGGATGCATCCCAGCGTACTGAAAGAAATGGCAGAAGTTATAGTAGAGACTTTGGTGATAATTTACCAAAATTCCCTGGATTCTGGGCAGGGCCTGGTTGATTGGAAGAAGGTGAATCTCATGCTACTGTTCAAAAAAGGATGTAGGCAAAAAGCAGGTAATTATAGGCCAGTTAGTTTAACATCTGTGGTTGGAAAAATGCTTGAAACTATCATTAAAGTTGAAATAGCAGGGCATCTGAAAAGAAATGGATCTATCAGGCAAACACACCATGGATTCAGCAAAGGCAGGTCCTGTTTGACAACCTTACTGGAGTTCTTTGAGGATATAATGAGCGCAGTGGATAGAGGGGAACAGATGGGCATTATTTACTTGGATTTCCAGAAGGTGTTCGATAAGGTGCCGTATAAAAGACTTATCCATAAGATAAGGATGCATAGAGTTGGGGGTGATGTATTAGCATGGATAGAGGATTGGTTAACTGATAGAAAGCAGAGTTGGGATACATGGGTGTTACTCTGGTTGGCAATCAGTGGTGAGCAGTGTACTGCAGGGGAGGATGCAGGGCCCAAAACTGTTCATGATATACATTAATGATCTGGAAGGGGGGACCGAGTGTAGTGTATCTAAGTTTGTTGATGATACTAAATTGAGTGGAAAATCAAATTGTGCAGAAGATACATAGAGTCTGCAGAGAGATATAGATAGGTAAATGAGTAGGCAAGGGTCTGGCAGATGGAGTACCATATTAGCAAATGTTAGATCATCCACTTTGGAAGGAAAAATGGAAGATCAGATTATTATTTAAATGGTAAAAGATTGCAGCATGTTGCTGTGCAGAGGAACTTGGGAGTGCTTGTGCGTGAATCACAAAAGGTTGTTTTTTTAGGTGCAGCAGGCTATCAAGAAGGCCTTCATTGCTAGAGGGATTGAATTTAAGAGCAGGGAGGTTATACTGCAACTGTACAGGGTACTGGTGAGGCCACACCTGGAGTACTGCATGCGGTTCTGGTCTCCTGACTTGAAATATAGAAAACCTACAGCACAATACAGGCCCTTCGGCCCACAAAGTTGTGCCAAACATGTCCCTACTTTAGAAATTACTAGGCTTACCTATAGCCCTCTATTTTTCTAAGCTCCATGTACCTATCCAAAAGTCTCTTAAAAGACCGTATCGGATCCGGCTCCACCACCATTGCCGGCAGCCCATTCCACGCACTCACCACTGAGTAAAAAAACTTACCCCTGACATCTCCTCTGTACCTACTCCCAGCACCTTAAACCTGTGTCCTCTTGTGGCAACCATTTCAGCTCCGGGAAAAAGCCTCTGGCTATCCATACGATCAATGCCTCTCATCATCTTATACACCTCCATCAGGTCACCTCTCATCCTCCGTCACTCCAAGGAGAAAAGGCCAAGTTCACTCAACCTGTTTCCAATCCATGCAACATCCTTGTAAATCTCCTCTGCACTCTTTCTATGGCTTCCACATCCTTCCTGGAGTGAGGCGACCAGAAGGATATACTGGCTTTGGAGGCGGTGCAGAGGAGGTTAACCAGGTTGATTCCAGAGACGAGGGGTTTAGACTATGAGGAGGGCTTGAGTCGTCTGGGACTGTACTCAGTGGAATTCAGAAGAATGAGAGGAAATTTTACAGAAACATATAAAATTATGAAAGGGGTAGATAAAATAGAGGCAGGAAAGTTGTTTCCACTGGTCAGTGGGACTAGAACTAGTGGATCTCTCGATGATTGGAATTGGTTTATTATTGTCACATGCCCCAAGATAGAGTGAAAAGTGTGACCTGCAAACTATTCATACAAATCTAATCAGTGCACAGTACATTGAGGTGGAACAAGAAAAAGCATTAACAATGCAGAATAAAGTGACAGCTCCAGAGAAAGTGCATTGCAGGTAAATAATACAATGCAGGATCATAATCAGGTAGACTGTGGTCAAGGGTCCATGTTAACGTACAAGAGGTCCATTCAAGAGTCTGATAACAGTAGGGTAGAAGCTGACCTTGAGCCTGGTGGTATATGCTTTTAGGCTTTTGTATTTTCCCAGTGGGAAAGGGAAGAAGAGATAATGTCCAGACTGGATGGGGTCTTTGATAATGCTGGCTGCTTGACTAAGGCAATAAGACAGAGTCCGTGGAAGAGAGGCTGATTTCCATGATATGGTGAGCTATATTCAGAGCACTATGCAATTTCTTGCAGTCACATGAAGGTCAGGCACTATACCAAGCTGTGATGCATCCAGTTAGAATATATTCTATGGTGCATCTGTAAAAGTTAATGGGAAGGATGAAGCAGGCTTCAATTATACGGGTGCCTAGGAAGAACATGGTAACCTGCCTCAATAACTATCGTCCAGTAGCACTTACATCCGCTGTGATGAAGTGTTCTGAGAGCTTGGTGATGAAACATCAGCTCCTGCCTGAGCAGTGACTTGGATCAGCTCCAGTTTGCCTCTTGGCACAACAGGTCCACAGCAGATGCCATTTCATTGGCTCTTCATTCAGCCCTGGAACATCTGTTCAGCAAAGATTCATACATCGGGATGCTCCTTATTGACATTCAATACTACCATTCCCTCAAAACTAATCAATAAGTTTCAAGTCCTTGGCCTCAATACATTCTTGTGCAATTGGATCCTTGATTTCTTCACCTGCAGACCCCAGTTAGTTTGGAACAGCAACATCTCCTGCATAATTTACGCTATGAACAGAGCAGTCCCTGCAAAACTTTGAAAGGAAAAGACGGAAAGATGTGTCTTGGTGGTGGAATCGTAAGGCACACAGATCAGTATTGTGTTATTCTGTATATCTTCAATTGTATTTAAAATGAGACACCTAAGAAATTTTCATCAAATCCTAACAGCATTATCCTAAAGTGTTTTTAATATTGGGAGATGACTGTGTTTCAGAGTGATTGATGTTGGTGCTATGGCTAATAGAGTGAGGTGATATCAGTTCAATATTTCAAAATAAAGTTTGATGATTGGTTGAAGTTGCCATAAATCATTGCCATAAATCTCTATTGCAAAGATTACTTTAAGATGCAATCATATAAAGCCATCTATTTATTTTCATGAGGATTTTCTGTTGTTTTCTGAACAATATATCTAACTGGAGCAGTAAATACAAGAATGCAACACAATAGTGGATATCAATGGTTACCAACAGAGGAAAGCTGAGGTAAAGAGTTGCCATTGAGAACTTGTCAGACTAACTTGCCTTAGCTGATGCCCAATCTATCATTCTCTAACATGCTGTAACTTCATTCACTTTAACGTAAGCCACTTTTGCTCTTGTAAAACAGATATTAAGAATGGTGTGGCATGTTTTAAAAAAGAAGTCATTCATTCCCTGCATTTGGAAACCACCAGCACGGTCCATATTCACTTCCATTCCTGATTGCCTCCTGAAATGGGTGGCATAGTGGAGAGGGGAGTTAAGAGTTAATCACCTCGCAGTGCATCTGGAGTCACAGAATAGGGAAGAATGATACATTTCCTTCCCTGAAGGACATTAGTGAACTAGATGGGTTTTTACAGCAATCTGATAATTTCATGGTCATTATTACAGAGACTAGTTTCTTAATGCAGATTTATTTAATTATTCAAATTTAAGTTCCTTCAGCTGCTCTAGTGGGATTTGAACTTTAAGATCTTTAATCTTAGATCTGTGGATCAATAAACCAAGCAGCTTTTTGCAACTTCTGTAAATTAACCGATGCCTTTGGTGGAACCTTGAAAAAGCCTTGCATTTTCACAGAAGGTTCATGAACCTATGTCTTCCTTAAATCCAGTGAAGTACCGTCTGAAGTGAAGTCATTCTTAACCTGTGATATCTAGTTCTAGACTCATCCAACCTCAATGGAAAAAGACTGCTTGCATTTACCCTATCTATACTCCTCATGATTTTGTATATCTCTATCAAATCTCCCTTCATTCTCTTATGCTCCAGGAAACAAGGTCTTAATCTATTCAACCTTTCCCTATAGCTCAACATCCTCAGAATTTTTTTCTGTCAATCTTACTGCTATCTTTTCTCAGGAAGGTGACCAGAACTGCACACAATATTCCAAACTAGGCCTCACCTCTGTCTTATCTCACTACTCTGATTTATGAAGGCCAATCTACCAAAAGTACTCTTTATGACCCTATCTACCTGTGACACCACTTTCAAGGAATTATGGATCTGTAATTCCAGATCCCTTTGTTCTACCACTCCTCTCAGTGCCCTATCCGTCAAAGGTTTCAAAGGTACACTTAATGTCAGAGAAATGTATACAATATACATCCTGAAATGCTTTTTCTTCACAACCATCCAAAAAAACCAGAGAAATGTTCCTAAAGAATGAATGACAGTTCAATGTTCAAACCCCAATGTCCCCCCTGGCTCCCCTCCCTCCCATGCATAGGTGGCAGCAAGCAACAATCCCCCTAGCCCCCACCAGCAAAAAAATGATCAAAAAAAAGTGCACTCAAGTGTGAGCAAATCAACAGCAAAGACATAGACTTTCAGTACTCCAAAGACTGCTCGTTCACCCTGTATTTGACATACCACAGGGGCTCTCTCTCCCTAATAAGGGAGAAAGATGTGTCTCTCTTTTTCACAGCAAGAAGGGAGACATAACAAACAATTCACTGGTTTATGATATTAAGAGTCCGTAGTGTTGCTTTTTCCGAGCTCTGTGCCCAAAGGTGTCAGGTCTCTGGGCTCACAACTTTAGATCTTCCCACGACACACCGATCTCCTGCCTGGACACCAACCTCTGATCCCCCTATCTCCAGAGCCATGAAATCTTGGACCTCTGAAGGCGAGTGAAGCTCTTAAGCTGTGACCTTGGAGTGTCAAATAACGGCCAGTCATGAAACTTCGAGAGCGGGTCCCATTCCCACAAAGAACCGTGCTCAGCATGTAACTCCAGGTCAGGGTCTTCAAAAGAACCCTGAAAGGGAACAATAGAGATATTAAAGATAGAAATAGAGCTGTTTCTGAAGATGCAAGCAAAGCAGTCGCCGTTAGGCGCCATAGTCTCCTCCTTACATCACCATGTAAGACCTATACTGGTTTGTCCTGTCAGTGGACTAGATATCTTACTGTAAATCTCGTTTCCTGCTTGGCATTGCTGCCTGCCGCAAGGCTGTTAGGTCAGCTGCAGGGTCAGCATCTAGGACCACTGCTCATTAATGTTTCACTCACTTAGATCTGGTGGATCTCCTGTTGATGGGGCAGTGACAGGGATGTCTCCCTGCCACTGCCTGCTGCATCCAATGGGGATCATTGGTTCCCCAATTTCTGTTCTTCCTCCTCAGCCTCAGCTGCCCTTTTCTGCCTCTTTTGCCAATTCTGATAGCCCACCTGAGCGTTGCTCCAGTCACTGCCATGTCATAGAGTAACCTTGTCATCAATGTGCCGACGAAACCCCGGTATCCTACCTCCACAGGGTAGATTATAGTCCTCCAGCCAGTTTCCTCACACTAAGCTCCCAGGTCTGAGAAATTCAGCTTTTTCCACAAGTGGGCAGCCTCCACTCCCTCCTCCTATGGGACGGTTAACTCAATAAGGACAACTGTCTTGACACAGTACTATGTCTGGATGGAGAGATGTGGTGGTGATTTCCTTGGGAAGCTGTAGCTGTCTGCTGAGATCTACCCTCATGTTCCGCCCCTTATCTCTGGGGTTCTGAAGGAGCTCTTGGTGCATTCAGTGCTCTTACCAGCCTTAACAAATGGGATGAGTTGTCGCCCAGCTGGGGAAAGCTGCTTCTCGCATCCCACCTGCAGGTCTCTAGGATCTCCACCAGCTTCCTTAGGACCTAGTTGTGCCGCCATCTGTAGCACCCTTGGGACTGGGCAGTCTTGCTTCCTGCCAGTATGCGTTGGCGGTTGGCATTGGTGGAACTACACAGGGGGCAGCTGTCCTCACTGCGAACCACAGGTGATGATTTCAGGGGCAGGGCAAGGTAGCGTAGGATGCCCTGATGAGGACGCTGAGTCTGGCCTGTGGGATTTGTCACAGGACAGATCAACTAAATGACCTGTTGATGGTGCTTTCTCATGTTGTCCAGCTTGCTGGTGGCCCTGTGCCACTGCCTTCTGCAGCTCTCCTCGTTATCCCCTCCACTACCATGGCTTTCTTCTCATTCTTTGTGACCTTGGACAAGAAATGTGCTGCCTTACCTAGCCAAATCCAGTGTGTCCAGTCTGGATTCTGCCAACAACCTCTTGCTGCTGCAGTCTACCGATGGCCTGGTCTACCTCAGCGTCAGCTCTCCCCTTATGGCTGGTATGGATTGAAGCATTGGCACTCCTCACCCGTGGGTCGGTGGAGTGCCTCAGCTCAATGACCTGTTGGATTTTCTCCTACTTGTGCCCAGGCTGATGGATCTCCTGGCAACTGTAACATGTTCTTCCCGAAGAGGACAATGTCCGAGAAACACCGGGACAGCCCCCAGCCATTTCCAAATGTTCGAGTTGGCTATCATATCCATCCTGTTGATGAAGGGGCCACATTACCCTTTGGTACAGTGTGAACTGGTAGTACCACACTTTATACTTTCCAGGTAGCTGGCTCTGGTCAATTCTGGCCAGGCCCTCTGCGAGCTGTTTCTGTGCTACTTTTCCCATCTGCCTGTCAGAGAGCTCTCTGATATTCCAAAGCTTTGGATGGGCTGCCTGGTCAACAATGAGATTTCCTTGCCCACTACAACAAAGGAGATGCTTTTTATTTTGACCCTATTTCGGAGGGATAAGCTTTGTGCCTTGGAGGGATTGATATTCTTCCTTGCCTATATCACTGGTTTGTCCAGCCTCTTCAGGAGCCACCTTGTCCATCCCACCATCTAAAGGATGTTGTGACATCAGAGGAAGAAGCCTCTGCCCTGACTGTAGCTTTATCCCTCCAAGCACCTGCCTTGCTCCAGTAATGATGACCTCAAAGGCTGTCACAAGCAAGATGGGAGAGATGGACACTCCATTGCAATGCCTACTTCGAGCTGCTGCCACCCCATTGTGAAGTCTCGAAAATAGAAGCCCATCTGGACGTCACTGAAGTAATCAGAAACCAGGCCTCTGATGAAGTTGGGAATGTAAAAGAAGTTTGTCGCAAACTTGATGAGTTGGTGAGGCACAGGTCTAGCCACACGACGTATAGGTTGCTTTTCTCACGCTTGGCTGGTGGGGTCAGGTCCCATATAAATGAAGCATGTTACACACATCCCAGGAAGCCTGGAACACCTGCCTTCTAGCAACTGGTGTCAATGTATCCATTGCCCATGAGGTATCTGGTCACCCTCTTAGCCACGACAGAGAAGAAGATGTTCCCCTCCATGTGCAGCAGTCCAAAGCTCCTGAACTGGCTGATGGAACTGGAGTTCTGCTCTTTGCGGATGAACACTGCTGCGGCTCTTTGCCACTCTGATGGGATGTGCTGAGTTTTCCAGGCAGTCCTCATGAGATTCCACAGGACCTTTAGCACACGAGGGCAGTTTTTGTAGAAATTCCATTCCAACCTGGCACTGATGCTGACCTTGCCTTGTTGACGACTTCCCTGACATCATTTAGTTTGGTGGTATCAAACTAAACGGTTGGAGGAGCAGGGTGTGGAACATACCCTGATGATCCAAGGGAAGATTTCCTAGCTGGACCATTGTACTGGCCGGTGATGTACTGCCCCAACTCCTCTTTGGTGGCTTCCACCTTCCCGCTATTTTTATCCTGCAATGGCTGTCGGGCATATTTGAAGGGATTCTTGAAGAATCTCTCTCTCTCAGCCTGGCCAAGCTTCTGTTTCACTTAACTCCACCACAGCCTGAGGCCCACTTTCTCCTCCTGTGTTGCTTGCTTTCTTCCACTTCTTCTGCATCGTACTAGCTGCTCTCTTCTTCCCTTTTACTTGGAGCAGTGATTCGCTTAATATCAACTTTGCCAAATGTGTCGCTACAAGCCTCGTAGGGGAAGTCTCCAAAGGAGTTAAGCCTGCCTACCATTCGGCCGCGTAGCCCATACTCTAGGATCATGCTGAGGTCCTTGTCCAGCCTCTGCCACTTGGCCACTTCGTTCTCCTTTGGCCACCTGATCTTGTGCCTCCTTCCTGCTTTCTTCCTCTTAGCTTTGTGGTGTAGCTCCACAGATGGGGGTGTGGGGAATGTCAGGTACGTTTGTGTGCTCACACACAGGGGTGGGGGGGTGGGTTACCCTCCTTTGTTGGACCTACTTCCGCTACCAACAATTCACCTCCAATAATGTTGGGTCCTTCAGCTCTATGGTTTTCTACCTGGCTTTGCGTCCCTCTTGCCTGATCTGCTGCAGCAATACATAGTGGTTGTTGGCCTTTTTTGCTATATTTCATTCCTCCCTGATGGATTCATAGGGTTTTCCCATCCACACCTGCACTTCCAAAGGATCTTTATCTTGTTGTCTACATTCGTTCTGGTCATTGCAGTGTGAACCCTCTGTTTGGGTCTCTCGGAGGGCCTTCCAGTTGTTCAAAGGTTTCAAAGGTACATATAATGTCAGAGAAATGTATACGGTATACATCCTGAAGTGCTTTTTCTTTGCAACCATCCATGAAAACAGAGGAGTGCCCCAAAGAATGAATGACAGTTAAATGTTCGAACCCCAAAGTACCCCCCCAGCTTCCCTCCCCCCCATGCATAAGTGGCAGCAAGCAACGATCCTCCTTCCCCCCAGCAGCAAAAAAAAGGTATCGGCACCCACCACTGAACACTCAAGTGTGTGCACAGCAACAGCAAAGACAAAGACTTGCAGTACTCCAAAGACTACTTGTTCACCCAGTATTCAACATACCACATTTCAGATATTCACGTTTTAATATTTGAAGATTATTAAATATTATTCACTCTTCTTCATTTAGAGAATCTGAATGCGTTGTTTCTCTTGATGCAGAGAAAGCTTTTGATAGGGTGGAGTGGTCTTACTTATTTGAGGTTTTGGAAAGATTTAATCTTGGCCCGGGATTTATTTCTTGGATCAAATTGATCTATCATGCTCCTATGGCTGCTATTATAACTAATAATCAAAAGTCTCCCTATTTTAGATTGCATAGGGGTAGCCAACAGGGATGCCCTCTTAGCCCTTTATTATTTAACTTGGCCTTGAAGCCACTTGCTATTACTCTTAGAGATTCTAACACTGTTCAGGGTATTAAGAGAGAGGATAAATTACACAAGGTTTCATTATACGCAGATGACCTGTTAGTTTATATTTCAGATCCTAGGAAATCTATTCCTTCTGTGTTATCTATATTTTCTGAATTCAGTAGTTTTTCTGGGTATAAATTAAATTTACATAGAAGTGAGTTATTTCCTATTAATAATTACTCGGATCCAAATCATCAAGTACCTTTTAGTATTGCTAAAAATTACTTTACTTGGTATTAAAATTACTAAACATTTTAAGGATCTCTGTACATATAATTATTTTCCATTAATTGGCTACACCAAACAAATGCTTTCTAAATGGTCGCCTATGACATTACCATTAATAGGTCAGATTAATGCTATTAAAATGATAGTTTTATCAAAATCTTTATATATATCTCAGGCAGTTCTTTCTTTTGTTCCTAAAAAGTTCTTCGACAGAATAGATTCTATAATTTTATCTTATATTTGGAAAAATAAAAATCCTAGATTGAGTAAACCCTTATTGCAGAAATTAAAAAAAAAGGATGTTGGTATGGCTTTACCTAACTTTAGAACGTACTACTGGGCAATTAATATTCGATATATTACTTTTTGGATTCACTATTCAGATATACATAAATGTCCTTCATGGTTGGATCTAGAGGTAAACTGGGTGAAGGATTCTCTTTGGCCTCTTTACTGGGAGTTCCTCTTCCCTTTTTGTTTTCTGAGATTAGCAGACAAGAATTTAATCCCATTGTTAAAAGTACATTAAGAATTTGGTTTCAGTTTCGTAGATTTTTTGAGTTAAATAATTCTATTCTTTCTAATACTATCTGTCTCAATTATTGGATAGATCCTTTTAAATTTGGAAAACCAAAAGAATAATAACTTAAACAACAGGAATTCTGCAGATGCTGGAAATTCAAGCAACACACATAAAAGTTGCTGGTGAACGCAGCAGGCCAGGCAGCATCTTTAGGAAGAGGTGCAGTCGACGTTTCAGGCCGAGACCCTTCGTCAGGACTATAATAATAATAACTTTTTCTTATAACTTATTTCTTATATTAACTAAAATAAAATAACTTTTATTATAACTAAAATTATAATAATAACTTTTTCACATTTGTTTTTAGGGGACTGTTTAATGTCTTTTTCTCAGTTAGTGGATAAATATGATTTATCTAATGTACACTTTTATAGATATTTAAAAATTAGGAATTTTTAATGTGGGTTGTTACCAAATTATCCTTCTGCTTATCCACCTAATATGACAGATGTTCTCTTTTAGTTTAAACCATTTCAAAAAGGGTTGGCAGCTATAATCTATAAACGGTTATTGAGTTCACGAATGATATCTAATGATAAAATTAAACACGCTTGGGAATCGGAACTTCAAGAGTCATTTTCAGATAATCAATGGAGTAAAATTTTTCATTTGGTTAACAACTCATCTATTTGTGCCCATCATTTATTGATACAGTTCAAGATAGTGCATCGGGCGCATATGTCAAAGGAGAAACCTACACGTATTTTCTCTAATATTAATCCTATTTGTGACAGATGTAATACTGAGCTGGCCACTTTAACTCATATGTATTGGTCTTGTATAAAGTTAGGTAACTTTTGGAGAGATGTTTTTAAAACACTATCAAAAGTTTTGGATCTGGATCTACAACCTAATTTGTTTACGGCAATTTTTGGGATTATCCCATCGGAAGCAGGAAATATTCCTGTTTCCGCTCAACGTATGATAGCCTTTTTGACCTTACTGGCTAGGAGAATCATTTTATTGAAGTGGAAGGATTCTAATCCACCTACGGTCTTATATCGGCTTTCCTCCATTATGTCCTGTTTAAGTTTAGAGAAAATAAGAAGTCAGACATTTGATATATCCCTTAAATTTGAGCAAATATGGTGACCTTTTATCCAATATTTTCATTTAATTTGATTTATCACTCTCAATCTTTTTTTTTGAAGCTCTAGATTTGATCAGAAAGTCCTTCTTTCTTTTTTGGTCGTATCCTCAGAATGGACTGCCAGTCCCTTTTTTTTTGTTTGTTTGTTTGTTTTGTTTTTTTATAGTGTAGTGTTCATTTAAAACCCAATGTTTTTTCCCTTTCTCTTCATAAACTGATAAGAGAAGAATTGTTATTTTCATTTTTTTAAATTATATATTTTATACTAGTTTAACAATATCTATGATTTTGACAATGTCTATCTTAATCTTGGATTATATTGTTACTGATATATATATTTGAACTAATTCTCCCCTTGATTGTATTTATGCTTTTTTTAAATCAATAAAAAGATTAATAAAGAAAGAAAGAACATACCACAGGTTCTCTCTCTCTCCTTAGTAAGGGAGAAAGAGATGTCTCTATTTCACAGCGAGAGGGGAGACTTAACAAACAACTCGCTGGTTTATGATGTTCAAAGTCCATTACGTCGCGTTTTCTGAGCTCTGTGCCCAAAGATTTAGGGTCTCTGGGCATATAGTCATAGATCTTCCGACTCCCCTGACAACACACCGATCTCCTGCTGTGACACCAACCTTCCATGGGCCCAGACATGATGGGCCAAATGGCCTGATTCTGCTCCTATATCTAATGTTGTTCCCTTCCTGGCATTGCTGCCTGTTTCACCTCAAGTAATGCTGATAAGTCAGCTGCAGGAACATCAGCCAGGGACCACCGCTCATTCATGTTGTTCTCTCTTATCCCTGGTACATCTCCTAGCGGTGAAGCAATGGCAGAGACCCACTGTAGCTTCCAATGGGGTGAGTCGGTTTCCCAATTTCTGTCCAACAGACCAGAAATAGCTATTTTTGTAAATTAACCATGCTATTTCTGTAAATTAACCATGTCTTTGGAGAATCTGTATTTCCAGATCTCTTTGTTCTACCACACTCCTCAGTGCCCTACTGATCCTGATGCAAGATCTACCCTGTTTTGTCTTATTGGTGGTGCTAATAAATGTGGGAAGAATCAAGAGTCCAGAATTAGGGAATCAATGGATATCACACAGGTTTACAATGATAGAGGAAGTCCATGAGATCTGAAAGATAAAAACTCAGGGAGGGATTTGAAAATTAGGATGAACACTTGCAAAACAAGTTATTGCTCAATAGTGTGTCAGTACATGTCAGGTGTCTGCTGAACAGATAGTGTGAAATGGAATGCAGACAGCGGATTTGAAGCACTTCAATGCTATAGAATTAAGAGGGTATTATAAAAGAATGCATTAAGGTAATGCATTGCCGAGGATGAGGACTTCAATAATGCATGAGCTGAGGCAAGGTTGGTTTTGTGTGAAGTTGGGGTTGTACAGATGACACAAATACCACATGTGAAATTCACATTATGTAGACAAACAGATTTGTCAAAGAAAATGGTAAAGATGCTGGGAAGCAACTGAAAATTATGATGTTTGATCTTCTCAATATTTAATTAGTGGAATGTTCTTCCCTTCAAGTTACAGTTAGAGGTAGCAAAGGATTCAGTGGAGTGCTGATGAGGTGGCTGCAGCAATGCGCTTATCAAAACTGACACAGAATGAAATGAAGTCCCGTCATGTCTCTTCAAAATGAACGTCAACATATGGTAGTACCTTAATTAGTTATCATCAATGGCCTGCATTTTTGTCACTGTGTATCTTTTGCAATGACATAATGAATCCTCAAAACTCTTCATGTTTAACATTTAGACAACTTTGTTGATGTTCTCTCTTCAAAGAATGAGTACATTCATTTAAGGGGAACATTGGAGATTGTACTGTATAAGCAAGAGAGTAGCACAACGTTAAGCCCATATTTTACCAATGACTGCTGAGTCACAGCGGTTAAATAATTATTTACTATTCTGGAGGCCTGAACTAATAATTCAAAGGCATGATCTCAAATCCAGGGGACACTAGTTCCTGTTACAGCTTGATAGAAGAGGAAAGGGGGAAACTTCGTAGGAGACCCGATGCACAGGGGAGCAAATCTTCCATTTGTGCCTCAGTGAGTCACAATACCACAGAAACTGATGTACTTCACATACAGCAGCCAGAACTGCAGTGCCCGTGGCTGTTATGGTCACAGTACCACCTAATGTTACTCTTTCTAACCTGGAGTATGGAGCATGTGTGATATTGCACGATTCAATCATCAGAGTCTCTATACTGTAACAGAAAGTCTTCCCCTTCACTGTCTCTTCCAGTAAATTGCAAAGAACTCCGCAATCCTCCAGCATTACATTCTTGCTTTTATATTCTAGTCCTCTCGAAATGAATGCTAGCATTGCATTTGCCTTCTTCATTGTTGTGTTCTTTATAGGTACCGTGGGTTACTAAGAACAAACCATATTCTGGAAGAATTAAAACTAGAACTGGATGGAGAGATGTGGTGGTGATTTCCATACTCTTCCTGACTCTGCACTTCATCTGTCACTTTTTTGCCCATTCTCCTAATCTGACTAAGTTTTGTTGCAGCCTTTCTACTTCCTCAACACTACCTGCTCCTCCACCAATTTTCATATCATCCGTAAGCTTGGTCACAGAGTCATCAATTCCATCATCGAAATTATTGACATATTACTGAACTGTTCGCCGAAGCGAAAATCTCACGCAAGCGCCGTTGGCAGAAAATCTCATGCAAGTGCCTTCGGCAGAAACACACGCAAGCGCTCTCCAGTAACCTTTAAGCTATGAAGCTGCCAAATCATACCAAATAACACGTAAAAATACACAGCCAATATAAAGTAGAAATAATGTATGTACAGTGTAGTATCTCTTACCAGAATTGGTTCAGCGCTGAGCACACTGATGATGGTGTGTTAGACTGAGTCAGCGCAGGCTGGGTTGGTGCAGTGGCCCCCACCCTCCAGGCCGCTGAGCGATACATTGCCGCGAAGAACGCAGGGGTCCAGCGGTAGCCGGGAGGTACACAGCACATCTTTAAGAAAAAAGCTAAAACGAACATGCTAATTAATTAGGTGCCGCCCATAATTGTCGGCCCAGATCAGAGCCGATTTCCGATTACGTCGTCCCTGATCTGGGCCGACAATTACGTGCCGGCGGCACCTAATTACTTAGCATTTTTATTTCGTCTTTTTTCTTAAAGATGTGGTGTGTGCGTCCCGGCTACCGTTGCATTTTCCGCGAATCGGTATCTGTCCATGGCCGGGGGTTGGGGTGGTGGGACACTGGGCTGTCATCTCGGCATCTGTTTCCATTAGAGCAGGCAGCTCATCTTCTTCTATCTCTGCCCGCCTCAAGGTCGAAGGTCGAGGTTCGTCGTCTGCTGCGGCTGATGCGGAAGGCTTGTTTGACTGCTGAGCCTCACGCATTTTTCTATCACATAGTTCTTTAATAAAGACTCAAATCATCTTGCAAATATCCCCTAAACCGAAGTACCCTTTCAAAATTAAAGTCGTACTTTATCATTACTCATTCAGTTTCGATTGTTATCCTTCTTTCTTCCAATTGCATCAGCTCTTCATCTGTCAGTTCTTGGTCATGGGATGCCAAAACCTTTCAATATCATGTTCGTCAGCTTCCACAAGCCAAACTCACGTTGTCCTTACTTCGTTCACTGCGATCAAAATGCTTAATTATGTCTAGTTTTACCGTAAGTGTAACACCCTTACGAGCTCTTTCAGGCTTTTCCGATACCATAGAACTCATCTTGCAAACAGCTGCTCACAGGCACGTGTTAAAGCAAAGCAGTTCCCAATCTGGGGGAGAGCGGCTGTTCGGGGCGCGCTACCTTTTATCACGTGCTGATTTTTTATCGTGCGCTGTATTTTTTTTCGTAACCGGGAAACACCTTCTGAAAGCAAAAACAGGGTATTAATGTAGATCTTTTGTAACAGTGAGGTTTCGTAAAGCGAACGTTCAAAAAGCAGGGGACACCTGTAACTTCATTCAACTTCACTCACCCTATTATTGAACTGTTCCCACAGCCTATTGGCTCACTTTCAAGTACTCTTCATCTCATCTTCTCAATATTTATTTATTATTATAATTTTCTCTTTTGTACAATATTTGCACAGTTTGTTGTCTTTTGCACATTGGCTGTTTGTCAGTCCTGTTGGGTGCGATCCTTCATTGATTCTATTGTGGCTCTTGGATTTACTATGGCTGCAAGAAAATGAATCTCAGAGTGTATAGGGTGCCATATATGTACTTTGATAATAAACTTACGCAGAACTTTGAGCAATCATCAGAATCGGATGGACTGTACGCTGCGGTTTTAAAGGAGGACGTGACAGGAAAGACTGTGGAGAGAGAGGCTCCTCTGATTGACGAATGCATCACCAGCAAGATGAAGACTTCTGTTTCTAATCCTAGTGTGTCACAAATTTCTGGAATTCCCTTTTTTAAAAGGGGTAGAAGCAAAATCATTGCATAAGGTCATGTTAGATTGATTTCTGACAAAGCAAAGGGTTTAAAATTTACCATGGATAGATAAGAATGAAGAGACAAAGATATAGCCATATCCAAGTAACACACACAAAATGTTGGAAGAAATCAGCAGGTCAGGCAGCATCTTTAAAAAGGAATAAACAGTAAACATTTCAGCTAAGATACATCTCAACCCAAAATGGTTATTGATTTTACTTTTCCGATGATGTTGCCAGACCTGCTGAGTTCTTCCAGCATTTCGTATGCTTTACTCTGGATTTCCAGCATCCGCAGAATCTTTTGTGTTTATAGTCATATCGGGCATGATCTTCCTAAATGGTTAAGCAGGCTTGAGGGGCCAAGTGCAATGTTGTTCCTATTCTGTTCTAAATGGAGTACACTGATGTCATTTTTCTTATCATTTGCAATGTTTGAGAAGTTAATGTTGCAGGCAGTTTGAATACATAAGTGAGAAGTAAAATGTTATATTGTGAATGGAAGACCAAGGACGTAGAACTATTGTTGTGTATGAATATTTCAGTAATATTTGAATAATTCTGCAAAGATATTGTTTGATTAAGCATTCTTTGTTTATATAATTCATTTGGGGTTGTACAGTAAGTAAGAAGCATGTGAATGACAGATGTCATTATGCCAACACATCATATGTGTGAGCCTTATTAAACTCAAGTCGGTTGATACAAGTTATCTCTGACTTTCCCAAGTTTTTTTTTCAATTAATTTATAGAGTTGCAAAATATAAGAGTGGTGATGAGAAAGTTTTAAAATGAAGAATTGAAATAATCTGAGCATTATCAGTAATAGGCTAAATTATGCACCAAGAAATTATTAGTTTGTGGAATCTTATAAGCAAGTATTCAAAAATGTCTACTAATAGATTTTTTGCATCTGTATTTACTAAGGAAACTGGCATGTGGCATGAAGTCTTTGGAATTAAGGGAAACAAGTAGTGAGATCATGGATACTGTACAGATTAAAAAGGAGGAGGTTCTTGCTATCTTGAGGCTATTTAAAGTGGATAAATCGCCAGGACCTGACAGGGTATTCCCTCGGACCTTGAAGGAGACTAGTGTTGAAATTGCAGGGGCCCTGGCAGATATACTTAAAATGTCGGTGTCTACAGGTGAGGTGCCAGAGGATTGGAGAGTGGGTCATGTTGTTCCATTGTTTAAAAAAGGATCGAAAAGTTATCTGGGAAATTATAGGCCGGTAAGTTTGACGTCAGTAGTGGGTAAGTTATTGGAGGGAGTACTAAGAAAGAGAATCTACAAGCATCTGGATAGACAGGGACTTATTAGGGAGAGTCAACATGGCTTTGTGCGTGGTAGGTCATGTTTGACCAATCTGTTGGAGTTTTTCGAGGAGGTTACCAGGAAAGTGGATGAAGGAAAGGCAGTGGATGTTGTCTACATGGACTTCAGTAAGGCCTTTGACAAGGTCCCGCATGGGAGGTTAGTTAGGAAAATTCAGTCACTAGGTGTACATGGAGAGGTGGTAAATTGGATTAGACGTTGGCTCAATGGAAGAAGCCAAAGAGTGGTAGTAGAAAATTGCTTCTCAGAATGGAGGCCTGTGACTAATGGTGTGCCACAGGGATCAGTGCTGGGTCCATTGTTATTTGTCATCTATATCAATGATCTGGATGATAATGTGGTAAATTGGATCAGCAAATTTGCTGATGATACAAAGATTGGAGGTGTAGTGGATAGTAAGGAAGGTTTTCAGAGCCTGCAGAGGGACTTAGACCAGCTGGAAAAATGGGCTAAAAAATGGCAGATGGAGTTTAATACAAACAAGTGTGAGGTATTGCACTTTGGAAGGACAAACCAAGGTAGAACATACAGGGTTAATGGTAAGGCACTGAGGAGTGCAGTGGAACAGAGGGATCTGGGAATACAGATACAAAATTCCCTAAAAGTGGCGTCACAGGTAGATAGTGTCATAAAGAGAGCTTTTGGTACATTGGCCTTTATTAATCAAAGTATTGAGTATTAGAGCGGGAATGTTATGATGAGGTTGTATAAGGCATTGGTGAAGCCGAATCTGGAGTATTGTGTTCAGTTTTGGTCACCAAATTACAGGAAGGATATAAATAAGGTTGAAAGAGTGCAGAGAAGGTTTACAAGGATGTTGCTGGGACTTGAGAAACTCAGTTACAGAGAAAAGTTGAATAGGTTAGGACTTCATTCCCTGGAGCGTAGAAGAATGAGGGGAGATTTGATAGAGGTATATAAAATTATGAAGGGTATAGATAGAGTGAATGCAAGCAGGCTTTTTCCACTGAGGCAAGGGGAGAAAAAAACCAGAGGACATGGGTTAAGGGTGATGGGGGAAAAGTTTAAAGGGAACATTAGGTGGGGAGGGGGCTTCTTCACACAGAGAGTGATGGGAGGAATGAGCCGCCAGATGAGGTGGTAAATGTGGGTTCTTTTTTAACATTTAAGGATAAATTGGACAGATACATGGCTGGGAGGTGTATGGAGGGATACGGTTCATGTGCAGGTCAGTGGGACCAGGCAGAAAATAGTTTGGCACAGCCAAGAAGGGCCAAAAGGCCTGTTTCGGTGCTGTAGTTTTTCTATGGTTCTATGGTTTCTAACTGAAGCACAATTCACATTTGAAAGAGCAGTTGAAATTGCTGTACCAATGGAAATACCAGACAGGGAAGTAATTGAGCTGGAATCAGGAATGAAAAGTGAGTGTGAACAAAATTGCAGTCTCTAACCAGCCTGGCCAAACAAATTGTGTTACCATTGCAGTTTCAAAAAGAAAATTAATCTGCATGCTGTTGAGGAAAAATCAGAAAAATCTGATTATGATGAGAGTGACACAGAACTGGATACCCTTGGGACTTACAATGTGAGAACTAACATTGTAAGCAATATGGCTTACACCAGAAGTGTACAGCATATTGATTAAAATGGAATTGGACTCTGGCTTGGCTGTTCCTGTCATTCCACAAAATGAGTTTGAATGGCATGTCAAAGATACTGAACTGAAGCCTGCAGATATTCAACTAAGAACTTACACTGGAGAAGAGATAACTCCTGTGGGACTGACGTCTGCAATGGTGAAATATAACAACTGACAAGCCGCATGTGTGTGGTGAAAACAGGAGGGTCAGCACTGTGGGGCCATGATTGGCTGAGACAACTACAACTTGATTAGAGATCCATCCAACATTTGCATGGCACATCCCCTGCAATAGAGTCAATTGAAAGTGAACGAAGAAAGGTGCTGGATAGTGTCACAGCAGTCATGGTTCAAGGATAGCACTGGAAAACTCAAACACGTCAAGGGTAAACTATTGTTCAATGAAAATGCTACACTCAAGTTTTGGAAAGCCCATCCGGTTTCTTATATCATCTGTGATATAGTAACCAACGAGCGGGATTACATGGAGGCTGAAGGAGTTCTTTGCAAGGTTGAGTGGAGCCCATGGGTAATGCCAGAGGTTCCAGTAGCCAAGAAGAATGGGTCTGTCAGGATCTGTGGTGATTTTAAGGTCACCATCAACCCAGTACTGAAAGTTGATCAATACTCTCTTCCCAGAATAGCGGATATCTTTGCAAACCCTTCTGGAGGGAAACACATCAGCAAAATGGGCTTAGTTGAAGCCTACTTACAGATGGAAATGGAAGAAGAGTCCAAAGTGTTTCTCACCACAAACACTCACAAAGGCCTTTATTGCTATAATAGGCTTATTTTTGGAGTAGGATCTGCACATGCACTCTGCCAGTAAGCTATGGACCAGGTGTTGCAAGGCTGCCCAGATGCTCAATATTGCCTGAATGATATCATTGTTACCAGTGAGGATGACAAGGAACATTTTCACAATCTCAAGACGGTGTTAAAAAGATTAGAAGATTATGGGCTCAGGGCATAATGCAGCAGGTGTGAATTCTTTAAACCAAACATCAGTTACTGTGGTCACACCGTTGTTACACAACTTTACATAAGTGTGCTGAAAGAATTTAAGCAGTGGTGGATGCTCCAAGGCCAAAGGACATGTCACAATTTCAGTCCCTTTTCCGATTTGTCAGTTACTATAGCAGGTTCCTGCCAAATCTGGCTATTGTGCTCCTGCCCTCGAACTCAATACTACAGATCATGAAGAAATAGCAATGGACAAAGAAGTGTGAGGCGGCTTTCCAAAAGGCAAAGGAAATGGTGATGGCAAACAAAGTACTCACACATTATGAACCACATCATCCAGTGAAGTTTGCCTGTGACACCTCTCCCTATGGTATAGGTGCAGTCATGTCACGTGTTGTGAGTGATGGAAGTGAAGACCCTTTGCATCACACTTCCTTACCACTGCAGAGAAAAATTATGTACAGATTGACAGACAGGCCTTGTGTCTGGTTTGGGGTGTAAAATGTTTCAAAAAGTACTCGTATGGGAGAGAGTTTTACCCTCATTACTGATAATCAATCACTGGTATCCATTTTCAATCCACAGAAGTTTGTTCCACTAACAACAGCAGCACAAAAGCAGAGATAGACCTTGTTTCTTGGAGGACACAATCACAAAATCAAGTTCCTTGGAAAAGAAAATATTTGAAAAATTTACAAAAGACTCCTCTTGACACACTATCCCTAATGCAAATTGAAAGCCTCCTTATTATGGCAGAGATGATCCAAGGAGAAACCACAAAAGTCCCCACACTGTCTCAGGTCTACATGGCAACCCAAATTGGCTGGAATGTGCCACAGAAACTCCAGTTTCCTCATTTTTACTAGCACTGGGATGAGCTTGCACTTGATAACCTATGTGGGAATTGAGAATTTCTGTACCATTCAAGCTGAGACCTAAAGTGTTGGAGGAGCTGCATACCAGTCATCTAGGCATGGTCAAAATGAAAGCATTGGCTCGAAGCTTTGTCTGGTGGCTTGTGATAGATCAACAGTCTTCAAACTCCTTTCCTGGTTCCATCTCCAACCGTCTACCTTCCCTTAACTGGCTCAAAATGCTCAAATGTCAACTCTCTTGGTGTATAAATCACCTCTGGCCTGTCTCAACAGCCTCCTAATCATCTGTATATTGGCTAATTCCTCTCTCCACTTTTAGTCCTAATGCAGGGTTGTGACCCAAAATATCAATAATCCCTTTCCTCCCTACTACATGCACGGCTCAACCTGTTCTATTCTTCAGCAGACTGGTTTTTACCTATTTTTACCACTCTGTGCAATGATAGATTATTCAGCTCAAGGAACATGTGCTGTTAAATTAGATAGAAACATAGAAACATAGAAAAACCTGCAGCACAATACAGGCCCTTCAGCCCACAAAGCTGTGCCAAACATGTCCCACCTTAGAACTACTTAGGCTTTACACATAGCCCTCTATTCTTCTAAGCTCCATGTAACCAGCCAGGAGTCTCTTAAAAGACCCTATAGTTTCTGCCTCCACCACTGCCGCCAGCAGCCCATTCCACGCACTCACCTCTCTCTGCGTAAAAACTTACCCCTGACATCTCCTTGGTGCCTACTTCCAAACACCTTAAAACTATGCCCTCTTGTGCCAGCCATTTCAGCCCGGGGGAAAAGCATCTGACTATCCACAAGATCAATGCCTATCATTATCTTGTACACCTCTATCAGGTCACCTCTCATCATCTGTCACTCCAAGCAGAAAAGAAAATGTCAAATTCTCTATCTCCACTTCAGTATCTCCTTCTTAATGTTATTCCCTTGCAGAACACTGACAATTCTAATTCCCTTCAGATATTTGGAGGAAGAAGATTGAGGTCTCTAATACCTATGTGTGCAGAAGTAGACATAACCCCTGGATGGATCTGTCTAACTTAGTTCTCACTGGGACAATGGGCTTTGCTCTGTGTAATTAATAGTTTTTATTTTGTATAATTTCAGGAAAAAATAAACCATCACCTGATAGGTACACCTGAATAAAATTGAAAATTTTGTTAACATACCTATCACCCTACGAGCCTGTCTCCAACACATCATTCTTTGTACCTTCTGGTACCTACAAGGTATCCCTCCACTAAATACATCTTTCGCTCCCTCCCACTTTCTGCTTTCTACAGGGATTACTCTCTTGTCCACTGGTTCCTCCCCACTGATCTCACTCCAGGAACTTATGCCTGCAAGTGAGACAAGTGCTACACTTGCCCCTAAACTTCCTCTCTCACCAGCATTTAGGGATGGAAACAGTCCTTCCAGGTGAGGTGACTCTGTCAGGATCAACTACTGTATCGGGTGCTGCGCTCTTGGTGTGGCCTCCTTTACACCAGTGAGACCTGATGTAGATTAGCAGACCACTTCATTCAGCATCTTTGTTCCGTCCACTTCAAAAAGTGAGATATCCTGGTGGTCAACCATTTCAATTTGACTTCCCATTCCCATTCCAATACATTAGTCCATGGCCTCCTCGACAATCATGGAGGACCACCATCTCATATTCTGTTTGATTAGCTTCCAACCTGGTGGCATGAACATTGATTTCTCCAGCTTCCATAATTTCTCCCCCTTACCCCACTCTCTTTTACCATTCCCCATTTTGCTTACCCCTTCTCTTCCCCTCACTTCACTCTGGTGCCTCTCCTCTTTCCTTTTCTGCCATGGTCCACAGTCCTCTCCTATCAGATTCCTTCTTCAGCTCTTTACATTTTCTACCTATCAACTCCCAGCTTCTCACTTCAAACCCCTCCCCCTCCCTCACTCACCCACCTTCTCCCTCATGTGGTCTCACATATCACCTGCCAGCTTGAACTCCTTCCCCTCCCCCAAACTCTTATTCTTACTTTCCCCTTCCTTTCCAGTCCTGAAGAAAGGTGAAAGGTCTCAGCTGAATTGTCAACTGTTTATTAATTTCTGTTGATGTTGCCTGACCTGCTGAATTTCTCCAGCATTTTGCGTGTCTTGCTTTGTTCACATTATTTTAGTGGCTTTCAGTTTATTTTATAATCAAGTCTTTTTTTTAAAGGAATACAGTGGAATTTGTACCTAGAGTAGTATATTTGCTCTTAAAGCTCCTGTTATGTCAACTACATATAAAGGAAATCGAGGTAGAGGTGAAAAACATCAGTTGCATAGTACATCTAATTATTATGGGGCCTAGAAGCTCAGAATGTTTGAAACAGTATTTCAGCAAATGGGGTACCTCTGCAGTGCAGCTGCCGTTGTGGTGCAGGAGGTGGGCACCAATTTCCAAAGCAAGTTTTCTCTCTGAAAAACAACTGTCAATGACCAGACATTTTGCTTTCAGTAGTTGGCTCAGAAATGGACTTCATCTGTGATGGTAGGAGAATTTCCCTGCTCTGCTTTGACCTTTTAACTGCTGAGAGCACAGACACCTGAACCCTTTGATGGTTTTAGCAACACACCTGAACACTGACATTTGCTAGTTATCAGATTTCCCTTTGTTCTGCAACAAAATGTCAGCCTAGATTAGCTTCTCATTTCTCTGGAGTGCGACTTTAACTATCAGGCTTCTGAGGTGGAATTAAGCCGCAGCAAATCTTGATCTATGAAATGCTTCAAGTGACAGATTTGATGTAGACTCGTTTGTTCATTCCTGAATATTTTGTAATTCACAACAATACAAAACTGGAGTGGTTTGTGATAAATAGAAAGGGAGAGAATATTAATGAAAAACACTTTGAATTATGCAGCACTGCTCAGCCGTTGGTTATGATCTGTGCTGAAAGAGCAAAGAATGTTTTTTAATTAAACTTCTCTTGTGAAGCTTACAAGGAATCGGATGATCTACCCTTATCTGTTCTCCTTCTTCCTGCACCACGAGGACTTTGATTTCCGCTGCCCTATTGCAGACCAGGTTGTTATGATTATGTATAAATCCTTATGACCTCTGCGTGCCAGGCACACACAGTGAAGCAATTACATCAACAAGGACAGAGACATATTCTGCAAGGAATAAATTAATCATGCTGCAGACTTCCTACAAGGAGGCAGCCAGCTCCTCACTGACAGAAGATAGATACTTCTCAAATAATTCACTTAGAAGCCAGAAACCTGTATACTGTGGCTTTCCTTATTATGGTGCCACTCCTTCACCCTGGCTTTCTGAAGGGATCTCCAGTCAGTTACCAGTGATTGTCCCTCGCACATTAACTAATATTAACCTTTCCGACATAAAGCTGTACACATTTCAACAATTGCCCTGACAATACTTACTCTTTCCTGTTCCTTTTAATATGACTGAAATAACCTCAGGAAAAGATGTGATACAGCGCAGAATAGCTTTGCCCCAGCAACCCCTGATTTAACCCTAACCTAATCATGGGGCAATTTACCAATTAACCTGCTAACAGGTACTTCTTTAAACTATGGGAGGAAACCAAAGGCGGAAAATGAAATGGCAAAGTAGTACAACTGTGGCTGACAAGGGAAGTCAAAGCTAATGTAAAAGCAAAAGAGAGGGCATACATCAAAACAAAAATTAGTGGGAAGATAAAGGATTGGGAAGATTTTATTTTCAGTTTTAAATCTTTTTGTTAATTATTATTGAAAATTGACAACAAAAAAATTCATTAAAATAATCAAGTCAATATATCAATATGTATAATAAAAGTCAAACTATTAACCAAGCTAAACAGTATATCAATAATAATAATTAAAAAAATGTTAAAGCTTTTTTTTTGAAAAAAGAAAGAAGGAAAAAAGAACCCCTACCAACTAAAACAAAAAAAACAGCTAACAAACAAAAAAAAACATTTGGAGCACAAGACCGGAGCTATACGCCATACAAGCTTCTATTAAAAAAAGACATCAATCTGCCAACCAAATCTATTTGCCCAGGAATCAGAAGGGAACCATCTTAATTAACTCAAATCAAATGATAGTAGCAGGAAAAAGAACCCCACCTTTTCTCGAAGTCATAGTCATAATCACAGTCATACTTGATTGATCCCAAGGGAAATTGGGTTTCGTTACAGTTGCACCAACTAAGAATAGAGTATAGAT
This sequence comes from Mobula birostris, assembly GCF_030028105.1. NCBI lineage: Eukaryota > Metazoa > Chordata > Chondrichthyes > Myliobatiformes > Myliobatidae > Mobula > Mobula birostris. Next base: position 73,755,672 of record NC_092378.1, on the reverse strand, counting down.
ATAGCAATATAAACCATAAATAATTAAATAATAATAATGTAAATTATGCCTGGAAATAAATCCAGGACCAGCCTATTGGCTCAGGGTGTCTGACCCTCTAAGGGAGGAGTTGTAAAGTTTGTTGGCCACAGACAGGAATGACTTCCTATGGTGCTCTGTGTTGCATCTCGGTGGAATGAGTCTCTGGCTGAGTGTACTCCTGTGCCCACCCAATACATTATGTAGTGGATGGGAGACATTGTCCAAGATGGTATGCAACTTGGGCAGCATCCTCTTTTCAGACACCACCGTCAGAGTGTCCAGTTCCATCCCCACAACATCACTGGCCTTACGAATGAGTTTGTTGATTCTGTCGGTGTCTGCTACCCTCAGCCTGCTGCCCCAGAACACAACAGCAAACATGATAGCCCTGGTCACCACAGACTTGTAGAACATCCTCAGCATTGTCCAACAGATGTTAAAGGACCTCAGTCTCCTCAGGAAATAGAGATGGCTCTGACTCTTCTTGTAGACAGCCTCAGTGTTCTTTGACCAGTCCAGTTTATTGTCAATTCATATCCCCATGTGTTTGTAATCCTCTACCATGTCCACACTGACCCCCTGGATGGAAACGGGGGTCACCGGTGCCTTAGCCCTCCTCAGGTTCACCACCAGCTCCTTAGTCCTTAGTCAAATCGAGGATCAAAAGTTCGACTTCTGATTTTTTCCAAACTAAGACACAGCATCATCTGAGAGAACCATTGTATCAAAGTGGGAGCAGAGGCATCTTTCCATTTCAATAAAATAGCCCTTCTAGCCAATAATGTGACAAATGCAATTACATATTGATCTGATATAGAAATACCATGAATATATTGAGTAATTATACCAAACAAAACTGTCAATTTATTAGGTTGTAAATTAATTTTTAAAGCTTTAGAAATTGTAGAAAAAATAGATTTCCAAAACTGTTTTAGTACAGAACATGACCAAAACATAAGTGTCAATGTAGCTATCTCAGTTTTACATCTATCACACTGACTATTAACATTAGAATATTTTAGACAGTCTCTCCTTTGTCAAATAATAGCAACGTACAACTTTAAATTGAATCAAAGAATGACTGGCGCATATCGAAGAAGAGTTAACCTACTTCAAAATTCACAACCAATCCTGTTATCAAGGTCATGTTAAGCTCTCTTTCCCAATCTTGCTTAGTCTTAAGTAGAGGATAATTATCCTGTTTTAGTAGTAAATTATAAATTTTCCCAATAAAACCTTTCACTGAAGGGTTGATTTTTAAAATAGTGTCTAACAGGTCAGAATCTTGTATAGATGGAAAATTTCTTAAATATTCTTGTCAAAAATGTCTGACCTGAAGATATTGCAAAAATTGTGAGTATGAAAGAGAGTGTTTAGTTACCAATTTCTCAAAGGACGTCAATCGGCCTTCTTGAATCAAATCCATAAAGGAATAAATTCCTTTATTCCTCCAACGAGAAAAGGTAGGATCACTAAGTGAAGGTTTAAATAAATAGTTTCGATAAACTAAACTAAGAAGGTTAATTTTTTAAGATTAATGGGAAGATTTTAAATACCTACAGAGAATAACTAAAAAGAATCATTCGGGGGGGGGGGGAAGATGAAATATGGAAGTGAGCCAGCAAACAATATCAAAGTGGATAGTAAAAGCTTTTCCAGTATGTAAAAAATAAAAAGGAGATGAGAGTGGATATAGGACCTGTAGAAAATGAGACTGGAGAAATCATTACTGGGAACAAGGAGATGGCAGATGACCTAAAATGAGTATTCTGCATAGTCTTCACTCTGGAAGACACTAGCAATGTGCCAGATGTTGAAAGGAAGAGAAGTGAGTGCCGTTAATATTACGAGAAGGTGTTCAAAATGCTGAAAGACCCAAGGGTATATAAGTCACTTGGACCAGATGAACTGTACCCTAGGGTTCTGAAAGTGGTAGTGGTAGAAATTGCAGAGGCATTAGTAATGATCTCTCAAAAATCATTGGACTCTGGCATGGTGCCAGAAGACTGCAAAATTGCAAGTGCTACTTCACTCTTTTAAAAAGGAGAAAGGCAGGGAAAACTCTGATCTCGAACCCCTGCTTTGAGACTCAATGCCAAGGGAAAAATCCAGAACTGGAGTCCCTAAGGCAGTCCTACATTGAGTTCAATGCTGACTGGCAACTCCAGTGATGCTGCTGGTGCCAAATCTGTATCACCATTTGCCATTCCTTTGGGTTCATCAGATGCATGGAGAGGGGGAGCTTGCTACATTGACAACAGCTTGCTTTCCATATCATACTTCCCAGGCGTACATACGGAGACAGCTGGGACGCATCATCCATGATTGACACTGACCGATGGAGGCTCCAGGCACAGACTCAGAACCAGATGCAGTGAAAACATTCATTTACAAGGCAACCACACAGACTATTTGAAAACATACCTACTGTGACGTAATGCAAGGGGAATGCATGAACAGAATGCAGAATATAGTGTGATAGTTACAGTTACAGAGAAAGTGCAGTGCAGGCACCACAAGTACCAGGTTCAGGAACAGTTATTACCCTTCAACCATCAGGCTCCTGAACCAGCTCAGATAACCAATACTGAACTGATTCCACAACCCATGAATGAACCTTCAAGGACTCCTCAACTCACTGTCTCAATATTATTTATTATGTGTTTATTTATTAGTATTATTGTTAGATTTTTAGTAATTTGTCTTCTTATATACACTTTCTTGTCCGTCTTTTTGTGTAGCCTTTCATTGATTCTATTGTGTTTCTTTGTTCTACTGTAAATATATGCAAGAAAGTGAATCTCAGGGTAGTATATGATGACATAATATATTTACTTTGAACCTTGAACTTTTTGAACTTTGAACTTAAATTCAAAGGGGCATGATGATGTAGATTTTAAGGGCAAGAATTCACCTTCAATGTACATGAAACTTATAACAATGGGTCAGAAGCTGTCAATCAGCCTGGTGGTTTCAAGTTTTATTCATTTTCAGCCTAACAGAAGGTGGGAGGGCGGGGGATGTTGAAAAGAGAATGTCTGGGAAAAGAAGAGTTTCTGATCATGCTTTCCTGAGGCATTAAGAAGTGGAAACAGAAACCATAGAGGGGACATTGGTTTTCATGATGGACTGAGCTATACCCACTACTCTCTGAAGATTATTCTGGTCTTGGGCAGAGCAGTTGCTGTATCAAGCTCAGAATAAAAATAAGAAGCAGGTTTAATATCACAGACATATATCATGAAATCTGTTGTTTTGAAGCAGCAAGGCATTAACATACTATAAATTACAGTAAGATACATATATATGGATAAGTTGTGCAAAAATAGTGAGGAATTGTCCATATGTTCATTGTCCATTCAGAAAGCTGATGGCAGAGGGGAAGAAGCTGTTTATAAAACACTGTGTGTATGGCTTCAAGCTTCTGTACCTCTTCCCTGCTGGTTCTAATGATGAAGCTATGATGCATCTGAACGTCATTCATAAAAACCTGATGTAGGTCAATGGTCATGCTTCATTACCTGAGGAATTACTAATGCATCCATTTGATTACCATCACACTCCATCTTAAGAGGGAAGAAAGATGAATCATTCCAAGGTTGTGTTATATGTCTGCAGCAAGGAGATTATTGTCTCCAGTGCACATAACTTCAGCTTTTCCACACTCTTCCACTGACCTTAGCTTCAAGACTTGGGACAATACTTTTAGGATAAAGATGAGAAGAATTTGCTTTTTCCAGAGAGTAGTGAAACTGTGGAATTTTCTGCCCAGGGAAGCAATAGAGGCTATCTCATTAAATATACTTACGACACAGTTGGATAGATTTCTGGATAGCATAGGAGTTAAGAGTTCTGTGGAACAGGCAGGTAAGTGGAGCAGAGTCCACATGATCTTATTGAACAGCTGAGCAGGTTCGACAAGCTGGATGGCCACTTCTTGCTCCTAGTTCTGATGTTCTTATTGACTGGTGGAGCAGGTTCGATGAGTCAGATGGCCAAATCTTGCTCCAAGTTCTGATGTTATTTTTGAATGGTGAAACAGGCTCGATGGGCCGGATGACCAGTTCCTGCTCCCAGTCTTTATGTTCTCTTGTTGTTATAAAAATAACCTTTTCTCTACTTAGATGTTCCAGATCTCAATAACTAGGTCAGCATTATGAGCTAACCCAAGAACTGTCCTTAAGATGGTGTCAGTGAGCCTACAGGCACTCTGGGTGAATGTAATAGTGGCTTAGTACAACTGAACAGGCTACCTGAACATCTTTTAGGATACAGTACGGTAACAGACTCTTCTGGCCCAATGAGTCCGCACTGCCTAATTACACCTGTGTGAACAATTAACCTTCACATCATTAGAAACTGGGATGAAACCAGAGCACTTGGAGGAAATCCACATGGTCATGGGGACAACAAACAAACTCCTAGCAGCTAGCAGTGGGAATTGAAACTGTGTCTCTGGTGTTCAGATTTCAAAGAGCAATTAAATGTTAAACACAGTAGATCTGGACTTGAGCACTTGTTATATAGAGATCGCAAAATTCCCTAAGTTTTCTAACACAATCCTGTTGTGTGGTAGTCGCCATTCCTGACACTAACTTTAGCTTTCAGTTTTTTTTTATTGAAGTCTGCAAACGCTATGTTGGGATTTCAATGTTCATCTTTTTCCTGGAACAATTCATGTCCATATTTGGACCGTGGGGATAATGAGATCCGCTGGACTATCCTGGCAGATCTCAAGTGCAAAATTAATGAGCAGTAGTCAGAGTCATTTGTTAGTGAGTGACCCTTTCTACCACCCTGCTGATAACTGGGTGTGGACAGAGAGAGTAATTAGCTCTTTCATTCCTGGGCAGTTCCACATGTGAACAGAAAGATGTCATTGTTAAAAACTGCTTTGGAATGCTAATTATTTATTTTCTGTGTTACTTAGAGACGCAGCAGGGCCCAGACTCTTCCATCACAGTGAGCCTGTGATGCCCAGTTATGCCCATGTGATCAATTAACCTACTAACCAGTACATCTTTGGACTGTGGGAGGAAACCAGAGATCCTGGGGGAAGCCCACACGGTCACAGGTAGAATGTACAAACCCCTACCAGACAGTGGTGCGAATTGAATCAGAATCAGGTTTAATATCATCGGCATGTGTCATGAAACTTGTTAACTTAGCAGCAGCAGTACAATGCAATACATGATAATATAGAAAGAAAAATGTAAATAAGTAAATCAATTACAGTAAGTATAAATGAATATTAAATAGATAGATTAAAATAGTGCAAAACAGAAATGATTTATATTAAAAAGTGAGGTAGTATTCATGGGTTCAATGTCCATTTAGGAATTGTATGGCAGAGGGGAAGAAGCTGTTCCTGGACTGACGAGTATGTGCCTTTAGGCTTCTGTACTCCTTCCTGAGAGTAACAATGAGAAGAGGGCATGCCCTGGGTGAGGGGGGTCTTTAATAATGGACACCGCCTTTCTGAGGCACCGCTCCTTGAAGATGTCTTTGATACTACGGAGGCTAGTACCAAGATGGAGGCCCTGTGCAGTAGCCCACTCCCTCCCCATAACAGACAGTGATGCAGGCTGTCAGAATGCTCTCCACAGAACATTTATAGAAGGTTTTGAGTGTTTTAGGTGGCAAAACAAATCTTTTCCAACTCCTTATGAAATATGGCCACTGTCTTGCCTTCTTTATAACTGCATCGATATGTTGGGACCAGGTTTGATCCTCAGAGATCTTGACACCCAGGAACCTGAAGCTGCTCACTCTCTCCAATTCTGATCCCTTTATGAGGACTGGTTTGGGTTCCTTCGTCTTACCCTTCCTGAAGCCCACAATCAGCTCTTTCATCTAACTGACATTGAATACAAGGTTGTTGCTGTGACAGCACTCATCTAGCTAGTATATCTCGCTTCTGTATGCTCTCTCAACTCCATGTGAGATCCTACCAACAATGGTTGGATCATCAGCAAATTTATAGGTGGTATTTGAGCTATGCCTAGCCACACAGTTATAAGTATAGAGGGAGTAGAGCAATGGGCTAAGCACACACCCCTGAGGTGCACCAGCGTTGATTGTCAGCCAATCTGCACAGATTTTGGTCTTCTGGTTAGGAAGTTGAGGATTCAATTGCTGACAGAGGTACAGAGGCCCAGGTTGTATAGCTTATCGATCAGGACTGTGGGAATGATTATGTTAAATGCTGAGCTATGATTAACGAACAGCATTGTGACATAGGTGCTCTTGTATTGTCCAGGTGATCTAAGGCCAGGTGGAGAGCCATTGAGAGTACATCTGTCATAGACCTGTTGTGGCGATAGACAAATTGCAGTGGGTCCAGGTCCTTGCTGAAGCAGGAGTTCATTCTAGCCATGACCAACTTCTCAAAGCATTTCATCACCATAGATGTGTGTGCTACTGGGTGATAGTCATTAAGGTAACTCACACTACACTTAAACACTAGTATAATTGTTGCCTTTTTGAAGCAGGCGAGAACTTTCGACCGTAGCAGTGAGAGGTTGAAAATGTCCTTGAATACTCCTGCTAGTTGTTTGGCACAAGTTTTCAGAGCCTTACCAGGTACTCCTTTGGGGACTTCCACCTTGCAAGAGTTCTCCCTCCTGAAAGACAGCCTGGCACCAACCTCCGAGACGGAGATCAGATGGCTACCGGGTACAGCAGGTTTCTTCACAGCTGTATGTTACGTTCTCCATTTCAAAGTGGGCATAGAAGGCATTGAGCTTGTCCGGTAGTGAAGCATCGCTGCCATTCACACTATTGGGTTTCGCTTTGTAGGAAGTAATGTCCTGCAAACCCTGCCAGAGTTGATGTGGATCCGATATCATCTCCAACCTCACTTGGAATTGTTTCTTCGCTCTTGAAATAGCCCTCTGCAAGTCATACCTGGTTTTCTTGTACAGACCTAGGTCACCAGACTTAAATGCCACAGACCTAACCATCAGCAGATGACATACCTCCTGGTTCATCCATGGCTTTTGGTTTGGGAATGTACAGCAAGTTTTCATAGGCACATACTCAACCACACAGGTTTTAATGAAGTCAGTAACAACTGCGACATACTCATTCAGATTTGAAGATGAATCCCTGAATACAGTCCATCCACCGATTCAAAGCAGTCCTGTGTTTCCCTGGTCCATATCTTCTTGGTCCTCACTGTTGGTGCTGCAGTCTTCAGTCTCTGCCTATACTCAGAGAGTAGAAGTACAGCCAGGTGAGCAGACTTTCCAAAGTGAGGGCGTGGAATAGCACGGTAAGACCTCGTGACGGTTCTGTAACAATGGTCCAGTGTATTGTTTCCTCTGATAGTACAAATGATCTGTTGATGGTAATTATTTAGTGATTTTTTTCTGGTTAAAATCCCCTACAATGATGAAGAAGGTGTCAGGGTGTTGTGTTTCGTGTATATTGATCACATTGCTCAGATCATCGAGAGCCTTGACTGACATTAGCCTGAGGTAGAATGTACATCGCTACCAAAATGATTGCTGAAATCTCCCATGGCAGGTAAACTGGACGGCATTTAATTGCGAGCCATTCCAGGTCTGGTGAGCAGAATAGGGACATCATGCATATATTTGTGCACCAAGGGGAGTTGATGATGAGGCATACTGGTCCAATTCTGCTTTTGAGAAACATGACAGTGTATAGTGCACCTGTCCATCCGAATCGCTCTGTCCGGTATGGAAGGGATTAACCAGGATTCAGTGAAACAAAGGGTGCAAGTGGTCCTAATGCCCCTCTGATACAGCTCCCTAGCTCTTAGATCTTCAATTTTATTTACTAGAGACTGCACATTTGCCAGCAAGGTAGTCAATATTGGGAGTCAAAAATCCCATTTTCTTAAATGCCACTTTTTCTAAAACTGGGTCACTGGTGCTGTAAAGGGTTGTGCTAACTGCTACACTACCATGTCTATCTTAAGATGGGCTACTTCCTGAGCAAGGGTCTTCAAGACTATAGCAGGTTTTTCCCGTTCTATAGATAGAAATTCATCCTCAGTCACTTACACTAGACACACATGCATAGCAGCAATTGTATGTTGTATACCACTTTCAAACTTCACTTCCAATGACAGTCTGTTGTTCACTACACTTTCATCAAATTATCTCTTCCCTTCCCACACAAAGTCAGATGTCAACAGAAATAACTGCTCTGATGACTGCATGCTGAAAGATTCTGTCTAATGTATTCCATCCATTACCCATTTTTGGAGTGTTTTTACCACTAGAAAGTCTGTCTTGAGAATAACCAACAGTGATAGCAGGTTCCATCTCTGCTGTAAGCAAGTTGTACACGTTAAAACAAAATACAGCAGCATCCATATACATTTTCACGACATGTCCAATGAGAGCAGGGTGAACCAGGAGAATTGCCTAAATCTTCCTTTGTGTTTGCTTACCCATGCACTGATAGCCCCTAGTGGGGTTAAGTAAATTACAGAGAGATGCTAGAAATTTGTATTTTATTATACCATTCAATTAATAAATAAAATCAAAAGTATGTGATTTTTCAATTTTCATTTTAAATATTCATTGTACGCTTATTACAAAAAAACATTTAAAATACTGCGCAGTTTTCAGTCCAGCATTACTTTATGGACATACTGTACAATCAACCTGTGTATATAAGTTATCTAAGTATTTATATTCATTGTGTTTTTATTATTATTGTGTTCTTCATCTTTTCTGGGTTCATTTTACACTGCATCAGATCTGGAGTAACAATTATTTCATTCCTTTGTGCTTGTGTTCTGGAAATGACATCAAACAACCTTGAATCTTGAATCTGACTTTATTTTTTATATTATGCAATTGAAATCCCAAAGTGATGTACAATATCAATCAATTCAACATTGCTTTGCTCGCATCAAAAATTTAGCTGGGGATTTCCTGACTCAATTCCCATATCAATAGGGACTATATCAATACCCATAAAAATGTCTAGAATTGCAGGGAATCCTTGACCACATTATCCCAGGGAGGAAAATCACAAGGCAGCACACACAAAATGCTGGAGGAACTCAGCAGGTCAGTCAGCATCTATGGAACAGTGTAAATGAGGACCCTTTTTCAGGACTGTGATGAACTTGCTTCATCACCAGGAAATGCTGGGGCAATTGGAATGTCTAATTGGGAGCTCTCATCAGGTAAAGCTCAACCCATTTGGAACCTATGGGAGGCAAGTGCAGAAATTGCCGGGAGCCTAGCTAAACCATCCTTGGCGACAAAGGAGGTATCAGAGAACTGGAGGATAGCCAACGTTGTTCTACTGTTTAAGAAAAGCTCTAAAAATGAACCAGGAAATTATAGGGCGGGTGAGTCAGTTGTGGAAAAGTTATTCTCCCTATGCTCATAAAGTTATTTTGTAGAAAAAGTGGCCAAGTAGAATCTGAATCCCCGTCTGTATCCTCAGACAATGGCAGTGAGGCATTTCAAAGGGTTCTTGCCTCCCCTCCCCCCACAAGAAACAGGCTTCAAGGATCCCTGTACAAGAGTCTCTTCCTTCCTTGAGAACTGGAGGCTGGAAGCCTTAGGCTTAGCAGCGAGTTTCCCAGACTGCTCGGGCCTCTCTTTGGACCTTTCCTGAACTAGAGATCCACTCTCTATAGTTCCTGTAGAATCTCAACTAGACTCTATCCAGACTCGTACAGTCCCATTGGCTGTGTTATGTACCCCTAGGGCTCATATTTTCTGTGGACTGTCACTTTAAAACGTCGGGAGAACGAGACTGACTTTTGGACGCTGTTTGAGCTGCTCCAGAGAGAGAGAGAGAGAGAGATGGAGTTATTTGATGGACAATGGGTTTCTCTGCAGCGTGTTTACTTTTTACAAGGACAGTCTCAGACATGGAGAAACACACGCTTAGAGTCAAGATGGATTCAATCAATGAAAGACACCAGTGAGTGAGGTCACTGGTTTAAACTTTCAGTGGGCTGCCATCCAGAACTGTCGCAGGTAGGGACTGACTCAACTCTCACGGTTGAACCGACGGGCAGTTCTTAAACCCAGAAAATTATCCACTGCCCTTGAGTCCACAAAAGCCTTTACCTGCCTCAGGTTCCTACCCCAGATGAGCTCTGCCTTTAGCGTGAAACCAGATTCTGTGGGATGGAGAGAAGTGGCCGCTACCATCTCACTGGACAGCCCCAGCAGTTTCCCAACAGTCGCAGCCTGGGACATTCAGCCCACAGGTGTCCTGCTTCCCCACAGTAAAAGCAGCAACCGTTCCTCTGATGCTGGGTTTGAGTGCATCTTGAGCAGCAGCAGGCTAGACCTGCTCCAAGGTTGGAGTGTTGGAATTGGGATACATAGGGACTTGGTTCAGACCGGCTCTCTTCGACCTCCTGAAGTTGTCCCACTTTGGCTCTGCCAGACAGTTATCAAGACTGGTCAAATAAAACCTGTAAACAAGGTGAGGGCATCTGTCAGTTCATCTCAGAGTCCGTGGCAGTATAGCATGGCCAAGACCTCCTTGTTCCAACCACTGTCCTGGGCCAAGGCCCGAAATTCAATTGCGTAGTCAGCCGCTTGTCGGACTTTAATCAGGCAGTGTGCGGTTCAGCCGGCTCTGGCGGCTGTGAATTCCTCCAAACCCAAACAAACCTCTGACCTATGTTCCCAATGCACGGTGGCCCAGGCCGTGGCTCTTCCAGTCAGGAGAGAGATAATGAAGGCCACCTTTCTGTGCTCCAAAGGGAACCAGGATGGCTGGAGTTCAAACACTAATGAGCATTGAGTGAGGAAGCTGCAGCAGGAACCCGGGTCACCGTCGAATCTCTCTGGGGTTGGAGGATGTGTTGACCTTGTAGAACGATCAACTGGTTCTCCCGAGCGACGCTGGCTTCCTCCTTGCTAAAGTTGACAAAGGGCTAGCTGGAGGTTATGAATCTCCAGGCCTCATCTGGAAATCCTTTCACTGTGGCTGGCCACAGCGGATGAAAAATTCTGGAAGTCTGCTGGGTCCATGCTGGTTCAATCGTACTGTGATGAGGATGAAATGGATCCAAATACAGGGGTATGCAAAGCAAGGTTTGAGACATGGTATTTCCCTGTATCTGAGGTCAAAACAAACACTAGACAATATCACGAGTGGGCTTACAATTGGGCACCAAACCACAGTTCAGGCGTTCCTTAAATACTCAATTCTTGGTGCTCAAAACATGATTTCCAATTAGTGGGCCATGTCAGCTATCTGTAATCTGGGGAGTTTGAGCATCTGCTCCTAGTGCCAGGCCCCAATCCCACTCCTCCCCTCTTCTTTGATCCAATTCAAAGCTAATTCAAAACCATTCTCAATCTCCAGACATGCCAAGACTCCTCTGACCCACAAATTACTTTGCTGATTTCTTCCAACAGGTTGTCCTCCACAGGTACTGTTTGACCTGTTGAGTTCCTCCAGCAACACACATCAAAGTTGCTGGTGAACGCAGCAGGCCAGGCAGCATCTCTAGGAAGAGGTACAGTCGACGTTTTAGGCCGAGCTCGGCCTGAAACGTCGACTGTACCTCTTCCTAGAGATGCTGCCTGGCCTGCTGCGTTCACCAGCAACTTTGATGTGTGTTGCTTGAATTTCCAGCATCTGCAGAATTCCTGTTGTTTGAGTTCCTCCAGCAGATAGTTTTTTTTTTACTCCAGATTCCAGCATCTGCAGTCCCTTGTATACACCATAAGACCATAAGAAATAGGAGTAGAATTAGGCCATTTGACCCATCGAGTTTGCTGCGCCATTCAATCATGGTTGATCCTTTATTTCCCCTCCTCAGCCCAGCCTTCTCCCAATAATCTTTGATGCCGTATCCAATCAAAAACCTATCAAGTTTCCCTCAATTATAGCCAATGATCTGGCCTCCACAGCTGCCTATGGTAATAAATTCCACAAATTCACCACCCTCTGGCGAAATAAATTTCTCCATATTGCTGTTCAAATGGATGCCCCTCTATCCTGAGGCTGCGCCCTCTTGTCCTAGACTCTCCCACCATGGGAAGCATCCTTTCCACATCTACTCCGTCTAAGTCTTTCAACATTTGAAAGGTTTCAATGAGATCCCCCCTCATCTTTCTAAATTCCAGTGAGTACAGACCCAGAGCTACCAAACATTCCTCGTATGATAACCCTTTCATTCCCGGAATCATCCTTGTGAAATTCCTCTTAACCCTCTCCAATGCCAGCTCATCTTTTCTTAGATGAGGAACACTAAGTTGTTTATAATACTCAAGGTGAGCCCTCACCAGTGCCTTATAAAGCCTCAGCATCACATCCCTGCTCTTGTATTCTAGACCTCTTGAAATGAATGCTAACATTGCATTTGCCTTCCTCACCACCAACTCTACCTACAAGTTAGCATTTAGGGTATTCTGCACAAGGACTCCTAAGTCCCTTTGCATCTCAGATTTTTTGTATTTTCTCCCCATTTAGAAAATAGTCCGCACATTTATTTCTTCTATCTAAGTGCATGACCATACATTTTCCAACATTCTATTTCATTTTCCTGCCCATTCTCCTAATCTGTCAAAGTCCTCTGCAGCCTTCCTGTTTCCTCTACACTACCTGCTCCTCCACCAATCTTTGTGCCATCTGCAAACTTGGCAACAAATCCATCTGTTCCATTATCTATATCATTTATATACAGCATAAAAATAAGTGGTCCCAACACTGACTCCTACGGAACACCACTAGTCACTGGTAGCCAACCAGAAAAGGATCCCTTTATTCCCACTCGCTGCCTCTGTCCGATCAGCCAATGCTCTAACCACGTTAGTAACTTTCCTGTAATATCATGGGCTCTTAACTTGGTAAGCAGCCTCATGTGTGGCACCTTGTCAAAGACCTCCTGAAAGTCCAAATATAGCAGACAAAATAAGTCCAAACAGTAACACAGAAAACCTACAGCACAAAACAGGCCCTTTGGCCCACAAGGCTGTGCCAAACATGTCCCTACCTAAGAACTACCTCGGCTTTACCCATAGCCCTCTATTTTTCTAAGCTGCATGTATCCATCCAGGAGTCTCTTAAATGACCCTATCATTTCCGCTTCCACCACCGCCGCCAGCAGCCCATTCCACGCACTCACCACTCTCTGCATAAAAAACTTACCCCTGACAAACCCTCTGTACCTACTTCCAAGCACTTTAAAACTGTGCCCTCTCGTGTTAGCCATTTCAGCCCGGGGAAAAAGCCTCTGACTATCCACACAATCAATGCCTCTTATTATCTTGTACATCTCTATCAGGTCACCTCTCACTCTCCTTCACTCAAAGGAGAAAAGGCTGAGTTCACTCAACCTATTCTCATGAGGCATGCTCCCCAATCCAGGCAACATCCTTGTAAATCTCCGCTGCATCCTTTCTATGGTTTCCATGTCCTTCCTGTAGTGAGGCGACCAGAATTGAGCACAGTACTCCAAGTGGGGTCCGACCAGAGTCCTATATAGCTGCAACATTACCTCTTGGCTCTTAAACTCAATCCCACGATTGATGAAGGCCAATACACTGTATGCCTTCTTAACCACAGAGTCAACCTGCGTAGCAGCTTTGAGTTTCTTATGAACTCGGACCCCAAGACCCCTCTGATCCTCCACACTGCCAAGAGTCTTGCCATTAATGCTATATTCTGCATCATATTTGACCTACTAAAATGAACCACCTCACACTTATCTGGGTTGAACATCTGCCACTTCTCAGCCCAGTTTTGCATCCTATTAATGTTCTGCTGTAATGCCTAATAGCCCTCCACACTATCCACAACACTCCCAACCATTGTGTCATCAGCAGATTTACTAACCCATCCCTCCACTTCCTCACGTAGGTCATTTATAAAAATCACAAAGAGAAGGGGTCCCAGAACAGATCCCCGAGGCACACCAGTAGTAGTTTTTAGGTATTGTACTGCACTGCTGTTGCAAAACAACAAATTTTGCGACATACGCCAGTGATAATAAACCTGATTCTGACTATCTTCCCAACTCTGAGGTCTCTCTAATTCTCCCAAGAGTCACGCACCATCTTCCATCCATTCTCTAGTGAGAACTAGCATTGTTCTTTTTTTTACTAATTCTTCTATCTCCTCTGTTTCCCTTTATTTCCCTCTATTTATATTTCCTTCTGACAGATGAATGGGACTTCCATACCCTCTTCCAGCCAGCATCAATGTCATCCATATCATTCAGTGTGTTTTTTTCCTCTCATTAATACAAGCATTCCATTTACTGCCTCCACCCCTTCCACTTCTGTGCAGCTCAGGATATGTTCACTTTCTAACTGTGAGACACAAAAACTGCAGATCCTGCAAATCGGAACAACAGACCAGAGCACTGGAAGTACTCAGGCAAATGGACAGGTCAAGACCTTTTATCTGAACACCAGACAAAGATGGAAGGTTTTAACCCAAAATATTGACTCTCTTTTCCCCTCTCTAGATGTTGCCTGGCCTATTGAGTTCCTCCCATGCTTATGTACTTCGCTTCATTTTCAAACTTTTCCCAATTCCAATGAAAGGATGTCAGCCTGTAACGTTAACTCTGCATCTCTTACCACAGACATGGCTTGAGTTGCTGGGAAATTTTGCTACCTTTTGCTTTAATCTCAATATTTTATCCTTACCTGAGTTGGCTTATATGTGAGTCCATACCCATAGAAATGCATTCGATTTTAACTGCCTCCTCAACTCTACGTTCACTGGGGATGATCAATAAATGTTCTCCATCCTGGTGACATTCACATCCCACGAATGAATAATAATGATCATTCTTATAGTTTCCCATTCTTTATCAGCCTTCTTATCTGACAGACACATTTCTCCCTCTTTCACCTATCTCTGTCTCTGACGTTTTCTGCTTGCTTCATCTGTTGCTTTGTCTGTTCTCCTTCACCTTGTGTCTCAGGTTGCCTGCTGTGTTCTCTCGCCCACTGGTAGAAACATAGCTTTTCATTTCTATAGAGCACACTGCACAAACTGAAGCAAAAAAGAATGAGGAGAAACCAGCCTGAAATCCATGGCCATTTACCTTTTTCATCTCCTGAACCAGCCACATTCAAACTATTGATTAAAGGAAGCGTTCTCAAAACGATATGCTTTTTTCAAAAAATACGCTTTTCTTTAGACCCGGAAAATATGCTCAGTGGCTACTTTAATAGTTACCTTCTGTACCAAATAAAATAGTCATTGAGTGCATGTTTGTGGTCTTCTGCTGCTGTAGCCCATCCACTTCAAATTTCAACGTGATGTGCATTCAGGGATGCCCTTCGGCACCCCACCACTGTAACACGTGGTTACTTGAGTTATTGTCGTCTTCCTGTCAGCTTGAACCAGTCTGGCCATTCTCCTCTGACCTCTCTCATTAACAAGGTATTTTTGCTCGCAGAACCTACACTCATTGGTTGCTTTTGTTTCTCCTACCATTCTTCGTAAACTCTAGAGACTGCTGTGTGTGAAAATTCAAGGAGATCAGCAGTTTCTGAGATACTCAAACCACCCCATGTGGCACCAACAATCATTCCATGGTCAACATCATTAGGTCGCATTTATTCTTCCATTCTGATGTTTGGTCTGATCAACAACCGAGCCTCTTGACCATGTCTGCATGGTTTTAGACATTGATTTGCTGCCACATGATTATTTAAATTAATGTACAGGTGTACCTAATAAAGTGGCCACTGAGCGTAGTTTCTCTGCAATGGCATTTGGTCTGCCTGGTGTTGAAGAGGTAGGATTGTTCATTGACCACCATCCCAGCACTGTAAAATGAACAAAGAGCAAGCATCTCTTTGTTTTCTATGAGTCATGTTCTCCATACTATTTATTTATTTGTATTATTATTACATATGTCTTTTAATACTTGCACTATTTGTCAGACTTTGTGTATAGTTTTTGATTATTCACTTGCATTTCCTTGTTCTAAATTTTTCAAAACTCGTTAGATTCTGGACTAGTTCCTGAGGATTGGAGGGTGGCTAATGTAACCCCACTTTTTAAAAAACGAGGGAGAGAGAAACCGGGGAATTATAGACCGGTTAGCCTAACGTCGGTGGTGGGGAAACTGCTGGAGTCAGTTATCAAAGATGTGATAACAGCACATTTGGAAAGCGGTGAAATGATCGGACAAAGTCAGCATGGATTTGTGAAAGGAAAGTCATGTCTGATGAATCTCATAGAATTTTTGGAGGCTGTAACTAGTAGAGTGGATAGGGGAGAACCAGTGGATGTGGTATATTTGGATTTTCAAAAGGCTTTTGACAAGGTCCCACACAGGAGATTAGTGTGCAAACTTAAAGCACACGGTATTGGGAGTAAGGTATTGATGTGGATGGAGAATTGGTTAGCAGACAGGAAGCAAAGAGTGGGAATAAACGGGACCTTTTCAGGATGGCAGGCGGTGACTAGTGGGGTAACGCAAGGCTCAGTGCTGGGACCCCAGTTGTTTACAATATATATTAATGACTTGGATGAGGGAATTAAATGCAGCATCTCCAAGTTTGCGGATGACACGAAGCTGGGTGGCAGTGTTAGCTGTGAGGAGGATGCTAAGAGGATGCAGGGTGACTTGGATAGGTTGGGTGAGTGGGCAAATTCATGGCAGATGCAATTTAATGTGGATAAATGTGAAGTTATCCACTTTGGTGGCAAAAATAGGAAAACAGATTATTATCTGAATGGTGGCCGATTAGGAAAAGGGGAGGTGCAACGAGACCTGGGTGTCATTATACACCAGTCATTGAAAGT
Source organism: Mobula birostris (assembly GCF_030028105.1). Classification (NCBI taxonomy): domain Eukaryota; kingdom Metazoa; phylum Chordata; class Chondrichthyes; order Myliobatiformes; family Myliobatidae; genus Mobula; species Mobula birostris. The sequence continues at coordinate 73,738,911 of NC_092378.1, read as the reverse complement.
GGGCATGCAGGTACAGCAGGCAGTGAAAAAGGTGAATGGTATGCTGGCATTTATAGCGAGAGGATTCGAGTACAGGAGCAGGGAGGTACTACTGCAGTTGTACAAGGCCTTGGTGAGACCACATCTGGAGTATTGTGTGCAGTTTTGGTCCCCTGATCTGAGGAAAGACATCCTTGCCATAGAGGGAGTACAAAGAAGGTTCACCAGATTGATTCCTGGGATGGCAGGACTTTCATATGAAGAAAGACTGGATGAACTGGGCTTGTACTCGTTGGAATTTAGAAGATTGAGGGGGGATCTGATTGAAACGTATAAAATCCTAAAGGGATTGGACAGGCTAGATGCAGGAAGATTGTTCCCGATGTTGGGGAAGTCCAGAACGAGGGGTCACAGTTTGAGGATAAAGGGGAAGCCTTTTAGGACCGAGATTAGGAAAAACTTCTTCACACAGAGAGTGGTGAATCTGTGGAATTCTCTGCCACAGGAAACAGTTGAGGCCAGTTCATTGGCTATATTTAAGAGGGAGTTAGATATGGCCCTTGTGGCTACGGGGGTCAGGGGGTATGGAGGGAAGTCTGGGGCGGTGTTCTGAGTTGGATGATCAGCCATGATCATAATAAATGGCGGTGCAGGCTCAAAGGGCCGAATGGCCTACTCCTGCACCTATTTTCTACGTTTCTATGTTTCTATTATGAACACCTGCAAGACAATGAACCTCAGGGTAATATATGATTTCATATATGTACTTTGATAATATACTTTCTTTGAACTTTGAGATCAGGTTAAATGGTCTTTAGGGTTTCAATTCATAGTGTTATTTAAAAATGCTTGGACATTACTTGGATCATTCTTTCATGATGCTTTACAAGAAAATTTCCATCTATAATTCGGAGTAGGTATGAATATCCAACCCAAGAAAACATAACTACTATTTGCATTCAAAAGTGAGTGGCTTGTGGACGCTGGTTCAACATATAACTATGGGGGCAATTGCAAATCATGCATGGATGCTGAATGCAAAGCAAAGAAATACACAAGAATTCAAATTATGGTAAAACTATTATGTTTATGGAAATTATTTTATCACCTTGACAACAAGGCAGAAGTGTTGGGAGGAAGCCCCAAGCCAAAGCTACCTTTAAGGACAACGGGTGTGAATATTATTGCCTAAGGCAAAATGGAAAGAAAGAAGAAGTGCTTAACTTTGTTGAAGAATTTTCTCTTTTATTATAAAGAAATCTGTTTTAAATAAAGCAGTGTTTGGCCATTGAAGATCAGAACAAATAGAATTATTATAGAGACATAAAACTTACAGATTCTTCATAAACATAGTTTGTGTTTGTTGCTGAACTGGAGAAGGAAACAGTTCCAAGGAATCCATAATTTAAAAATGTAGTTTTGCATCATATAACGGAAATTTTACAGTCTTCTCATCTGCCCCATTTTGTTCCCTAACCCAACATCCTTCCAACCTATATTCTCTCACATCTCCTGATTTTTTAATCACTTTCCTATACCAGTGACAAGTTACAGTAATGAATTACTTATTAGTTCATCTTTCATATATTGAAGGACACCTGAGTACTCAGAGGAAACCCTCACAGTCACAGGTAAAACATAAACTTTAAATAGACAGCATCGGTCAAAATAAATTTATAGTCAAAGTACATAAATGTCACCGTATACAATCCTGCGATTTATTTTCTTGTGGGTATTCACAGTAAATACAAGAAAAACAATGTAATTAATCAAAGACCACAGCCAACAGGATAGACAACCAAACAACAAGCAACACCCACAAAATACTGGAAGAACTCAGCAGGCCAGGCTGCATCTATGGAAAAGTGTAAACACAGGATGTTTCAGGCTGAGGCCTTTCATCAGGACCAAACACAAACTGTGCAAACACAGAAAGAAAGAAAAAAAGAAGTAATGATAATAATAATACTTATTATTAATTCTAATAAGAAGTACATACCTTAAAACTTAAATAAGAGCACAACACAATAAAATGAAGAAATTATCACTAATGAAGAAAAAGTTAACCAATGGAAGACAATCCCATGATCTGAGCAGACTAGATGTTAAAAAGGAAGTGTCAAACGCCTGGCTCAGAATTGGAGACCTCTTCCCAGAAACAGAAAGTTTCCTTGTGACAATACAGAACAAGGTGGTTAACATAAAAAAAATAACAAAAAAAAATAATAATAGTCCAACAAATTCAAGATGATAAATGTAGAAAATGTCATAAAAACCAGAAACAATCCGAAACATTACAGGATCCTATAGCAGTTTAACACAATCTGATTACTTACAAAGGGACAATAAACTGGCAAATATTATTCATCAAATCTTGTTTTAAATTATGACAGATACGACAATCCATAATATCTGTCTGGATATTATATTATAGGATAAACAAGCAAGAACAACTTATTTAAGAGATATAGCCATTCCAAACACACATGACTTACAGAAACCAGTAAGTGAAAAACAAAAGAAATATGCTGAATTAAAAGAGGAAATTGAAAGACTTTGGAACATGAACAGGGTGTACATTGTCCCAATAGTAATATCTACACTGAAGTCATCTCAAAGTCACTACACAATAGCAGTAAACAATTAGGGCTACTCAGTAATATCTATGTACATCTGCAGAAAGCTACAATACTAAACACCACTAGTTCCTAGCAATTGAGAAAAGAGCATGCTTGGATATGCCTGTACCTGAGGTTTTATCAGCTTGAGCTGAGAAAAAAAAATAAAAAACTGAGATCAGTCAAGCAGTTAAGAGAAGAAGGACAAGCATAAAATTATCATTAGAAATAAGCATATTCATAATGCATGTATATTATCAAGTAACGGAACTTGAGACTGATAAAACAGCATACAGGGGCAAACGTCGAAATGGCGGAAAAGACTAAAAAACAAAATTGAAACCTTGAGAACAGAAATTTCCCACCTAATGGAGTATAAAATGGATAACCAACAAGAAAGTTAAGAGAAAAGCAAAGGAATATAAGCTCATTACAAGATATGATCAACCTAACCACGTACTGTAGAATTTATAGAGGCTCTTAAACAAATGCTTGGTGAGTACAAAATCAGATTAAATAGATACATGACATACACCAGACAAAGAAAACAGAATTACCAAAGGTTTAAAGGTTCATTTATTATCAAAATACACAAATCTAAAATTCTACAATTCTCCGGGGAGCCATGAAACCAAGAAAGAAAAGGGAGGCAGCTCATCACCAAACCCCAAATCACACCGCCCCACAAAATAAGAACAGAAACAGAACAGGCACATTGACCTCAAAATCCCTCCTCCGGCGCAAAAAAAAATACAAAACAGATCTGGCAGATTGATCCCCCCTAATCCCTTTACTTGCACAAAAAAATGAACAAAACAGATCAGGCACATTGATCCCCAAATCGCTCTTCCCACACAAAAAAACAGAGAAGATCGGGTGAAAAAGCACAAATTATGAAAACTATGACTGAGAGAAAAAGCATCTGTAGTCCAAAATCCACATCCAAAATGCAGAAAAACAGCTGAGCAACACTTTCTCGGTAGAGCGGCAAGCTATCCCCTCTCTGGTACAGAGCAACCAATCAAAAAGCAAGCAGCCCGCATTCACACCTCTGCACTCAGTTTAATGCTTCATTCTCTCCTGTCATTTTAATTGGCCAACAATGGGAGTTTTAATCAGTGAAATGGAGCCAAACATCAGCTTACACCCTGCGGAGCAGCCTGCCCACTACGAAGTTCCGGCATGCTGTCTCTGCTCCTGGAATCCTCTGGGAAACTGCAGAGTGCTGGAGCACTCAAATGATCTCCAAACTTCCACTCTCTCCTTGATGTTTCAATTTCCCTCATCAATTTAATTGGCAAATGATGGAAGCTGTAATTGGTGAAATAGGATCAAACATTGGCTCACGCACCATCCTGCAGCCTTCTTGCCAAGATGTTCACTCACGCCGCCTCTGCTTCCTGGAATCCTTTAGGAGACTGCAGAGTGCTGAAGCACCCAAACGATCTCCAAGCAGAAAAAAACGACAATTCCAGAATCACATTCAAAACAAGAAACACGTTTAAAATATATAAAAGAAGTGAAAAAGAGGGTTTCATGATCTATCCAGAAGATGTCGATCAAAGGAGCAAGCATTGTACGTAGGCAACATCTTCACCAGAAGCTGAACTATCAGTTCACAAACAATGAAAAAGGTTCATATGGGATATTGAAACTAAATTCAATGCACCAAAATGTCACCAACCCCAGTGCAACATTACCAACATAGAGATAATGAACTATTCCTCAAATATCTGGTCAAACAGGGTGACACACAATTAAAATGTAAACTGGATTAGGAAGGAAAAGAATGCACTCACACAACTGAAGAAATGCAAATACCTGAAGTTATAATGGATATGCTGAAAGACGTTATACAAATACCCACAACTGAGAAAATACTGGAAGTGATAATGTTCATAATTATTTGTATAAACAATTTACTAGCTTTCATCTATACCTATTAATGCAAAATTCTTTAAATCTTGAAAAAGTGCCTGAATTTTTCAGAGAAGGTAAAACTTATCATTTATGTTGAAGGGAAATCTCAAAAGATCCATCAAAATATTGTCCTATTACTTATTTACAAACAATATATATGCATATGGATGCCAGCCGAGAGGGCTTAGGGGCTGTCCTGTACCAGGATCAGGGCACTGAGTTTGTTGTGTTTGTCAGCCGGAGACTGTCACCCTCAGATAAACTATCCCACGCACAAGTTGGAGTTTCTGGCATTGAAATGGGCTGTGGTAGATAAGTTGAGTGACTACCTCTGTGGTGCCAAGCTTGAGGTGAGGACGGACACCATTCCTTGACTTATATCCTGACCTCCGCAAAATTGGATGCCACAGGCCATCAGTGGTTGGTGGCATTGTCTGCCTATGATTTCAGCCTGAAGTACCAGCCGGGAAGTAGGAGCATTGATGTGGACACTTTGTCCCAACGTGCACATGAAAGACTGGGCAGAAACAAAGAGTGGGAGAGCATTCCTGCCCTGGGAGTGAAAAACATGTGCCAGTTTGCCATCATGGTGAAGGCAGAGGGAAGGCAAGAGCAGGATCGAGTGGTAGATCAATTGGGAACTTCTGATGGAGCCAGTCCACAAGCTTATTGCAACCTGACTGCTCTGAAGACAAAGCAGTCACCAAAATTGAGTCCTGGGGAAGTGGCAACGGCTCAGCAAGATGACCCGGGCATCGGTACCATATGGTCAGCGGTCAAAAAAGGGAGACATGGCCCAAGTGGGGAAGGCAAAACACGCTGTGGTGCCTCTATTACTGAGAAAATGCCCCAGATTTTAGCTGAGGTACCAGATCTTGTATCCTATACTGGATCACGTCACCTCCGGACCAACCTCAACATTACCAGCTGGTTCTGTCTGAGAAGTATCGGAGGATTGTGGGGAAGTCATGAGAAGGCCTTGGCGAGCAGGATTAAGGAAAACCACAAGGCATTCTACAAGCGTGTGAAGAGCAAGAGAATAAGACTTCACAGAATAGGACCAATCAAGTGTGACTGTGGAAAAGTGTGTATGGAACTGGAGGAGAAAGCAGAGATACTTAATGGATGCTTTGCTTCAGGATTCACTACGGAAAAGGATTTTGGTGATTGTAGGGATGACTTACAGCGGACTGAAAAGCTTGAGCATATAGACATGAAGAAAGAAGATGTGCTGGAGTTTTAGAAAGCATCAAGTTGGATAAATCTCCAGGACCGGATGAGATGTACCCCAGGCTAATTTGGGAGGTGAGGAAGGAGGTTGCTAGGCCCCTGACAATGATCTTTGCATCATCAATGGGGATAGGAGAGGTTCCAGAGGATCAAAGGGTTGCAGATGTTGTTCTCTTATTCAAGAAAGGGAGTAGAGATAACCTAGGAAATTATAGACCAGTGATCCTTACTTCAGTGGTTGGTAAGTTGATGGAAAAGATCCTGAGAGTCAGGATTTATGAACATTTGGAGAGGCATAATATGATTAGGAATAGTCAGCATGGCTTTGCCAAAAGCATGCCATGCCTTATGAGCCTAATTGAATTTTTTGAGGATGTGACTAAACACATTGATGAAGGTAGAGACGTAGATGTAGTACAAATGGATTTTAGCAAGGCATTTGATAAGGTACCCCATGCCAAGCTTATTGAGAAAGTAAGGAGGCATGGGATCCAAGGGGACATTGCTTTGTGGATCCAGAATTGGCTTGCTCACAGAAGAGTGGTTGTAGACGGGTCATATTCGACATGGAGGTTGGTGACTAGTGGCGTGCCTCAGGAATCTGTTCTGGGACCCCTTCGGTTCGTGACTTTTATAAATGACTTGGATGAGGAAGTGGGGGGATGGGTTAGTAATTTTGCTGATGACACAAAGGTTGAGGGTGTTGTGGATAGTGTGGAGGGCTGTCAGAGGTTACAGCGGGACATCAATAAGATGAAAAACTGGACTGAGAAGTGGCAGATGGATTTCAACCCAGATAGGTATTTCATTTTGGTAGGTCAAATATGGTGGCAGAATATAGTACTAATGGTGTGAATCTTGGCAGTGTGGAGGATCAGAGGGATCTTGGGGTCCGAATCCATAGGACGGACATTCAAAGCTGCTGCTCAGGTTGACTGTGTGGTTAAGAAGGCATATGGTGCATTAGTCTTCATCAACTGTAGGATTAAGTTTAAGAGCTGAGAGGTAATGTTGCAGCTGTATAGGACCATGGTCAGACCCCACTTGGAGTACCGTGCTCAGTTCTGGTCACCTGACTATAGGAAAGATGTGGAAACCATAGAAAAGGTGCAGAAGAGGTTTACAAGGATGTTGCCTGGATTGGGGAGCATGCCTTATGAGAATAGACTGAGTGAACTCGAACATTTCTCCTTGGAGCGGCGGAGGATGAGAGGTGACCTGATAGAGGTGTATAAGGTGATGAGAGGCATTGATCGTGTGGATAGTCAGAGGCTTTTTTCCCTGAGCTGAAATGGCTAACACGAGGGGGTACAGTCAGTGGCGTATCTAAGGTATGGCAGGTATGGCACGTGCCCTGGGCGCCACTGAGCAGTTTCTATTAAAGTCAGACAAGACATCCTCGGATAGTGAAAAAAGAATTTTCTTCAGATGTATGATCTGTCTTTGATTATCATGGGTAAGAAGCACTAGGATGGCCTTATTTCAGAGCATTGTGTAAGAAGACCATGAAATGTTTCTTCACGAAGAAGAAGGAGAGTGGAGCTGAAGGACAGAAGAGATGAAAGTTGGAAGCAGAGGAAGCCAAGAAGTCGAGCAAGCTCTTCATGCCCTTCTTTGAAAAGCCCGGAACAAGTAGTTCGACACATTCCATGGAGTCACCTGCACCTGCTACAAGTTTGTTAGAATCTGAAGGTGAAACAAGTACAAATTTGTCACAAGCTGAGGAGGAAGTCAAGTCAGATAAATCCGAGTATGACGAGATTAAGAGTGAGGCCGCCACGGAGAATGTGGACATGACAGGAGGGGCAGACGATGGTGGTGGTGGTGATGTTGAGTTTATTGATGAGATTTTACCTGACGAGATTGAACCTGACAACACTGAACCTAGTGAACTGGATGGTGTCAAAGAGCCTCGAACTGTCATACCAGAAGTGATTGAACAGCATGACATTGGACTTCTGAAGTTCGACAAGGATACTGGAAAAGCAACTCTGCCTGATGCGTTGAGAACAGAAATAATAAATCTGGGTTCAAAGTATTTCCAGAACAGTGAGGGGCCTTTCCTACCAACAAATAACCACTCAATGAACAAAACTTGGTTCAAGAGGAAATTGGGAAATGGTCGTGGTGAGGAAGTGACTCGCTCATGGCTGGTCTATTCCCCTTCTAAGAAGTCTGCATTTTGTATCTGTTGTCTTCTCTTTTCCCGGTCAGACCATCAATCCTCATTGGAGCCGGAAAGTGGATTTAACCAGTGGAAAGCACCTGAAAGGATTAGTGTTCATGAAAATGCCAAGAATCATCGGGAATGCTTCACACAGTGGAAAGAAATGGAAAGAAATTTAGCTGGAAACAGACGAGTTATTGACGCTGTATTTCAGTCACAGATTGAGAAGGAAAAGCAGAAGTAGCATGATACCTTGACGAGAAACCGTCACTGCATAAAATTCCTTGTGACTCAGATCCTGGCTTTGCAGGGACACGGAGTCTCTTCAGCTAGACGTTGACTCTATTGTGGGAAATTTCCTTGGCTTACTGAAACTACTGGCCATCTTTGACCGTCATAAAAGAACATCTCACTCATTTGGAAAGTCATCCTGGATCCGCGTCTTATCTTTCACTGGGTGTCCAGAACAAATTCATCCACATGATGGCATCCACTGTTCACCAGAGTTTACTGAGAAGCTTTCATAAAGCCAAGTACTATGGTCTCATGTTCGACTTGACTCCTGATCAGGCACACCGTGAGCAGATGTCAGAAGTAGTGAGGTATGTGAAAGTTGATTTTGAGAGGAAAACAGTCCGTGTTAGAGAGTCCTTCCTTGGTTTTATCCAGATAAGCCAGAAGGATGCTGAGAGCTTGGTCGGAGACATCTTGAAACAGCTAGAGAAGGACAAAATGGAGCTACAAGATTGTCGGTCACAGTGCTATGACAATGCTACTGTGATGGCTGGACACAGAAGTGGTGTTCATCAACGAATAAGTGAGAAAAACAACCTGGCAGTGTTTGTGAATTCATTGCAACAATCACTCACTCAATTTGGTGGGTGTGCCTGCAGCCAAGCAGGATACAATGATGGTCATGTTTTTTGGAACCATTGAAGCTCTCTACGTATTTTTCTCTCGTTCAACGCAGCGCTGGGAAAAACTCAAAAACGCCGTGCCTGTGGTTGTTAAGTTGAAGTCCGAAACCAGGTGAAGTGCAAGGACAGAGGCAGTGAAGCCCGTCAACAAGTACCTTGAGGAGATACTTCAAGTTCTCCAGGACATGATAAACAATGAAAACGAGACCAGTGAAGCAAGAAGTGACGCAAGGCAGCTGTACAACCACATGTTGAGTTACGATTTTCTGATTTTGCTAGGATTTTGGAACAAAGTACTCATTTGTATTGACCATATTCAAAAGAGATTGCAGGATCCTAGCATGAACTTCTACGATGCTGCCCTTGATTTGAAAGCCCCCCGACATCATTTTTATGATGAAAGAGAAGCGCTGGTCAGTGAGACACTCGAAGAAGGGGTCGGTCTCTGTCAAGGATGGAATATTGAAGTTGTAAGATGTCAGAGATGAAAGAAACAAATGGTAGATGAGAACTCGAGAGACGCTGGGTTAACAACTAAGGAGGGAATGGAAAGAGTCATGAAGGGAGCACTTGACCATCTTCACAGAGAAATGGATGAAAGGTTCGCTCTTTTGCACTAAACTGACGCCAAGTTTGGGTTCCTTCTCGATGTTGAGGGACTGTGTTATGGTGCTGACAGTAACGACCTAAAGAAGAAGTGTGAAAATTTGGGCGAATTGTACAGCTCTGATGTTGATGGACAGCAGCTATATGAAGAAATTTTGGATTGCAGAATGTTGCTATCAAGGCGTCAACATGAAAATATCAAGACCTGAAGAGCTTCTTGAATTTATTGTTCAGTATGGAGATGTGAGCGTCTTCCCCAATCTTCGCATTGCTATTCAGATAATGCTAACCACTGCAGTTTCCATCGCCAGCTGTGAGAGATCATTCAGAAAGTTAAAATTAATACTGTACTTTTGTATTTGAGAGCCTCCATGGGTCAAGGCAGACTCTGTGATCTTGCTCTGCTGAGTGTAGAAAGAGAAGGAACTGAAAAGACTGACTGTGATCACATCATAGACCAATTTGCATCAATGAAAGCAAGGAAAGTGCAGTTATAATTTTCATGTAGTGCCATAATTTGTTAATTAAAAGATTAACAAGCTTAACTTGTATTTTTGAGCTGATATTATCTAAAAGATGGTGCCAGATGTTTGGACAGGGGCACAATTTCAGTGCTTGCCATAGGCGCTATTTTCTGTAGATACTCTCCTGGGTACGGGTTTAAGGTGCTTGGAAGGAGGTACAGAGGAGATGTCAGAGGTAAGTTTTTTACACAGAGAGTGGTGAGTGCGTGGAATGGGCTGCTGGCGACAGTGGTGGAGGCGGATATGATAGGGTCTTTTAAGAGACTCCAGCATAGGTACATGGAGCTTAGAAAAATAGAGGACTATGGGTAACCCTAGGTAATTTCTAAAGTAAGTTCATTTTCGGCACAGCTTTGTGAGCCGAAGGGCCTCTATTGTGTTGTAGGTTTTCTGTTTCTAAGTCACATCATGTTGATTCTGGACATTTGGGGGTTGAAAAGACCTATGGATGCTCAGAGATTGGTTTTACTGGCCCCGAATGAAGTCAGAGGTCAGAGAACCCTGCAAGTCGTGCATTTGATGCATACAGAGGAAGACACTGCCTACGCAGGAAGCTCCTTTGTCCCACTTGCAGAATGTGGGCCCCTGGACCTTGTGTATATCGACTTCCTGTCAATAGAACTAGATGCTAACAACATGGCGAATTTCTTATTCATCACAGATGACTACACTAGATATGCGCAGGATCAGAGGGCACCCACAGTGGCCAAAGTGTTCTGGGAGAAGTATTTCATTATTATGCCCTCCCAGGCAGATACATAGCGATCAGGGATGGGATTTCCAGAGTCGGCTCAAACATGAGTTACTGAGCATGCTCGGAGTCGAGAAGTCGAGGACTACTCCCTATCACCCATATGGTGATCTCCAGCCCAAGAGGTTTAATCGGACCTTGCTAGACATGCTCAGGATCTTGAAGATCAGCAAGGAGAGCAGATGGAGTCAACATATTGGAAATCTGGTCCACTGCTACGACTGTACCCGAAATGAAGTTACCGGGTACTCGCCATATTATCTGATGTTTGGGTGCAAGGTGAGGTTGCCCATCGGCCTTTGTTTTGAGTCTGACGAGAAAGGCCTACCACCAAAGACTTATCTGAAGTATGTGTCTGACATGAGAAGAGAGCTGAAAAGGGCTTATGAATTAGCTGGGGTCAAGGCTGCCAAGCAGAGGCAAGAGAATAAGAGGAGGTATGATCAAAAGGTGAGGTTCTCCCAACTCCTGCCAGGAAACCAAGTCCTCATAAGGGATTTGGGGCTGCCTGGGAAGCTAAGTTGGCTGACTGCTGGATGGCTATGCCCTATGTAGTGGAGAGTCAGATGCCAAACGTACCAGTTTTCCGGGTGAAACCAGAGGATGGGAGTGGGCCTGTTAAGATTTTCCATCAGAATGACCTTCTGCCTCTGGGACAAGAGGTGCAGGATGACCCAGAGCCAGACCTGGACCCTACACCTGGTAAGAGGACTCTGCGGTGACACAAGGCGGCTGAAGGACCCACAGCAGGAGAGATTAGACTGGCCTCCACCAATGAATAGGATACTGATTCAGAGGATGAGGAAATGGGGGTGTGGTATATGCTGCCTTTTGCTAACTCCCCACTGATTGAGGAAGAAATTCCCAACACTTCTCATGCCGAGTCAGGTGAAATTGGGATCTTGCAAGGGATGAACCAGGTTCAGCTAAGGGACGGAAGGATCCGAGTTGTAGGAGGGCACGAGTGATAGACCGGGGGAGGCCTCGCCAGGTAGACCAAAAGTATCCCCAGTAATGTCGGAATATGAAGAAGAAGATGAGGGGGTACGGAGGTCTCAAAGAATCAGGAGACCATTGGATAGGCTGGCCTATGTAGCACCGGGGGAACAGAGTGTGGCCCCTACTGCTTTGGGGAGCTATGGCACTGCCTTTTACAACTGGGTTGTAAACACAACCTGGGTTGGACTTTGTGCTTTGCATGAAGGGTTGGCAAATTATCTCAATGTCATGAGGACATGACTAATTTTGGTGGGGGGAGACTGTAACACCCTGGGAAAGGTTTCACTGTTCATGTCATGGTCTTTCTGTAGAAGCACTGCTAATGTAATGGTGTTTCTGCACAGCAGTGTTGGGTTATGGCTAGTGATAACAGGGGCTTTGGAATGTGTGCCGTCCAATGAAGGGAGTGTTTTTTTTCTTGTTGCGTGCCTGAGAAAGAGGTGATCTGGGTCTTTTGTTCAGCGAGAGATGGAGAGAGAAGACTCAAGAAGGGAGAGGTTGTAGACAGCAGGACGGAGTGGACTTGGAGTCGGGCCGGGTGTTGATGGAACCCGGGAAATCAATGGTGGACCAAGGCAAGGGAAACTGTGAGCTCCACCTTGTGCACATTAGACTGTTTAATTAAAATGGGCCTCTTTCTTTTTGTTTTCCTTTACTAACTCGCTAGTCCAATTAAGAATTATAAAGCTAAATGGTTTAATTGTATATGGTGTACTTCTTGTTATTTTGTGGTACTGATATGTAACAGGGTAACAAATCATGCAGCATCCACACAAACAGGAGGTTTTGCAACACGAATTTCACATGCTTGGCGGGGCCAGAGATTGTTTTCCCTAGATTTATGCCGCTGATCGAACCTCAGGATTACATATACATCATGTATCTCGCAACTAATCACCACTCACTTTGTTAACCACAATATACTTACAGAAAGGATGCTACGAACAGCTCATAATAGATTCCGTAATTCTAAATCAAGCCCGGTAGAAAAGCAGAAATCTTTCATGTTGCTATACTGACTATACTTGACTCTGTCTCACACTTCTGCTTAATAGAAGTTCTTTATATATATATATATATATAAAAATCAAAGTTGCTGGCGATCGCAGCAGGTCAGGCAGCATCTCTAGGAAGAGGTACAGTGGATGTTTCGGGCCGAGACCCTTTGTCCTGACTGTCCACTGTACCTCTTCCAAGAGATGCTGCCTGGCCTGCTGCGTTCACCAGCAACTTTGATGTGTGATGCTCAATACTTATGAAGTTCCTGCAACATCTGATGAAGCATTGGTGTATTGTAATCACCTTATCTATTAATAAGCAAAAAAAAACACCCAAAGTTATCAAAATAAACTGAATCCTTTTCCAAGCATCTGTGATTCTGTCTAGCTTTAAAGCCCCTCTCTAATTTACTGAATCAGATAAAGATTGGATATCAAATCAGAAACAATGAAATGAGCTATACCTTAACGCGCCTTCTGTATGTGGAAGATTTGAAATTATACACACCTTCATCAGTTAAGCTAAATCAATTAATTCAAATAGTAGAACTATTTTCAGAAGATATAAATATAACTTTGGACTGTATAAGTGCAGGCTGCTGGCAATGGTGGTGGAGGCGGATACGATAGGGTCTTTTAAGAGACATTTAAATAGGTACATGGAGCTTAGTAAAATAGAGGGCTTTAGGTAAGCCTAGTAATTTCTAAGGTAGGGACATGTTCGGCACAGCTCTGTGGGCCGAAGGGCCTGCATTGTGCTGTAGGTTTTCTATGTTTCTATGCTTCTAGAACATTAAACATTAAAAACTGCAGTAGAGCTAATAGGATACAAAACAGAGCAGCAGGATACAATACAACCGATGGCTGAATATGAAACATATAAGTATCTGGGATATCAGCAAGGAAAGAAAATAGATCAAAATGCGATAAAGGAACAGCGTTTGACAGAATTTACATGAATGCTTAAGAAAATCTGCCATTCAGAGCTCAACAGTAAAAGTATAATACAGGCAATAAAACTTTCACTATACCTATATCAACATATTCTTTTGGCATAATATCTTGGTCTGAAACCAATCTGGAAAATTTACAAAGAAAAATAAGAACTAAAATGACAAAACTCAGAAAACATCATGTACACTCAAATGAGCTTAGGTGATGACTACCTTGGACAGAAGGGGTAAGAGAAATAACAGACATAAATATCTACAAAACAGTTAGATAAAACTTCTAAAGATAAACTTCATCGAAAACAGGAATCAGCACTCTACGCAAGCTTATGCAATTCTGATAAAAAGTATACACCACTAAACTTAAATGAGAGCACAACCCAGAAAAATGAAGACATTATCACTACTGAGGAAAAAGTTAACTAATGGAAGAGCATGACGCTCCATGGAAGACGTGTCCATGATCTGAGCAGAATAGTTGTCTACAAGGATGTGTCAAACGTCTGGCTCAGAATAGGAGACCTCTTCCCAGAAACAGAAGTGTCCTTGTGGCAACACAGGACCAGGTGGTTAACACAAAAAAATTATCAAAAATACATAATAAAACACCAACAAATCCAAGACAATAAATGCAGAAAATGCCGAGAAAAACCAGAAACAATCCAACACATTACAGGATCCTGTAGCAGTTTAACGTAATCTGATTACTTACACTGGCAGACATTATTAATCAAAATCTTGTTTTAAAATACAAATTCATAAATGAAATCACACTTTACTATAAATACAAACTTGATCCTGTTTTAGAGTCAGAATATCACAAATTATATTATCATCGATCAGTGATTGCAGATAGGACAATCCATAATAACCATATTATTATACAGGATAAACAAGCAAGAACTTATTTAAGAGATATAGCCATTCCAGACACATGAGTTACAGAAATCAATAAGTGAAAAACACCAGAAATATGCTAAGTTAAAAGAGGAAATTGAAAGACTTTGGAATATGAACAGGGTATACATTGTCCCAATAGTAATATCTACAACTGATGTCATCCCAAAAGCACTACACAATAGCATTAAACAATTAGGGTACACAGTAATATTTATATAAATCTTTAGAAAGCCATAATGCTAAACACCACTAGAATAGTCTGAAAGTTCCTAGCAATTAACAAATGAGTGTGCTTGGCTATGCCCATACCTCAGGTTTTACCAGTTTGAGTTGAGAAAAAATAAATAATAATAATAAACTGAGACCACTCAAGCAGTTAGAAGAAAGACATGCATAAAATTATCATTAGAAGCAAACAAATTCATAATGCATGTGTACATGCATTTCTCAACTAATCACCACTCACTTAAATAACCACAATATACTTGCAGAAGAGCAGAAAGGATGCCATAAAGATGTGAAAGGATATTAAAAAATGGATTATAATATATTTCGTAATTCTAAACAAAACCTGACAGAAAAGCAGTAATCTTTCACGTTGTTAATACTACCTAAAAGCATTTGATTCTGAATCACATGGTTAATAGAAGTTTTTAATATATATAAACTATCCCCAATATTTGTGAAATTCCCACATCTGATGAAGGATTAATGTACTATAATCACCTTATCTATTAACAAACAAAAAAGAACAATCACCATAATTAAAATAAACTGAGGCATTTTCCAGGGTGACTCTCTAATCTCATTGAGGTTTTGTCTAGCTTTAAACCCACTCTCTAATTTAATGCATTGCATGAAAATTGGGTATCAAATCAGAGACAACCAAACGAATTATACCTCGACACACCTCCTATACATGGATTATTTGAAATTATACGCTCCTTTATCAGTAAAGCTAAAGTAATTAATTCAAATTGTGGAACTATTTTCTAAACATACAAACATGAACAGAACATCAAACATGAAGAAAGCCGCAATAGACCTGGTAGAATATAAAACAATGCAGCAGGATACAATACAACCCACAGATGAATATGAAACATATCAGTATCTTGGATATCAACAAGCAAAGAAAATAAATCATAGCATGATAAAGGGAAAACATTCAACAGAATTTTCCTCAAGGCTTATGAAAATCTGCCAAACAGAGCTTAATAGTAAAAATAGAACAAAGACAATAAACTCTTTCGTTCTACCATATTAACATATTCTTTTGGCATAATATCTTGGTCTGAAACCAATCAGGAAAATTTGCAAAGCAAAATAAGAACTGAAATGACAAATTTTAGAAAACACTATATACATTCAAACACACTTACATTAACAGAACCTAGAGCAGAAGGAGGAAGTGGAATAACGGACAAAAAATTTACAGGAAGGGCCTGTAATGTGCTGTAAATTTCTATATTCTATGTTCTAATTCTTCTAAGGACATACTTTCATCAACAGAAACAGGATTCAGCACGCCACGTGAGCATATGCAATTGTGATGAGAAGTATTCACTGCTAAACTTAAATAAAAGCACAACCCAGTAAAATGAAGAAACTATCACTATAAGATGAAGAGTTAACCAATGGAAGACCATGAACTTCCATGAAATACATCCCCATGATCTGAGCAGACTGGATGTTCACAAGGAGCCATTGAAAGTTTGGCTTAGAGATTGAGACCTCTTCCTAGAAACAGAGGAGTTCCTTGCAACATTATAGGACCAGGTTGTTAACACAAAAAAACATCAAAAATACATAATAAAAAACCAACAAATTCAAGAAAATAAATGCAGTAAATATCAAGAGAAACCCAAGACAATCCATCACATTACAAGATCCTGTAGCAATTTAACTTAATCTGAAGACTTACATGGGCACAATTAAGTGGCAAACATCATTCACCAAAGCTTTGCTTTAAAATATAAACTCATAAAAGACACCATATCTTCCACAAATAAAAGTTTGATAATGTTTTACAGTAAGAGACCTATAAGTTATATTACAGCTGATCCATTATTACAGATAGGACAATCCATATTAACCATCTGGAATTAATATTACAGGGTAAACAAGCAAGAATATCTTATTGAATAGATATACTATTCCAAACACACTTAACATACGAAAATCAATACATCACCAGAAATATGCTGAATAAAAGGAGGAAATTGAAAGACTATGGAACATGAAAAGGACACACATTGTCCTAATAGCAATATCTACAACTGGTATCATCCTAAATTCACTGGACAGGCTTTAAACAATTAGGCCTACATGGCTATATTTATATAAATCTCCAGAAAGCCACAATACTAAATAGCACTAGAATAAACCGGAAGTTCCTAGCAATTGAGAAATGAATGTGCTTGGCTATGCCTATACCTCAAGATTTCCCAGCCCGAGCTGAGACGAATAGAACTATGATAATAATAATTTAAAAAAGCAATAAATATTGAAAACATGAAATGAAGAGTCCTTGAAATTGAGTCCATATTTTAGACCACAAGGCTAGAAGACATTCTGGGACAGTTCAGTGAAATTGGGTAAATTTATCATTTTTGGTTCACAAGCCTGATGGTTGTGGGGTAATAACTATTCCTGAAACTGGTAGTGTGTGTTCTGAAGCTCCTGTACCTTCTTGTTGATGGCAGCAGTGGGAAAAGAGCATGGCCTGGACAATGCATGTAAGGTTAGGATTGAACTGGGTTCAATGCAGCTGTGTGGCAGAAGCACCAGCTACTGCATCATAGTGCCATCCTATTACACAGGGCTTACTTTATGACATTTTTTCTTGTAACAATGGATATGGAGGAAACAAGGTCCTCTGATTGTGCTATTGAAAACAATAGTTTAGGGAACTTCAATATTACCTGTAATTTGCCACAGTTTTCTGGGGTCAGCATGTGTAACTGAGGGTTTTTTATGTGACTGAAATGATCAGCTTTAGCAACATGCCAATGGTGACAAAAATTAAACTAGTCATTAGCAAGAAACATACACTCAGTGGCTACATTATTAGGTACCATCTGTGCCTCCTGTACCTAATAAAGTCACACTGAGTGTATGTTTGTGGTCCTCTGCTGCTGTAGCCCATCCACTTCAAAGTTTGACATGTTGTGCATTCAGAGATGCTCTTCTGCTCACCACTGTTGTAAGATGTGGCTATTTGATTGCTTTCCAATTTTCACCCACAGAACTGCTGCTCACTGGATGATTTATGCTTTTTGTACCATTTTATATAAGCTATAGAGACTATCGTGATGAAAATCCCAAGAGATCAGCAATTTCTGCGATACCCAAACCACCCCATCTGACACCAACAATCAATCCACAATCGAAGTCACTTAGATCACATTTCTTCCCCACTCTGATATTTTGTCTGAACAACAACTCAACCTCTTGACCATGTCTGCATGCTTTTATGTATTGAGTTGCTGCCACACGATTGGCTGATTAGACATATGATTTAACGAGCAGGTGTACAAGTATACCAAATAAAGTGGCCACTGAGTGTACAAACTCATACAACAAATGTAATGTGAATGGAATTCAAGATTGCTCTCTCAAAAGTGGTGTGATCAAATGATTATTAATAGAAAATAATAGAAGTAAGCCACTCAGCACATGAAACCTGCTTCTTTATTCAATAAAATCATAGCTAATTTGACTTTCCTCATCCTTTTCCTACCACGCATCTATAAAACTTGATTTCCTTGCTAATTAAAGATGTATTTCTGATTTGAATGTGGTCAAGGATTCAGCATCTGTAGCCTTCTGAGTTATGGAAGTGTCAAATGCTTAACCTTTCGAGGGGAAATTCTTCAGTCTTAAATGGGCACATACTGATTTTGAGACCAAGCACACACAAAAAATGCTGGTGGATCAGGTGAGAGAGGGAAGTGGGGATAGAGAATGGTGAAGGAGGTTTTTACTGGAAGTTTGAAAAATCAATGTTCATACCATTAGTTTGGTGGCTACCCAGATGGAATATAAAGTGTTGTTCCTCCATCCTGATTGTAGCCTCATCACAGCAGTGGAGGAGGCCCATGGATAGACATATCAGAATGGGCATGGGAAGTGGAATTAAAATGGGTGGCCACTGGGAGATCCTGCTTTCTTCCAGTATCTGCAGATTTTTTCTTGTTTGTGATTCTGAACCAGATGCTTCCCATGTGCTTCCAAAATTTACTTTCCTACCTTCTATATTTCATAGATGTGTCGTGGTCTGGTCCGTGAAGTCCGTATTCCGGTTCCAGGTTTGGCAGGTTTACCCTTGCTCCAGGTTTTCCTGTCTACCCTGTTTCTGTTCTTGTTGAGCTAATTGAGGCAGCTGATGCTCATTGGGGCTGGCTACATAAATACCTCCAGAGACCCAGGTGTGGCTGCTGGATTGTTCTTGTCCTACTCCTTGTATCCCTTCCTCTGCCTCCTGTTTCCTCACCTAAAGCCCTGCCTTTTCTTGCTGGTAACTCTTGCCTCGCCTGAAGTTCTTGCCTTGCCGGTAACTCTCGCCTCACCTGAAGTTCTCGTCTCGCCTCGCATTGCCTGAAGCCTTGCCTTGTCTTGCTGGTAACTCTCGCCTCGTCTCGCCCGCAGTCTTGCCCTGGAGCCACCCTGTACCTAGCTCCCTTCCTGTCCCTTGCCTCCGCCCAGGTAAGCCAGGCCATATTGCCATTACCTACAGTTGGTTCTGTCCCTTCCTGTCCCTTGCCTCCGTTGGGTAAGCCAGGCCGTATTGCCGTTACCTACGGTTGGTTCTGTCCCTTCCTAACCTTTGCCTCCGTGGGGTAAGCCAGGCCGTCTTGCCATTACCTGCAGTTGGTTCTGTCCCTCCCTGTCCCTTGCCTCTGTCGGGTGGTGACCGCGCCCTGCCCAGGAGTACCGCGCCCTGTCCAGGGGAACCACTCCCTGTCCAGGAGAAGACTCCAGCCTCCTGCCTAGCCTCAAGCCTGAAGACTCCAGCCTCCTGCCTAGCCTCAAGCCTGAAGACTCCAGCCTCCTGCCAAGCTTCGCCTCAGGTCTCTGGCCAATAGCCTCCTGCCTCCAGCCAAGCCTCACCTCAACACTCTGGCTTCTAGCCTCCTGCTTCCTGCCAAGCCTCACCTCGTCTCTGGCCTCTAGCCTCAAGCCTCAAGTCTCCATCCTCCTGCCTCCTGCCAAGCCTCGCCTCAAGTCTCCTGTCTCTTGCCAAGCCTCGCCTCAAGTCTCTAGCCTCCTGTCTCTTGCCAAGCCTCGCCTCAAGTCTCTAGCCTCCTGTCTCTTGCCAAGCCTCGCCTCAAGTCTCCTGCCTCCTGCCAAGCCTCGCCTCAAGTCTCTAGCCTCCTACCTCCTGTCAAGCCTCGCCTCAAGTCTCCTGCCTCCTGCCAAGCCTCGTCTCAAGTTTCTAAGACTCCAGCCTCGTCCTTGCCTAGTTCTGGGGTCCGAGCCAGAGGCAAGACCTAGGTGCTGGGTCCTTGTCCAGTCTCTGGCTCAGAGTCCAAGCCCAGGCTTCTAGCTCTTGTCCAGTCCTGTTCCAGGTTCTTGGTTTTCATGTCCATGTCCTTGCCCTCACCCTGTATCCTAGTCCTGTCCCTAGTCCTTCAGTGTCTGTGTCTTGCACTTGGGTCCGTTTCCAGCCACCTCCATGTGACAAGATGTTTCAATAACATCCATAAGACTATAAGACATAGGAGTAGAACAAGGCTACTTGGCCTACTGAGTCCTTTCTGCCATTCCATCATGGCTAATTCATTATCCCTCCCAACCACATTCTTCTGCCTTCTCCCTGTAACCTTTGATGCCCTTACTAGGTTATTTAGTCACTTCTCATTCTTCTAAACTTCAAAGACTAGAAACCAACCCTGTTCAAACTGTCCTCACAGAACAATCAGTACATATGCAGGGTTATCCTAGAGAACCTTCTCTAGCCTACCTTCAGTGATAATATCTCTTTCCTTAAATAAGGAGACAAAAACTCTCAAGTATGTTCTAGCTGTAAGCAACACACAAAAAGCTGGAGGAACTCAGCTGTTGAAGTGGAATCTTTGGAGGGAAATAGACTTTTAGCTTAATCATGTGAAGTGAAAACCAGCAATGCACACTTAGTGGCCACTTTATGAGGTACACCTGTACAGGTGTTAATGCAAATATCTAAACAACCAATCATGTCGCAGAAACTCAAGGCATAAAACATGCAGACATGGTCAAGAAGTTCAGTTGTTGTTCAGACCAAATGTCAGAATGGGCTAGAAACATTATTTATGTGAGTCTGACTGAGGAATGATTGTTTGTGCCAGATGAGATGGTTTGAGTACCTCAGAAACAACTGATCTCCTGGGATTTTCACACACAACAGTCTCCAGAGTTTACAGGAATGGTGTAGAAAACACAAATCATCTAGTAGGCGGCAGTTCTGTGGGCAAACGTGCCTTGTTAATGAGAGGGGTCAGAGGAGAATGGCCAGACTGGTTGAAGATGACAGGAAGGTGACAGTAACTCAAATAACCACGCATTACAACAGTGGTGTGCAGAAAAATATCTCTGTATCTCTGAATACACAACACGTTGAATCTTGAGGTGGATGGACTACAGCAGCAGAAGACCATGAACATAAATTCAGTGGCCACTCAGTGGCCACTAGAGGTACAGGAAGTATCTAGTAAAGTGGCTATTGAGTGTATGAGCCTTTGCAGTTACATGCTGTGTCAATGTTAGCTTTCAGTGTTCAGCATGCAAGGAACCCCCACCCCACCCCCATCCCTTTATACTGCAACTTGCAGCAGTTTTTTTCTTCATTTGTACAAAGGAGATTATTGTTTTTCTTTCTTCTCAGGAGAACAACTTCATATTTTCAGAATTATATTGCATTTGCTAACTTTGCCCACTCGTTGAACTTATTAATATCCCCTATAAACTGTTTATATCTCACAGTTTGCCTTCATCCCAATTTTTGTATCATCCCCAAATTTGGTTACAGTGCATTTGCTTCATTCCTCTAAATCATTATTTTTTAAGCGGTTGTCATCCCAGCCACGAAGCCTATCGAATCTCATTAGTTCCCAACCTGATAATGATCCCTTTGTTCCTATTTACACAAGATTCTGCAGATGCTGGATATCTTGAGCAACACATCAAAATGCTGGAGGAACTCTGCAAATCTGGCAGCATCTTTGAAGGGGAATAAATAGTTGATGTATCAGGCCGAGACTTGTGATCATTCTGATAAAGCATCTCAGCCCAAAATGTTGACTGTTTATTCCCCTCCATAGATGCTACCTGACCTGCTGAGTTCCCTCAGCTTTTTGTGTGTGTTGTCCTTGTTTGGTTGCCCTCAATCCACTTTGATACCGGATCAAAAAGCTTTAATAAATTTGTCAGACATTATTTCCCATCCTGTAGGCTGTATTTGATCAGATCCTAGTTTGTAAAACAAATCCAGCACAGTTTTTCCCAAGTGAATCCTCAGCAACTTTGCACACTTCAGAGCAAACATTTGAATGATTTCAATTTCCCTGCATGAGACATTGACAGATAAACAAAGAAATTAGGAATGCCTTTGTAGTATCACAACAGCCTGCTGCACTTTCCATGAATCTTGTAAGCAAAAACAAGTCACACAAATGCCTGAGGGTTTAATCTCAGGTGAGTTTGCAGTTACATCCGTAATGCTTTGACATTATATATGCAGCCAAATTGAATCAGGAAATTGGGTGAGCCTGTGGGCATCTCGGTGGAAATTAATGGGTCTTGATTGTTTTGTTGTAGAGTTGAAAGTAAAGCAACACATACTGATGACAATCTCAAGAAAAGTCGTGGTGTTTATTCAAACACAGACAATGAAGTCAATACAAATAAGATGGATGTTTGACTAGATACCATCTGGCAAATGGAAAAGAGACTGTAATAGGGCAATGTTGAATCTTGATACTGTCTGATAAATTACAGTTTTCTTTAGCATGATTATTACATTTAGGTTTATGTGATGGAACCAAAACTCCTTCAATTTAACAATCTCATTTGTATCTGCTCTGTCAAAATACAAGTATGAAACTTGAGAAGGCTGATAATTAAACTGAATACCAATGCTTGCATATTCAATTAAATCAGGCTTAAATCTACAATTATATTCATCCCAGATGTAGAAATATGGAAATACACAAAAGATGCATTTGTCATTGAGCTGCAGCTGATATAGAACTCAATTCAGCACATCGTGTCTGCACCTTTATGCCAGTCTAAACTTGCTCAACTGCCTGCACACGATTCCTATTCTTCTTTTCTCTGACTCGTCATGAGAAGTTGCGGCAATCACGAAAGGACACAGTTTTGAGGTGCTTGGAAGGAGGTACAGAGGAGATGTCAGGGGTAATTTTTTTTATGCAGAGAATGGTGAGTGAGTGGAATGGGCTGCCAGCGGCAGTGGTGGAGGCGGAAACGATAACGTCTTTTAAGAGACTCCTGGATGGATACATGGAGCTTAGAAAAATAGAGGACTATGGGTAACCCTAAGTAATTCTAAAGTAAGTATATGTTTGGCACAGCATTGTGGGCCAAAGGGCCTTTATTGTGCTGTAGTTTTTCTATGTTTCTATGTTATGTGTCTAGTACCTCTTTAAAGTAACCTTTGTCAGAGTTTTCCCTTTGACCTGGAATGTTAACACTATTTCTCATCCTACAGTCGCCTGTCCTTCTGAATATTTTCAATATGTCCTGCCAACCACCACTTCATTTCTTCCTTCTTCCCCCTCCAATTCAACATGTGGATGAACAACACAGGCTACTATTGTCTACATCTCCTCCTGGTCCTGCACCTACCATCCACACCTCCACATACCAACTGCTACGTCCCGCTCTTCACCTCCCCAGCCCCCACCTTCCCCAGTCACCATGGAATCACCTTCACTACTGAGCAGGTGAGAAGGGCTCTGGGAAAACACAGACATGGCAAAGCATTGGGACTGGATGGTGTGAACCTCAAAGTCCTGAAGGAGTGTGCTGAGCAGTTGTGTGGATTTCTCCAGCACCAAGTCCAATGCGGACGTGGTGACCATGGTTTTCCATATAGATCTATCCCTCGTTCTTTGGATGACTTCTGTTTCCTCAATGTATAGTCACCTGGCTAGGCTTTTGATGTACATAAGCTGAGCTCTTCCTCTAGGTTTGCTCCCCTCAATCTTTCCAGAGAGTATGTGTTTTTCTAGTTCATCTTTCCGCATGATATGTCCTAGGAATCTGAGTTCTCTTTCTCTTATTGTTGGTATGAGTGATCAAACTGCTTGGGCTCTTCTGAGAACTTCTTCATTTGATGTGTGTGTGGGGTCCATGATATTTTTAACATTCTCCTGTGGAACCATAATTCAGCTGCTTCTAGTCTTTTTTCCATTGTTGGGGAAATGGTCCAGCATTCACTTCCATAAGTCAGGATAGAATAAATGTTGCACTGCAGTATTCTGTTTTTAGTGTACATGCTCATTTTTCTGTCTATTAATATGTCTTTATTTTTTGGAAAGCTTCTTCGTCCATTGCTATTCTGTATTTGATATCTGTGTCACACCTGCCATCACTTGTTATTAGGCTGCCAAGATATCTGAATTTGTTGACTGGTTTGATGTCTGTATTTCTGATCTTGATCACACATTGTGGGATGTTTGTCTTTCTGGAGATGACCATGCCTTCTGTCTTCTTGGTGTTATTGAGAGGCCTCTGCGATTACTTTCTGCTGCCACTATAGTGAGTAGTTCTTGAAGTTTTGTTTCTGAGTCAGCTATTAGTACAATGACGTCAGCATATCTGATGTTATTTATAATATGGCCTCCAATTGTGAATCCTTTGATATCTTTGATACTTCTCAAGATATTTTCACTATACAGGTTGAATAAGTCTGGCGAGAAGACACAACCTTGCCTGACTCCTCTCATGATATTCACTCACTCACTCACTTCTCCGTCTATTCTGATCAATGCTGTCTGGTCCCAATATAAGCTTCTTAAGAAACGTATATCTTTCCCATCTATTTCAAGATCTTGAAGCATTTCCAGAAGATGTTGGTGTCTGACAGTGTTGAAAGCTTTTGTACAGTTGATGAAACATAGGTAGATGTCTTTTTGTACCTGGATGGCTCGTTCACAGATCATCCGTAGCATGAAAATTACATTTCTGGTTCCAGTGTTTTCCACAAAGCCGCATTGTTCTTTACTGATTTCTGGTTTTATACAGTGTCTTGCTCTCATCATGATTACTCTGAGAATAACTTTTGCCACGCGGCTCATCAGGCTTACTGTACGATGTAACCCACATTCTGTTGCTCCCTCTTTCTTTGGAAGTGTGATGAACACTGTTTTACTTAAATCATCAGGTATCTCCCCACGATCATAGATTTCATTTGCTATTTCTGTTATTTTCTCTATTCCAAAATCTTCTAAGGCCAGTATCATTTCAACAGCAATGTTGGCTGGACCAGTTGCTCTGTTATGTTTTGTTTTATTTATGGCTGCTCGAATTTCTGATTTTAGAATGCTAGGTCCTTCAAGATTCTTCTTTATATTCAGTTTTTCTCCTCTTCGGTCTTCAAAAAGTTGTTTTATATATTCTGTCCATCTGTTTAGGATTTCCTCTTTGTTCAAAATTAAGCTGCCACCTTTTGCCTTGATGTATCCACTTGCTGAGCAAGGTAATTTCCCCATTAGTTCTTTGATCTAAGTGCGCATCAACTTTGTTCCAGGATTATGGGTTTGTAGCATTTCTATCTCTGAGCATGTCTCATTTAGCCATCTGTCTTTAGCTTCTCTGCATTTTCTTTTTATTGTCTTATCAAGTTGTTTGTATTCTTCACTGTCTCTTGGTTTGATGGTCTGTTTTTGTTGCATCAATTGTATTATATCTTCAGTTATCCATTTCCTCTTATGAAATCCGTTCTTTTCATGAGATGGTTTCTTTTGCAGCTTCAACCATAGTTGAAGTATAAATAAACAGTACAAAAGAAAAATATTGAGATACTGTTCATAGACCATTCAGAAATCCGATGGCAGAAGGGAAGAGGCTGTTTCTAAGACATTCAATGTGGATCTTCAGACTCCTATACCTCCTCCCTGATGGCAATAATGAGAAGAGGGCCTGCCCTACCTGATGAGGGTCCTTAATGATGAATAGTGCCTTCTTGAGGCACTGCCTTTTGAAAATGTCCTCGATGGTGGGAAGGGTTGCATCTGTGATAGATCTAGCTGAGTCTACAACCCTGTGCATTCTCTTTCAATGCTGTGCGTTGGAGCCAGCACACCAGGAAGTAATGTGGTCAATATGCTCTCCACAGTATATCTGTAGATATTTGCTAGAGTCTTTAATGACATACCAAATCTTCTCAAGCTCCAATCCATCTGCAAATTAAATTTCTGGCAAAGAATCCTCATTAACTGTTTCTTACCCCTTCCTTCTCAGTCCTGAAGAAATGTCTTGGCCTGAAATGTCAACTGGATATTCTTTTCTTTTCCTGACCTGCAGAGTTCCTCTAGCATTTTGTGTGTGTTTCAACTATTTCTTTTTGCATAGATGATGCATGACCTGCTGAATTTTTCCCAGTTTACGTTTTTGCATTTTATGCTTTCATACTTTTCCACCTTACTGAAAACAATGACTCATTCATCAGTATATTTCAGGAGAATTATGCAATCAAGGAATCTTTAAAACCAATTTAAAGCATAATAAAACCATCTTAGAGCAATTCTCTGCATAAAGAAACATGTAGTCAGATTAAAAAAGAATCCTCCAATTGTGTTGACTTTAATTTCCAGCTATATTACAAAGTTTCTCATCAGTCACCAGGTTTTATTCTGTTCAACACAACTAAAATGTGAAGCGCTTTACACCATGGCCAGGAATACTGATGTCAGTGAATAATCTAACAAAATTTAAAACAGAGCACAAATGTGTTCACTTTTATAATGCCATGTGTGTAGACATTTCCAGAATATGTTTAACTTAAACAGTTCGACTATAAAAATATATTTTAACATCTTCTCTGTACAAAATGAAGCAGAAATTTATCATTGAAACATATTTGAAATTCTGCATCCTCTAAGGTAAAATAAAATCAAATTTTATGCAAAGAAAAATCATAACTATGAAGGATGGAAAATTTAAAGTGTATTTATATGATCTTATAGACTGGAGTTGCTGCTAATTTTAACATTCAATTGCAATGATATCATATTAGCATAATCCATTCAATCATCTCTTCCTTCTAATCATCTCAATCATAGTTATTTTGTTCATCTTTTGAACTGAGATTCTCATCTGCAGGGCTAAAGCTAATGGAAGCACTCGTTCTTCCCATCTCGCGGTTAAACAAATCACCTAAGGCACCTTTAATCATGACAATAATCTGAGCCCTCTCATCAGCTAGACTGAACACATAATTGATTAGGTTTTCCACATCCATCAGAAAATTAGAACATGTTCTTTTAATAATGAACGTAGTCAGCATTTCTACTTACTTCATGACTTGCAAAAATTGCTGATTTTGATATTGTCAGAACAGAGGACAGGTATTCATTGTGCATGCAGAAGTTACTGTAAAGAATAATAAATTGTGCTACCTAAATGGGTGCTGGGTTGTTCAAGGAATAATGCAGACAAATTAAAATGTATAAGCATAATGGAACATCTGATATTCAGTGCCAGTGGATAAATTAAGATGAATGAAAGGGCAATAAAAAAGGTAAAAAGTAATAAAAGAGACTCATGATGAGTCATAAACAGAAGCGGAAATATAAACTGGATAATTGCTTTAGAAATATGAAAAAGGAATAAAAATAGTTAACGGTGAGGTGGAAAGAGATTATGAGACAGCATTGTCAAAGGAAAGCAGCATCCATAAGCAAGGACTTCCAGCATTCAGGACATGCACTCTCCTCTCTGCTGCCATCAGAAAGAAGGTACAGGAGCCTCAGGATTCACAACAACTAGGTTCAGAAACAGATATTACCCCTCAACCATCAGGCTCTTGAACCAGAGATCATAACCTCACTCAATTTCCCTCACCCCAATACTCAACTGGTTTCACAACCTAAGGACTCATTTCCAGGAACTCTACATTTTATGTTCTCAATATTTATTGCTTATTTATTACTGTGATTATTAACTCTTTTACTTTTCTTTTTGTTTTGCACATCGACTGCGTGTCTGTCCCGTTGCCCATTTCATTGATTCTACTGTGTTTCTCCTATTTATTGTGTATGCCTACAAGAAGGTATATACCATATACAGGGTAGTATATGGTGACAAAGCTGTACTTTGATGATAGATTGACTTTGAACTTTGAAGAAAGCAGTCAAGCTTGTTGGAATGACAGAAACATAAAGTGAACCCGGATCCATTCCTCTGCCTTTGATTTTTGTCACCAACAATTCATTCAGCTGTAACTCATTTGTATGTTTTTTTTTGCTTCGAGAAATTGTACCTGTGGTTTGGAAATCCTTTGTATTTTAGAAATCATTTGTAATTTGTAAATCTTTTATTAGATAGAAATCATCCATGAGTTTTAAGAATTTGATCTAAGTTTATCTGTATTTCACTAAAAACAAATGAACTGTGTTTAAACTATTTTGTTAGCTGGAAGTATCTCCTCCTTGATTGGGGGGGGGGATCCACCACTCAAATAGTGGGAAAACTCACCATGGGGAATTATTAGGGAAATGAACTAGTCTTTGAAGACTAGGTATTTACAGTATAACCTTCCTTTTGTGAAGGTACCTGTAGCCATCTATATCGATAGAGGGCTCAAGATCTATGTTTAAGTTTAGAGCTTCACAGTCAGCAAACCCAACACCACTGCACCTGGATCCCAATTATCCCCTTCTAGCTACTGAGGAAGATCTGTCATGAGGTCCCACAGTAGTTGACTGAGCTGGGAATAGATCTTTGAGTGCAAAGGAAGGGCTGTACCATTGACATCTGTCGCTTTGAATTCAAGTGCAATGGTATATATCAGCAACAGCCTTGGAAGTAAACAGCTGTTAGTCCAGAGCACACATGGTTAATATGTCTTATTGTATTGTGCT
This sequence comes from Mobula birostris, assembly GCF_030028105.1. Lineage (NCBI taxonomy): Eukaryota > Metazoa > Chordata > Chondrichthyes > Myliobatiformes > Myliobatidae > Mobula > Mobula birostris. The sequence goes on along the minus strand of NC_092378.1, from coordinate 73,710,265 downwards.
GCATTTGCCCAGAGATAAACGTAGTAGAGGACATAAACTTCCTTCCTTTAAGGAAATTGACAAAACAGTTTGGGTTCCTCGACAGCCTCAAAGACACAAGATCATAAGACATAGGGTAAATTAGGCCTTTCAGCCCATTAGGCATGCTCCATGACTGATTTGTTCTTTGTCTCAACCTTATTGTCCTGCCTTCTTTGTGTAACCTCTGACATCCTTACTAATTAACAATCTGTCAACCTCCACTTTAAATATACCCAATGACTTGATCTCCACAGCCTTCTGTGGCATTGAATTTCACTGATTCACCACCCTCTGGCTAAAGAAATTCCTTTTCAAAGCCACGGTTAGGAAACATAGAAATATAGAAAACCTATAGCACAATACAGGCCCTTTGGTCCACAATACTGTGCCCAACATGTACTTACTTTAGAAATTACCTAGGGTTACCAATAGCCATCTATTTTTCTGTTTTGAATATTTTTAAGCTATTAAATAAATATTTAAATTATAGTTTTGTTCTCCTGAGTTACTGGCCAAAGATTATAAAAATTATACTAATAGACCACAGATAAGTGCTATGATTAGTACATGCATTTTACACTTAGAAATATACATTGGGACATTATAACATTAGCTTAGTACCTTTATTATCAATTAAGATCCATGATAGAAAGGAGATATTAGTCAACCTTCCTATAATCTTTGATAGTGTTTAATGGGAAGACAGTAATTTTCTTTCTGTCCTCAGTCACAATAGTCAAGATAATTGACTCAGAAACAAGGCCGAGATTGATTAGCCAATATCTTCTAGAATGCTGAGCTGGCTCCATGGTACCAAATGACTAACCCATAATTATCCCATATTTATTACATTCAAAATCAGAACCAGAATTAGGTTAAATATCACTGGCATATGTTGTGAAATGTGTTGTTTTGCAGCAGCAGTACTTTGCAATACATAATAATAAAAGATCTATAAATTAGCAGATGGTGAAGCAACTATCTCACCACAGTACATCTGTAGAAATTTGTGACAGTCATTGGTGACATACCAAGCCTACTCACACTCTGAATGAAATATAGCCACTGTCTTTGTAACTGCATTGGTATGTTGGGCCTAGGATAGGTCCTCAGAGATGTTGACACCTAGGAACTTGAAACTGCTCACCCTTTCCACTTCTGATCCCTCAAGGGGAATGAGTATGTGTTCCCTTGTCTCACCCTTTCTGAAGTCCACAGACAACTCTTGGGACTTTCTTTGTCATCCGTATACATTCTTACAAATTATTGTCAGTGCAACAGTTGTGTATTTAATATATCAGTAGTATTTGAGTAATATTGTAAACACATTGTCTGATTAAGCATTCTTGTTCATTTAAATAATTTATTAAGTGAACTGCTTATGGTATGGCATTACCACGTGATATATGCATGACTCACTGTCAGTAAAATCACAAACCAAGATTCACTTCGCTCCGTTCTCTTGGTTTCTTTGAATTAGTTTAATGTTTTAAAGTTATAAAACATAACAGTGACAACAAAGTATTTTTAAAACAAACCTGAGACAGCTACCAATCTGTTGAAGCACAGCTGACATGCAAGTTAAAAGAAAGCACAGTGAGGAATGGTCAAATCAAACAAAAGCAAAGCACATGCAGAGACAGTCGAGTTTTACAAAAAAGGGACTGGAAACAGAAAAACTCAGGGTTCGTAAACAGTGAATTTCTAGTGATAATGATGATTTAAAAAAAAATCAGAAATGGCTGGCTATGTCAGAAAGATTGGTATATTTGGTCCATGGGTAACTGACTCATGTATACCGAGCATATTGAACAATATTTTGATTCAAATGAAATAGCCAATGAGAACTGATAACCAACTTCGCTGAGTGCACTGGATTTAAAAGCATACAGTTTGCTTCAAAGGTTAACTACTCCAACCAAATGAGTCGAAATGAGCTTTGCTGATATTGTGAAAGTAATTCAGGATCATTTAGAAACAAAACCATTGTTGATTGCAGAACATTTTAGGTTTCACAAGTGGAATCTAAAGGAAGGGAAGTCCATTTCAACTTACATGGCTTAATTGAAGAGATTGTCTGAACATTGTCAGTTTAGTGATGGGCTTAATGATGCACTGAGAGATCACTTAGTTTCTGGAATCTTAGAAGGAAGTATTCAAAAATTGCTCCTAAATAAAACTGCTTACATTTATGAGCAGTTGAAATCATTATGTCAATGGAAACAGCAGACAGTGATGCAATTGAGATATAGTCAGGAATGAAAGTGAGTGTGAACAAAATTGCAACTTCTAAACAGAAATCAGCTTGGTCAAATAAATTGTGTTACCATTGTGGGAGGGGCTTATGTACACCAGAGCAATGTAGTTTTAAAGATGAAATTTGCAGAAATTGCAACAAAGTGCGACACATGCAAAGTGCATGTCAGGCAGAAAAAAAATAAATGGATTGCATAGGTACAAGAAAAAGATAAAAAGTCAAATTCTGGTTTCAAAAAAAGCCCTAAACTGCACATTGTTGATGAAAAATCTGATGATGATGAGAATAATACAGGACTGTGTAGCCTTGATATTTACAATGTAAAAACTAGCAAGAGATAAGCAATACGGCTTACACCAGAAGTTAACAGCAAATTAATTAAAATGGAATTGGACACTGATTTAGCTGTTTCAGTCATTCCACAAAATGAGTTTGAGTGGCATTTCAAAGATATCCAGCTCAGAAATTTTATTGGTGAAAATATAACTCCTGTGAGAATGGCATTCATGAAAGTGAAATACAACAACCAACAAGCCGCATTGAACTTGCATGTGGTAAAAACAGGAGGGCAGGCATTGTGGGTCAGATTGGCTGAGACAACAGCAACTTGATTGGAGATCAATCTAATATTTGCGTGCTACATCTCCTGCAATAAAACCAACTGAAAGTGAATTAAGAAAGTTACTGGGTGATGTCATAATTTGTCACCATGAACTGTTCCCCAACAGAAGACAAATAAGTGTTAATGCCACCCTCTGTACCTCTGGTTGGAAAGCATATTGAACCAAGGAAGGACCTTGTTGCTCAGAGGGATCATGACAGTGGTGAAAGCAGTGGTCCAACTAAATAGCTTTTGTAGGAGAAAAATATCTGAGAAAGCCACTGATGTGTTAATCAAGCAATCACTTGCAAAATGTGACTTGGTTTTAAGCTGGAAGAGAGTTCAAGGAGCTTTTGGAAATTTACAAGCATTCTGCATTTGTGAGTATAAAGAACCAGAATCTACTCTGTGTGTATTTAGGTTATTGCATGAATTTCAAGTGGGAGGCAAACTTCTGCTTGTAAAAGTAGATGCAAAGTCCAAAGCCCAGCTGGATGAATGGAAGGCCAAAAAGAAAGGAGTCAATGGAGATAAGAAAACAGAGGATTCATCAGATGATGTTGTGGATGAGGAAATCAAAAGGAAGCAATAAGACCATAAGACAAAGGAGCAGAAGTCAGCCATTCGGCCCATCGTGTCTGCTCTGCCATTCTATCGTGAGCTGATCAATTCTCCCATTTAGTCCTACTGCCCGCCTTCTCACTATAACCTTTGATTCCCTGGCTACTCAGATACCTATCAATCATTGCCTTAAATACACCCAATGACTTGGCCTCCACTGCTGCCCGTGGCAACAAATTCCATAGATTCACCACCCTCTGACTAAAAAAATTTCTCTGCATTTCTGTTCTGAATGGGCGCCCTTCAATCCTGAAGTCATGCCCTCTCGTACTAGACTCCCCCATCATGGGAAACAACTTTGCCACATCCACTCTGTCCATGCCTTTCAACACTCGAAATGTTCCTATGAGGTCTCCCCTCATTCTTCTAAACTCCAAGGAATACAGTCCAAGAGCGGAGAAACGTTCTTCACATGTTAACCTTCTCATTCCCGGAATCATTCTAGTGAATCTTCTCTGTACCCTCTCCAACGTCAGCACGTCCTTTCTTAAATAAGGAGACCAAAACTGCCCACAGTACTCCAAGTGAGGTTTCACCAGTGCCTCATAGAGCCTTAACATCACATCCCTGCTCCTATACTCTATTCCTCTAGAAATGAATGCCAACATTGCATTCGCCTTCTTCACTACTGACTCAACCTGGAGGTTAACTTTAAGGGTATCCTGTGCGAGGACTCCTAAGTCCCGTTGCATCTCAGAACTTTGAATTCTTTCCCCATTTAAATCATAGTCTGCCCGTTTATTTTTTCTTCCAAAGTGCATAACCATACACTTTCCAATATTGTATTTCATTTGCCACTTCTTTGCCCATTCTTCCAATCTATCCAAGTCTCTCTGCAGACTCTCCGTTTTCTCAGCACTACCGGCCCCTCCATCTATCTTCGTATCGTCAGCAAACTTAGCCACAAAGCCATCTATTCCATAATCCAAATCGTTGATGGACAATGTAAAAAGCGGCCCCAACATGGACCCCTGTGGAACACCACTGGTAACCAGCAGCCAACCAGAATAGGATTCCTTTATTCCCACTCTGTTTCCTGCCAATCAGCCAACGCTCTATCCACATATGTAACTTTCCCATAATTCCATGGGCTCTTATCTTGTTAAGCAGACCCATGCGTGGCACCTTGTCAAAGGCCTTCTGAAGCTCCAAATATACAACATCCACTGCATCTCCCTTGTCTAACCTACTGGTAATTTCCTCAAAAAATTGTAATAGGTTTGTCAGGCAGGATTTTCCTTTAAGGAATCCATGCTGAGTTCTGCTTATCTTGTCATATGCCTCCAGGTACTCTGTAACCTCATCCTTGACAATCAACTCCAACAACTTGCCAACCACCGATGTCAAGCTAACAGGTCTATAATTTCCGTTTTGCTTCCTTGCCCCTTCTTAAATAGTGGGATGACATTTGCAATCTTCCAGTCCTCCGGAATCATGCCAGAATCTATCGACTTTTGAAAGATCATCGCCGCAATCTCCACAGCTACTTCCTTCAGAACACGAGGGTGCATTCCATCTGGTCCAGGAGATTTATCTACCTTTAGACTATTCAGCTTCCTGAGTACTTTCTCTGTCATAATTGTGACTGCGCACATTTCTCTTCCCTGCCACCCTTGAGTGTCTGGTATATTGCTGATGTCTTCCTCAGTGAAGACTGATGCAAAATACTTGTTCAGTTCCTCTGCCATCTTCTTATCTTCCATTAGAATTTCTCCAGCATCATTTTCTATCAGTCCTATATCTACTCTCACCTGTCTTTTACTCTTTATATACTTGAAAAAGCTTTTAGTATCCTCTTTGATATTATTTGTTAGCTTCCTTTCACAGTTAATCTTTTCCCTCTTAATGACCTTCTTGGTTTCCTTTTGTAAGGTTTTAAAAACTTCCCAATCCTCTCTCTTCCCATTAATTTTTGCTTCCTTATATGCCCTCTCCTTTGTTTTAATTTTGGCTTTGACTTCTCTTGTCAACCACAGTTGCATCCTTTTTCCACTCTAAAATTTCTTCTTTTTTGGAATATACCTGTCTTGCACCTTCCTCACTTCTCGCATAATCTCCAGCCACTGCTGCTCTGCTGTCTTTCCCGCCAGTGTCCTTTTCCAGTCAACTTCGGTCAGTTCCTCTCTCACGCCACTATAATTTCCTTTATTCCACTGAAATACCGACACATCAGATTTCGGCTTCTCTTTTTCAAATTTCACAGTGAACTCAATCATGTTATGATCACTGCTCCTAAGGGTTCCTTCCCTCAAACTCTCTAATCACCTCCGGTTCATTACACAATACCCAATCCAGTACAGCCGATCCCCTAGTGGGCTCAACCACAAGCTGTTCTAAAAAGCCATCTCGCAGCATTCTACAAATTCTCTCGAGATCCAGTGCCGACCTAATTTTCCCAATCCACTCGCATATTAAAATCTCCCACAATTCTCATAACACTGCCCTTCTGACAAGCCTTTTCTATTTCCAGTTGTAATTTGTAGTCTACATCCCTGCAGCTGTTCGGAGGCCTATAAATAACTGCCATCAGGGTCCTTTTACCCCTCCGATTTCTTAGCTCAACCCATAAAGATTCTGCACCTTCCGATCCTATATCACCTCTTTCTAATGATTTAATATCATTTCTTACCAATAAAGCCACGCCTCCCCCTCTGTCTACCCTCCTATCCTTCCGATACACTGTGTATCCTTGGATGTTCAGCTCCCAGAGACATGCATCCTTTAGCCAGGTCTCAGTGATGGCCACAATATCGTACCTGCCAATCTGTAGCTGTACGACAAGATCATCCACCTTATTCCTTCTGCTGCGTGCATTTAAGCAGAACACCTTAAGCCCAGTATTTGATAAAAAGATTAATATGTGAGCTAAATGCACCTTCCTAAGATCAAGATGCACATCCTAGAAAGGAAAAAAAAAAGGAAAATGAGATGATGACATTAGTTTTATGGAAATGGAAGAGGATAAATGACACCCAACTTCTCAAGAATTTAGCAAATGCAGAGATACAAGAAAAAGGAAGGCAAAAAAGAAAGATAAGAAATTGAAAAGGATGTCACAACCACAAATTCGGCAGCGCAGCAGATACAGCAATTGCACTCCTGAATATGCACGTGTCAGCTAATTATTATTTCATTGTGATAGTATTTAACTCCATTAATTCCATCATAGAACTTGTTGAGACTTGGAACACAGCAACTCTTCACTGCCTGCTTGCATTCCGCCTTGCCTGAGAACTTGGACTGTTGAGTCAACTGACTCTGAAGACTAGCAGTATTTGTTTTATTCTTAGTTGCTCTTTTCAGCCGCAGTATAGGCTTCATTTACCATTTGAGTGAAACATAGAAACATAGAAAATAGGTGCAGGAGTAGGCCATTCGAGCCTGCACCGCCATTATGATCATGGCTGATCATCCAACTCAGAACACCGCCCCAGCCTTTCCTCCATACCCCCTGATCCCCGTAGCCACAAGGGCCATATCTAACTCCCTCTTAAATATAGCCAATGAACTGGCCTCAACTGTTTCCTGTGGCAGAGAATTCCACAGATTCACCACTCTCTGTGTGAAGAAGTTTTTCCTCATCTCGGTCCTAAAAGGCTTCCCCTTTATCCTCAAACTGTGACCCCTCGCTCTGGACTTCCCCAACATCGGGAACAATCTTCCTGCATCTAGCCTGTCCAATCCCTTTAGGATTTTATACGTTTCAATCAGATCCCCCCTCAATCTTCTAAATTCCAACGAGTACAAGCCCAGTTCGTCCAGTCTTTCTTCATATGAAAGTCCTGCCATCCCAGGAATCAATCTGGTGAACCTTCTTTGTACTCCCTCTATGGCAAAGATGTCTTTCCTCAGATTAGGGGACCAAAACTGCACACAATACTCCAGGTGTGGTCTCACCAAGGCCTTGTACAACTGCAGCAGTACCTCCCTGCTCCTGTACTTGAATCCTCTCGCTATAAATGCCAGCATACCATTCGTCTTTTTCACCGCTTGCTGTACCTGCATGCCCACTTTCAATGACTGGTGTATAATGACACCCAGGTCTCGTTGCACCTCCCCTTTTCCTAATCGGCCACCATTCAGATAATAATCTGTTTTCCTATTTTTGCCACCAAAGTGGATAACTTCACATTTATCCACATTAAATTGCATCTACCATGAATTTGCCCACACACCCAACCTATCCAAGTCACTCTGCATCCTCTTAGCATCCTCCTCACAGCTAACACTGCCGTCCAGCTTTGTGTCATCCGCAAACTTGGAGATGCTGCATTTAATTCCCTCATCCAAGTCATTAATATATATTGTAAACAACTGGGGTCCCAGCACTGAGCCTTGCGGTACCCCACTAGTCACCGCCTGCCATTCTGAAAAGGTCCTGTTTATTCCCACTCTTTGCTTCCTGTCTGCTAACCAATTCTCCATCCACATCAATACCTTACCCCCAATACCGTGCGCTTTAATTTTGCACACTAATCTCCTGTGTGGGACCTTGTCAAAAGCCTTCTGAAAATCCAACTATACCATATCCACTGGTTCTCCCCTATCCACTCTACTAGTTACATCCTCAAAAAATTCTATGAGATTCGTCAGATATGATTTTCCTTTCACAAATCCATGCTGACTTTGTCCGATCATTTCACCGCTTTCCAAATCTGCTGTTATCACATCTTTGATAACTGACTCCAGCAGTTTCCCCACCATCGACATTAGGCTAAACGGTCTATAATTCCCCTGTTCCTCTCTCCCTCCTTTTTTAAAAAGTGGGGTTACATTAGCCACCCTCCAATCCTCAGGAACTAGTCCAGAATCTAATGAGTTTTGAAAAATTATCACTAATGCATCCACTATTTCTTGGGCTACTTCCTTAAGCACTCTAGGATGCAGACCATCTGGCCCTGGGGATTTATCTGCCTTCAATCCCTTTAATTTACCTAACACCACTTCCCTACTAACATGCTCAGTTCCTCCATCTCACTAGACCCTCTGTCCCCTACTATTTCTGGAAGATTATTTATGTCCTCCTTAGTGAAGACAGAACCAAAGTAATTATTCAATTGGTCTGCCATGTCCTTGCTCCCCATAATCAATTCACCTGTTTCTGTCTGTAGGGGACCTACATTTGTCTTTACCAGTCTTTTCCTTTTTACATATCTGTAAAAGCTTTTACAGTCCGTTTTTATGTTCCCTGCCAGTTTTCTCTCAATCTTTTTTCCCCTTCCTAATTAAGCCCTTTGTCCTCCTCTGCTGAACTCTGAATTTCTCCCAGTCCTCAGGTGAGCCACTTTCTCTGGCTAATTTGTATGCTGCTTCTTTGGAATTGATACTATCCCTAATTTCTCTTGTCAGCCACGGGTGCACTACCTTCCTTGATTTATTCTTTTGCCAAACTGGGATGAACAATTGTTGTAGTTCATCCATGCAACCTTTAAATGCTTGCCATTGCATATCCACCGTCAAACCTTTAAGTGTCATTTGCCAGTCTTAGGTAATTCACGTCTCATACCTTCAAAGTTACCCCTCTAAGTTCAGAACCTTTGTTACTGAATTAACTATGTCACTCTCCATCTTAATGAAGAATTCCACCATATTATGGTCACTCTTACCCAAGGGGCCTCTCACGACAAGATTGCTAATTAACCCTTCCTCATTGCTCAAAACCCAGTCCAGAATAGCCTGCTCTCTAGTTGGTTCCTCGACATGTTGGTTCAAAAAACCATCCCGCATACATTCCAAGAAATCCTCTTCCTCAGCACCTTTACCAATTTGGTTCACCCAATTACATGTAGATTGAAGTCACCCATTATAACTGCTGTTCCTTTATTGCACACATTTCTAATTTCCTGTTTGATACCATCTCCGACCTCACTACTACTGTTAGGTGGCCTGTACACAACTCCCACCAGCGTCTTCTGCCCCTTAGTGTTACGCAGCTCTACCCATATCGATTCCACATCGTCCCGACTTATGTCCTTCCTTTCTATTGCGTTAATCTCTTCTTTAACCAGCAACGCCACCCCACTTCCCCTTCCTTCATGTCTATCCCTCCTGAATATTGAATATCCCTGAACGTTGAGCTCCCATCCTTGGTCACCCTGGAGCCATGTCTCTGTGATCCCAACTATATCATAATCATTAATAACAATCTGCACTTTCAATTCATCCACCTTATTACGAATGCTCCTTGCATTGACAAACAAAGCCTTCAGGCGTTCTTTTACAACTCTTAGCCCTCATACAATTATGTTGAAAAGTGGCCCTTTTTAATGCTTGCCCTGGATTTGTCGGCCTGCCACTTTTACTTTTCTCCTTAGTACTTTTTGCTTCTACCCTCACTTTACACGCCTGTCTCTCTGCACTTGTTCCCATCCCCCTGTTGTGAACTAACCTCCTCACGCCTAGCCTCTTTAATTTGATTCCCACCCCCCAACCATTCTAGTTTAAAGTCACCTCAGTAGCCCTCGCTAATCTCCCTGCCAGGATATTGGTCCCCCTAGGATCCAAGTGTAACCCGTCCTTTTTGTACAGGTCACACCTGCGCCAAAAGAGGTCCCAATGATCCAAAAACTTGAATCCCTGCCCCCTGCTCCAATCCCTCAGCCACGCATTTGTCCTCCACCACGCATTTGTCCTCCACCTCATCGCATTCCTACTCACTGTCGCGTGGCACAGGCAGTAATCCCGAGATTACTACCCTTGTGGCCCTTTTTCTCAACTCCCTTCCTAGCTCCCTATATTCTCCTTTCAGGACCTCTTCCCTTTTCCTACCTATGTCATTGGTACCTATATGTACCACGACCTCTGGCTCCTCACCCTCCCACTTCAGGATATCTTGGACACGATCAGAAATATGCCGGACCCTGGCACCAGGGAGGCAAACTACCATCCGGGTCTCTGGACTGCGTTAACGGCCCTGTTCGGCCTAGTGTTCATTGTTTTCTTTTCCCTTTGACACTGTTCACATTAACGACTGAACTTTCCACCTGCTTCAATGTCTCTCACTCTGCACTTAGGGCATATCTGCACCGGGTGACAAAGGAGAGGAGAAAAGAAGAAAGGTGTCCAGAGCTGTCAGAACCACTTCCTGCAGTCAGAGTCAACCCCCCCCCCACCCCTGCTCAGGAAACACATCCCACAACAGGCAGAAAGGCCCCACAGCATTAAGTCTTTAGGCCTGAATGGGACAATATAATAATTTACTATGCTGTGGATGACTTTATATAGTACTTGTATTATATAATATACTGCACTTATAGTTGGATGTATTCTACATTGAGTTGGAGTTTCTAACTAAGTAGGGAGGAGTGTTGTGCATTTGATATCTCGGGAGTATTTGAGTAATATTGTAAATATGTTGTTGTACAGTTCTATGAACTAATTATCAAAAGGATCCCATATTGAAGACATCATCATCATCATGTGCCATGTCATATGACGTATAGTATCATGGTTCCATGACCATGATTGTTCTCGGAAAAGTTTTCTATGAATGTGGTTTGCCATTGCCTTCAACTGGGCAGTGTCTTTACAAGACAGGTGACCCAGCCATTGTCTGCCCGGCATCAGGACTTGTGATATGCACCAGCTACCCATACAACCATCCATCACCAAATCCCACAGCTTCATGTAACCCTGATCGAAGGAGACTAAGTAGGTGGTGACCTGCAAGCTGGTGGAGAGAAGTGTTATGCCCCTGAAACACGGGGAGAATTAATAACAGTGATTGGGTGGTTTCTCATTCAGAGCCTTTACTCAAAGCCTTTACCCAAATGAGAAAAAAACCCCATCACTGCTGTGATTAATTCTCCACGTTACAGGAGTGTAACATTTTGGAGGCACCACTGAGATGACAGTTCAGATGTCCGATGTCCACAACCTGGGGGCCGAATTCTGCAGCAGCTAAATCTCCCCCCACAGTGAAACTCAGGCAGGCCGCAGTGAGAAAAGGCATTGCAGTCAAGGAGAACTGGAAGCTGGTGGTGGAGTACACGTCATCTGAGGCCAGGCAGAGATCATCAGGGACGGTAAAGGCTATCCAGTTCAGAGTCAACTCCTGCACGGTAAAACTTTCTCCTGTCCTGTCAACATGTCGGACTTAGAAGAGCTATAGGAAGCAGTAGTAAGAGAGTTATATATCCTGACTAGAGACAATTTGCTCAGAGTTTGTGATTTTCTTAAAATATCAGGCGAGCGAAGAACAGACAGCTGTTGAAGAAAAGTCTAGCATATCACCACTGACCCATGTAATGAATTTTCTTGAAAGAGAAGTGGCAGAGTTAGAAGGTGGCGGCATGTCAGAATTGTTGCAACTGAAAGATAAAATTGCAGACTTGACCAAGGGTACAGGAGTGGAAATTGAGCAGCTCACTCCTGTTAATGCTACTGTTCATGGGTCTCAGCACCAGTCTCAATCTACCATGAGCCCACAAGTCAGCAGGCAGCTCTCAGTCAGTGCTCAGCTGCAGCAGCCAAGTCCATGCTGGCACAAAGATTTCAAAATCTCTGGTCAAATAGGTGAACCAGTCCAAAAAGATAAATTGACATTCTCCAGCCTCGCTCATCAGATTGAGAATGGACTGAACAGAGGTTATCCTGAACTAGAAATAATAGCTGCAGTAGTTAGAGCTATTTCTCCAGGCTCACAGTTACGCGGCTATTTGGAAGGAAGACACAACCTGACTCTTCTCACACTCCGATGCATCCTGCGCTCCCACTTCCAAGAAAAGAGCGCCAGAGACCTTTACAAGCAGCTAGCTTCTGAAGCAGAGACCAGCAAAGAAACTCCCCAGAGTTTCTGCATGGGAGTTCTAGGTTTGAGACAGAAAGTACTGTTTGCTTCCCAAGAGTCAGAATCGGGGCTTCAGTATGATCCAGCTTTAGTCCAGCGCATGTGTTTCCACACATTACTTACTGGTCTCCTGAGTGACAGTATCATGACAGACATGCAGCCTCTCCTCCTAGATGCTGAGACCTCAGATGAGCTTTTGTTAGAGAGGTTAAACATCGCCTGTGCTAATGAAGCCAAAAGAAGAAACAAAAAGTTTAACACCCCACAGTCAGCAACAAGTGTAAGCGTAGTGCAGTCAGAGGATAGGCCACCTGCTAAGTGCCTGGTGAAGGAAGCTGTTACATAAACAGCAACAATGAATATCAATCAAGACAGGTTATATAAAAACAACCAAACATTTATTAAACACGTATAAACGATAAGGGGAAAAAAAACAAAGGGAAACTTTAACCGGAAGCTAACAGATATGCAGCCGTTCACCAACTCGCCACTTGGCTTGGCTTCTTAAAGCGTTAAATGCGAAAACAGTTCTTAAAGCGATAACTTCGAAAGTCCAACAGTTTTACACATTCAATCGGGAGAGACTTCTTTGGAGAAGGATTTCTTCACAGACGCATCTTTACTGCTGATTCTGTCCACAGGATTCATGATGCCGAAAATAAACAGTTTAAGTCAACTGACCTTAAAATCCTTTAGAGAGAGGAAGCACCTTTTTGCATGAACTCCTTGCTCTTTCTGGCAAGAGTTATCTCGATGCAGGTACTCCTCCAACGAAGACTCAATAAGGTCGATTCTTTATTAAACTGCCAACTGACTTCTCTTGATCCTTCGATAAATTCTTCACTCTGCCTTCTACTGTTGGAATTGAGTGAATTGGCACATCCAGCCACAAATTACCAGTCCAAATGATATAGAATCTTTCAACAGAACGCACAACTGTTTTAAAAATGAAACTGTGTCACAAAAACAAATGCAACAGAAATGGAGGCACAGCACGTTCTACCTCGAAATCTACAAACTTAAAAACCCTACTGCGTGACCTGAGTCGACACTTATATAGTCACGGGGCACATGTCATCACGTGACCTCACGTCAGAGGGAAAAATCACATCAGGTGACCTCCAAAAGACCATTACATCATTTTCACTTAAAAAAACAGATCTCCTTGAGCATGTAACACCTCCCTCCAAAACAATTTGGTCTCTTGAAGAACAAAATTTTAACAATTTATACAAAAAAAATACAAAGGTATAAAATTTACAAAATACACAATACATACAATCTTATCTTTCAGCCCTTTACAAACTATTGTACAGTAGGAGTGTTACAAATGTTAAACTATCACTCCAAAAACCAAATTTTCATTGCACATTCAACATCTAGACAAATAATCAGCAATCACATTATCTTTACCCTTAATATGAGTGATCAAAATATTGTACTCCTGTAACACTAAACTCCAATTTAATAATCTTCTATTTTTGTTTTTCATCTTACTTAAAAACACTAAAGTATTGTGATCGGTATAAAGTGTGAGAGTGGTTTATCCATAGAACCAACATATACTTCAAAATGTTGCAAAGCTAAAACAAGAGATAACAATTCTTTTTCTATTGTTGAATAATTTCTTAGATGGGCATTAAATTTCTTAGAAAAAATAAGCTACCGGACAATCAACTTCATCATCTTTTTGAAGCAACACTGCTCCTGCAGCTTCATCACTAGCATCTACAGCTAACAAAAATGGTTTTTCAAAGTCAGGAGATTTAAGTACAGGTTGACTACATATTATAGCTTTCAATATTACAAATGCCTCCTGACAAGACTCTGTCCGAACAAACTTCTCATTTTTCTTCAAGAGATTAGTTAATGGAAGAGCAATGTTTGCAAAATCCTTACAAGATTTTCTGTAATATCCTACCATACCCAAGAATCTTCTGAGAGTTTTTCTACCAGTTGGAGTGGGTGCTTCTAAAATTGCCTGAACTTTTGCTTGAACAGGTGCTAATTTCCCCTGACCCACAATATAACCAAGGTAAGTCACTGTGGCATGAGCAAATTCACTTTTAGCAAAGTTAATAGTTAAGTTAGCTTTTGAAAGTCTCTCAAATAATTTCTCCACTGCTGCAATATGTGCTTTCCACGTATTATTTCCTGTAACCAGATCATCAATATAGGCATTTGTGTCTTTTAATCCCTGAATCACACTATTAATCATCCTCTGAAAAGTACTTGGTGCATTCTTCATCCGAAATGTAAGAACATTGTATTCATATAACCCAGATGGGGTTACAAATGCTGAAATCTCTCTACCTCTATCCCTCAATGGAACACACAAATAACTTCTTAACAAATCAATTTTTGTAAGGCATTTGGCCTGTCCAACTTTATCCACACAATCATCTACTCTAGGGATTGGATATGCATCGGTCTTTGTCACAGCATTCACCTTTCTGTAATCTGTACAAAACCTAATACTATTGTCTGGCTTAGGCACCATAACACACGATGAACTCCAATTCGAATTAGAATGTCTAATAATATCATTCTCTAACATATTTAATTTCTTGTTCAGCAAGTTCACATTTTTCCCTGTTCATTCGATACGGATGTTGTTTTATGGGTTTTGCATCTCCAACATCTACATCATGTGTAGCTACGGTGGTTCTTCTAGGGAAGTATGGAAATAAATCTCTATACTTAAAAATTAACTGTTTCATCTGCTCTCTCTGCTCTGGCTGTAAATGAGCTAATTTTTCATCAACATTTTGCAGAATTTTTGAATTTGGTAACCTGGCTGAAATAATGTTGAGTTTAAAATGAGTTTTGGATGAATTCTCCAGTAAGTTTTCATCAAGATCAGACTCATTATTGATCACAACAGTCATAGTAGCAACTTCTCTTATAATACGGTTTTATCATATTTCTATGACACAGCTGTGTTGTCTTCCTCCGATCTGGGGTTTTTACCACATTTTTCTTAGATTTAATCTCATAAGGACCATGGAATTTGGCTTGTAATGGGTTTGTTTGCATTGGGAAGAGAACCAACACCTTATCTCTAGGCTTAAATGACCTCATCCTAGCTTCCTTATCATACCACGTCTTCAACTTCTCTTGAGCTAACTTTAAATTTTCCTTGGCCAAACTGCTAGCTTTGTACAATCTGTCTTTAAATTTCAAAACATAATCTAGCAAACTAGTGTGTACTTCTTTATTAATCCACTGTTCCTTCAACAAAGCCAAAGGTCCTCGAACTCAATGTCCAAACACAAGTTCAGAAGGACTAAAACCTAATGATTCCTGTACTGCCTCTCTTACTGCAAAAAGTAGTAAATGTATACCTTCATCCCAGTCCTTTTCATTTTCCACACAATATGTCCTAATCATAGTTTTTAAGTGTAGAATGAAATCTCTCCAAGGCTCCTTGTGATTCTGGATGATAGGCTGAGGAAAACTTCCCATTCCTCACTAGCAGGAATGGTAGGCGATCTCCACTTTCTCATTAATATCCCCTTCTCAAAATAATATCCAACTGGTACTTTTCCAATTTCACTATCTGGAAGAGCTTGTTCTTTTACTTTAACTATCTCAGGATCCCTACCCTGCTCTGCTGTCATCTCTTTCTGAGATAAAGACAAATCTTCCTGATCAGACTTACCACCAGAATCCTGATCAAATAAGGTAGGTAAGAAAGTTTCTGATACATCCTCAAAATTCGAACCTTGATTTGAACTGTCATGGGTAACAGCTTCATCCTTTACATCAGTCTTTTTAGCCATAGCTCTTGTTACAAGGCAGGAAGAACCAGTGTTAGTATCCCTCTGTGGTTCCTCAGAATTTGAATTGATTGTCAAATGCACTTCTGGAAAAACTTGTCCATCTGCTAAATCATTCCCTAACAAAAGAGAAACATCATTCACAAGTAAATTGGATTGTAGTCCTACTTTAACAACCCCTGTAACTAATCCTGACCTTAAATTTACTCTATGTAAATATACTGGCATAAGGGCACTCCCTACTCCTTATATAATTTACCTCACCAATGTCAGACTCATCACTAAACCTTAGCACACTGTCTAATATTAGTGATTGCGAAGCTCCAGTATCTCTAAGTATCCTTATTGGTACTGCATTGGATCCTTCTTTCAAGGATACAAATCTTTGTTATAAAAGCCTCATATCCCTTCTTAACTTGGTCAGACTCTGACACATCTTCATTAATATTTCTAAACCCTGTGGTTTTACAGGTTTTTCAATATGCTGCACACAAGCATCTGGGGCCACTTCTTTCTCTTTCCATTTCAATTGGAAGCAATTAGCCACTACATGTCCAGGTTTCTTACAATAATTACAAATAATACCAAAATGTCTTTCCTTCACAGATCTCCCTTCATCCTTACTTTTCTCACTAACTTCAGATTTAATGTCTGATTTACCTTGACTCTGTGCTAGTTTTCCTTTTAAAAATTTTACCTGGAGAAAATTTATTCTTGTGAATTAAAACATACTCATCAGCCAACTTAGCAATCTCCTACAATGTAGCAATGTCCCGTTCATTTAAGTATGTTCTCACTTCAACAGGAATGCTTCTTTTAAATTTCTCCTGCAAAATCAGCTCTTTTAATTTATTATACTCCCCATTCACATTTTTAGAGGAAACCCATCTCTCAAAACATACAGATTTCTCATAGGCAAATTCCACATAAGTTTTTTCCACCAATTTCTTCAAACTTCTAAATCTTTCTCTATACGCTTCCGGAACCATCTCATATGCCTTTAATATTTGCTGTTTAACAATATCACAATCCAGTGCTTGCTCAGCATTTAAAGCTGTATAAACTTGTTGTGCCTTGCCTTTAATTACACTTTGTAACATCACTGGCCATTGGTCCCCGGCCACTTTAAACTCAGAGCAACTATTTCGAAATGTTGGAAATATCTGTCCACATCAGCTTCATTAAATGGAGGAGCCAAAACGACCTCATGACTAGCAATAAACTGTTTCATAGAACCAGAAGACTGGTTCCCAGACCTTATTTTCTCCATTTCTAGCTCAAATTTCCTCTGGTTTTCAGCTTCTTTCTTTCATTTCCACTTTAAATCTTCCAAATTTTAACTGTTCAAGATGCAACTGCATTTCCAGATTACTCATTGGAAACCTCTCTAACACCTCCTCATCAAAATATTCCAGATTAATATAATGTTCAGCAATTTTCCTTTGTATGAAAGCCTTGGTGGAATTTTTCATAATTCCTTTAATATCCAACTTCCTAGCCATCTCCAATACCACAGGTTTTCTCGCATTCTCTAAAAATTCCGAATTGTTGCAGAATACAACACACACACCAATCAAACCAAGATCAGGTATTTCACTTTTCCAAATCAAAATGGCAATTACCAGCAGTTAAACTCAAAATCAGAACATTTCCTGGCCGACCCCCACAAATTATGTTACGTAAATGGCAATAATGAATATCAATCAAAGCAGGTTATATAAAAACAACCAAACATTTATTAAACACGTATAAACGATAAGGGGGGAAAAAAAAACAAAGGAAAACTTTAACTGGAAGTTAGCAGATATGCAGCCATTCACCAACTCGCCACTCGGCTCTGGTTCTTAAAGTGTTAAATGCGAAAACAGTTCTTAAAGCGATACAGTCAAATACAGTTCTTAAAGTGATAACTTCAGAAGTCCAACAGTTTTACACATTCAATTGGGGGAGATTTCTCTGGAGAAGGATTTCTTCACAGACGCACCTTTACTGCTGGTTCTGTCCACAGGATTCATGCTGAAAATAAACAGTTTAAATCAACTGACCTTAAATTCCTTTAGAGAGAGAGAGCACCTTTTTGCATGAACTCCTTGCTCTTTCTGGCAAGAGTTATCTCGATGCAGGTACTCTTCCAACGAAGACTCAATAAGGTTGATTCTTTATTAAACTGCCAAACGATGTCAACTTCTCTCAATCCTTTGATAAATTCTTCACTCTCCCTTCAACTGTTGGAATTGAGTAAATTAGCACATCCAGCCACAAATTACCAGTCCAAATGATATGGAATCTTTCAACAGAACGCACAACTGTTTTAAAAATGAAACTGCGTCACAAAAACAAATGCAACAGAAACGGAGGCACAGCACGTTCTACCTGGAAATCTACAAACTTAAAAACCCTACTGCGTCACCTGAGTCGACCCTTACATAGTCATGGGGCACATGTCATCATGTGACCTCACATTGGCAGGAAAATCACATCAAGTGACCTCCAAATGACCATTATATCATTCTCACTTAAAAAAAAAAAAAGGTCTCCTTGAGCATGTAACAAAGCCAAAACACAGGTTTCCCCTGAACTGGTAACAGAGATACGAGAGGTGTAGCTTCTTTAAGAGGTCTCCATGCAGAGATAGCTCAAATGAAAGAGACTCTACAACAGACTAGGTTTCAGCAAAAGCCCTATGCTCCACCTGCAGTCAGGCCAGACAGGGACCCTCAGCCACCGGTGTCACCGCAGCAGTCTCACAACAACTACAGTCAGCCGCAAGCACCAGCTCCAATCCAGCCTCAACGTAGACCTAATCAGTACCCTAACCACTCTGTCCATGCTCCACGGAGATGTTTTGTCTGCCAGCAGACAGGAACAAATTAACACTGCCTGCACTGCTACCGATGTGGAAGTGGAGAACATTTTCAAGCTGGGTGCAAGATTAGAGGAATCAGACCGTCAAGAGAGGCTCTGTTAAACAGGGAATGGTTACCACCATGGGATGGGTGTTAACCGTGACTAGCAGAGAGTCCCAGAATGGTGCATATTGTGGCAGTATAGACTCACCTGACAAACTAGAATAATGGTCATCCTGTAAAGAGAGAATTGTTAACATTCCGCCCCCCCCCACCCCTTAGCTCGAGTTGGCCACACCCAGAAAGTCATCTCGCTAGTTGGCCGGCAGTGTATTGTCGAGTGTTACCTGAATGGCCACCAACTGCAAGCTTTATGGGACACAGGCTCTCAGGTGTCGATAATTGATGAAAGATGGAAAGAGGGATACTTACCAACTACAAAGCTGAGAGATGTCTCAAAGATCCTTGACTCCGGTGATGATTTGACATTGACTGCCACAAATGGAACTGAAATGGCATACTTGGGATGGATTGAAATGACTTTCCAGTGAGCCTCTGAGACTGACCAAGCAGAAGAACTGATCATTCCAGTGCTGGTAATGAAAGGTGGGTAGCTGTCTCATCCCATTATAGGCTTCAATGTTATTGAGCACATCTTGACTAAGACCGACAAGACTAAACAGTATAGTACAGTGAGGAAAGCTTTCCCAGGTCTCAAAAGAAACAAGGTGAGAGCTTTTATCCAGACTGTGAGTGCAGAGCAAGAAGATGAGTATGTGGTGAAAAGAAAGAGGAGGTTGCATTTTCAAAACACAGTAGTATTCAAGTTCACTGTCGTGTAGCTGCACAGCCCTTTAAAGCGGACATGGCCATGTTATTTCAGCCAGACCTGAACCCGCAGTGGCCAGATGTTCTTGAGTTTTATGACACACTAGTCAGAGTCAGGAAGGGTGTACTCCCAGCCATCACAATTGATGTCTCTAACCCAATTGACCATGACATTGTTTTGCCAGGGTGCACTTTAATTAGTACAGTACAAACTATTATGACCGTTCTGCCGGCCCCAATTTTGGAGAAAGTTGCAGCACCAGCCACAGTGAGCCACACCAGCATGAAACCCACAGGTAGTGCCAGTGAACAGTGGGACCCACCTGTAGACCTAAGTCACCTTATTGAGGATCAGAGGCAGGTGGTGAAACAGATGCTAAGAGAAGAGGGCCATTCCTTCTCAAGGTCAGACAATGATATTGGCTGCATTGAAAACCTGCACATGACTATTTCTCTCAAAGACACCAAACTTGTCAAACACATATGTAACGTTCCGTTATACTGGCTCGTGAATGTCTAGGGGAAATTCCGCCCAGCACCTGCTTCAGCAGTCCCCTCAGGGTCAATCGTCGCCCGAATCAATCACAAACATCAATCATCAGCCAGCACACCCAGTAAATTTTAACACATACACTTTATAGATATTACTAATTCTAGGGCATTAATATACATTTGATACAGAGAGGAAAGTAATGGGAAAAAAAAGGCGCCAACACTTATCACAAAGTCCAAGTTCTTCGCGCGCTACCGTTGGAGCTCAAATTCGACGTCAGACGACCACCCGAATTCCGTCGACCCACGGCTCGGGACCACCCGAAGTGATCGACCAGAGCCTCTCCGCACGTCTGCCGTCCTCCTCATCTCTCCTCCCGACCTCCTCATCTCTCCTCCCGACCCCCCGCCAAAACTCAGTCCACAGTCATATCATACAGCATGGCATCCAAAAACAAAACGATACATAACCACCCATTGGCTAATAGCACCCTCTTATCACCCTCTAAACCACAATAAGCTGCTAGCGCAAACTCTCTGCAGCGTTAAAACACAACAAAGCCGCATTCCACAGATTAACATAACAAAATTGCCATTTTAAATGTAACAAAAGAAAGACCCCGTACACTCTCCCCCCACCTAAAAAAGTCATGCCCTCATGACGTTAACAAAATTCACTAGTACTCCTTGTAAAACACAAAACCCAACCCAGGTGCATAGCGCAGTGACATAACTTTGCAGGGCAGTGGAGATCACACCCTGCTCTCCCGGCGCTATATAAGTGAGTCTTTCCGAGGGATGCCTACTCCTCTGAGGCCTCTGGACTTCCTCCGCTGTCTCTCCCTGTTCAGACACCCCAGTTGACCCCTCGAGCCTATCTGACGGACCTTCCCCTTCACCGGGATCCCTCTGCCCCGGTGAGCCCTCTGGCTCGGGTTCTGCCTCCACCCTCTCCTCCCCCAATGCCGGCTGTAATACAGGCGGCTCTGCAACACCCTCCCTCGGTTCCCCTGACTCAGTGATGGAAGGGCCAAGAGTCTCTTCTCCTGGCACCGGGGAATCAGCGAACGGAAGCAGGTACCACACGTCCGAATCATCTTCCGATGACGTATCCCTTCTCGAGGTGGGGACCGGCCCCGTTTTCTTCGCAGCGGCCTCTTCCCGCGCCCCGCGCCCTCGCAGAGTCCTCGTACTAGGAGTAAACTCCCATTCGGACTCTGGGTCCATCTTCACCTCTTGACCCAGAGGCAACAGGTGGTTCCGATGGAGTACCTTGACAGGCCCCTGCCCGCCCTCTGGTCTCACCCGGTAAACCGGGAGATTCGGCATCTGACTCTCCACCACATATGGGGTGGCTGCCCAACAGTCCGCCAACTTGTGCTTACCCTGTAGTCCTAAATTCTGGATAAGGACTCGGTCTCCCGGCAATAGCTGGACGAACTTTACCTTCTGATCATACCTCCTTTTATTCCGCTGGTTCTGCTTGGTGGCTGCCGCCTCAGCCAACTCGTACGCCCTTTTCAACTCTCTCCTCATATCGGACACGTACTTCAGACATGGCTTCGAAGGTATTTCCCCCGCTTCAGTTCCAAAACACAGATCAATGGGCAACCTCGCTTCCCGTCCGAACATCAGATAGTACGGCGAGTACCCCGTAGCATCATTGCGAGTACAATTGTAACAATGAACCAAATGGGCGATGTGCTGACTCCACTTACTCTTCCGTCCAATCTCCAAGGTGCCAAGCATGTCCAGCAGGGTCCGGTTAAACCTCTCGGGTTGAGGATCACCCTGCGGGTGATAGGGCGTAGTTCTGGACTTTTCAACCCCAAGCATATCCAGCAATTCATGGATAAGCCTGCTCTCGAAGTCCCGTCCCTGATCACTGTGGATCCGCCGGGGAAGGCCATAATGAACAAAGTACTTCTCCCATAACACCTTCGCCACTGTAGTCGCTTTCTGATCCTTAGTAGGAAAAGCCTGCGCATATCTAGTGTAGTGATCCGTGAGGACCAAAACATTCACGGTATTGCTGGTGTCTGGCTCAATAGACAGGAAATCCATACACACCAGGTCCATGGGTCCCGCACTCTGCAAGTGGGATAACGGAGCCGCCTGCGCAGGCAAGGTCTTCCTCCTGACGCAACGACTACAGGTCTTACAGTATTCTTCCAGCTCCCCCCTCATCCGGGGCCAGTAAAACCGGTCCTTGACTAATCCATAGGTCTTCTCTACCCCTAAGTGCCCGGAATCATCATGTAGAGCCTGAAGCACAGCCTTTCGATACTTCTCAGGCATGACCAGCTGCCAGCGCCGGGTGTGGTCCGGAGGCGACGTGACTCGGTACAGGACGTGGTTCTTCAGCTTCAACCGGGGCCACTCCTTCAGTAGTAGAGGAACGGAGGCATGTTTCGCCTTCTCCACCTGCCCCTGGCTAACCGCGTACCAGATAGTGCCAAGGCTTGGGTCATCACGCTGAGCCGCCTTTACTTCCTGGGGACTCAACTCCAGCAGCTGCCTGTTCCTCAGAGCAGTCACATTACAGTAAACAGTGGGCAGCGTGTCACCGTCAGCCCCCAGTTGATCTACTGCCCGATCCGTTCCCATCTGTGCTCCTACTTCCCCGTCGCTCCCAACTTGACACATGGCCTTTACTCCCTGGGCAGGGACACTCTTCCACTCCTCGGCCGTGCCCGACTCGTCGTGCGCCCGACGAGACAGGGCATCTGCATCGATGTTCCGACTCCCCGGGCGGTACTTCAGGCTGAACTCATAGGCAGACAAGGCTGCTAACCACCGGTGCCCAGTAGCGTCCAGCTTCGCCGAAGTCAGGATATAAGTGAGGGGGTTGTTATCAGTTCTCACTTCAAACTGGGCCCCGTATAGGTAGTCACTCAACTTGTCCACCACCGCCCATTTCAACGCCAAGAACTCCAGCTTGTGAGTGGGATAGTTTCTGTCAGATGGCGACAAGCTCCAACTGACAAACGCCACCGGCCTCAAGCCGTTTCTCTGTTCCTGGTACAGAACAGCCCCCAGACCGTCGTGACTGGCATCAGTGTGTAGAACATACGGCTTCCGGGGATCAGCAAAAGCCAACACTGGGGCCTGTGTCAGTGCCCTTTTTAGAGATTGGAACGCCTCCTCACATTGAGCATCCCACCTCAATCCAAAAGGCTCCCCAGGGTTCAAGTATCCTCCTACCTCCGACCCTCGGTCTCCCTTCTTCCTCCTCCCCACAGGTGGATAGCCACACAGCAGCTGGTTCAATGGATGACTCATTTTCGCATATCCTTTCACGAATCGCCGGTAATATCCGCAAAACCCCAAAAACGAGCGTAAGGCGCTCACTTTCTGAGGTCTCGGCCAGGTGGTGACTGCAGCTATCTTACCCAGATCGGTGGCCACTCCATTCCGCGAGATTATGTGCCTGATATAGCTGACCGACGTCTTACAGAACTGGCATTTATCCAGGGAAAGTTTTAACCCTTCCTCTTTCAGCCGACTCAGCACCTTCAGCAGCCGCTCCTCATGTTCCTCCAACGTAGATCCAAACACTATCAGGTCGTCCAGGTACACCAATACCTCCAGCAGGTTCATGTCCCCTACTGTCCGCTCCATGAGCCGCTGAAAGGTGGCTGGGGCCCCCGAGATACCTTGGGGCATTCGTTCGAACTGGAAAAACCCCAGGGGACAGATAAAGGCCGTCTTCTCTTTATCGGTCTCACTCATTGGAATCTGGTAATACCCACTCGGCAAATCCAATACACTGAACCACTGTGCACCACTCAGACAGGCCAATGCATCTTCCACCCTCGGGACCGTATATTGGTCGGGAGCAGTGCGCCGGTTCGGGGTCCTATAGTCCACGCACATTCGTACCTTCCCATTTTTCTTCCTTGCCACCACTATGGGGGACGCATATGGGCTTCGGGACTCCGCAATAATCCCTGCGTCTTTCAACTGCCGCAAGTGCTGCCGCACATCCTCCACATCTGCTGGGGCCAACCGCCGCGACCTCTCCCTAAACGGGGTGTCATTTGTCACCCGAATGGTGTGCCGAGTGCTCTTGGAACATCCTACATCAAACTCGTCCTGAGAAAAGACATCCCCTAACTTCAGCATCTTCTCCACCAGCCTGCTCTTATACGCCGGCGGTACAGGGGAGTTTTCAAAATTAAAGGCCTCCTCGGTCAGCCGCCCCCCGTTTCCCAATAGTTCTCTTCCAGTGGGCTTCACGGGGGCGCTGGACATCACTGTCACTGGGAACAAGTGCGCGAGGGGTATCTCACGCTTAAAGGTGATCTCCCTCTCCGTTATGTTCCGTATCATCACCCCCATCTGCCGTGCCTGTACAGCTGAGGGCCTCTGCAATTCAGGTCTCACCAGCGCCCCAGCCGGGAACCAGGACTCCCTTTCCAGGTCGTCGGGGGCGTCTACTAGCAGGGCCTCTCCCGGCGGCAATCCGGGGAATCTGGGGGTTCCCATCACTAATGCTGCCTCCCCTGGCTGTATCACCTTAGGCCTCGCCTGAGTACACCACACCGTCCCTCGTTTGCACTCCAGGTCCAGCCCCTGGGGGTCACTCACTCCTTCGTACACTGCTCGGAACACGGGGTGTACCGAGAGGGTCTCCAAAAAGTTCTCCCCCCCCCTTCTTCTTACAGGCTCCCAAGAGCCGTCGCACCAGAGGGGAGTTAGTCCCCTCCAACAGGGCAGCACCACCGGTCTCCACCGGGTCCGGACAAACCAACACCAGCGTCTCAAAGGCTTCCGATACTCCCACATCTCCCTCTGAAAATTCCAATCTCACTGACAAGTATCCATCGTACAGGTAATCACCATCACTTATGCCCCAAATCTCCAATGCGTTAAACGGAGTTACTGCCAAATGCTTCAGATATTTGTTGTAGAACGACCGGCACAGTAAGGTAACCTGCGACCCGGTGTCAAGGATGGCTTTCGCAAAGATGCCCTCTATCCGTAGGGACACGCTGGAACGGGGCCCCACCAGTCCATCAGGAATTTGGGCTTGTTCGTTCCGGGGTTCCATAGAGGTTTTCTGGGAACGTGTTCCTCCCGAGACTCCAGTCCGTTCCCTCACCGACACCTCTCCCTTCTTGGTGGCCCGGGGGCCCTCCCCCCCTCGGCGCATCTCGTCTCTCACAATCCTTCTGCAAGTGGCCAGCTTCCCCACAGTGGTAGCACGCCCCCAGCCACTCACATTCCCGGCGGAAATGCCCCTCTCTCCCACAGTTATAGCACCCACTACTCGCCGCCTCTCTCCTCCCGATACGGGCCCCCGAGGACCCCTTGGATTTCTCTGGTCTCATCCCAGCTACCACCTCCTGAACCGCTGAAGACCGTCCCTGAGGGTCCGAGCCCCCTGGTCGGCCCAAAGCACACTCCTCGGCCCGTACCTCACGGATCAGCCGTCCGAATGATGGAGGGGAGCTCTGCTTAAATGACTGCTGTACACTCCAAGCCACCCTGTCATCCTCCCGGGAACCGCTACATATCTGGTTCATCCTTAACTCCGCCACATTGTCCTCCCTCACTATACCTCGTCGCAGCAACCCCGTAAGCTTTCCTTCCAGCCTGAAAGCATAGTCGGAGAGCTTTTCCCCTCTTCTCTGCCCCATCCGTTGAAACTCTGCTAAATGCCGCCAGGGATCCCCTGACAGTCCAAACACTTCCTCCAAAGCGTCTAAACACTCCAATAGGGAAGCCAAGGGGCGTGCCGTTCTCAGATCGCGGACCACCCGGGCCGCCCCGCCCCTTAAGCTTTCCACCAATCGCTGTCTCTTTTCCTCATCCAAAACTGGCCACACCTCTAACAATTGGGATGTATCTTCAACCCAGGTATCATAGTCATCCTCCCCTTCCGGGGTGGGCTTGGCTCCCGAGAAAATTCTCAGCTTCGGGCGGGGCCCCTCAACCCTTCTCGCCAGGGAGGTAATGGCAGCCGTTAACTCGGCAGTCTCCTCAAGCCCAAGGGGGCGAGGCCTGGCCAAACCTTCCCACTCTACACCTCTACCTCTTACTACGGGCACCCGGCCGGGGGCCTCATCTAGCTCCTCCTCCTCCGGCACCTCCTCACTTGCGTCCTCGGGGAGGGTGTGGAGACCCCACGGCCCCGCCTCCCCCTGGACATGGACTGTCGCTGGTAGTTCCAAAGTCATGACGTCAGCTCTCGCCCGCACCAACATCCAGCTAGCTTCCAGTTCTTTCCCACCCCTTCTAGCTACAAGTTCTACCTGCCCAATACCTTTAATCAAACTCAACCCTCGCACCAGTACCTCTGCCGAAATGCGATAATCGACCCCGTTTACCACACACGCATGATTCACCGGTACCTCCTCCATTTCACACCAACTTACAATCTTATCTCGCTCCATCTTCACACCACTTACCGCAACCACAAGTACAACTTTCCCGAAAAAAAGTCCAAATCCCTGACGATAGCCCCCCACTTGTAATGTTCCGTTATATTGGCTCGTGAATGTCTAGGGGAAATCCCGCCCAGCACCTGCTTCAACACTCCCCTCAGGGTCAGTTGTCACCCGAATCAATCACAAACACCAATCATCAGCCAGCACACCCAGTAAATTTTAACACATACACTTTATAGATATTACTAATTCTAGGGTATTAATATACATTTGATACAGAGAGGAAAGTAATGGGAAAAAAAAGGCGCCAACACTTATCAAAGTCCAAGTTCTTCGCGCGCTACCGTTGGAGCTCAATTCGACGTCAGACGACCACCCGAATTCCGTCGACCCACGGCTCGGGACCACCCGGAGTGATCGACCGGAGTCTCACCGCACGTCCGCCGTCCTCCTCGTCTCTCCTCCCCTCTCCTCCCGACACCCCGCCAAAACTCAGTCCACAGTCATATCATACAGCATGGCATCCAAAAACAAAACGATACATAACCATCCATTGGCTAATAGCACCCTCTTATCACCCTCTAAACCACAATAAGCTGCTAGCGCAAACTCTCTGCAGCGTTAAAACACAAAGCTGCATTCCACAGATTAACATAACAAAATCGCCATTTTAAATGTAACAAAAGAAAGACCCCGTACACATACATATCAGTGCCAGGCCCCCTGTACCAGGAAATGAAGGGTTACCTCCACGATCTGATAGCAAAGGGCTGGGTCAGGAAGTCAAACTCCTCATACTCCTCCCCGTTTGTGTACATTAGAAAAAAAATGGCACCCTCCAGTTGTGCATCGATCACAGAAGACCCATCCCGACCGTCAGCCTATCCCCCATGTCCAAGACATCATGGACTGTCTGGGTGGTAAATCCTAGTTTTCCCTCCTAGATCAGGGAAAAGCTTACCACTAGGGATTCATGTCAGAAGAGAGCAGACCGCTGACAGCTTTTGTTACCCCGTGGGGGCTTTACGACTGGATTCGCATCCCCTTTGGCCTCATGAACACCCCTGCAGCCTTCCAAAGTTGTACGGAGGAATGTTTGGAAGGGCTTCGGGATGACATCTGTATTCCTTATCTGGACGATACACTGGTTTTCAGTAAAACCTTTGATGACCATGTGAATAACGTACGAACAGTGCTGCAAAGCCTCAGAGTATGACATTAAACTCAAGCCAAGTAAGTGTAACTTGTTCAAGCATGAGGTCCACTATCTGGGCAGAAGGGTTTCTGCAGAGGGCAGTAGAGTTGACCCAGCTGACTTTGAAGCTGTTAGAGCACTAAAAGACATCAGACCTCAGACTGTGGGCCAACTCAAAAATGCTTGGTTTGCTCACCTACTACAGGCAGTACATCAAAGACTTTTCACGAAAAGCCAGCTGTCTGTACGAGCTCCTGAAAGCAGATTCAAATGAAGTTCCTGACAACAGGAAAAAAACAAACAAGGGTGAAGAAGGTGAGCCATGTGGTACCTCAAACAAGCCAGTCATGCGGACAGACCAGCACCAACAGGTACTTGAACAGCTGATTGACTGTCTGCTCCATCCACCAGTGCTGGGTTTCCCTGATTTCACCCAGCCATTCATTGTAAACACCAAGGCTTGGGAGCGATACTGTATCCGAAACAAGATGGCAAGCTTAGAGTTATTGCTTATGGCTCTCGCACATTGACGGCAGCTGAAAGAAACTATCACCTCCATGCAGGCAAGCTAGAATTCCTGGCTTTAAAATGGGAGATCACTGACAAGTTCTGCGACTATCTGTACTGTTTCCCAACCTTCACTGTATGTAGTGATAACAACCCGCTCACCTACATCCTGTCGACTGCCAAACTGAATGCGACCACTTCCAGGTGGGTTGCAGAGTTGGCTGATTTCCACTTTACAATTAAGTACAGACCAGGAAAAGAGAACACTGAAGCCAATGCTTTGTTGAGAATGCCACTGGATGTAGAGTCACTAATGAGAGAATGTTCAGACGAACTGCCGCCTACCACCATCACTGTTGCCATACGAGCTGTTGAGGTACAGAAAGAGTCCCCTGCAGCCTGGTCACTCACAGCTGTATCCATGTCAGTCTCAGCTGAAGATGAGCCAGCCCCTGCGTCAATCAGCCCCTTACCAAAAGAACAGTTAGGAGTAGCACAAAAAGCAGACCCAGTCATCTGTCCTGTGTTAGAGTGTAAACTGTCAGGTTCCAAGCCACCAGTCAGAGAGCTGAGAACATTCAGTCCAAGGACAAAATGGCTGTTCAGAGAATGGGAGAAATTGACAGTAGACAATGATGGTATTCTGCACAGAACCACCACTGCCCGCAAGCAATTAATCTTGCCAGACAGCTACAAAGGGAAGGTGTTGGAAGAGCTGCACAGTCACATGGGACACCAAGGCATTGATCGCACAGTATCTTTAGTGTGTGACCACTTCTTCTAGCCATATTTGCAATCAGACATAGAGAACTATGTGACCAAAGCCTGCACTTGTCTACAACAGAAAAAGCCCCGCCACGACTCAAGAGCCCCCTTGACAAACATTGTGACAACACAGCCATTTGGATTGGTGTGTATTGACTTCGTCCATCTCGACTGATGCAAAGGTGGATATGAGTACATCCTTGTTATTGTTGATCATTTCACACGTTTTGTTCAGGCATACGCAACCACATCAAAATCATGAAAAATTGCTGCAAATCTCATCTTCAATGACTATGCCCTGAAGTTTGGCTTCCCCTCACATCCACCACGCCCGAGGAGAGTTCGAGAATCAGCTGTTCAGACAGTTAAAGAAATTCAGTGGAGTGGCTGGGTCCAGAACAACACCCAACCACCCGACGGGGAACGGTCAAGTGGAACGTATGGATAGGACATTGTTGCAAATGCTAAAGACACTGACTGAGACACAGAATTCAAACTGGAAGGAGTCTCTGAACAAACTGGTGTATGCCTATAACTGTACATGCTGCGAACTGACAGGCTACTCACCATTTTATCTCCTGTACGGAAGATCATCCAGGCTGCCAGTTGATATGCTTTTTGGACTGCACACAGAGCCAAGTTCCAGTGATCAGCGAGGTTATGTGGAAAAATGGAAACATGGTATGGAGGAAGCATACACTATTGTAAATCAAAATGCTCAAAGGGCTGCCAAAAGGAGTAAAAAGTACTAGGACACTAAAGTAAAGAGTTCAGTGCTACAACTCGGTGAGCGTGTCCTGATTAAGAACTTGACACCCGGGGTGGACCAGGTAAACTCCGGAACTATTGGGAGGACACAGTAGTGAGACAAATGGGGTCTGATCCGCCAACTTATGAACTGAGACCAGAAAGGGGTAAGGATGCTCCAGAGTCCTGCACAGAAACTTGATCACTTACCCTGTGATCACTTACCTTTTGAGACAACTAGAGAGAGCTAAAAATCACAAGGGGAAACAGAAAAAGAGACACCAGTCTGCATCTCAAACTCAGGAATCGGATGAGGACAGTGAGGATGAGTATGAGATTCATTATGAGCCACTCTGGGCCCCCATGGTGCCAGCAGAAAGTGAGACAGTTGGTGAATCAGAGATGGAGCTTGAACACAGACACCCACTCGCAGAAGGGAGAGTTGAAACGCAAGCTCCCTGTGGCACCAGCAGCACAGCCTCCTGGAGGAAACCAGCTGGATACTTGCCTGGTGAGGAAATAGACTTACCTGCTGGAAATCTGTCTGATGAGCATTCACCACACCCCTCTTCTTCATCAAGTGCTGCTGCGGAACCTGAGGAGCTGCCCTACCAGCTGCCACACCCCCGAGGTCTATGGCCTACGATCAGCTTGGCATCCCTTCCTGCTACAGTGTCCAGTCAGCACCTCAGATGTTGCCCCAGTACCATGCACCAGTACTGGTCCCATGGCTGCCACCCCTACAGCCATATTACTTCCAGCCCCCCCATGGATGGACTCCAGCAAGCGTGAGCTCACAGACTTGATATGTTTGACTAACATCATGGACAATTCATAGATTGTTTTACAGATCATTGCCACAAGAGACTAATGGACTGTTGAAAGACGACTTGTAGACTGTTTCAATGGTCCGTGACCAGACATGGACTGTGACCCTGTGATTGTGGACTGTGACCCTTGACCTTTGTTTGAGTACCTACTCACAGAAGATCTTCAGTGCCGAGTTCATGAGATACTGTGAGAAAAAAGAGAAAACTGTTTAATGTTGGGACAACATTTATTTTGTAGGGGAGTATATGACAAGTTTAAAAATTGTTTAAAAGCAGTAAAAACATATGTTAAAAGGGGCTAAAATGCTAAAAGGTATTTAATTCATTTCATTGTTTAGTTCATTCTTTATTATTAAAAGTTCTAATTGTATTATCAGTGATCTACAGAGTAGCCTTGATCTGCTGGCCTGAAGTTGATTGCTTTTGTCTCCACCCACATACCCAGGAGAAAGCACGTTTTTTTTTCCTCATTTGAGTAAAGGCTCTGAATGAGAAAACACCCCATCACTATTGTGATTAATTCTCCCCGTGTTTCAGGAGCATAACAGGAGCACCTTACATCTCTTTTGGTAGAGATATATCTCCACCCTGCCATCCTCACTGAAGACATGCCCAGTCATATAAACATGATCTCCTTTTCTAAACTGGTTAAAGACTTAATCTGCTTTTTCACATACGACCTGCCTCCAAAATAAATAGGTAGTCTAACGAGATAAAGAAGCCACTGTTATTTGAAGCTTTTCCAATGCGCACAATAATTGAATAATAAAAAGACATGGTTGTTAATGTCCTTTTACAGTTTATATGATGATCAGGGTAGAACACATTATGATTGACAATGGCAACCCAGATTAATCTACACAAAATTCAAACAGCAGCAGTAATTTTACACACTGAAGATTGTCCACATGGGAATATGTTTCAATTTGAAAAGTGTAAAATGGATTTAACACAGTTGTCAAAAGAAATTATTAGTGCTTTGTATTTCAGCAATAGAAACACATTATTGGAACTGATAGCTCTAGGAACGAGTAAGACTGACCACAGGACTATGAAGCTTCTGTATTTTGCTGTGACATGGTGGCCTAGAAATTACATGATGCTATGGAAAGTTTACAGGTGTGAAGCAGCAATTTATGAAGTAGAAATTTGATCTTCTCCATCCACTAATTGGTGTAGTAGTGTGATCACTCAAGTCGAGTATGATGTTCTCCTAAGGGGTTGTCTATTGATAGGACCTCAGATGGTGGAAAAGGCTGAGTCAAGATCCACATATTCTGATGTAATGTCGACAGGAGTAATTTGTGATTCTGGTTCATGATTGAATCTTTTGGCTGTTTACTCTCCTTTAGCAGCTGCCACTTGTTCTCAGGGGAACAGCAGAGGTCGTACTCATGTAGTGTTGCTTCCTGTTGAACACATTACCTCCAGGGTGTGCACATTCAGTTCAATGTCTTCCCAGCTTTTAGATGTAATTTGAATTTCTTCAGGCTAATTTTGATTTTATCCTTGAAGTGTTCCCGCTACCCGTCAGGGGCTTGCTGGCCTTCCTTCAACGAAGAGTGAAGGATCTGTTTGCAGAGACACGATTTAGACATCTGGATGACATGACCTATCCATCGGAGTTGATGAAGCTTTATCATGGTGGAGATGCTGTTCATCTTGACCTCCTCCAGTACACCGGTGTTACGTCTATCTGTCCTTTCAAATGATCCTCAAAATGTTTTGTAAGGCTCTTAGGTGTTATCGTTCAGGGATTCCAGGTGCCTTTTGTAGGTGGTCGTGATTGAGTTCCATACAGTAATATAGGAAGGATGACTGCTCTATAGACCTTTCTTTGCCTGTAGGTCACCGTCTTCAAGACTCTTTTTCCCTCCTGTTGCACAACTGAGTGACATATGCATGTCTGCTCAACATCTGCACATATTAAAGCCAATGAAAATGAATTTAACTAGCCGTGTCCATTGCACATTTAGCCTTTGAGAGGATAGATTTCCATCCCCACATTTATGACATGTGGCATGTATACCACCAATAATAATATATGCCATCTGCTATATTGAAGAACTCCTCCATAAATATAGCAACAAACAATCTATTGGAAGAACTCTGTAAGTCAAGTGACAATTGTAGAGGGAAAAGAATTATCAATTCCTTCCCCCTCCTTTACTCTTCTCACCCCTTCCCCAAATGCAGTTTGATCCACTGAGTTCTTCCAACAGATTTATTTTTGCTCTGGATTCCAATATCTGCAGACACTTTTATAAATCCAAATTCAAGCTCCATTTCAAATGTAAATTTCTTATCAATGTATATATCACCCTGTACCACCCTGAGATTCATTCTCAAGGAAACAGACCTGAAAGTTGGCCTATTGTGTTTGCAAACTTTGGACCAAAACAATCTTTACAAAATTAAAAGCAGGAACTGTTGGAACATTTTTGCAGAATGAGGACACTTAGTAAGAAGGGTCCGTTCAGTATGAAGCCTACCAACAAGTATCTTCAACCTGAAATGTAAATTCATCTCCTTTTCCATAGACGCTGCTGACCTACTGACTATTTCCAACATCTCCCGTCTTCCACTAATCTCCCTCCCAGTGCTCATCCGTGCAAGTGGTCAAAGTACTACATCTGTCCATTCACCTCCATTCAGAGCTACAACCAGTCCTTCCAGGTGAGGCAAATCTTCTGGGGTTGTCTATAGTGTCCCTGCGTGGCTTCCTCTACATTGTTGACCCCATCGTAAATTGGTGAATTGCTTTGTCGAGCACCTCAGCTCCATCTACCAAAAGCAGAACTTCCTGGTGGCCAAACACTAATTCTGATTCCTATTCCCATTCCGAAATGTCTGTCCATAGCCTCCTGTTGTACCAAGATGAGGCCACTCTCAGGGTGTAGAAGCAACACCTTTTATTCCATCTGGTTACTCTCCAACCTGATGGCATGACTATCAATTTCTCCTTCCAGTGAAAAAATTTCCCTCCCCCTCCCCCTCCCCTCTTTTCCTATTCCCCACTCTGGCCCCTTAGGTCTTCTCACATGCCTATCACCTCTTCCTGGGTCTGCTCCTTCTTCTCTTCCTCCTGTGGTCCACTCTCCTCTCCTATTGGATTACCTCCTCTCCAGCCCTTTATTTTTCCCACCCACCTGTCTGCATCTATCAGCTTGTCCTCCTTCCCCACCCCCCCATCCCACCCCCACCTTTTTATTCTGGCGTGTTCCTCCTTCCTTCCCAGTCCTTAAGAAGAGTCTCGGCTTGAAATGTCGGCTCTATTTATTTCCGTTGATGCTGCCTGACCTGCTGAGCTCCTCCAGCATTTTCTGTGTGCTGCTCTGGATTTTCAGTACCTGCAGAATCTCTTGTGTTCATGATTTCCTCTCTGGTTCAGATTTCCAGAATCTGCAATATCTTAATTTTTCATTTGAAAGGTCAAGTTCAGGTGATCACAGCATATGCAAAATCAAATAGAATTTAAAGAAAATTCCAACAAGAAAACTTCATTGAACAGTATTTCTGTAAAGCCTTAATTGTAGTGTTGATAGGTTCCCTGTTGTGTTGTTAGTTTAATAAGTAAGCAACAAGGATAAAACTCTAAAAGTAGCATCCCTTGTCAAATGCAATGAACATTCAACTAACAACAGTGGATACTTCAACATTGTATCAAATTCAAGTTTAATTGTCGTTCAACCATACACAGATATTAAGCTAAACAAAACAGTGTTCCTCTGGAGCCAAGGTGCAAAACACAGAAGATACAGTCGCCAGCAGCACATATACTTACAATAGGTGATAATGATAATTGTCCATATGGTCCTAACCTTCCAGCTACAGATGAAGGCAATCCAACATGTGTGCTCTGGAGAGGAACATCAACAGGAGAGATGGCCAGCAGGGGCAAGCCCCCAACCCAGCACGGATACCAATATGCCTCTGTTCTCTTCCACACTACCCCCTGCCCTCCCCCTCCCTTGGGGAACCACAACAGGTGAGGCTGCAGCATGTGGGCCAGGCCTGCACAATACTAAGGCCACACAGCTCACCTGCAAATGAATCAGACTTGCAATATCTTGTATTACTGATGTCCACCAGTATCTTACAATCACAAAAAAATTCATGTCAAAAATCAGAAGTCAAACCACAGTTCCTCATACACCATTAGACCTCATAGGCATTCAATATACTGTACATGCTACATCAACATGTGCAAAGTAAATCAACATTCTGTCAACATGTTAGTTTTAAAAATATTAAATGTGGACATGTAAAATTTAGAAATGTTAATAGACTCAGTCATAAAAAAACCAGCACTTCAGCACATCGAATCTGTGCCAAAACATTTACATAGAAACATAGAAAATAGGTGGAGTAGGCCATTCGGCCCTTTGAGCCTGCACTGCCATTTATTATGATCATGGCTGATCATCCAACTCAGAACACTGCCCCAGCCTTCCCTCCATACCCCCTGACCCCCGTAGCCACAAGGGCCATATCTAACTCCCCCTTAAATATAGCCAATGAACTGGCCTCAACTGTTTCCTGTGGCAGAGAATTCCACAGATTCACCACTCTCTGTGTGAAGAAGTTTTTCCTAATCTCGGTCCTAAAAGGCTTCCCCTCTATCCTCAAACTGTGGCCCCTCGCTCTGGACTTCCCCAACATCGGGAACAATCTTCCTGCATCTAGCCTGTCCAATCCCTTTAGGATCTTATACGTTTCAATCAGATCCCCCCTCAATCTTCTAAATTCCAATGAGTACAAGCCCAGTTCATCCAGTCTTTCTTCATATGAAAGTCCTGCCACCCCAGGAATCAATCTGGTGAACCTTCTCTGTACTCCCTCTATGGCAAGGATGTCTTTCCTCAGATTAGGGGACCAAAACTGCACACAATACTCCAGGTGCGGTCTCACCAAGGCCTTGTACAACTGCAGTAGTACCTCCCTGCTCCTGTACTCAAATCCTCTCGCTATAAATGCCAGCATACCATTCGCCTTTTTCACCGCCTGCTGTACCTGCATGCCCACTTTCAACGACTGGTGTATAATGACACCCAGGTCACGTTGCACCTCCCCTTTTCCTAATCGGCCACCATTCAGATAATAATCTGTTTTCCTATTTTTGCCACCAAAGTGGATAACTTCACATTTATCCACATTAAATTGCATCTGCCATGAATTTGCCCACTCACCCAACCTATCCAAGTCACCCTGCATCCTCCTCACAGCTAACACTGCCACCCAGCTTCGTGTCATCCGCAAACTTGGAGATGCTGCATTTAATTCCCTCATCCAAGTCATTAATATATATTGTAAACAACTGGGGTCCCAGCACTGAGCCTTGCGGTACCCCACTAGTCACCACCTGCCATTCTGAAAAGGTCCCGTTTATTCCCACTCTTTGCTTCCTGTCTGCTAACCAACTCTCCACCCACACCAATACCTTACCCCCAATACCGTGTGCTTTAAGTTTGCACACTAATCTCCTGTGTGGGACCTTGTCAAAAGCCTTCTGAAAATCCAAATATACCACATCCACTGGTTCTCCCCTATCCACTCTACTAGTTACATCCTCAAAAAATTCTGAGATTCGTCAGACATGATTTTCCTTTCACAAATCCATGCTGACTTTGTCCGATCATTTCACTGCTTTCCAAATGTGCTGTTATCACATCCTTGATAACTGACTCCAGCAGTTTCCCCACCACTGACGTTAGGCTAACCGGTCTATAATTCCCTGGTTTCTCTCTCCCTCCTTTTTTAAAAAGTGGAGTTACATTAGCCACCCTCCAATCCTCAGGAACTAGTCCAGAATCTAACGAGTTTTGAAAAATTATCACTAATGCATCCACTATTTCTTGGGCTACTTCCTTAAGCACCCTGGGATGCAGACCATCTGGCCCTGGGGATTTATCTACCTTCAATCCCTTAAATTTACCTAACACCACTTCCCTACTAACATGTATTTCGCTCAGTTCCTCCATCTCACTGGACCCTCTGTCCCCTACTATTTCTGGAAGATTATTTATGTCCTCCTTAGTGAAGACAGAACCAAAGTAATTATTCAATTGGTCTGCCATGTCCTTGCTCCCCATAATCAACTCACCTGTTTCTGCCTGCAGGGGACCTACATTTGTCTTTACCAGTCTTTTCCTTTTTACATATCTATAAAAGCTTTACAGTCCGTTTTTATGTTGCCTACCAGTTTTCTCTCAATCTTTTTTCCCCTTCCTAATTAAGCCCTTTGTCCTCCTCTGCTGAACTCTGAATTTCTCCCAGTCCTCACGTGAGCCACTTTCTCTGGCTAATTTGTATGCTGCTTCTTTGGAATTGATACTATCCCTAATTTCTCTTGTCAGCCACGGGTGCACTACCTTCCTTGATTTATTCTTTTGCCAAACTGGGATGAACATTTGTTGCAGTTCATCCATGCAACCTTTAAATGCTTGCCATTGCATATCCACCGTCAATCCTTTAAGTGTCATTTGCCAGTCTATCTTAGCTAATTCACATCTCATACCTTCAAACTGCTTACTCCCATTGAACTACATCCACATCATAGTCCTTCCATGTACCTATCCAAACTTCTCTTAAATGTTGAAATCAAACTCGAATGCACCATTTGTGCTGGCAGCTCCTTCTACACTCTCAACACTGAGTGAAGAAGCTTCCCTTCGTGTTCCCCTTTAACTTCTCACTTTTCACCCTTAACCTATGACTTCTGGTTGTAGTCCCACCCAACCTCAGTGGAAAAAAGCCTACTTGCATTTCCCCTATCTATACCCCTTATAATTTTGTTTACCTCTATCAAATCTTCCCTCAATCTTCTACGTTCCAAGAAATTAATTCCTGACTTATTCAATCTTTCCCTATAACTCACATCCTCCAGTTCTGGCAACATCCTTTGTACTCTGTACTCTTTCAAATTTATTTATGTCTTTCCTGGAGGTAGGTGACCAATACTCCAAATTAGCCCTGACCAATATCTTATACAACTTCAACATAACATCCCAACTCCTGTACTCAATACTTGGATCTATAAAGACCAATGTGCCAAAAACTTTCTTTATGACCCTAACTACTTGTGATGCCACTTTCGATGAATCATGGATTTGTATTCTAGATCCTTTTGTTCCACCACACTTCTTAGTGCCTTACCATTTTCTGTGTAAGACCTACCCTGGTTGGTTCTATCAAGTACAATATCTTGCATTAAATTCCATTTGTCATTTTTTTTCAGCTGATACAGATTACTCTACAAGCCATGATAGCCTTCCTCACTGTCCACTACACCCTCAAACTTAGTGTCATCTGGAAATTTACTGATTCAGTCAACTACATTATCATCCAGATCACTGATATAGATAACAAACAACAATGGACCCAGCACCAATCATGTGGCATACCACTAGTCACAGGCCTGCAGCCAGAGAGGCAACCATCTACTACTACTGTGGCTTCTCCTACAAAGCCAATGTCTAATCCAATTTACAAACGTGTACTACCTCATCTTGAATGCCAAGCGACTGAACTTCCTTGAAAACCTCTATAAGATTGGTTAGACACATATGAAATCCTTAATCAGTCCATGTCTATCCAATTACTTATTTATTTGTTCCTTCAGGATACATTCCAATAACTTCCCACAACTGATGCCAGGCTCACTGGCCTATTATTTCCTGGTTTATTTATAGAGCCTTTTTTGAAAAGCAGAATAACATTAGCTATCCTCCAGTCCTCTGGTAACTCACCTGTCACTAAGAATGATTTAAATATTCTTAGTGTTCTTAAATGGGGAAAGAATTCAAAGTTCTGAGATGCAACGGGACTTGGGAGTCCTCGTACAGGATTCCCTTAAAGTTAATCTCCAGGTTGAGTCGGTAGTGAAGAAGGCGAATGCAATGTTGGCATTCATTTCTAGAGGAATAGAGTATAGGAGCAGGGATGTGATGTTGAGGCTCTATAAGGCGCTGGTGAGACCTCACTTGAAGTACTGTGGGCAGTTTTGGTCTCCTTATTTAAGAAAGGATGTGCTGACGTTGGAGAGGGTACAGAGAAGATTCACTAGAATGATTCCGGGAATGAGAGGGTTAACATATGAGGAACGTTTGTCCGCTCTTGGACTGTATTCCTTGGAGTTTAGAAGAATGAGGGGAGACCTCAGAAACATTTCGAATGTTAAAAGGCATGGACAGAGTGGATGTGGCAAAGTTGTTTCCCATGATGGGGGAGTCTAGTACGAGAGGGCATGACTTCAGGATTGAAGGGCGCCCTTTCAGAACAGAAATGCGAAAAAAATTTTAGTCAGAGGGTGGTGAATCTATGGAATTTGTTGCCACAGGCAGCAGTGGAGGCCAAGTCATTGGGTGTCTTTAAGGCAGAGATTGATAGGTATCTGAGTAGCCAGGGCATCAAAGGTTATAGTGAGAAGGCAGGGCAGTGGGACTAAATAGGATAAAATGGATCAGCTCATGATAAAATGGCAGAGCAGACTCGATGGGCTGAATGGCCTACTTCTGCTCCTTTGTCTTATGGTCAAAGTATCTCTGCTAGGGCCAGCAACTTCTTTAATATACTCCTTTTATTTTTTTAATTACAAACAAACAAAAAAAATACAGCACATCCACAAAAACCACGACCTTAACAAAATCAAATTAAATATTGAGCAGCAAAAGGGAGAAAAATATGAAGGTAAAAGTAAACATACACAGCAGAGGTGCACTGCACCGAAAACCCTCAGTCCTCACCCTGTAAAAAAGTCCAATACAGGGCCCCATATCCTTTCAAAGATGTCCCCTCTGTCCTCATTATATAGTCTCAATCTCTCCAAATGTAAAGTATTTGCCAGTTCTCTCAGCCATAGGTTGCACGTAGGCACAGAGTCCATTTTCCACATTTGCAGGATTAACTTCTTAGAAATCACCATTCCAAATAATACAGCCATTTTTTCATACATATTGGCTGAAGATAGGGAGCTTGTTGTTCCAAGGATGGCTCTGCCAGGGCCGGCAATTTCTGCACTTGCCTCTGGTAGGGTTTGAGGGAACACTTTGTCAGGCCCTGGTAATTTATCCAGACTAATTTGCCTCAGAACATCAAACACTTCATCCTCTGTAATCTGTTCATGTCACAATGGGGGGGGGGGGGGGGCATTAGGAGCAAGGGTGGACCCAAATGCAAGACACATCTTGTGAGGTTAATTAAATTTAGTTTATTGTTCAATACCAGGAGAGCAAAGCAGGAGCAGGGATATCGAACTGGACAGGACTCAGGACTATGACTAGGCTGGGACTAAGGGTCTGGGCTAGGACTTGCAAACGGATCCCAAAACTGGAGGTGACATGAAGAGGCTATGGTATGGACTCCGAGCCAGGGACCGGGCAAGGGTCCAGTACCTGGGTCTTGCCTCGGGCTTGGACCCCAGAACCAGGCATGGACATGACATGGACTAGGGAGAGGACAAACATGGGAACACAGAGCCTCGGTCTCAGGGGGCAGGTACATGGAACTATGGACACATACACAGAACACAGAGTCAGGACCTCTCCTTGGGTACAGGACATAAGGCTGAGACTCACACGCAGAACAGAGAGCAGGGACCCCTCCTTGGGTACAGGACATAAGGCTGAGACTCACACGCAGAACAGAGAGCAGGGACCCCTCCTTGGGTACAGGACATAGGGCCGGAACTCATGACCCCGCGTGGGGCAACGGCAAGACGGGCTGACTTACCCCACGGAGGCAAGGACGAGACAAATGTGAAAGAACACCAGACAGTACCTATCTAGCTCCGGTGATAGAATTAGACCGAGATGCAGGCGAGGGCTGCAGACGAGGGCTAGAGGCGAGAGGGGCAGAGAAGGGATTCAGACCGGGGGGTGGGGAGGGAGGACAGGAATCAGACCACCAGGGCCAGGACTTGACTCGGAACTTGGATGCCGCCAGGGACGGGACTTGGATGCCCACAGAGCCAGGACTTGACTTGGAGCCTCCGGGTAGTGATAAGCTCTCAACTCAGCCCGGGAACACTAGATCGCGGTTCTTGATTCCCACCGGCGGGTTAACTGACGGACCCACCTCGGTGAGGAAACTGCAGGCTCGCTTTGGTGAGGTAACTTGACAGGGTTGCTCCGGTGAGGCAAGGTGAATTACCGGCACTCGCTTCGGGCAGAGACTAGGCTTGCTCCAGCCAGATGACATTGGCACGCCGTACTTTTGGTGACTTTGCAGATGCTCTAGCGCCGAACAGCTGAAAGCCGGAGAATATAAACTACCGGTTCAGCCGAGTGTTAATTGCCTCTAATCACCAAGGCTGAGGGACACAGGAAAACAGAGAACCAAAGGGAAACAAGGAGCCAACGGTCCAGATCATAACATAAACAAAGTAAATTTAAAGAGACCCCGATCCAGACCATGACAGTTCAGGGTCCACGCAATTGTTACCACTTTGCTTCACTTCTAGAGACTCTCCTCTGTCCATCTCCTGAGTACGTACAGATGTGAAAACATTTTTAAGATCTCCCCTATCTGCTTTCGCTCCACACATGGATTACCATTCTGATCTTCCAGAGGACCAGTTTTGTCCCTTGCAATCTTTTGCTCTTAACATACTTTGGATCCCAATTACATAAAAAAAAGTTTCTAAGTTGGTATTTGTTGCATCCAATTTTTTAAAAAATTGTTTTGAAGCTTGGAACCATATTTTAATGAAAAAGTAATAATAAACTTGTTTATGATTAAAGAATTGCTGATTTCTTCCCTTGTTTATAAAGAAATTGTTGCCTGCAGTATAATTCATTCCTCACAGAAGTAAATAAATTCATCCCACTAATCCGCAGACTATCTCATGAGACTACTGACATTAGGGCTTTACCTCATTTATTAGAAGAGAGAAAACATCTGCATGCTCACATCTGTTCTGCAAGAGATTTAACACAGGTCTATCAGCTAGCATTAGTCACAGACCAAATGACAGGCCAAACTCATTTATTTAGCTTTTTAGATTCATTTCTTTGCAAATAAAAAACTAGTTTAGCTTTTATTTATCTTCTTCTTGTCCCCACTCTGGTCTCTTTCCTCTTCTCATAGCCTATCATCTCCCCTGGGGTCCCTCTTCCTTCCCTTTTTCCTAAGATCCATTCTCCTCTCCTATCAGATTCCTTCCTCTCCAGCTTCCCTTCCCACCCACCAGGTTTCACCTATCACCTTCTCAATGTCCTCCTTCCTATTCCCCACTGTTTTACTTTGACATCTTCCCCCTTCCTTTCCAGTCTTGATGAAAGTTCTCAGCCCAAAACATCGACTGTTTATTCATTTCCATTGATGCTGCCTGACCTGCCGAGTTTCTCCAGCATTTTGTGTGTGTTACTCTGGATTACAGCTTCAAACTTGAGTATTTCATTCTTATGCTGTATTCCAATCTACAAACATTTGTATAAAACAGCCTTTGCAACTTCCCCAGACGATACAATGATTGATGCTGTGCTTTTATCCAGGTAGTTCCTAAAGTCTATGTCTGGCTGGTGGCATAGTGGCATCAGTGCCGGACTTCAGAGTGAAGGTTCCAGAGTTCAAATCTAGCCAGCTCCCTTGCACGCTTTCCATCCGTGCTGGGTTGAGGATCGAACTGGCAATTGGGCCTCGTAAAAATAAGAAAGCATACTAAAAGAACGCCATCAAGAGGGTGTCCCAATGACTCCACTCGGAGTTAAGGGCTTTCTTCTTCCTAAAGTCTATAATTTCTTCATTCTAAATTCTCCATCATACTTTACAGTCTTCAAGGCTGCATCTTCTATGAGTGGTCTTATTTTCATCTGACGTGATACTTTTTAAATCCTTAGTCTCTTGGTTCAGACAAATTCATCTGAGAACATTAGTTCTTCTTGATAAGTCAGTGTTCCCATAGTCCAATATCTATGGAACTAATAATGGAGTCATGGCTTAATCACCAGCATTTTTATATGTTAGTTTAGTTTTACAATTCTCTGACCTTATAACAAATTGTACAATACCTTAATTCTATTGATTTTTTTAATGAAAATGTCTCCTAATAATTAATCACAACCTCTTCTATTCCAATGTGTCTGTTTTCTCTAAACCAAACATTTCCTTAACATTAAGCAGTAATGTTTATTATCCATAGCATTCTTATATTTCTTGCAAAATAAAATTATTCCAAGCATGAAGAGTATTGATTACAGAATAACCACTATATTATTTATACTGAAAGCATTTATAAAAACATTTTATCTGGTTGTTAGATGGTCAGTGGTTGTTTATTAATATGTCTTTACCTTTTGATTTTCCATGAGAATTTGTAGTCTGGTACATTGTAATTAAATAAAAAGTGGAGTATAGCACCTCTTTATCTCTAGTTGCAGCCAGTGACTTCTGCAGCTCACTCACAGTAATTGTTGGTGTCATATCAGCCTTTCTTACAAGTGCTATTCTTTATGTGACGAATAAGTTTAGAGGAATAGCCTGACCTAGGCAGTGTGGCTGTGGTTTCTTATTTTTCCCACTTTTTCCACAATACTGCACTGAGATCCAAGGTAGTTCGGTACCCTTTCCCAGATTTGTGCTTCT
The DNA here is from genome assembly GCF_030028105.1 of Mobula birostris. Lineage (NCBI taxonomy): Eukaryota > Metazoa > Chordata > Chondrichthyes > Myliobatiformes > Myliobatidae > Mobula > Mobula birostris. The sequence continues at coordinate 73,667,014 of NC_092378.1, read as the reverse complement.
CTTATCATTTTCCCTGACTTGTCTTGAATACTCTTGTTTTCATTTTGGTTTGGTCCATTGAAAATCTACCATACTGTTGAACCTTACAGAAAGAGACTATTTATTCTTATGAATTCATTGAAAACATATGATATTCCAATTTTTTACATCAACAAATTGGATTAGTTGGTAAGGTAACACTAAATATTGCATGTGAGATAAGTTAGCCTCTGGGATGAATACTATATCAGCCTCACAATTTTGGTTTTTAATTTTTAGTGAATTCTTGACAGGTTTTAGAATTTTCTGTTTGATTTGACATGATGCCAAATCTTTGTAGATTAGCTCAAAAAATTCTGACTTCAACATACTTTAAATTTAGAAAATGAGACATTAAAATTTGGAAGTTGTTGTGGGGGTTGAATACTTCAAGGCATTGTACAGCACTAAAGAAGTGATCCCAACATAGACCAGTGCAAAATACGACTAGCCACTGGCATCCAGACAAAAAAAGCTCTTTATTCCAAACACGAGAAATTCTGCAGATACTGAAAATGCAAAGCAATACACAAAATACTGGAGCAATTCAACAGACCAGGCAGTATCTATGTTGTTACCTTCCATGCTGTGTGGAAGATCAGGAGGCAATTTTGCCATTTCTTTAGCATTTTTGCCTGCTTTTTTTTTTATATAAATGAAGTGAAGTTGCTAGCTCGATGTCCAACTGAGCACAGATGGAAAGTGTGCAAGGAGCCCGATGGATACAAACCCAGGACCACTCCTTGAAATCTGGTGCGGATGCAACGACACCATTGGCCAGCTAGGGAGCATCTATTTAAAAGAGTAAACTGTCAATGTTTCAGGCCTGATGAAGAGTCTCAGCCTGAAACATTGACTGTTTACTCTTTTCCACACATGCTGCCTGGCCTGCTGAGTTCCTCCAGCATTTTGTGTGTGTTGCTCCCTTTATTCCCATTCTTTGCCTCCTGCTGATCAGCTGGTGCACTATCCATGCTAGTATCCTTCCTGCAATACCATGGGCTCTTATCTTGTTAAGCAGCTTCATGTGTACCCAAAGGACTTTTGAAAATCCAAGTAATATCCACTGACTCCCCTTTGACTATCCTGCTTGTTATTTTCTCTAAGATTTCCAACAAATGTGTTAGTGAAGATTTCCTCTTGAGAAAACCATGCCAACTTTGGCCTATTTTATTGTGTGCCACCAAGTACCCAGAAACCTCATCCTTAATAATCAGCTCCAAAACCTTCCCAACCACTGGCCTATAACTTTCTTACTTCTCTCTCTCCCTTCTTGAAGAGTGGAGTGACATTTGCAATTCTCCAGTCCTCTAGAACCATTCAAGAATCTAGTGATTCTTGAAAGATCATTTCTAATGCCTCCACAACCTCTTCAGTTACCTGTTTCGGAGCCCTGAGGTGTAGTCCATTTAGCCCAGGTGACTTATCTACCTTCAGACCTTTCAGCTCCCAAGCACCTTCTCCCTAGTAATAGCAATTGCATTCACTTCTGCTCCCTGGCACCATCAAATTTCTGGCATACTGCTAGTGTCTTCCCCAGTGAAGAATGATGCAAAATACTTAAGTTCTTTGTTCCCCCATTACTACCTCTCCGGCATCATTTTCCAATGGTCCAGTATCCACTCTTCATATATTTGAAAAACATTTGGTAGCCTTTCATATTATTGGCTAGCTTATCCTCATATTTCATCTTTTCTCTCCTTATGGCTTTATCAGTTGCCTTCTGTTAATTTTTAAAAGCTTCCCAATCCTCTAATTTCTGACTAATTTTTTTGTTATATCATAAGTTTCACTTTTGTTTTGGTGCTGTCTTTGACTTCCGTTGCCCCCAGAAACTCCAGCTATTGCTGTTCTGCCATCATCCCTGCTCATGTATGCCAATCAACTTTGGCCATCTGCTTTCTCATGCCTATACTACTGATACATCCAACTTCATCTTCTTCTCAATCTGCAGACTGAATCCTATCATATTATAACCACTGTCTCCCAAGGGTCCCTTTATCTTAAGCTGCCTAATCAAACCTGGTTCCTTCCACATCATCCAATCCAGAATTATCTTTTAGTTGGGTCAACCACAAAAATACCAGCTTATCTGCCTCTAGCACTTTCCCTGGCTGGGCAATCCAAGTACTGAACTATTTATTGCCCTCCATAGATGCTGTATGACTTGAATATGTTATATGCCTGTTGCTTAATATTCCAGCATCTGCAGAATCTATTGTGCTTGTGTCCCATTAACCTTTTTTTTCCCTCACCATACCAGAGGTGGATCCTCTATCTACTAATTGCTCCTGCACCATTTTAAGCTGTACAACATACAAACAAGCCCTATTATGCGCTGCATCTACGCTAACCATGTCTATCTATTCTTCTTGCCTGCATTAATTCCATATTGCACTGTCTTGCTTATTCTGATTCATGTCCAGATACCTCTTAAATTTTGTTTCTGTTCCTACCTCTACCACCTTCTCTGGCAGCTCATTCCAGATACCACCCAATTGTTTGAAAATTTACATCCTCCAAACTCTTAAAACTCACCTTCTCCCTCACCTTGAACATATGCCACACACTTTATTACTCTATCTATATTTCATAATTTTATATATACCTATCACATCATCTCTCAGCCTCCTTTTCTCCAGGGAAAACAGACCAGGTCACTGCAATCTCCCCAGATAGCTCATGCCTTTCAATTATGAATCTTTTCTACTCACTGTAGATTAATCACATCCTCCCTGATGACCAGAACTGTACACAATCCTTTAAGTCTGGCTTAACCAAAGATTCATTTAACTAACATGACGTCTCAATGATACTGCTGCGGAAAACAAATCTGTTTTTCACCCTTCCCCATTTCAGGTCCTGGACCTGAAACATTAACCTTTCCACAGATGCAACCTGGCCCATTGAGAGTTTCCTGGTCATTGTGCTCAACTTTAAGAATTCTCCCATTGAAACTAAAATTGCATTCAATTATATTGAGCATTACAGCAATAAAATCCTTCTGTCTGATAAAATATGTACTTTGAATCAATTCCATAATATTTTACAATGTGCACGAGGGCCTTTTTTAAAAACACGAAGTGAAGCCTACATGATGCCACTATGTTTTCAACTTTTAATTTGCATTTTCAAATCTGAGCATCAAATATAATCTGGTTGAGACTTTTGATGATGACAGAATCTCCTTGTTTCAAAGCTGAGTGATTTCCAATTCTCCCCTTAAAGTTTAATCCACCTTAAATCAGAGTCAATCATCTTTGACCCTTAAATTCACAAACCACAGTATGATTTTCAAATTTTGTAACAGTCATTTTGAGAACATTGAATGTTGCTGGAGAGGAAAATATTGAACAAAAGCCAAATTATTAATGGACAAAGTTGCCTTTTCTCTTATTTTGAATTAATACTCGTAAGCATGTCTCTGCTAACTATGAGTTATAATCATTTGCTCAGAGATCAGGTGACTTTCCAGTCCTTGCTAAACCTTACAATCTCTTCCATGCAACATCTACCCATCTTACTGTCCTGTGCTAATAGCTACTCTGTTATCAGTTCACATTATTCCTGTGCAGATCACTTCCAGTGCTCTTCATCTGCAAAGCCCAAATCTAATCGGGCAATAAAAAAAATCATATTTGAATGCCTTAAAAGCTCTGCTACTTTTGCATGTCATACATCTACAACATAGTTCACTATTAGTCAACCTTCTTCAACTGGCACCATTGCCCTCTAATTTCCCCAAAACCGCACAATTTTTCTGGTGAAAGTGGTCCAGGGTAGAAGGTTTTGTTTTATTTTTGCTCATAAAACTCATTTCTTCTATCTTTAGAGCCCCACACAAGTCAGGAGACTGTTGTTGATCAGTTTCTAAACAGCATCATTAGTTTGTAGTTGGGTGGTCGCTAGATATGTAGCCCCTGAACATTAAACTGATTGAAAGGAAAGCCAAGCGCTGCAAGTCTTAATTCATTTTTTTTACTTTAAATTTGGTACATATGTATCACATGGTAGCGTGATGACATATACCATTTATGTACTTTTACATGTAACCCATAATGGATTATGTAAACAAGAATGCTTAATCAAGGAATATATTTACAATATTACTCAAGTATTGCTGAAATATTAAAGCTCTGCTAAGCTCTGCTTAGATTGAACAATTTTTAAATAGCTTCAGTTGTGTGTGCTTTTATTCAAAAAGCAGTGATTTATCACTGATAGCTGGTAAGAAATAAGCAGTAAGACAATTCAGATCTAGTACTATCCTCATTTGCTCCAACGAGAAAAAACCCTAGATCACTCAACCTCTCCTCGTAAGATATACACTTTAATCCAAACAACATGCTTGTAAATGCAAGTGATTTTCAAATATTAGTTATACCTGAATTAAGTCTTTTTGCTCCTAAAATTAACTATTTTATCTGGACTGTTACTCACTTGGATGAATGTTACAACATTTAATATACAGTGGATTCTGGTTAATTGGGACACATCAGGGCCAGTACTGTTTGGCCCAATTAAGCAGCTGGCCCATTATCTGAGGTTTCATGGAAATAGTTAAAAAGGTGTATAAAAAAAAGACAAACTACTGTTTAACTGAGTGATGTATTATGTATTTAAATGAAGTACAGAACAAATTAGAACACTACCAATACTACTGCAGTACTATAAAACTGAAAATTGGAGAGAGTTCAGAGAAGATTCATGAGAATAATCCCAGGAATGAAAGGATTACTGTATGAGGAACGGCAGCTCTTGGGCAGTATTCCCTGGAGTTCAGGAGAATGAGAGAGGATCTCAGAAACACTCCGAATGTTAAAAGGCCTGAACAGATTAGATATGGAAAAGTTATTTCCCATGGTAGGACAAGGCGGCACAACTTTAGGATTTAAGGACGTCCATTTAGAACAGAGATGTGGAGAAATTACTTTAATCAGAGGGTGGTAAATCTGTGGAATTTGTTGCCATGAGCGGCTGTGGAGGCCAAGTCATTGGGTGTATTTAAGGCAGAGATAGATAGGTTCTTGATTAGCCAGGGCATCAAAGGGTTTTGGGAGAAGGTGGGGAGTGGGGATGACTGGAAGAATTGGATCAGCTCACGATTGAATGGCAGAGCAGACTCAATGGGCCGAATGGCCTACTTCTGCTCCTATATCTTAGGGTCTTATGAATTAGTTCCTAACAGAGGAATTAATCCAGTGTAGGTTGCCGTATTCCTTCGATTGACTAAGTGAACAAAATCAACACAGACACTCAATGTAGATATTTAGGCGGGAAGGGTTACATTGATCTTAGAGTAGGTTAAAAAGCTGGCAGAACATTGTGGACCAAAGAGCCTGTACTGTACTATGTGTTCTATGTATGCTACGCAAATGGTTCTTTAAAATAAAACATTAATTCAGACTTCCTTTTCACAGATGCTACATGACCTGCTGAATCCAAATTATTCTATTTTTATTTTAGTTACACAACAGTCTAAAGTGAGATGCTGATGGGGTCTGTTTACTTGGAGAGTTATTTATAATTACTTCTCCCAGGTAATTCTTCCAGAGTCAACTGCATTAACTATCCAATGCAGCAATTACAATCATATGACTTGACTCTGCCTCCAGAATTCATTTCCAATAACAAGTCAATTTTAGAGGTAAAGTATAAGACATTAATACTATTTGGCAGTACGTTTAGAAGGATTGATCAGACTGAACTACAAACTATGTATATGAAATCTCCAATTTCCTTGAAGATAACATGGAACAGGGAACTAATGAAAGCAACATCCACATTTTCACATTGTGGTAGGCCATCTGTTGGTCAGGGTTGGCCATGAATGTTGCATCCCAGCTGTCTACACAAGCCAGGACATTACAACATGGAGAAAAAACTGTTGCCCATGCAGTGGTCTCTGTCTCCACGCAGCTGATGAATCCAAAGCAACAGCAGAGACTGATACAGTTTGGCACCAGTGGTGCTACAGGAGTTCCCATTCAGCACTGAACCCAACCTAGGACTGCCTTAGGGACTCCAGCTCCCTACTTTCCCTCAGGGTTTATGAGTGGGTATAGCCACAAGATAAGGTTTGAGATCAGAGTTTACCTTCTAGATGAGAGCTGCCAACCACGGCAGATGAACTTCATCTGCTTGAAGTAACTGGATTTAAGGCACGAGTACCCACATTGGCTCCTTCTCATGTCAGTAGAAATGGTTCCACTGGGTTTGGTAGCTAAGCCACATGTGGAGGCCAGGAGCTGGACTTGGTTGTCAGAGGCTATATGAGACACACACCATTTAATAGTTAGTTGGAGATTATGCTCACTACCTCCCCTATTCAGACAACCTTAAGGAAGCTTCCATACTAACATACATACTTGATTTATGATTCTACAGGAATGTACTGTCAGAAGTTACTGTCCTTTCCTTCATTATGACAGTGAGCAATGATGGCCTTGCATTACTTTTCACCAGGTTTATTTTTAATAACTTATTCCATGACCATAAATAGCTTCTATTTTAGTGTAAGGTATTCAAGTTCTGGTTCTATAAAATTGTTATATCTAGGGGTGGTAGTGGAGACAAGCTCCTACTACCTATTAAATCCTCCCAATGGCGTGCATCTCAAGTAGCCTCTGACAACCAAGTCCAGCTCCTAACCTTCATGTGTGGTTTAGTTATGAAGCCTGGCGTAACTATCTGTACTGACAGGAGAAGGGGCAAAGGTGGGTTACTGATGCCTTAAAAGCAGTCGCTTTGGACAGATGGGGTTCATCAATCATGGTTGGCAATTCATCTAGAAGGAAAACTGATTTCAAACTTCTGCTGCTTCATGGCTATACCCACTCATGGGGAAAGTTTCAGGAGTAAACCCAAGGAAAAATCCTGAGCTGGAGTCCTTAAGGCAGTCCTACACTGAGTTCAGTGCCACTCTTGCAATGTTGCTGGTGCCAAACTATCAGTCTCTTGCTGTTCCTTTGGGAGGAGCCTGCTGTGTGGGCAACAGCTTACTCTCCACATCGTGCTGCCCAGGCTAGCGTATCTAGACAGCTGGGATACAACATCCGTGCTGGAGCCTGACCGAAGGAGGCCTCATCATTCAAGTCCCAAGCCATTCTCAATAAAGGACATTCAATTTAATCTGAGACAGCAAGGTAAATGCAGAACATAGCAACCCCATTCATAGAAAAGTAATCCATAAAATTACAAGAGAGACTGTGCACTTAGCAAGACAAAGCACTTTGCTCTGTTAAAACCATAAGACAACAGCAGATTTAGGCCATTTAGCCCATCTAGTCTGCTCCACCGTTCCATCCTGTCTGATTTATTATCCTTCTCAAGTCCTACTCTCCTGCTTTCTCTCCACAGCCTTTGACAGCCATACTTATCAAGAATTTATCAACCTCTGCTTTAATTATTACCCCACAGTTTTGAATCTTTGATCACTTTGTAAAACAGCGGTCATTTAGAACATACATTTGTAGAACATAGAACAGTAGAACAGTACAGGCCCTTCGGCCCACAATGTTGTGGCTACCCTTAAACCCTGCCTCCCATATAAGCCCCCACCTTAAGTTCCTCCATATACCTGTCTAGTAATGTCTTAAATTTCACTAGTGTATCCTCCACCACCACTGACTCAGGCAGGGCATTCCACGCACCAACCATTCTGAGTAAAAAACCTTCCACTAATATCCCCCTTGAACTTCCCACTCCTTACCTTAAAGCCATGTGCTCTTGTATAGAGCAGTGGTGCCCTGAGGCGCTGGCTATCCACTATCTATTCCTCTTAATATCTTGTATACCTCTATCAAGTCTCCTCTCATCCTCCTCCTCTCCAAAGAGAGAAGCCCTAGCTCCTTTAATCTCTGATCATAATCCATACTCTCTCAACTAAGCAGCATCCTGGTAAATCTCCTCTGTACCCTTTCCAATGCTTCCACATCCTTCTTATAGTGAGGCAATCAGAACTGGGCACAGTACTCCTAGTGTGGCCTAACCAGAGTTTTACAGAGCTGCATCATTACATCACAACTCTTAAACTCTATCCCTCGACTTATGAAAGCTTTCTTAAGCTTTCTTAACTACTCTAACTACCTGTGAGGCAACTTTCAGGGACCTGTGGACATGTACCCCAAGATCCCTCTGCTCCTCCACACTACCAAGTATCCTGCCATTTACTTTGTACTCTGCCTTGGAGTTTGTCCTTCCAAAATGTACCACCTCACACTCCTCCAGGTTGAACACCATCTGCCACTTCTGCAACCTATCAATGTCTCCCTGCAATCTTTGGCAATCCTCTGCATTATCTACAACACCAACAAACTTTATGTTGTCTGCAAACTTGCCAACCCACCCTTCTACCCCCACATCCAGGTTGTTAATAAAAATCATGAAAAGTAGAGGTCCCAGAACCGATCCTCATGGGACACCACTAGTCACAACCCTTCAATTCGAATGTACTCCCTCCACTACGACCCTCTGCCTTCTGCAGGCAAGCCAATTCTGAATCCACCTGGCTAAACTTCCTGGATCCTATGCCTTCTGACTTTCTGAATAAGCCTACCATGTGCAACCTTGTCAAATGCCTTACTAAAATCCATATAGACCACATCTACTGCACTACCCTCATCTATATGTCTGGTCACCTCCTCAAAGAACTATCAGGCTTGTTAGACACAATCTGCCCTTCAAAGCCATGCTGACTTTCCCTGATTGGACCATGATTCTCTAAATGCCTATAGATCCTATCTCTAAGAATTTTTTCCAACAGCTTTCCCACCACAGACATAAGGCTCACTGGTCTATAATTACCCAAACTATCCCTACTGCCTTTCTTGAACAAGGGGACAACGTTTGCCTCCCTCCAATCCTCCAGTACAGTTCCTGCAAACAACGAAGATATGAAGATCCTAGCCAGAGGCTCAGCAATCTCTTCCCTCACCTCGTGAAGCAGCCTGAGGAATATTCCATCAGACCCTGGGGACTTATCTGTCCTAATGTATTTTAATAATTCCAACACCTCCTCTGCCTTAATATCACCTTGCTCCAGATCAACCTCACTCATTGTCCTCACCATCATCAGGTTCCCCCTCATTGGTGAATACCAAAGAGAAGTATTCATTGAGGACCTCACTCACTTCCACAGCCTCCAGGCATATCTTCCCACCTTTATCTCTAATCAGTCCTACCTTCACTCCTGTCATCCTTTTGTTCTTCACATAATTGAAGAATGCCTGGGGTTTTCCTTTACCCTACTCACCAAGGCCTTCTCATGCCCCCTTCTTGCTCTCCTCAGCCCCTTCTTAAGCTCCTTTCTTGCTACCCTATATTACTCAATAGACCCATCTGATCCTTGCTTCCTAAACTTCATTTATGCTGCCTTCTTCCACTTGACCAGATTTTCCACCTCACTTGTCACCCATGGTTCCTTCACCCTACCATTCTTTATCTCCCTCATGGGACAAATTTATCCCTAACATCCTGCAAGAAATCTCTAAACATTGACCACCTGTCCATAGTACATTTCCCTGCAAAAACATCATCCTAATTCACACCCACAAGTTCTAGCTTTATAGCATCAATTTGCCCTTCCCCAATTAAAAATTTTCCTGTCCTCTCTGATTCTATCCTTTTCCATGATAATGCTGAAGGCCAGCCAAGTCTCTGTAATGGCCACTACATCATAATTCCATGTATGTATCCAAGCTCAGTTCATCACCTTTGTTCCTGATGCTTCTTGCATTGAAATACACACACTTTAGCCCTTCTACCTTACTACCTTTACACCCTTTATTCTGCTTCTCTTTCCTCAAAGCCTCTCTATATGTTAGATCTGGCTTTCCTCCATGCACTCCTTCCACTGATCTACCGCTCTGGGTCCCATTCCCCTTGCAAATTATTTTAAACCCTCCTGAACCATGCTAGCAAACCTACCTGCAAGGATATTGCTCCCCCTCGAGTTCAGGTGCAATCCATCCAATCTGTACAGGTCCCACCTTCCCTAGAAGAGATCCCAATGATCCAAAAATCTAAAACCCTGCTCCCTGCACCAACTCCTCAGCCACGCATTCAACAGCCATCTTCTTGAATTCTTACAATCACTATCACGTAGCACTGGCAGCAATCCTGAGAAAGCCACCCTTGAGGTCCTGTTCTTCAGCTTTCTGCCTAATTCCTGAAACTCACACTTCAGGACCTCATCCCTCTTCCTTCCTATGTCGTTGGTCCCAACATGTATCATGACTTCTGGTTGCTTTCCCTCTCATACCAGGATGTTGTTCACCTGGTCAGGGACATCCCGGACCCTAGCACCCGGGAGCCAACAAACCATGCGGGTGTCCTTCTCACATCCACAAAATCTCCTGTCTGCTCCCCTGACTGTAGAGTCTCCAATGACGACAGCTCTCCTCTTCTCCATCCCACCCTTCTGCACCACAGGGTCTGACTCAGTGCCAGAGGCCCTGCCACCGTGGGTCACACCTGGTCAGTCATCCCCACCAACAGTATCCAGGACGGTAAACTTATTCAGGGGAATGGCTACAGGGGTGCTCTGAACTACCTGTACTCACCTTCACTTTCCCCCCTCTGACTGTCGCCCAACGACCTGCTTCTGGCAGCCTAGGTGTGACTACCTCCCTGTAGCTCTCATCTATTACTGTCTCATTCTCCCTTACGAGTCAAAGGTCATCCAGCTGCTGCTCCAGGTTCCTAACATGGTCTTCCAGATCGCCCAGCCATATGCTCTTCTGGCAGATGTGACTCTGCAGGAGAGGGGCATTCCCCCAAGACTGCCACATCTCACATGAGGCACATCACCATCTCAGGAGGCATTGTAAAGACTAATTGGGAACAAGCTCGTCCTCTGCCTCTTCTCGTCGAAGCCTCTCAAGTCAAAGCCTCAGAGCTCCACTCCTTCGCTGGCCCACTCACTCACTGGGGGATTAAAGCAAATCTTCCTCACTGAGTATGAGAAGTGGGCCTGAAATGGGGTTGAAGGCACAAGGCATCCTTAGTTCTCAACTCAGCCATCTTTTCAAATATAGGTGATTGAGACATTGACACAATACATCAAATAATTTAGTGCTTGTTAAATAAAACCAGACCCAATTCCTTTTTCCTAAAAAGACAATAGCTCCATTAATTAAATATGGAAACAAACTACAGCTAATAGGAATGTGGAATGACTCCCAGGATACTTCTTGAATCAGATAACTGCCCAGTTACATCTTAAATAACAATCATCATGTCCTGTTATTGAAAATACTTCTTGAATTCAGTCTGCCAGAAATAATTCTGCTAAATATGATTACTGAATTTTAGTTCTGAATAAATATGCACTGTGTCCACTTTATTAGGTACACCTGCTTGCTAATGTAAATAACCAATCAGCCAAACATGTGACAGCAACTCAATGCAGACATAGTCAAGAGGTTCAGTTGTTTAGACCAAACATCAGAATGGGGAAGAAATGTGATCAAAGTGACTATGACTGTGGGTATGGTTGTAGCTGCCAGAATGGGTGGTTTGAGTATCTCAGAAACTGCTGATCTCCTGGGATTTTAATGCACAACAGTTTCTACAGCTTACTGAGAATGGTGCAAAAAGCAAAAAAAATTCTAGCGAGTGGCAGTTCTGTAGGAAAGAATGCCTTTTTCATGGAAAAGCTCAGTGGAGACTGGTTCGAGCTGACAGGAAGGCAACAGCAGCTCATATGTTACAACAGTGGTGTGCAGAAGTGCATCCTTGAACACACACCTTGAACCTTGAAGTGGATGGGCTACAGCAGCAGAAGACCACAAACATACTCAGTTGTCTCTATTAGGTACAGGAGGTATCTGTTAAAGTGAAGAGCATTCTGACTGGTTACATCACCACCTAATATGGAGGGGCCATGGCACAGGATTGTAAAAAGGTGCAGAAAGTTGCAAACTCAACCACCTCCATCATGGGCACCAGCTTCACCAATATCAAGGACATCGTCAAAAAAGTGTAGCCTCAAAAAGGTGCCATCTTTCATGAAGGGCCCCATCCCTCAGGACATGCCCTCTCCTCATTGCTACCATTGAGGGAGTACAGAAGCCTAAAGTCACACACTCAATGTTACAGGAACAGCTTCCCTCTGCCATCTGATTTCTGAATGGCTAATGAACCCATGAACACTACCTGTTTTTTCTCACTTTTTGCACTGTTTATTTAATTTAGTTTTTTTTCATATACTTCCTATCGTAATTTATAGTTTGTATTGGTATCTATTAAAACGTACCACAATTGCAAAACAACACATTTCATGACATGTCATCTTCATCATTATGTGCAATACTGTAATGACATCATTATGTGCCATGTTATATGATGTGGGCAATCATGGTATCAATGACCGTGACTGTTCTAGGCAAAGTTTTCTACAGAAGTTGTTTGCCATTACCTTCTTCTGAGCAGTATCTTTACAAGATGGTGACCCCAGCCATTAACAATACTCTTCAGAAATTGTCTACCTGGCGTCAGTGGTCACATAACCAGGACATGATTTGCACCAGCTGCTCATACAACCATCCACCACCTGCTCCTGTGGCTTCACGTGACCCTGTTCAGGGGAATAAGCAGGTGCTACACCCTGCCCAAGAGTGACCTGCAGGCTAGTGGAGGGAAGTAATGCCTTACACCTTTCTTAGAGATCTATCTCCATCCCACTTCCAATATGCCAGTGATATTAAACGTGATTCTGGTTCTTCTGTAGTGCTGAGATGGAGATCATTGACAGCCTTAAATTCCTAGGAATAAACATCACCAATAGGCTGTCCTGGTCCAATTAGGTAGACATCCTGTCAAAGAGAGCACATAGCATCTCTGCTTCTACAGGCAGTTAAAGCAATTTGGCATACCCCCATTCACTATCACCAACTCACTATAGAAATCATCCTGTCTAGTTGCATGATGGGTTTGCATGGCAACTGCACTGCTCAAGACCACAAGAGACTGGAAAGTAGTGGACACAGCTCTGCACCACAGGAAGACCAGCTTTCCCTCCATGGACTCTGTCTACACTTCTTTCTGCCTCAGTATAGCATCCGACAATCAAAAACCCTACCTACCCCAAACTGCCTCTCCCTACCTTCCTCCATCTGGGCAGTAGATGCAAAAAGCTGGAAGTATGTACCACCAGACTCAAAGACAGCTTCTGACCTGTTGTTTAAAATTATTGAATGAACCTCTTGTAGGATAAGATGGACTGTGGACTTCACAGGTTACCTCATTACGATCTTGCACCTTATTGTCTACCTGCACTGCTCCTTGTCTGTACCTGTAATTCTATATTCTGTTATTGTGTTCCCTTGTACTACCTGATGTACTGATGTGATGAAATGTACGGTCTGCAAATAAAGGTTGTCCCATACTTCGGTATGTGATTCAAAGATTCAAAGTACATTTATTATCAGAGTATGTATGCAGTGTACAACCCTGAGATTCATCTTTCCACAAACAGCCACAAAACAAAGAAAACTATGGGATCTTTTTAAAGAAAAACATTAAACCCATAACATGCAAAAAAAGAACAAATTGCACAAATGTTAAAAAAAACAGCAAAAAACACCAAATCACAAAGACACCTAAAGATTCCAGGTATATTCCGTTCAATCCTGTGCCATGTCCCTCACTATTGCAGGCCACAATTTGTCCACCCTGAACAAAATACAAAATAGCAGCCAAAAAAAAAAAAAAAAAACTAACTAGAAAACAGACACATCATAATTTGAATTACAGAGCACAATCCACAAGCCACGTGAATCAAACAACGCCTGAGACCCATAGACTCCAGCACCACCCTCCTGGAGCAGTACACACACACAGGTAAATGGCACTGAATATCTGCCCGCCTTCCACTCTTGCCCTCTGATTCCAATCTTGTTCAGCACTTGAATCAGTGAGATAAACAAGAAATGGAGTCGATCATCGGATTGCGCCTCACCTTTAGGCTTCTTGGCCTCCAGTCCACAGGTTTTGCTCAAAACCTTGCAGAACTCCCTCAGAGGCAGCAAAGTGCCAGATCAGTCGATCAGCCTGAAAACATACTATCAAAATGTAGATCACAGGCTCCAATAGCAGCAAAAACAATTTGAAAGAAAAAGATGAAGTTAACAAAGTGAAAAAAGCTCTGCGAACCTGCTGAAGGCGCCCTTGGTCGTAATATTTATCAGCATCATCTTCTTCCACATGTGACTATAATAAAGCAATTTACTAATTTACTTCAGATTCTGTTATTGATTCCAATAACCTCAGTTTCACAGATTTCTTCTTTGGTTCCTGTTTTCTTCTTATTTGAGCTTTATCTACCAGTTGGGCTTAGAGCACAAACAAAATGGAACTACTTGAAAACATACTCTCTGATCAGCTTTTCTGACTTCTCCATTGAACTCTAAAGCCAATCCTGAATCTAAAGAGCTCAAGCATGTTTGTATAAACACAAAAGATTCTGCAAATACTGGAAATCCAGAGCAACCCATACAGAATGCTGGAGGAATTCAGCAGATCAAGCAGTTACCTATGGAGGGGAATGAATGTCCCATTTTGGGCTGAGACCCTTCATCAGGACTGGAAAGGAAAGAAGAAGCCAGAATAAGAAGGTGGAGGAGGTGAAGCAGTACAAGCTAGAAGATGATAGGTGAAACCAGGTGGTGTGAGTGGGGGCGGGGGGGGGGAGATGAACTCAGAAGCTGGGACATGACAGGTAGAAAAGGTAAAGAGCTGAAGAAGGAATCTGATAGGAGAGTGGACCATGGGAGGAGAAGGTGATAGGCAGGTTAGAGGAAGAGAAACAGTAAGAGAAGGCCAGACTGAAGAATTAAAGTAAAAGGAAAAGGTGTTGGAACAAGTGTGGGGATTAGAATTAAAATGGTTGGCCACCAGGAAATTCCACTTCTTGCGGAAGGAGCGAAGGTGCTCAAAGAGGTTGCCCAATCTATGCCGGGTCTCACCAATGTAGTGGAGGCCACATCGGGAACACCAGATACAGTAGATCACCACAACACATTTGTAGGTGAACTGATGCCTCACCTGGAAGGACTGTTTGTGTCTTTGAATGGAGGTGAGGAAGGTGAATGGGCTTCCACTTACAGAGACAAGTGCCAGGGAGAGATTCGTGGAGAGTGTCAAATGGACAAGAGAGTCATGGAGAGAGTAACCCTTGCAGAAAGAAGAGTGTGACAGAGTAGGTAAAGATGTATTTTGTGTAGGATCCTGTTGATAATGGAGGAAGCAGTAAAGAATGGTGTGCTGGATGCAGAGGTTCATGGGATGGGAGGTGAGGACAAGAGGAACTCGATCTCTGTTAAAGCAACAGAAGAGCATGGATATCTGGGAAATGGAGGAGATGTGGGTGAGGGCAGCATCTATGGTGGAGGAAGGGAAACCCGTTCTTTGAAGGAGGACATCTCTGATGTCCCAGAAAAAAGCCCCATCCTGTGAACAAATGTGGAAGATATGAAGGAACTGAGAAAAGGGAACAGCATTTTTACTGGATGTGAAGAGGTACAATCAAGATAACTGTGGGAATTGGTAGAAGGATATCAGTCAGCAGTTTGTATCCAGAGATGGAAACTGAGAGATTGACAAAGGGGTGGGAGGTGTCAGAAATTGACCAAGTGAACTTACGGGTGGGGTGGAAGTTGGAAGAAAGATGATGAAATTGATAACATCAGCATGGGTGCTCAAAACAGCACCAATGTAGTTATCAAGGAAAATTTGAGGAGCATTACCGGGGAAGGCTTGGAACATGGACTGTTCTATGTAGCTAATGAAAAGGCAGGCATAGCTGAGGCCAATGCGAATACTGTGGCTATCCCTCAAGTCTGCCAAAAGTAGGAGGAGCTGAAGGAGAAATTGTTGAGGGTGAGGACCAGTTCTGCCAGATGGAGGAGGGTGGTGGTGGAGAGATAGTGGTTGGGTCTATTGTCAAGAAAAAAATGGAGAGCTTCTTTGTTGATGAAGATAGAAAGATTTTCTCAATCTTCTCTTCATTTAGGCATTTTCACAGTATATCCTGGTAGTAAAGGAATTGCCTTGTTCTTCAGCAAAAAGTTTCATGCTGATTTTTATTTATACCCATAGGTCTTGCCTTTTATTTAGAAAACTATCTTGACTGACTTTCATTTTTTCCATAAAGTTTGCAAAACAATAGATTGAAATGGAGATGAACTCAAGGAAATCTCAATAGGTACCCATAGCTATCAATTTACCCACTATATTCAATAACAGTATGTCAAACTATGCATTTCACTTCAATCCACTCTGACTAACCATCAATCAGCATTAGAAAACTTTCATTCTCTTTGTTACAACACTGTTTCTCTAGATAAGCTAATAGCTGCAAAGCAGCTTTGGCTGACTTGTTCCTACAAGTCAAGCAAATACTGGCAACAAACCTTTCCTATCCATGTGGCTTTGAAATGTTACTGTACCTGCGCATGCTGTGTATGTGGCCCAGCCAGTGGAGACGGCGTTGTTGGAGCAGGGTGAAGAGGCTGGGTATCTCAGCACGAGCCTGAACCTCATTGTTGGTGACTCAATTAATCCACTTGATGTCCAGGATGTGTCTCAGGCTGCGAAGGTGGAAGGTGTTGAGACAATGCTCTTGTCTGTAGTAGAGGCTCCAAGTCTCACTGCCGTAAAGCAGTGTGCTGTGGACGCAGGCCCTGTAGACTGCAACCTTGGTGTGTATCGTCAGCTTTCTGTTCTCCCAGACTGTCAGCCTGGCGAATGTTGAGGCTGCTCATCCGATCCGTCTGTTGATCTCGGGGTCTAGGGAGAGACTGTCCGTGATGGTGGAGCCAAGGTATGTAAACTCGTAAATTACCTCCAGCTCGTAGTTGTTGATGGAAATGGCAGGGGGGTGCTCAATGCCTTGGCCCAACATGTTGGTCTTCTTCAGGCTGATGGTCAAGCTGAAGTCCTGGCAGGCTCTTCCCAAGCTATCCATGAGGCATTGCAGTTGCTCTTCAGAGTGTGCTACCAGAGCAACGTTGTCTGCAAACATGTCCCTGATGAGTACTTCACAAACCTTGGTTTTTGCCCTCAGCCGGGACAGACTGAACAGCCTCCCATCCGATCTAGTGTGAAGGTAGACACCATCAGTTGATATTCCAAAGGCGTGCTTCAGCATGACTGCAAAGAAGATGCCAAATAGGGTGGGGACATCATCTCTGCTGGCTGGGCCACGTACACCACATGTCAGACAGGAGGATCCCAAAAGACCTGCTGTACAGGGAACTGGCCTCCGGCAAGAGAGCACAAGGGCGGCCCCATCTTTGTTCCAAAGATGTCTGCAAGAGAGACATGAAGTCACTGAACATTAATGTCGAGAGGTGGGAGGACATTGCAAGCGATCGCTCTCACTGGAGGCTGGAACTATGCAGAGGTCTAAAAAGAGGAGAAGAGAAGCTGAGGCTTGCTGCTGAAGAAAAGCGCACTCATCGGAAAAACAGCACCAAGACAACACTGGAGGACAGCGCCTTCAAGTGCAGTCGCTGCAGCCGAGACTGTCACTCCCATGTGGGCCTCTACAGCCACAACAGGCGCTGCTCTAACACAGACTGAAGCAAGACCTTCCAGGTGCAGATCCATGGTCTCATGAGACTAACATGCCACCAGCACCCACCTCAACCACTTCCTCTGGAAAGCTCATTCCATGGGTTGGCCATAGAGGAGTTAAAATATGGAAGAAAATGTCAAACTCGAATGGGTCAAGGACTGGGGAAGCAGACAAACCAATTGTCTTTGTTCTTGCCATGTGCTTGAAGGAATAGAGGCTGTCATTTTTATGAAATTGCTCTGTAATCTCCATCTTGTGAATTGTTTGAGAACTGATTCTTGCTCTGGGATAATCTAATCAGAGCAATTGAATGTGGGCACAAAGTGTCTGCTATTGACCTGCTAAACCCGATATCATTCTCACATAAGCTGTGTGTTGTGTACAAAGACAGGTTTTCAGAAGTAATCTTGTTATCTCGGCCCAGTGTCTGAGTGATCTGGTTTGATGGGTTTGAATCAGAATTGAAGGTACAAGGTAGGTCACCTAAGGAATGAAGTTGTGGAGCTCTTGGACTGCATCCAATGGGAAGGTGTTATAGGTCAGCCAGATGTTCCATAGCCAATAACACTGAAGTGCAACATTTGAACTGGTACAGAATGAATTTAAAAGCAAAGGCTTCAAATCTAAAAAAGCAACAACTTCAAAGATTCACCTTTGCAAGGAAGAACCCCCATGCCTGGGGCTGGGAGACAAAGGATCAATTGTCTGGTCAATGGGAGATCCCCTATTTCAGTGTTATAAATTGGAAAAGTTAACACAAAATACTCTGCAGATGCTGGGGTCAACACACTGGAGGAACTCAGCAGGTTGGGCAGAATCCATAGAAACAATCAGTCAACATTTTGGGCCAGAACCCTTCGTCAGGACTGAAGAGGGAAGGGGCAGAGGCCCTCTTCCCTCTTCAGTCCTGACGAAGGGTTCCAGGCCGAAACATTGACTGATCGTTTCCACGGATGTTGCCAAACCTGCTAAATTGGAAAAAGTGGTCTGAGTGAGTATTGGTATAAGGGAGACAGAAGAATTCATGAATAAACTCTTCTCAGACTTCCAGCCGAGCAGTTACCAATTTTAATTGATGTCTTGATGTCAAACTGTGCCATCTTCAGCAGGGATGATGCTTGTGCATGTCTGGTCTGGTGAGGTTTATACCCGTCATCCATACCTCCTGACTGGTTAGTCCTCATCCAATCAGGTTTCTGCTGTTCTGCCTTGTTTGATCGACTTCGACGGTACAAAACTACTGTACCCGCTAATAGCTTTTTGGACTGCTTGGTGAAGGAAGCCACTTAAGTAAAACTAGAGGAAAACAGTGTTAACGATGAAGGTCTCGTTCTAAGTAAGAACTGGAATTTGATTGTCAGCAAGGTGGGACAGTGGAAACGTGATTAGCTGAGGACTAAACAATCAGAAGGTATGGACGTTGGGGTGTAAATACCACCGGACTAATCATGCCCAGGCATCTTAACTGATAAAGATGGCAGAGTTTGTCATTGAAATGTCAGTTAAAATCAATACTTGTACCTGGCTGGAAGCCTAAGAGTTAATTTGTCATATACGCTGGGAAAGCACTAGATATCAGTAGAATTCACGTTTTAAATTGTTGGTCTGGGATCAACATAGTTATGCTGTTGTCACAATGGGTGCTGGGAATGGACCCAAATGCAAGACACAGACACTGAAGTACAATGAACAGGACTTGACAAGAGTAAGGACGTGACAGGATTCTGGCAAGGAGCAGGGACAATAACACAGACTTGGGCTAGGGAAAGCAGGACCAGGACTAGGAACCATGGACTAGGAGACAAGGCTTGGACTCTGAGCCCGAGACTGGACAAGGACCCAAAACCTGGGTCTTGCCCCAGTCTCAGACCCCGGAATCAGGCAAGGACATGACATGGCTTCAGGACAGGATGTGGCTGTGGTCTGGAGCCTGGGTACCGGATCGCCGAGGCTTGGGCTCTTGGGTCTGGAGCCTGGCTGCCAGATCGTCTTGAAATGCAGAGGCTGATAACACAGAGACTGGAGCTAGAGAGAAGGCCGGCACTCGTCCTTCTCACGACGGCCGGCACTCGTCCTTCTCACGACGGCCGGCACTCGTCCTTCTCACGACGGCCGGCACTCGTCCTTCTCACGACGGCCGGCACTCGTCCTTCTCACGACGCTAACATGAGACAGGACAGAACATAAACATAGAGTCAGGACTTATTCTAAGACAAGCCAGGACTCAACATAATCTCCACACCAAGGTGGGACAGGTCCACCTGTTGGGAACAGCAGGACAGCCAGACTTTCCCAACAGAGGCAAAGAGAAGACATGACTCCCCACAGGGAAACAGCAAAACAGCCTGACTTACACCACGGAGGCAAGGACAAGACTAGACAAGACATGACATGACATGACACCCCCCCACAGGGCAACAGCATAACAGCCTGACTTACCCTATGGAGGCAAGGACAAGACAAGACATGACCCCCCCCCCCCCATGGGGCAATGGTGAAATGGCCTAACTTACCCCACAGAGGAGAGGACAAGACAAGACATGCCCCCCCCAACAGGGCAACAGCAAAACAGCCTGACTTACCCCACAGAGGCAAGGACAAGAAGAGACAAACACCGAAGAACAACAGACAGTTCCATCTCTGCTCCAGGGTAGCTCCAAATCTCAGTTCAGCCAGCAACCTCAGCTGGCTACAAAAACAGCCAGATCCCTACCTAGCTCAGAGTGGCTGGCAGCTACTCAGCTGGCCCAGGAAACAGCCAAATCCATACCACAAAGACTACTCCAACAAGTGGCAACAGGGCTCCATGAAGCAGTGGTCCTCCAACCAGACCTAGATATCACAAATGGTTTCACTAGCTTTCCATTAGCAGGTTACTCTAAGGGACTGACAAGACAAACCAGCAGTCCATACTCAACCCCAAGGCTACTTATATTGCAAGCCCAAAGATGGGAATCAGGTGCCTATGATTAACTCAAACAAGGGTCAGCTGGAAGACCTGGAGACCTGAGTCCACGGACCAGACTGTGAACTGGAATGGGGACTTCACAGACTGGACCATGACAGTTGTTGTTTGTGCGAAGACTATAAAGAGCAAGCTTCGATTAAGTAAAAGTTGCATAGTGATTTTCCTAACTTAGTTCCATTGATGAATGGTCAATACATGGACATATCACACTCTCCATAATGTTGTTGCTCTTCGGGTCCCTTTTAGATCTTACCCCTCACACCTAAAGTGTCCTCTAGTTTTTGATTCTCTTTCCATGGGAACTTTCTAAAGAGGGATTGTTGCAACTTATTATAAGTCAGCTCTTGGGTGCTCATCAAAATCTTATCTCTTTGAGCTATAATTCTTGTCTAGAAACTGGGTTTCACCCTCTCAAACGGTGCACAAAACATGTATTGCACATATGTAATGAGTAAAAATGTTGCTCATTTAGGTAAAATGAAATATTAATAAAATCTCTGTAGGATACAGTAAAGGCAAGACTCACATTTTGCACATATTGATGCTCTGAAACAGGATCCGTGTAGTTCTTGTTGCCAGCTGCATTCTGACATGACATTATAACACATAGACTGCAAAATGGGACAGAACTTTAAGAATTCTTCCCATGGCAACAACAGAAAAGGCTGCCATGAAGGCAAAGGAGAATGTGATGGGGGAGGCGGACACAGTGCTCTGTGGTTTGTGTCTGGGCGTTGTCTATGTGATCATGCCATGAACAAGTTGAAGGGTTTCGGCCTGAAGCATCGACTGTGTTTTTTCCCATAGATGCTGCCTGGCCTGCCAAGTTCCTCCAGCATTTTGTGTGTGTTGATCATGCCATGAGTGGCTCCAAGCCATTGTGAGTGTGAGCTGATTGGAGACCAGAGATTGCAATAAGAAGCTTGGAAATGATGTTGAGATCAGTAAATCAGAATCAGAATCAGGTTTAATATCACACAAAATGCAGAGAAATTTGTTTACCTAGTGGTAACAGCACAATACAATGCATGATAATGGAGAAAAAATACTGTGAATTACAATATATATATATGAAATAGTTAATTAGGTAGTGCAAAAGTAGAAATAAAAAAGTAGCAAGGTAGTATTCATGGTTTAATGCCCATTCATAAATTGGATGGCAGAGGGGAAGAAGCTGTTACTGAATCATTTCGGTCACACTTCGGGTCCCTCCTCCCAAATGGTAGCAATGAGAAGAGGGCATAACCTAGGCGATGGAGGGTCCTTAATGATGGACACTGCCTTTCTGAGGCATCGCTCTTGATGATGCCCTGGATACTTCAGAGGCTAGTGCTCATGATGGAGCTGATTAAGTTTACAAATTTCTGCAGTTAACTTTGATCTTGTGCAGTAACCCAGCCCCCCATACCATACGGTGATGCTGCCAGTTAGAATGTTCTTCATGGTACATCTGTAGAAATTGTTGAGTGATTTTGGAGACGTACCAAATCTTCTCAAACTTCTAATGAAATGTAGCTGCTGTCAATTGTGCCTTCTTTGTAGCTGCATTGATATTTTGGGTCCGGGAAACACACCAGTGAATCATTTCAAATAATACTGACCAATACAGCATGAATTTAGCAGATGCTGGATGTCACACATTATTTTCTCAAATTTGTGTTTCATTTCATTTCTGATCTTTTCTGTAAGTTAGCAACAAAAGTCATAGGTTACCCACAAAAGTTTCATTTTCTATTTGCGGAAAAGAGAATGTATGGTGCATGACAAATTATGTCACCAGGGGTGTGACTAATGCCCCTTTGCATGTTATATGAGGTTGCTGATAAACTGATTTTGCACATGGAATTGTCATGGACAATTTGCCAGTATAAGCAATTTTACACAGAGGTGACTCTAAAACATTCTATTCCTGGCTAAAACATGAGTTTAAGAACACAAATTCAACCAATTTCTTGTCTTAACAGTTTGAACCCTTCCTAGCCTCCGCTCACATGTCAACTCATTGGGACACTTACGGAAATGTTTTGGTTCCCCATCAACACTGAGAAGAAACTGAGATCTCCAATTGGTTTTCTTTCTTTTTGCATTCACCATAATCTGGTGTTCCTTGATTCATGCCCACCTCAAGTACACTTGCAGAAAGTGATACAGCAGTTGTAACATCTGGATAGAATCTCATTTAATCATTCTCATCTTATTACAAAAAT
Organism: Mobula birostris; assembly: GCF_030028105.1. Classification (NCBI taxonomy): domain Eukaryota; kingdom Metazoa; phylum Chordata; class Chondrichthyes; order Myliobatiformes; family Myliobatidae; genus Mobula; species Mobula birostris. The sequence continues at coordinate 73,644,243 of NC_092378.1, read as the reverse complement.
GGTTATTTTCTTCAACTTACCATTATGTATTTGAGCACTTATTCCAAAAGAAAAAAAATACTTCCTCTGTGCTTGAGGCAGTGAAAAGATTTCTCTTGTAAGATCCACTTCTTGATAACAGCCAAGTCAGTTCTTTTTCTACGCTTCTAATTGATGTTGTTTTGATTTCTCACAAAATCTCACCACTTTCCATGATCTTATTTGCCTTACAGGGATTACACATTCATCTGCTCTGCAAGATGGATCAGAATCCAGATCACTGACATATGAGGAGAAATCTGCTGTTTTGTGACAGCAGTACAAAGCAATACAACAAAAAAGAAAATTCTTTAAGATACAATAAAGAATATTAAAAATATAAGTAGTGCAAAAATAGAGAAAAGTATAGAGGTAGCATTCGTGGGCTGTTCAGAAATCTGATGATTGAGGGGAAGAAACTCCATTAAGTATGAGTTTTCAGGCTCCTGTAACTCCTGCCTGGTGGTAGTAATGAAAAGAGGGCATGTGTTGGGGTTGCTTAAGGCTGCCATAGCCAGAGGTAGTGTGGATAAACTCCCACTACTCATTAAATGCTTCCTATGGTGTGCATCTCAAATAGCCTCTGACAACCAAGTCCAGCTCCTGCCTTCACATATGGCTTAGCTACTAAGCCCTGTGAACTGTTTCTACTGACAGGAGAAGGGACAAAGTTGGTTTACTTCCACTTTAAAACCAGTCGCTTCAGGCATTTGGGGTTCGTCAGCCATGGTCAGCAGCTCATCTTGGAGAAGCAGAAGCATGGCTTACGTATCAGTGATGATCATGTCACCAACAGCAAGGTGACACCTGCAACAGAGAAAGTTGTCTTTGACAGGACACCGGCCAAACCTGGTGCCACTCCACAGGTCCAGGGGTTCCAGCCTGAAGGAAACAGATCACCACCTAAAAGACAGAATCTTTAGTATTGTGACATTAGTTATGGACTGTTAATGTGAAAGCATGTTTATTTGAATATGTTTTGTTGAAAGGAAATTGAATGTTTTGTTACATATATAGTTTTATGTTACACTAATCTAAAGGGGGAGGAAGTGCAATGCAGGGGTCTGTTTCTTTTAGCGCAATGACTCTCCCTAGAACTAATTATTGACTGATAATTTACGCATGTTAATTGATTTATTTCTCTCTCTGCAAAGTGAACTCTCCTCCTTGTGTGTGCATTTATTCTCATGTGGGCAGCTAGGACACAACATCTAGTAAAGGTAAATGAATATAGCACAAAGACTGCAATGAAGTAGACTGGGAGATTCAAAAGTTGTTCTTTTAGTGTACGAGAGATCTGTTCAAGGATCTGATAACAGTGGAATAGAAGCTGTCTTCAAATATGGTGCTCATGCTCTCAGGTTTTTGTCCAGCAGGAGACAGGAGAGGAGAGAGTGTCAGGTACTGCCAGTTACAGTCCCTATAAAAAGTATTCACCCCTCTTGGAAGATTTCATGGTTTATTGTTTTACAACAAGAAGTTGAACAAGGAATATTGGTTAGAAGTTTAACTTCACCATAAACAACTCTGACTCTTTGGAAAGGTCATACTGCTGTGCTGGAAAGCTGAGGTTAGCAATAAGCCTTTCTGACCCTGGAAATTGAATATCAATCACATTTCTAGCCAATTCAATTCTTCTGAATGTCTCTTTAAAGCATTAGAATCCCTATAATGGTTCTGACTACACTGTGGCAAAATCAATTCATTTTGATGTGCAAAATCCACGAGCATTCTTAGATGCCACTTTCACTCACACAACACTTTTCAATGGCAAATTTCAACTGCTTTGACTACATTTATTATTTACCAGTCCACACTCAAATCTATCACTCAGAGTGTACATTTACAATGAAATGATAAACTCTTCAATGAAGCAATGTACTCACTAATTGTCGCATCGAACGGCAGGCTCCTTGTCTCAGATTTGTGGCTCTCAATTACTCTAGCATCAGCAGATTAAAAGAACTGTCAGATTTTTAAAAAAGATATTCAAACTAGATGTCTTTTGCTTTGTATGGAATCTGCTAGCAGGTGAATCACTACCTTTTCTACACTTATAATGTCATTCACGCTGTTCTGTATTCTTAAGATATCGCCACACTTTCTTAAAGCTCCATGATGTTGCTTGCCTTAAGGGATGTATACATTTTTTGCTGTACAAGACAGGTCAGAGTCAGAATCAGGTTTATTATCACTGATTTATTTTGTGAAATTTGCTGTTAAAGGGTGTATGCAATCTTTTGCTGTACAAGACTGGTCAGAGTCAGGATAATTATCACTGATATATGTTGTGAAATTTGTTGTTTTGCGGCAGCGGTGCAGTGCAGCACACAATATAAGCTAAGAACAACAATAAAAATAAATAAATAAAGAGATAATAAGGAATAGTGAGATAATATTCATGGACCATTTAGAAATCTGGTGGTGGAGAGGAAGAAGCTGTTTCCAAAACGTTGAGTGTGGGTCTTCAGGCTCATGTTCCTCCTCCCTGAGAGTATTATTGAGAAGAGCGCATTTCTCAGATGCTGAGCATCTTTAATGACGAATGCCACCTTCTTTAAGAATTGCCTTTTGTAAGCAACATTTACAAAAACTATTCAAGTCATTTGCAGAAACTATTATTTGTCAGCATTGGCAGTCTCGAGTCATACATATCACATCTCTGAACATTGCCGGGCAAAGCAGCCATCTTGGCTTATCCCTATTCAACAGTGACACAAGTAAACTTGGCATATGTGATACGCCACTGATAGCTCAACACTCCGGTGATTGTCACTTTGCTGAGCTTTGCAATTCTCATTGGAACGTGCTGAAGTTTTAGGCAAATGGTATTTTGTATGAATGGCCATTGCAAAATGCCATGATGTTGAAAGTTCATCAAGAACTTCCCAAGAGAGAGTGAACAATGTTCTTCAACAAATGTACTATTTTCAAAGTTTGACATTCAAAGTAAATTTATTATTAAAGTATGTATATCTCACTATATACTCCCTTGAGATTCATTTCCTTGCAGGCATTCACTGTAGATACAAAGAATCAGTGAAATCTGCACATAAACAGAAACTGTCAAACAGCCAATGTGTAGAAGAAGACAAACTGCAAATGCAAAAAAAACAAATAAATAAACAAACAAACAAACAATTGACTGATTAATTAATCCAGATAGAAAACATGAGTCATGGAGTTCTTGAAAGTGAGTCAATTGGCTGTGGAATCAGTTTAGTATTGAGATGAGTGAAGTTATCCGTGCTGGTTCAGGAGCCTAGTGATTAAGGAGTAATAACTGCAATGTTTTCATGAACACATTGAGGTTTAGCATATTATATATACATTCAAAGAGGTCAGGGTGTATTTTCCAAACAGCGTACAAACTATGTAGATATTAGATCTTCAAGTTGTTGGGTCAAGCTGAATGTCTGAATCTGTTATGTTGTTACAAATTTGGCACACCATGTGACATTCCTGACTAATCAGAATCAAATTGCCAATGCACATATGGAAATATAGAAAACAGAATGTTATGTGTTTAAAATGCATTACAGTGGTCAATCACATACCACAGGAGTTGATTAGCCTGTGCCACAGTGCAATGAGTTTATGGTGGATCTAATCTTGGACTCAGCTGAATTTTCCTGCATTATCCTTCAATCTCTGTAAGATGCTGTACAGGTACTGCTTGACTTAAAGGAATTGCTTTAGCCAGAAGGTGGTGAATTTGTGGAATTCGATGCTACTGCCAAGTTACTGGGTATATTTAAAGCAAAGGTTGATAGATTCTTGATTAGTAAGGGTGCCAAAGGTTAAAGGGAGAAGTCAAGAAAATGGTGTTAAGGGGGCTAATAAATCAGGCATGATAAAATGGTGGTGCAGACTCGATCAGATAATACATAAAAATCACCCCATATGGTAACCATATATTCACAGTACTGTAATGAGTGGCATCTAAAACACATAAGACTGATTAGACTGTTATGTTGCTTGCATAATGTGGGTGATGCTGTAGCAAGTTAGTTGTGCATTGCAGTGTACTTGCGCTTGTGACAATAAATCTGACCTTGACTTTGAGAACAAGTAATTACTAGAAGTGGAGAGTGAGAGGAAAAGAATTCTGTGATTCACAGGAATTAATGTATGAATATACAATATGTATATCACACTTGCAAATTTAATATTTTTTGAACTCTGATATTTCTAGGTAACTCAGAGGCAACCTGCACGTCTACTTCTCTGGAAACTAATACTCTATGCAGTACTCTGGATGAGTTCCGTACAACTGTGGCAAAAATTCTTTAATTTGATCTTTATGCCCATTACTATTGCAGAAAATGTGATGATTTTATTCAATGTTTTTAACCTGTTCAGCATAGCCTAGTAACATTTCTTCAATGTATGATGTACACTTTCAGAAAAAGGGTTTGCAGCAAGGAAATACACACGCAGGATTGAAATGTGAAAAGGTTCAGAGCAAAATCCATTTTCAATCCTGGAGAGAAGCAATTCAATTATATTTAACTTTGAATTCATCAGGGCTATGAAATCAGGATCAGAAAATTACTCTCAGCTAGACACTAAATGAAAAGGATGGTAAATATGTCATACTTCAAATTAGGAAACCTCATTGAGGTATTGAAATAAGCAGACCCATAGTAATTAATTTTCAACTGTCTAATGAAAGCTCATATATCAGAAAATATGAATTGAGAACTTGCATTTCTTCTCAGGATAGGTAGACATATAATCAACTTAATAAACTCACTCTTACATCCAAGTTGACTATAAAACTACTCAACAAACCCCACCATCTGTAGAAGAACACTAGAATCAATTGAAGAACGCTATCATCACGTCCTGCAAAGAAACAATTGGGTTCAAGAGGAAAAAACATCAAGATTGGTTCAATGATAACGACAAACTACTCCAACACAGTGGGCACATGGCCAAGTGGTTAAGGCATTAGATTAGTGACCTGAAGGTCGTGAGTCCGAGCCCCAGCCGAGGGAACATGTTGTGTCCTTGAGCAAGGCACTTAATCACACATTGCTCTGCGATGACACTGGTGCCAAGCTGTATGGGTCCTAATGCCCTTCTCTTGGACAACATTGGTGTTGTGGAGAGGGGAGACTTGCAGCATGGGCAACTGCTGGTCTTCCATACAACCTTGCCCAGGCCTGTGCCCTGGAGAGCGAAGACTTCCCAGGCACAGATCCATTACAAAATGAGCAACAATCGGCTACCAAAAGGAATCATTATCAGGAATGCAAGGCTGTAGTCCAGAAGAGCACCGGAAACCTGAAAAACCAATGGTGGAGGAAGAAAGCTCAGGAAGTCCAACAACTAGCTGACGCCAATGACACTCGAGGCTTTCTCAACGCAACTCAAGTTATTTTTGGTCCATCCACACATGGTCAAGCCCCTCTCAAAAGCAAAGGTGGTTCAACCATCCTGAATATGGTTATAAAAGCAATGCTAACATCAATTCAAGATGGAGGGAGCACTTTGAAGATCTTCTAAATCAAACTGTCTCATTTGACAGGAATTTAATTAACAACATTCCAAAACATCCTGTTGATGACTCCCTAAGCTAAATACCAATACTTGAAGAAGCCAAGGAAGCCATCAAAACCTTGAAAACAAAAGGCCACTGGACTTGGTGGAATACCAGCCGATGTCTACAAAATTGGAGGTAACCTGCTTCATTACCAACTGCATCAATTTCTCATCAAGATCTGGATAAATGAAGACGTACCAGCAGACTTTAAAGACTCAGCAATTGTTACCACCTACAAAAGGAAAGGTGATCGATCCGAATGCGGAAACTATCAAGGAATTTCCCTGTTAGCAACAGCAGGAAAGATCCTCACCCGCATCATGAACAACCGGCTAAAGCCTTTAGCTGAGAAGATCCTTCCGGAGACACAAGCCAGTTTTAGACCATCACGTGGAGCAATTGACATGATCTTCACAATGTGACAACCACAAGAAAAATGTTGTGAACAACTTCAACCTTTGTACATGGCATTCATTGACCTCACCAAAGCCTTTGACTCTGTATCAAGGGAACTCCTATGGGATGTCCTATCTACCTATGGATGCCCTGAAAAGTACATTTGAATCCTAAGTCCTCCATGATGGCATGCTTGCCACAGTCATGGTCAGCAACAGTGACTGTGAGCCTTTTCAAGTTAGATCAGGAGTAAAACAGGGATGTGTGATTGCCCCAACTTTGTTCACCATCTTCATTGTGACAATCATCCATATTATCAAGGATGACCTACCCCCAGGAATCAAAATTGTCTACAGAACAGATGGCAGACTTTTCAATCTTGCCCATCTCAAGTCCAAAACAAAGACATTCACGAGTTCCCTCATCGAGTTCCAATACGCAGATGACAACAGTGTTGCAGCTCTTTCAGAAAACCACCTACAACAGATTCTGACTGCCTTCAACCGTGTATACACGAAACTTGGACTTACCATCGATTCCAAGAAGACTCAGATCATCTATCAACTGTCACCAATTGAGACACATCGGATAGAACCATCAATTCAGCTTGGCGAAACTACCCTGGAAAACATGGTCCACTTTCCGTATCTTGGAAGTCACCTCCCCTCCAATGTCGACCTTAATGACGAGATCCAACATCGTCTTAAATGTGCTAGAACAGCTTTTGGATGTCTCCGAACAAGAGTCTTTCAGGATTGTGACATCCGAGCAGACAACAAAATGTTAGTGTACCAAGCAGTGGTGATCCCAACGCTCCTGTATGCATCAGAAACCTGGACAACATACCGATGACATCTGAAGGCACTTGAAAAGTTCCATCAACGCTGTCCTCGAAACATCTTAAATATCAGCTGGGAAGATAGAAGAACCAACGTCAGTGTGCTAAGTGAAGCAAAAACAACAAGCATTGAAGCCTACGTCATCAAGAACCAACTAAGATGGAGCGGTCATTTTGTTCGGATAAAAGACGAACGTCTGCTGAAACAAATCTTCTACTCCCAGCTTAAACAAGACAAACGTAAAAGAGGCAGACAACAGAAGAGGATCAAAGACGTCTTAAAAGCCAACATGAAGAAATGTAACATTGACATCAACAATTGGACAATTCAACCAATGCTAAGGACAGGAAACTCTGGCAAGCCATCATCTGAGAAGGAACATCAACTTTCGAAGCCAACAGATGTGCAGAATTAGAAGAAAAGAGAAGGAAATGGAAAGAGAGGTTGCAACAACCAAAGCAGGATCTGCCATCTGGAACGACCTGTCCTGAACGCAGAAGAACTTTCAAAGCCAAGATTGGACCCATAAGACACTTGAGACCCCATAAGTAGATCAACAGAACGAAGACCATCATCCTCGACCTCGAGGGATAGCCACGGTGATGACGACAACGATTCACCAGAAATTAGCAGTAGTCTAGAACTCATTTTATGAAGGAAGTAGAGGTAGAAATTATCAGTGTAGTTCAAAGTAATGAAGGACTTGCACATGGAGTGCTGTAACCTTCAGAGTTATGGACTAAGAAATGGAAAATAGGTTTAGAAAAGAAAGATTGCACTTAGAGTATTTTGTAGCCTCAATTAACCTTTTGCAGTAAATAAATTACATTTAAGGTGATGTCTCTGTTGTAATATTGGGATTATGAGAGCCAATTTGCACAGAGTTAATTCCCACAAATGACAATGTAATTATGGCTGGATAGCCCTTTCTCTGATGTGGATTGAAGGGTTAAAAAAAAGAACTGGACACAGTGATGGATTCCCCTGCATTTATTCAAAACAGTTCACATCCTCCTGAGATACCAGACGGGCCCTGATCTAACATTGTGCAAAAGCCAGCACTGCCAACAGTGCAGCTTTCCCATAGTAATGCATGTCCTGTGTGGAGCTTTGAGCCACAGTGAGACAAGAATTTAACATTCTGAGTCTGTTCTCTGATTCAATGCGATCATGCTGATATGTGGCCAATCAACCATCTGTCTTTCTTTTACTATATGATTTGAAAAATCAATCTGAGATTTATAATTAAGACCTGGCCTGGAACCAGTTGGCAATTGGAATAGAAACTTATCCATCCAGTAACTTAACCTCAGGGCCGCCATCACTTTATGGGACCTGCATTCATCTTAATGATCCGTATTTTCCAAACATAATTGTTAAAGTAAAATCTAGTGGATCTGGTTTTTCAATGGAGGTTTCTTTTATTTATTTAAAACATAGCACGGTCCCTTCCGGCCCATGAGGCCACATTGCCTATTGATACACATGTGACCAATTAACCTAGTGAACTGTACATCTTTGGAATGTGGGAAAACAGAGCTAGCTGAGGAAACACCATAGTCACAGAGAGAACATACAAGCTTCTAACTCAGTGGTCCCCAACCTTGGGGCCGCGGACCGATACCGGGTGGCGAAGCATACAGGGGTGCAGCAGTACCCGGAATGTACCCAGCACATCTTTAAGAGAAAAACCAAAATAAACAAGCTAATTAATTAGGTGCCACCTGGCATTAATTAGCTTGTTTATTAGGTTGGGGACCACTGTTAACTGACAAAAGTGGGAATTGAACCCAGGTCACTTGTGCTGTAATAGCACTAAACTAACCGCTGGACTCTGTGCCATTCCAATACATCTTAAGTTGTTTATTAGAAATCTTTGCTATTCTTTCAATATGCTTTTTTTTGCCAAGTGTGACCCATTATCTTAGGAATTGTTCTTTCAGTTTTATTCCCTCCCCCGCCCCCCCACATCTTGCTGAGTCATCCAAAAAACTTTTTGTTGGACAAATGGAGAGTTAGCTGGCTGGATTAAATGAGATAGCTCTCCTGAATAGCATAGACATGATATATTGAAAATCTTATTTTTCTGCTATAAATTTCTATGATTCTATTAATACTTCAGAAATTTTTTCTGCACAAATACAAATTGTAGTTATTGATGGCAGTAAGTTCGCAGGAGAGCATCTGGCATCTAATTACATTTGCACATTATCTTTGGTTTATTAACATATCAATTGCCACCTCTTTGCTTTATTGTTCCATCTTTTATGTTTGCACATGCTTATGCTTCTTTTTGGCCTCTTGCTTAGCTGCCTGGAAATTAATAGAAAGCCCATATTTCTCCTTTATTTAAAAATAGTTTTTTTGTGAAAATAAGTTCACAATATTTGCCCATGAATATTGATATGGTTGTTCATCCATCGTTGACGTCGAAGAGAACCTCGACACCATAATGATGGTGTCGAGACTAGCGCATGATTTGGATTTAAGTGAGGGAGAGTCGCGCAGCGTCAGCCTCACTCTTTCTTCCCAATTCCCATCTGGATCCAGTGGCAAGACAGAGTTGAGACGGCTGGAGATGGGATTAGGCGCAGTGGATGACCAGGACGTCTTCTGTGTCTTGTCCTGCTCTACACGTTCCACGACGCTTGCAGAGACCGCCTTCTTGACCGTTGGACCTTCCATTGGTCTCGTCCGCTCAGTCCGCCGGAGTCTGTCTTCACATGCTGGGATAGACAACTCCCTATCTCACCGAGGGTTTGAGACCCGTCGGCTACCCTCACCTGGTTTAGCCGGCTTGTCGAAGCCGTTGCCTGGGGTGTGGCCGCTGTCGCATGCAAACAGCTACGGGGAGCCACAGGCGAGAGCTGAGTGCCAAGTGGGGACCAAAGGTGGACTAACCGCCTTGAAAAGGATGCGACATGTTCCCCCACCAGAGGTGCTACCCCTCCCTGACACCCCATACACCCCAATATTGATGTACCGTCAGTAGCACAGGACCAGTTTAAGCATCTTGGACTTTGCCTTCCAGATTTATTGGATTGAAATCAATCAAATACATCTCAGAGACAGAGCTCAAAGTGCATTTTTTGGATAAAATAGGGGTTTTAAGTACTCTAGATTAAAAAGTTCACTTCCCAAGGTTTTAAGGGAAGAGACAACCTTCAAAAAATTTTCTTCAGGAACTATTGTGTTAGACTGGAAAATTGAGTGGGCTCTCTGCAGTTGAAGAAAGGTGACAGGGGAAAGCCAAGGAGTTATGGTGTGGACATGAATTCATAGCGAACTGTCGAGGGATTAGAAGCTAATTATTTAATCTCACCCTCTGTCAGTATGATACATTGTGCTGCAATACACAACCCTAAAACATTGTAAAGTGCTTGGCTCAGCTCATACTGCTTATGCTGGCTCCCTGAAAGTCAATCATGTTTATGGTCTGTTGCAGAAACTGCAGGGGCCCTGGAGAGATCATTAAAATGTCCTTAACAAAGGGAGAAGTGCCAGAAGACTGGAGGAAATTAAAGATTGTTCTGTTTTTCAGCAAAGGCTTTAAGAATAAGCTGGGAAATCACAACCCGGTGAGCCTGATGTCAGTAGTGGGTAAATTGTTCAAAGGTATTTTAAGGGACAAGATGTAGAAGTATTTTGATACACAGGGCCTGTTTAGAGATTGTTTGCATGGCTTTGTGTGTAACAGGTCATGCCTAACTAATTTTACAAAGGTTTTCAAGAAGGTTACCAAGAAAGGTGAAGGGAAGGAGGTGGATTTTATCTCCATGGACTTTAACAAGGCCTTTGAGAAGGTTGCACATGGGAAGTTGTTCAAGAAGGTTCAGTCACTTATTCCTCAAGACAAGGTATAAATTGGATTCAGTGTTGGCTCAGTAAGGGAAGGCAGAGAGTGGCAATAGATAGCTGGGGTTCCACTGTTGTTTGTCAATTATCTCGATGGTTAATTGGATCAGCAAATTTACAAATTACACCAGTCATAGTGGATCATAGTGGACAGCAAGGGAGCCTAACTAAGCTTACAGCATAATCTGTGTAAGACCATAAGACCATAAGACACTGGAGCAAAATTAGGCCATTCAGCCCATTGAGTCTGCTCCACCATTTCATCATGGGTGAATCCAGATCGCATTCAATCCCATACACCTACCCTCTCCGTGACGCCCCGACCAATCAGCAATCTATCAATTTCAGTCTGAGAAGGTAAAAAAAACAAAAGCCCTAGGTAATTTTTTTTCCATTCCCTTCTTTACATCTGCTTAGGATAGTAGAGATATCAGGCAGGGTAGTGGAATGCTCCCCTTGGAAGATGTGGGAAGTCAGGGAGACCTTGGGTGTCCCCAACGCCCACAGCTGCGAGGTGTATCCAGCTGCAGCTTCTAACAAGCTGCATAAGGAGTTGGAACTGGAATTGGACGAACTTCAGATCATTTGGGAGGGTGAGGGAAGATAGATAGGGCATATAGAGAAGTAGTTACTCCCAAGGTGCAGGGCGCAGGAAACTGGGTGACAATCAGGAAGGGAAAAGGGGTTAAGGAGCCAGTTCAGAGTTCCCCTGTGGCCATCTCCCTCAACCACAGGTATGCCATTTTGGATACTGTCAGGGAGGGTGGAATGACCTAACAGAGGAAAGTCATAGCAGTCAGTTCTCTGGCATTGTCTACCTTTGTGACTCAGAAGGGAAGGGAGGACAAGAGGCATGTTTTGGTGATAGGGGATTCATTAGTTAGGGCAATGGACAGGAGGGTCTGTGGGAGAAAAAGAGATTCCTGGATGGTGTGCTCCCTCCCAGGTGCCATGGTCCGGAACATCTCGGATCAAGTCCTCAGCATTCTAAAGTGGGAGGGTGAACAGCCAGAAGTCATGGTCTATGTACAGTACCATGTACCGATGACAAGGGTAGGCTGAGTGACGAGATTCTGCATAGGGATTTCAGGAAGTTAGGTGCTAAGTTAAAGGGCAGGACCTCAGGGCTGTGATCTCCAGATTGGTACCTGTGGACATGCTAGTGAGGCCAGAACTAGGAAGATTATGCAGTTTAACACTTGGATAACTTAGTGCAGGAGGGAGGGCATAAGATTTTTGGATCATTGGGCTCTGGTCCAGTGAAGGTGGGACCTGTACAGAAGAGATGATTTCCATCTGAACTGGAGGGGGACTAATATCCCAGCAGGAAAGTTTCTTAATGCTGCACAATGGGGTTTAGACTAGAGTTGCAGGGGAATGAGAACCAGGGTGCCAGAACAGTTAGTGGAGAGGTTGTGGAGGCAGATGTTGGTAAGATCTCAGACAAAGTCAGGAGTCAAAAGGTTGAGCATGGCGCAACTTGTGTCCTGATCTCAAATATTTCAATGCAAGAAGTATCATAGGAAAGGCAGATGAGCTCAGGGTATGGAACAACACTTCAAATTATGACATTGTAGCCATTAATGAGTCCTGGTTGCAGGAGGGGCAGAACTGGTAGCTCAATATTCAGGGATTCTTTTGTTTCAGACATGACAGAGTGGGAAGGATTAAAGGTGGGGAGGAGCCATTACTGCAGGGAAAATATCATGGCAGAGCTCCATCAGGGCAGACTGGAGAACCTGACTAGTGAGGCGTTATGGATAGAACTGAGAAATAAGAAAGGTATGACAGTCCTAGGGATTTAGAGGAACACATTTGTAAAGAGATTGCAGACTGTTGTGAGAAGTATAAGGTTGTTATTGTAGGTGACAGGGAATCCCATGCTGTAAAAGTTTGTGACAGGATGGAGTTTGTCAAATGTGTTCAGGAAAGTTTTCTTCATCAGAATGTGGAAGTCCCAGTTAGGACCATACAATCTTGGATCTGCTATTAGAGAATGAGACAGAGCAGATGTCAGAAGCTTGTGTAGGGGAAAACGTTGCATCCAGTGACCATATTGCCATTAGTTTCAAAGTTAAGATGCAAAAAGACAAATCTGGTCCGTGAGTTGAGATTCTAAATTGGAGAAAGGCCAATTTCGATGGTATCTGAAATGATCTGCCAAGTGTGGATTGGGACAGGCTGTTTTCTGGCAAAGGTATACTTGGAAAGTGGGAGGCCTTCAAAAACGAAATGTTGACAGTACAAAGCCTGTATGTGCCTGTCAGAATGAAAGGTAATGATAACAAGGGTAGTGAACCTTGGTTTTCTAGAGATATTGAGGCCCTGGTTAAGTGAAAAAGGAGATGCATAGCAGGTATAGAAAAGCGGGAACAAATGAGGACTATAGAAATGCAAGAGAACACTTAAGAAAGCAATCAGGAAGGTTAAAAGAAGACATGAAGTTGCTCTAGCAGACAAGGTGAAGGAGAACCATAGGGGTTCTACAGATTTGTTAAGAGCAAAAAGATTGCAAGGGACAAGACTGGTCCTCTGGAAGACCGGAATGGTAATCCATGTGTAAAACCCAAAAACACAAAAACAGATGGGGAGATCTTAAAAGCATTTTTTGCATCTGTATTTACTCAGGAGTTGGACACTGAGTCTGTAGGAGTGAGGTAAAGTGGTATCAATGTCATGGACCCTGGGCCTGACAAGGTGTTCCCTTGGCCTCTACGAGAAGAAAGTGCAGAATTTACCAGGGCCCTAGAAGAGATATATAAATCATCCTCATGAAACGGAAGGCACCAGAGGATTGGAAGATGGCTGATGTTCTTTTGTTGTTTAAAAAAGGCTCAAAACGGAAACCAGGAAATTATAGGCTGGTGAATCTGACATCGGTTGTGGGAAAGTTATTAGACGGTATTCTAAGTGACCAGATATATAAGTATTTAGATAGCCATGGACTGAATAAGGATAGTCAGCATGGCTTAATGCATGGTAGATCATCAATCTAAATGAGTTTTCAAAGAAGTTATCAGGAAGGTGGATTGAAGGCAAGGCAGTGGATGTTGTCGACATGGACTTTAGCAAGGCATTGAACAAGGTCCCACATGGGAGGCTGGTCAGGAAGATTCAGTCTCTCGGCATTCAGGATGAGGTAGTAAATTGGATTAGACATTGCCTTTGTGGGAGAAGCCAGAGAGTGGCAGTAAAGAATTGCTGGATCCTTTGTTGTTCGTCATCTATATCAATGATCTGGATGATAATATGGTTAACTGGATCAGCAAATATGTGGATGACGTCAAGACTTAGGGGCACAGTAGACAATGAGGTAGGCTATCATGGCTTCAGAATCAGAATCAGGTTTATTATCACCAGCATGTTGTGAAATTTGTTAACTTAGCAGCAGCAGTTCAATGCAATACACAATAAAGAAGAATAGAAGAAGTAAAAATACATACATAAATAAATAAATGACTCTATGTGTATAATGAATAGATTAAAAATCATGCAAAAACTGAAATAATATATATTTAAAATGTGACGTAGTGTTCATGGGTTCAATGTCCATTTAGGAATTGGATGGCAGAGGGGAAGAAGCTGTTCCTGAATCGCTGAGTGTGTGCCTTCAGGCTTCTGTACCTCCTACAGAAAAGTGAGAAACAGTGAGAAAAGGGCATGCCCTGAGTGTTGGGGGTCCTTAATAATGGACGCTGCCTTTCTGAGACACCGCTCTTTGAAGGTGTCCTGGGTACTTTGTAGGTTAGTACCCAAAATGGAGCCCACTAATTTATGACCCTTTGCAGCTCCTTTTGGTCCTGTGCAGTAACCTCCCCCCACCCGACAGTGATGCAGCCTGTCAGAATGCTCTCCACGTACATCTATAGAAGTTTTGAGTGTTTTTGTTGACATATCAAATCTCTTCAAACTCCTAATGAACTATAGTGGCTGTATTGCCTTCTTTATAACTGCATCGGCATGTTGGGACCAGGTTAGGTCCTCAGAGATCTTGACACCCAGGAACTTGAAAATGCTCGCTTTCTCCACTTTTGATCCCTCTATGAGTATGTGTTCCTTTGTCTTACCCTTTCTGAAGTTTGCAATCTGCTCTTTTGTTTTACTGACGTTGAGTGCCAGGTTGTTGCTGCGACACCACTCCAATAGTTGGGATATCTTGCTCCTGTATGCCCTCTCGTCACCATCTGAGATTCTACCAATAATGGTTGTATCATCAGCAAATTTATAGACTGTGTTTGAGCTATGCCTAGCCACACAGTCCTGGGTATGGAGAGAGTAGAGTAGTGGGATCTGCATCAGCTAGAAAAATGGGATGAACTTTGGCAGATGGAACTTAATGCAGACAAGTGTGAGGTATTGCACTTCAGTCGGACCAAAGATGATAAGTCTTACACAGTGAACAGTAGGGCACTGATGAGTGTGATAGAACAAAGGGATCTGGGAATATAGGCCCATAATTCATTGAAAGTGGTGTCACAGATAGATAATGTCATAAAGAAAGTTTTTGGCATGTTGGTCTTCATAAATCAATGTATTCAGTACAGGAGATGGGATGTTATATGGATGTTGTGAGGCTTAATTTAGAGTATTGTGCGCATTTTAGTCACCTACCTACAAGAAAAATGTAAACAAGTTTGAAAAAGTGCAGAGAAAATGTACAAGGATGTTGCTGGATCTGGAGGACCTGAGTTATATGGAAAGATTGAATAGGTTAGGGCTTTATTCTTCAGACCATAAAAGATTGAGAGGAGATTTGATAGAGGTATACAAAATTATGAGAGGCATAGATAGGGTAAATGCAAGCAGGCTTTTTCCACTGAAGTTGGGTGAAACTACAACCAGAGACCATGGGTTAAGGATGAAATGTGAGAAGTTTAAGGTAAACATGAGGGAAAACTTCTTCAGTCAGAGGGTCATGAGAGTGTGGAACGAGATGCCAGCAAAAGTGGTGCATGTGAGCTTGATTTCAGCATTTAAGTTTGGATAGGTACATGGATATTGGGGATATGGAGGGCTTTGTTCCTGGTACAGGTCAATGAGAGTAGACAATTTAAATGGTTTCAGCATGGACTAGATGAGCTGAAGGGCCTGTTTCTGTGCTATACCTCTCTATGGTTATGACTATCCTCCCACTGCCAGCTCAAAGCAAGGTGATTGACTATTAACTGCCACTGAATTTCAACTTAATTAGGGAAGAGTAGTAATTGTCAATCTTGTAAGTAACTCTCACTTAAATGAAAAATCAGGAAGAAATGCTGGCACACAATGAATTGCAGTTGAAATTGCACCTTAATAATTTGTTCAGCAAATTACTGTAATTGACAAATATTTTGGCACAATCAAAACTTACAGTACCTCAGCAAACTGTATTGAAGACATGGTGTTGGTTTCTGTAAATAAAACGAAGTGAGGCATGTTATGTTTAATGAAACCCGTAACACATGTTATTGAACTCCAAAACCCAAACACAAAATTGCACTTAAAAATCCTTACATAACAATGTCATCATGTCAGACCCATCTCTTAAAGCGAAATGTCGGTGGTTGTGAATTAGTAGTTTTCCAATTATGTTACCCTACATCAACACCTCTGAGACCACGATAACAAATGATAGTGGTTAAAGCTGATGCCATCTTGTGTTACAATACACTTGGCAACTAGGAAGACTGTGATTGATTGACGCAGGATTTTGACACAAAGATCACACCTAGTGTCCATGTTAAATTAGTTGAAATTAAATAGTGAAAAGACGTTGGCACCATGCCTGATATTTCCCTGTCAGCTTGAATTCTCCTGGTGATCCAATCTTTGGGAAACAAATTAAAGATAATGTGAAAAAGCACAAATTCTCCTTGTGATCCAATCTTTGGAAAACAAATTAAAGATAATGTGAAAAACCTTGAATACTCCTTGTGATCCCGACTTTGGAAAAGAAATTAAATTTAATGTAAAAATGAAAGTTGAGATAGAATCTGGACTAGTTATGGCTGATTAAACAGAATTTTAATTCTGTAAAATACAGTTCTATTTTACAGATACTGACTGATATACTGCACCTCTTGATTTGCTTTTAATAACTGAAAATGCTTATTTTACCCAACACTAATCAAAATCAAAGGAAATATCCAGTGTGAACCAAAAGTAAGGAAGCAAGTTCAAGGCCCAATTATCGTACAGAGTGATGCATCATCTATTACCAATGTGAGGAAATTGATCTAATTAATCAGGTGGATTTGATTTTAACTGAGCTGGAATTGCTAATTCTCATCATCATTAACTATTACCCAAACCCAAATTAAAAGTAGATTTGTATTCGCCTTTTCATCCGAACATGCGGGTTAGCACTCTATCATCATATATCTGGTTCTTTCAGTCAATAGAATATTAATGGAAAAGGGCAAAAGAAATTTGGGGCCTCCATCCGTCAGGATCGAACATAGATATTGCGTCCTAGCTGTCTATGTGATACGCAAGCCAGAGCAGTACGATATGGGGACCAAGCTGTTGCCCAGGTAGCAGGCCCCCCTAATCAATCCAAAGAAAAGGTAGAGGCCGATACAGTTTGGCACCAGTGGCATTGCAGGGTTGCCAATCAGTGTTGAACTCAATGTAGGACTGCCTTAGGGACTCCAGCTCCGGATTTTTCATTGGGGTTTACTCCCGAAGCTGTCCCCATGAGTGGGTATAGGCATAAGGCAGTGGAGGTTTGAGATCAGAGTTTTCCTTATCTTAGATGAGCTACCAACCATGGCTGATTAGCATCATCTGCCCAAAGCAACTGGTTTTATGCATCAGTATCCCGTCTTTCTCCTTCTGCTGTCAGTAGAAATGGTTCCCCCAGGCTTAGTAGCTAAGCCACACGGGCAGGCCAGGAGCTGGACTTGGTTGTCAGAGGCTACTTGAGATGCACACCATTGGGAGCATCTAATAAGTAGTGGGAGCTTATCCACACTACCATTCCCGAATACAACAACCTTAAGTAACCAGAAAGAACAATTGACAAAAATGCTAAATCTATTAATCATGCAGAAATAAAGTATCTTGGAAATTGTCAATATTTTCATATAAATAGTTCTTGCAACACTGTGCCACTGATCACTAATAAATCACAGGACCACAGGCAATGAATAATGATGATTTCCTGCATTGTGTAAAACTGAGAAAATACATAATTCAGTCTTCAGTATGTGCTTCAGTTCTAAGCCTCTCCGGTCTTCAATGCCTGTATTTGAAAGAAAATTTCTATATTATTATTGAAATTTCAAGTCTGTACTAAGGCTACGTCCATACTAGACTGGATAAATCCGTAACCCAAGCTTTTTCTCTTCATTTTGACCCTCTGTCCACACTGAAACGGCATTTTCCTCCCCCGAAAATAGAGCTTTTCTGACATACTCTCCAGAGTGTTTATATCTGAAAACGCCAGTTGGACGTTATAGTGTGTACAGGATAACCAGCTAATTTTATAAACGCTGTCATGACGTGCCGGAACAAATGATGGCAGCAGTGCGGCATTTCATTGTTTTCTTGAACACAACCTCCAACACCACAACAACAATATCTGACAATAGACGTTGTACATGTGTCTAATGTGACATTGTATGGAAACACAAGAAATACATTTCTTTGGCGCTTGAACGGCGCACGACTGCGCAAGTGCGTGAAAGTCGGACCGTGAGGCAGCGAGAGAGTTAAACAGCGAGCAGATTAACGGAACAGCAGACGTCATAGGAGCGGGCGACGGAGTAGTAAGGCTTTGGCTTGAGAGGATTCGGCGAGCAGAGGCTGAGGACAAGCTTCACTCCAAGTGAGGTAAGGCCGGGTATGTTCCTTTAATTATTCTAATTAACTTAGGAGTAGGTAATAGAGGCAGCAATTAGGGCAGTTGAGTGCTCCATTTGCAGTATGTGGGAAGACAGGGTGAGCACAATTGTCCCTGATGACGACACCTGAGAAAGGTGCATCCAGCTGCAGCTCCGGACAAACCAAGTTAGGGAACTGGAGCTGGAGCTGGATGAACTTCAGATCATTCAGGAGGCAGAGGCAGAAATAAACAGGAGTTGCAGAGAGATAGTCACCCCTAAGAGTCAGGAGACAGGTAGCTGGGTGACTGTCAGGAGAGGGAAAGGGAATAGACAAAAAGAGCAGAGCACCCCTGTGGCCGTTCCCACCAATAATAAGTATATCATTTTGGATACTGTTGGTGGGGACGACCTACCAGGGACAAGTTGCAGTGGTCGCGTCTCTGGCACCAAGACTGGACCCTCAGCTCAGAAGGGAAGGAGGGAAAAAAGGACAGCAGTAGTGACAGGGGATTTGATGGTTAGGGGGACAAATAAGAGGTTCTGTGGAAGAGATTGAGAATCCTGGATGGTCTGTTGCCTCCCTTGTGTCAAGGTCCATGATATCTCGGGTCGAGTTCTCAGTATTCTCAGGAGGGAGGGTGAGCAGCCGGATGTCGTGGCCCATGTGGGGACCAATGACGTGGGTAGGAAGAGTGAGGAGGTCCTGAAAGGTGAGTTCAGGGAGTTAGACGCCAAGTTAAAGGACAGAACCTCCAGGATAGCAATCTCAGGATTGCTGCCAGTGCCACGTGCAGGCGGGATTAGAAATAATAAGATAGCACAGATCAACACATAGCTGAAGGCATGGTGCAGGAGGGAGGGCTTCAGATTTATAGATAATTGGGCAGTTTTCCAGGGAAGGTGGGACCTGTTCCGGTGGGACGGTTTACATCTGAACTGGAAGGGGGGAAATATTCTTGCAGGTAGGTTTGCAAGAGAGGCTCCAGTGGATTTAAACTAGATACAAGGGGGGAGGGGAACCAGAGTGTAGGAACAGATGTAGGGGAGAAGGAAGAAAAAGGAGATAGTAAAGTTGTTTGCATCACTAGTGATACACAGAGAGTAAGAGGTGGAAAATTTCTTAAATGCATTCATTTTAATGTGTTACATAACTGGCAGCAATGAATATCAATCGAATCAGGTTATATAAAAACAACCAAACATTTATTAAACACTGATAAACAATAAAAAAACAAACAAAAACCTTAACCGGAAATAAACCGCTATGCAGACATTCTACAAACCGTCACTCAGTACTGGTTCTTAAAGCGATAAATGCGAAAACAGTTGTTAAAGCAGTAAAGTCAAACACAGTTCTTAAAATGGTGAATTCGAAAGTCCAACAGATTTATACACTCAATTGGGAGAGACTTCTCTGGAGAAGGGTTTCTTGCTAGACGCGACTTTCCTGCTGGTTCTATCCAAAGGATTCACGATGAAGGAAATAAATGGCTTAAAAGCAACTGACCTTTCTTCTGGCAAGCAAATCCTGCATGAACTACCTTACTGTTTTGGCAGGAGTTATCCGCAATGCAGGTCGCTACTTCTTCAACGAAGACTGAATATGGTCAATTCTTTATTAAACTGCTGAATGATACCAACTTTTCGTAATCCTTCAGGTCCTATACTTCAATAAAGTCTTCACTCTCCAATACTACTGAAAAGGTACCTCAACAAATCTGGCAGAAATGGGTAAACTGCCAGTCCAGCACTATTGTACCTTACAATAGAACGTAAAACTCAGGTTACCACTTACAGAAACTCTCTGTTTAGAGTGACTACTAACTATTTTACTTATCTAAGAGTTAAAATTACTAAGAGACATAAGGATCTATTCAATTTTAACCTTTTACCATTAATTAATCAAGTTAAACAACTGATTACTAAGTGGTCCCCATTGTCTCTATCATTGATTGGCCGAATCAATGCTGTTAAAATGATCATTTTGCCTAAATTTTTATATTTATTTCAAACGATACCAATTTTTATTCCTAAGTCCTTCTTTGATACTAATGATTCTAAAATTTCCTCTTATATATGGCAAAATAAAAATCCCAGGTTAGGTAAAAACTACCTAATGAAATCTAAGAAAGAAGGTGGTTTGGCATTGCCTAACCTAAGATTTTATTAGTGGGCAAATAATATTTGATATTTAACATTTTGGAAGCAAGATTGGAATATAACTCCAAGCCCATATTGGGTAAACCTTGAAGGCCACTCTGTACAAGGGTTTTCTTTAGTTTCCATTTTAGGAACTTCACTTTCTTTTGTACTATCCAAATTGAATAAACAAACATTTAACCCTATAGTTAAACATACATTGCGAATATGGTTTCAATTTTGTAAATTTTTTGGCCTGAATGAATTTATGTTATCAAGTCCTATTACATCTGTTTTCTTTTTTCAACCCTTGGTAATGGACCAAGCCATTTTGATATGGAAAATGAAAGGTATAATGTGTTTTCGTGATTTATTTCTGGATAACTGTTTTGTGTCTTTTGAACAGTTAGCTAAGAAATTTGATTTGCCTAGATCTCAATTTTTCAGATATTTACAAATAAGAATTTTTTAGAATACTACGTTGCCTACCTTTCCAACTTCAAATCCTACTGGCATTACTAATAAAATTTTAGGTTTAAATCCTTTTCAGAAGGGATTAATAGTGATTATTTATGGTATAATTATGAAATTACAGCCAGATCTATCTGATAAAATTAAAAACGAATGGGAAAGGGAACTTCAACTTTGCTGACCTATAGAGAAATAGGATAAAATTTTTCAATTAGTTAGTACTTCCACTATATGTGCTGAACATACATTAATACAATTTAAAGTAGTACATAGAGCCCATATGTCCAAAGATAAACTAGCTTGTTTTTATTCCCATATAAACCCTACTTGTGATAGATGTCACTCTGAGGTGGCTTCTTTAACTCATATGTTTTGGTCCTGTCCTCTTTTGGAAAAATATTGGAAAGATATTTTTGATATTATTTCAACAGTTCTATGTTTTGATTTAAAACTCCATCCTATTACGGCAATTTTTTGATTGCCAATGGTAGAACACAGATCTTTGTCTTCTTCAGTCTGTCGGATGATAGTATTTGTTTCTTTAATGGCTAGGAGATTTATTTTGTTGAACTGGAAGGAAATCAACCCTTCTACTACTTTCCAATGGTTTTCTCAAACTATATTAAGTTTAAATTTAGAAAAAAGTTAGAAGTGATATTTTTGACCCTTCGGGTAAATTTGAAGAAAGTTGGAAACCTTTTATGCAATATTTTCATATGATGTAATCTGACCTTTCCGGATCTTTTTTTTCTAATTTAAATCATATGAATAGAGGAGCAGAGTTGATGACATTACTGAATGTGTCTGATTCAAGGTAGCAGTCTAGCCTTGTTTTGTTCTGGTTGTTTTTTGGGGGAGGGGGTTCTCTTTTTCTTTTGGGGATTTTTTTTGTTTATATATTTTTTTTCTTATTATTTCTTTTTTTATGACTAATTTCATTATGAGTTTGGAAGTCTATTATTCCTATGTTACTTAAAATCCTTTTTGTATATGCTGATTAAGATTATTCTTTGTACCAACTTTGTTATTGACTTTATAATCTTGAAAATTAATAAAAAGACTTAAAAAGAAAAGAATGTAAAACTCTATTTTAAAAATGAAACTGCGTCATAAAAAAACACGCAATGGAGCAGAGCCTCAGGCTAACATTCTAGCTAGAAAACTAACTGCATCACCAGGGGTCTTCCCTTTTATACCCATGGTGAACATGTCATCACATGACCTCACATCAGCGGAAAAATTACATCAGGTGACCTCCAAAAGACCATTACATCATTCTCACAAGAAAGCCACAAGATCTCCTTGAGGTATGTTACACTGCCCTCCAAAAAAAAATTTGGTCTCTTAAGCAACAAAATTTTAACAATTAAAAATTTACACAAAAAAACATACAAAGGTATAAAATTTACAACGTACACAATATACATAGTATTATCTTTCAGCACTTTACAAACTAATATACAGTAGGAGTGTTACAAGTGTTAAAATACCACTCCATAAAAAAATTCATTGCACATTTAACATCTAGATAGACAATCAGCAATCACATTATCTTTACCTTTAATAAGAGTGATCAAAATATTATACTCCTGTAACATTAAACTCCAATTTAATAATCTTCTAGCAACACACATCAAAGTTGCTGGTGAACGCAGCAAGCCAAGCAGCATCTGTAGGAAGAGGTGCAGTCGACGTTTCAGGCCGAGACCCTTCGTCAGGACTAACTGAACGAAGAGTGATTAAGGGATTTGAAAGTTGGAGGGGGAGAGGGAGATCCAAAATGATAGGAGAAGACAGGAGGGGGAGGGATAGAGCCAAGAACTGGACAGGTGATAGGCAAAAGAGGATACAAGAGGATCATGGGAGAGGAGGTCTGGGAAGAAAGTCAAGGGGGGGACCCAGAGGATGGGCAAGAGGTATATTCAGAGGGACAGAGGGAGAAAAAGGAGAGTGAGAGAAAGAATGTGTGCATAAAAATAAGTAACAGATGGGGTACGAGGGGGAGGTGGGGCCTTAGCGGAAGTTAGAGAAGTCGATGTTCATGCCATCAGGTTGGAGGCTACCCAGACGGAATATAAGGTGTTGTTCCTCCAACCTGAGTGTGGCTTCATCTTTACAGTAGAGGAGGCCGTGGATAGACATGTCAGAATGGGAATGGGATGTGGAATTAAAATGTGTGGCCACTGGGAGATCCTGCTTTCTCTGGCGGACAGAGCGTAGATGTTCAGCAAAGCGGTCTCCCAGTCTGCGTCGGGTCTCGCCAATATATAAAAGGCCACATCGGGAGCACCGGACACAGTATATCAGAAATGAGTTCGGTGGGGCAGGAGCAAGCCTCGATCGTGACCCCACTAAGGAGCACCAGGCCATTATCTCCCACACCATCACCGACTTTATCTGCTCAGGGGATCTCCCATCCACTGCTACCAACCTTATAGTTCCCACACCCCGCACTTCCCATTTCTACCTCCTACCCAAGATCCACAAACCTGCCTGTCCTGGCCGACCTATGGCATGAACATCGACTTCTCTAACTTCCGCTAAGGCCCCACCTCCCCCTCGTACTCCATCTGTTACTTATTTTTATGCACACATTCTTTCTCTCACTCTCCTTTTTCTCCCTCTGTTCCTCTGAATATACCTCTTGCCCATCCTCTGGGTCCCCCCCACCTTGTCTTTCTTCCCGGACCTCCTGTCCCATGATCCTCTCGTATCCCCTTTTGCCTATCACCTGTCCAGCTCTTGGCTCTATCCCTCCCCCTCCTGCCTTCTCCTATCATTAAAAAAAAAGCAATGGAGTGGAGCCTCAGGCTAATGTTCTAGCTGGAAAACTAACCGCGTTACCAGGGGTCTTCCCTTTTATACCCGTGGTGAACATGTCATCACGTGACCTCACATTGGGGGAAAAATTACATCAGGTGACCTCCAAAAGACCATTACATCATTCTCACAAGAAAGTCACAATATCTCCTTGAGGAATGTAACAAATGCTAGGAGCATTGTAAGAAAGGTGGATGAGCTGAGAGCATAGATTGATACCTGGAAGTATGATGTAATAGCTACTAGTGAAACATAGTTGCAGGAGGGGTGTGATTGGCAACTAAATATTCTAGGATTTTGTTGTTTCAGGTGTGATAGAATCGCAGGAACAAGAGGGGAAGGTGTTGCGTTGCTTGTCAGAGAAAATATGACAGCTGGCAGGATAGATTAGAGACCTCATATAGGGAAGCTATTTGGGTGGAATTGAGGAATGGGAAAGGTGTAGTAACACTTATAGGTGTGTATTATAGACCACCTAATGAGGAGCAAGAATTGGAGGAGCAAATTTGTAAGGAGATAGCAGATATTTATAGTAAGCACAAGGTTGTGATTGCGGGAGATTTTACTTTTCCACACATAGACTGGGAAGCCCATACTGTAAAAGGGATGGATGGTTTGGAGTTTGTAAAATGTGTGCAGGATAGTCTTTTGCAGCAATACATAGAGGTACCAACAGAGAAGGGGCATTGTTGGATCTCCTGTTAGAGAATGAGATAGGTCAGTTGATGGAGATATGTGTTGGGGAGCACTTCAGGTGCAGTGATCACAATGTCATTAGTTTCAATATAATTATGGAGAAGGATAGGTCTGGACCCAGGGTTGAGATTTTTGATTGGAGAAAGGCTAACTTTAAGAAGATGCGAAAGGATTTAGAAGGAGTGGATTGGGACAATTTGTTTTATGGGAAGAATGTAATAGAGAAATGGAGGTCATTTAAAGGTGAAATTTTGAGGATACAGAATTTTTATGTTCCTGTTAGGTTGAAAGGAAAGGTTAAAAGTTTGAGAGAGCCATGGTTTTCAAAGGATATTGGAAACTTGGTTCGGAAAAGAGAGGTAACTACAATAAATATAGGCAGCATGGTGTAAATGAGGTGCTCGAGGAATATAAAGAATGTAAAAAGAGTTCTAAGAAAGAAATTAGAAAAGCTAAAAGAAGATACGAGGTTGCTTTGGCAAGTAAGGTGAAAATAAATCCAAAGGGTATCTACAGTTATGTTTGTGGCAAAAGGATAGTGAGGGATAAAATTGGTCCCTTAGAGAATCAGAGTGGACAGCTATGTGTGGAACCAAAAGAGACGGGAGATTTTGAACAATTTCTTTTCTTTAGTATTCACTAAGGAGAAGGATATTGAACTGATGATTAACGAAGAGGAAGTATTGGCGCTTTTAAGGAATATATAAGTGGACAAGTCTCCGGGTCCTGACAGGATATTCCCTAAGACCTTGAGGGAAGTTAGTGTAGAATTAGCAGGGGCTCTGACAGAAATATTTCAAATATCATTAGAAACGGGGTTGGTGCCGGTGGATTGGCGTATTGCTCATGTTGTTCCATTGTTTAAAAAGGGTTCTAAGAGTAAACTTAGCAATTATCAGCCTGTAAGTTTGACGTCAGTGGTGGGTAAATTAATGGAAAGTATTCATAGAGATGGTATATATAATTATCTGGATAGAAAGGGTCTAATTAGGAACAGTCAACATGGATTTGTGCGTGGAAGGTCATGTTTGACAAATTTTATTAAATTTTTTGAAGAGGTTACTAGGAAAGTTGACAAGGGTAAAGCAGTGGATGTTATCTATATGGACTTCAGTAAGGCCTTTGACAAGGTTCCACAGGGAAGGTTAGTTAGGAAGGTTCAATCATTAGGCATTAATATTGAAGTAGTAAAATGGATTCAACAGTGGCTGGATGGGAGATGCCAGAGAGTAGTGGTGGATAACTGTTTGTCAGGTTGGAAGCCGGTGACTAGTGGTGTGCCTCAGGGATCTGTACTGGGTCCAATGTTGTTTGTCATATAGATTAATGATCTGGATGATGGGGTGGTAAATTGGATTAGTAAGTATGCAGAGGATACTAAGATAGGTGGCGTTGTGGATAATGAAGTAGGCTTTCAAATCTTCCAGAGAGATTTAGGCAAGTTAGCAGAGTGGGCTGAAAGATGGCAGATGGAGTTTAATTCTGATAAGTGTGAGGTGCTACATTTTGGTGGGTCTAATCAAGATAGGACAGACATCGTAAATGATAGGGCATTGAAGAATGCAGTAGAACAGAGGGATCTAGGAATAATGGTGCATAGTTCCCTGAAGGTGGAATCTCATGTGGATAGGGTGGTGAAGAAAGATTTGATATGCTAGCCTTTATAAATCAAAGCATTGAGTATAGGAGTTGGGATGTAATGTTAAAATTTTACAAGGCATTGGTTAGGCCAAATTTGGAGTATTGTGTACAGTTCTGGTCACCAAGTTATAGGAAAGATTTCAACAAAATAGACAGAGTACAAAGAAGATTTACTAGAATGTTACCTGGGTTTCACTACCTAAGTTACAGAGAAATGTTGAACAAGTTGGGTCTTTATTCTTTGGAGCATAGAAGATTGAGGGGGGACTTGACAGAGGTATTTAAAATTATGAGGAGATAGATAGAGTTGATGTGGATAAGTTTTTTCCATTGAGAGTAGGGGAGATTCAAACAAGAGGACATGAGTTGAGAGTTAGGTGACAAAAGTTTAGGGGTAACACGAGGGGGAACTTCTTTACTCAGAGAATAGTAGCTATGTGGAATGAGTTTCCAGTAGAAGTGGTCGAGGCAGGTTCAATATTGTCAGTTAAAGTAAAATTTGATGGCTATATGGACAAGAATGGAATGGACGGTTCTGAGCTGAGTGCAGGTCGATGGGACTAGGTGAGAGTAAGCATTCGGCATTTACTAGAAGGGCCGAGATGGCCTGTTTCCATGCTGTGATTGTTATATGGTTTATATGGTTATAACACTGATGCAGACGTGTTTTATACACTTGACAAGGTGCTTTATTAATGTATTGCTTGTGCAAACATTCAATAGATGTCACTTTTGCCCAGTAACTCGTTTTATTGCACATGTTTAATACAGCAAAATAATACAGAAAGACATTGCAAAAGAAAAGGCAAACAAATGAGGTACAGCAAATTTCACTTTTGCCCAGTAACAAGCATTTAGTTGTAGCTGTCGTCCCTTCCATCGGTGAAGAGACTATGACTGTAGGAAATGTTTCTGGACAAATGCACACCAAGTCTTTCGTTTGGCAATTTCCTTTTAAATTTTTCTCATCTGTAACTGGACAAACATGCACCAAGTATACTGTTTCCTCTTTGCTTGTTTTCTGTGTGTCCTGTGCATGCCCAGTAGGAGGAGATTCGCCCAAATACCCGTTTTAATGAGGACGGAGGTATTTTCAAAGACACCTGATGTGGATGCCTATCGTTTTTACATGAAACCGGCATTTTCAAAATTAGTGTGGACATAGCTTAAGTTCTAACAACACCTTATTAGGAAATTTATCTTTGGTTTTGCTTCTTCACAGATCTCCAATTCAGAATTTGTATGTAATTACTTCAGTATCTGGACAGATAGTTTTCAATGAACATCACCGAAGGTTTTCTGTATTCCAGTGCATATTTATTAAACAACATATACCTTATTCATGTGACGCCAAACCAAGTTATCAGACGATTGATGCTAATGAGAGAGATAAGGGAGACAATGGAGAAACGTTCAAAATGTTAATGAGAGAGGACAGAGAGATTAACGGGAAAGAAACACAATTCAGAATATTGACAGACCGGTTGCTTTGAACCTGAACTGTTTGAAGTTTGATGGACAGGCGATACCCCAGCAGGGGGATAAAAAGAACAGTTTTGTTAAGGCACGGGACACCACGAGATCACAAGATAATGAGACCCTGGAAGAGCGGTATGCCCCTACAAGTTGGTGGGAGTTTGGAGGTCCGGTTCGCGGGAACCGACCATAGACTGACAGGGTGTAAAGGTATGATCGGTGGGAACCTGGTGTGTGTGTCTGCCCTTGCCTGGGTGCCGGGTTCACCGCGGAAGAACGGTCATATCCGGAACAGAGGGGTCACAGTCGGTGACCACAGCGGGATAGAAGACATAAACGGGTCCGCCCGAAACCCACTGCGAAGAACATCAAAGGTCTGCCTGAATCAAACTGCGTTCCCGCCCCCCCCCCCATGGCACAACAGCGATTACTGCGAACTGTACTAAGCTGAACTGAACTCTGCGTCACTTAAGACTGATCATTTTACCCCTAGACTGCGATAGAGCTTGATTTGATTCCTATTACCCTAGTTCTGTGTACATGTGTGTATTACCATTGCTAACCTGTTGCATTTATATCCTTACAATTAGAGTACTGTGTTACTTATTTCTTTAATAAAACTTTATTAGCTCCTAGTAATCCAGACTCCAACGAGTGGTCCATTTCTGCTGGTTTGGCAACCCAGTTATGGGGTATGTAACATTCACAATAAATTATTTACAATAAACCATTCAATAACTCTGACTACTTTACAGACATTTCCATTACATTCTGTACAGATTGACAATTTCAGCCACTCACGTGGCACTCTGTTAGTTTATATTGTACAACCATTGTTGAGGAGTATACTCCTCACCACCCAACCCCTCCCACTCCCCACAGGAAAAGAACCCTAAACTGTGGTCCTTCCCCACCGGGCCCTTGCGGTGGCTGCACCAAGTTTCAGTGCGTCCCTCAGCACGTACTCCTGCAGCCGGGAATGTGCCAGTTGGCAGCGTTCTGTCACGGACGTCTCGATGTACTGGTAGACCATCAAGTTTTGCACCAACCAAGGAGTGTCTTTCACCGAGTTGATGATCTGCCAGCAGCAACAGATATTGGTCTCTGTGTGCGTCCCTGGGAACAGCCCGTAGAGCAGAGAGTCCTCTGTTATGCAGCTGCTGGGGATGAAGCATGACGCTTGCATTTTCATCCTCCTCCATACCTTCTCCGCGAACTCACAGAGTGCAGAGAGGTGGGTTACTGCAATCCTCCCGTGGGCAGCAGGGTGTGGAGATGATGTTCCGGGCGTCCAGGAGGGATCTGATTGGGAGGGCCCCTCTCACCACCAACCACACTAGGTCTTGGTTCCTGTTCGTGAGGTTTGGTGATGAGGCATTTTGCCAGATGACCTGGACAGTCTGCTCAGGGAGCCACCCCACTGAGTCCATCACGTCCTTCTCCTGCAGTGTCTGTAGGACATTCCGTGCCGACCACTGCCTGATGGCCCTGTGGTCAAAGGCGTTGTTCTGGAAGGACTTCTCCACGAAGGACAGGTATGGAGCCAATGTCCAGCTGACTGGGGCGTTGTGCGGGAGTGGGGCCAGACCCATCTTTCGTAAGCAGGGCAACAGTTAGAACCTGGGCACATAGTGGTACCTGGTGCCCACAGATTTGGGTTCCACACACAGCCTGATGCAGCCACACATGAATCTGGTCATCAGGATGAAGGTGACATTTTTTCCCCCATTGTCCAGGGAGTTGTGCATGGTGACCCGTCTGACTCGCTCTATCTTCTATCCCCAGATGAACCTGAAGACGGCTCGGGTGATTTCCCAGTTGCAGGAGCGGGGGACGGGCCACACTTGAGCCAAGTACATCAGCCCTGAGAGCACCTCACATCTGACGACCAAGATCTTCCCCGTTATCGATAGGGAGCACCCTACCCACAGTCTCAGTTTCTGCTTTATCTTGGCAGTCCACTCCAGCCAATTCTTATTGCACACCTTGGCCCCTCCAAACCAGATCCTCAACACCTTCACGTAATCAGACCTGATGGTGAAGGGGACGCTGGATCAGTCAGGCCAGTTGCTGAAGAGCATGGCTTCGCCCTTCATGCGGTTGACCCTGGCCCCTGGTGCCAGCTCAAACTGGTCGCAGATGCAAATAAGCCTGCGAACTGACCTCAGATCAGAGCAGAATATGGTGACATTGTCCATGTACAGGGAGGCTTTCACTTGGCCACTCTGCTGCCTGGCAGCGTCACGCCTCTCATGCCCTCATCCTTCCTGATGTTTTCGGCAAAGGGTTCTATGCAGCACACAAACAAGACCAGGGGAGAGATGGCAGCCCTGCCTGACTCCAGACTTGATGGGGAAGCTATCTGTTTCTCACCCGTTGACCTGGACTGCACTACAGATGTCTATGTAGAGCAGTTTGATCCTATTCCTGATTCCCTCCCCCAATCCCATTTTGGAGAGTATGTCCACCATGTACGTGTGTGATATCCTGTTGAAGGCTTTCTGCTGGTCCAAGCTGACCAGGCAGGCGTCCACCTCCCTGTGCTGCACGTAGGCAGTGGTGTCCCTCAGCAGCGCGAGGCTGTCCGAGATTTTTCCTGTCCGGTACAGCACAGGCTTGGTCTGGGTTGATCAACTGTCCCAG
This sequence comes from Mobula birostris, assembly GCF_030028105.1. Lineage (NCBI taxonomy): Eukaryota > Metazoa > Chordata > Chondrichthyes > Myliobatiformes > Myliobatidae > Mobula > Mobula birostris. The sequence continues at coordinate 73,613,896 of NC_092378.1, read as the reverse complement.
AGCAGACTTGACCCTGTTGACGATAGCCTTGGACAGGATCTTGTAGTGCACATTCAGTGCATATAGGACAGCTCAGTATTGCAAGAAGCTTGTCGGACTGCATTTGAAGATCTACTGAGTAATGTTGCATATAGATATTTCCTTAGTTCCTTAGGGTTGCCGTAGCTGGAGGAGGTGTCACTTAGGCAACTAGAATCCAGCATCCACGGTTGACCCTGACCAGCGGAGAATCTCATGAGTTACTCCATGTGATGCTTTCTGGCTATGTTATTTCTACCTTCCTAATTAGTTGATTTTGATTGTCTTGATAAAACTTCCCAATTGAATTAATTGCCTTTGAGTCCTCCAGTTCTGGTCTTTAAGGTATCTGACATTGTTGCACGTTAATCTCCAATTTGTCAAACCCTTTCCCTATATGTAGCTGGAGGATTTCAAACATGGATGCTTATTGCCTTCTTAAACACAAGTGTTTGTTGCCTTCTGAAATATCTTCCCATATCTCAGAAGTCACTTCTCAGAAAATGTCTGCGGAAGAGCTTTGGCCCGAAACGTCAACTGTACTCTTTTCCGTAGATGTTGCCTGGCCTTCTGAGTTCCTCCAGCATTTTGTGTGCGTTGCTCGGATTTCCAGCATCTGTAGACTTTCTCTTGCTTGTAAACTCAGATGCTTGTTGCTTCCTGAAAAATAGATGTTTATTGCTTTCTGAAATATCTTCCATATCTCAGAAGCCACTTCTCAGAAAAAGCAGAGGAAATTCATGAACAAGATCTTGTATTAGGAAAAACAGGGTGTTTTCAGATCAAGACCTCAGACCTTGTATTAGTCTTATTATCTAGAAAAAGGCAGTGATCTTTTGTCTCCCAGAACCCAGATTACCTACAGCAGGCATCAAATTAATGCCAGTGCTGCTTCAGGAAATCTGCAGTATTCCAGTTGAAAGAGGTCTGAAGGGTACTTTTCACTCAGAGGGTGATGTGAGTGTGGAATGGGTTGCTAGTGGTTCTAACCTCACTGAAGCTTTTGAGTTAGACCCCTTCACCTTAACCTTGAGCCCCTGCCCTAAATGTCAGTATTCCTTTAACCTCCAAATGTTGTCCGTGATTTAGGTAGTGAAATATCGCTTGCAGTCTATATGTATTACAGTGAACCTCGTTCCAATGGGAGATCAAAATGCTTCATCGGGTGCTTAAGGTAAATTGTAGAGGTATCATTAAAGGAAGCAAAATATGGATCTGGAGTGAATTGAAGAAAACTTGGGTTGGAGTGGATGAATTAAAGTGACACAAGGCTCATTTATAATAGAATAGGAACTAGAACTAGTCTGTTCAAAATTCAAAGTAATTTCTTTATTAGATGAGCTGAAAATAAAGATCTACACCATTGTTCCACACTTCTTTGCACCATTTATGTTAAAATAGCAGATTTCAACTTATAATGAAATGGTGAACATTACTATCTGAACATGCCTGTTAACAAGTACATGACACCCGGACACTTTAAGTAGAACACATAGGTCATCAGAAATTTGCCCAGTTATTGTCAGTGGGGAACAGAGAAAACTCATCTGAGCTGTAGTTGATGAGAGTGAAGTAAATTAGAATCCAAAGTCTCATTGCCTTGAGGAGATAAAGACTCAGATCTTTATTTTCCTGAAGCATTGACTGCCTCACCGGAATTTATAATGTCAACATTGCAAACTGCACATTATCAATTGGAAGAGAAAGGCTGGATATGCTCTGTTAATTCAACCAACACACATCAAAGTTGCTGGTGAACGCAGCAGGCCAGGCAGCATCTCTAGGAAGAGGTACAGTCGACGTTTCAGGCCCAGACCCTTCGTCAGGACTAACTTTTCCTTCAGTTAGTCCTGACGAAGGGTCTCGGCCTGAAACGTCGACTGTACCTCTTCCTAGAGATGCTGCCTGGCCTGCTGCGTTCACCAGCAACTTTGATGTGTCTTGTTTGAATTCCCAGCATCTGCAGAATTCCTGTTGTTTGCATTTTTTAAGTTCACTACTGCGAAGCCTCTTCCGGTGATGCCTGCACCGAAGAAGTTTAAATCCTCTCCTCAATGGGAGTTCAGTGAAACCATCTCTCACTGCTCCCCATCTGTAATTTCTTCGGCTCTTCAACTTTTTGACCACATTTTGACTCAGACTCGCTATCACAGCCATATATCCTGTCTTGGAGCGTGCCTCCGTCGCCAACTTACTCCAGTTGGTTTTAGGATTCGTTTCCAAGCCTCTCAATTTGGACCTTCTGAGGATCCCAGGTACTCACATTTTACTGACTCTGCCTCTCGCCGCTTCTCCCGTCAAGCTCTGAAGGCGACTCTCTCCGCCATGAGGAGGTACTTGGTGTCTCTATCCCAGACCCTTCCACACCTTCGGGACACTTTCTTCACCGTCTGTAATGGTCCTACCCATTACTTCATCCTCCATCGGATTCACACCTGCAATCGCCGTATTTTTGACTTTGTCATGTTAGGCAAAGATCACAAGATCCTACATCTGCGGACCCCAGAGCCAGCTGGCCCTGAAACTAGCAAGCATGAACTTCAGATTGCCTCTGCCATTGATCTTGCCGGCTCCAACACCTCAGGGCATATTCAAAACCCGAACTCCAGCAACGACCATGGACACCTTCACAGCGATTGCGCAACCACCAACTGCGACTCCAGCCTTGAACTCCAGGCCAGGTCTTTATGTGCTGCTATTGTGACTCCTGTCTCCCCTTCCCCCACCAATACTCTGCAATCCCGTCTCCCTCAGATCCTATCGTCAGCTCCTGGGTACTCAGAGTCTCCGTCTTCCTCTCACCCCAACCCTTCCCTCTCCACTGACACCCCCAGCCTCCCCCTTCCCCCCTCTGATCCCAGCTCCCATCCGTGCCAGGTCTTTACCATCCCCTCCAACCTTCAACTGTCGGAGGCAGAACGCTCTGTCCTCAGTAAGGGCCTCACCTTTGTCCTCCTTCGCCCACACCTCAGCGAGTTCTGTGTTCGCCACGATGCGGAACTCTTCTTCCACCGTCTCCATCTCCGAGCCTACTTCTTCGGCAAGGACTCTTCCACCCCCACCGATGACCCCTTCTCCCGTCTTCAACCCTCCTCTTCTTCATGTACACCCAGCTCTGGTCTTCTGCCTGCTCTGGATCTCTTTATTGCTAACTGCCGACGGGACATCAACCGTCTCGACTTCACTGCATCTTGTTCCCATTCCAACCTCACTCCTTCCGAACGCTCGGCTCTCCACTCCCTCCGCACTAATCCTTTTTGGATCTCCCCCTCCCCCTCCCACTTTCAAATCTCTTACTAACTTTTCCTTCAGTTAGTCCTGACGAAGGGTCTCGGCCTGAAACGTCAACTGTACCTCTTTCTAGAGATGCTGCCTGGCCTGCTGCGTTCACCAACAACTTTGATGTGTGTTGTTTGAATTTCCAGCATCCACAGAATTCGTGTTGTATGCTCTGTTAATTTACCATCCACAACCACTTTCCTCCAGAGTATTCTCAACACTAAACCACAGTTACAACATTGTCAGCATTGAAAGTTTTACTGTCTCCTTACTTTATCAGATACAAAACATCTCCAGAAGGGGTAAAACACGCCGGGTGCTTGCAGTTAGTGCAGTAAGAGCACATCTCAATACCAGCACTGCCTCTGTCATCCTGATCTTGGTTACTGGGGTGAAATTTTCTTTGTTTCTCCCAAACTCACATCCTATTGTAGAAATGTTAGACAGTAACTGCAATTTTCCAATCTAATCTGGTTACTCAAACTACAAGGTTGCCAGGAAAGAGTTTAAGAATGAAATTAGGAGAGCTAGAAGTGGCCATGAGAAGGCCTTGGAGCGCAGGATTAAGGAAAACCCCGTGGTATTCTACAAATATGTGACGAGCAAAAGGATGAGCTGTGTGAGAATAGGATCAATCAGGTGCGATACTGGAAACATGTGCATGGAGTCAGAAGAGACCCCAGAACATTTTGCTTCAGTATTCACCAGGGAAAAGGACCTTGATAATTGTGGGGATGACTTACAGTGAACTGAAACGTTTCAACATATAGACGTTAAGAAAGAGGATGTGCTGGAGCTTTTGAAAAGCATTAAGTTAGATAAGTCACCAGGTCCAGACAAGATATACCCCAGGCTGCCATGGGAAGTGAGGAAGGAGATTACTGAGCCTCTGGGATCATCAATAGGGATGGGAGAAGTACCGGAGGATTGGAGAGTTGCAAACGTTGTTTCCTTGATCAAGAAAGGGAGTAGAGATAACCCAGGAAATTATAGACCACTGAGACTTACTTCAGTGGTGGGCAAAGATTCTGAGGCAGGATTTATGAACATTTGGAGAGGCATAATCTGATTAGGGATATGTCAGCATGGCTTTGTCAAGGGCAGCTCCTGCCTTACAAGCCTGATTGAATTCTTTGAGGATGTAACAAAACACATTTTTGAAAGTAGAACAGTGGATGTAGTGTATATGGATTCAGTAAGGTATTTGATAAGGTTCCCCATTTAGAAAGTAAGGAGGCATGGGATCCAAGGAGACCTACTTTGTGGATCCAGAATTGGCTTGCCCACAGAAGGTAAAGGGTGCTAGTAGATGACTTGTATTCTGCATGGAGATTAGTGACCAGTGGTATTCTGTAGGGATTTATTCTAGGTTCCCTCCTCTTTCTGATTTTTATAAATGACCTGGATGAGTAAGTAGAAAGGTGGGTTAGTAAGGTTGCTGATTTCATGAAGGTTGGAGTTGTTGTAGATAGTCTGGAGGGTTGTCAGAGGTCACCTCACTAGAGGAAGGATGTGGAAACTATAGAGAGTGCAGAGGAGATTTGCAAGTATGTTGCCTGGATTGGAGAGCATGCTTTATAGGTTAGGTTGAGTGAACTTGGCCTTTTCTCCTCAGAGGGATGGAGGATGAGAAGTAGCCTGATTGAGGTGTATAAAATGATGAGAGGCATTAATTGTGTGGATAGCCAGAGGCTCTTTTCCAGGGCTGAAATGGCTAACATGAGGGGAAGTAGTTTTAACGTACTAGGAAATGGGTACTGAGTGGATGTCAGGGGTAAGTTTTTCACACAGAGAGTGGTGGGTGTGTGGAATGCACTGCCAGACGGATACAATAGGGTCTTTTAAGAGACTCTAAGTTAGGTACATGGGGCTTAGGAAAATAGAGGGCTATGCAGTAGGGAAATCCCAGGCAGTTTCTAGAGTAGGCTACATGGTTGGCACAACATTGTGAGATGAAGGGCCTGTAATGTGCTGTAGATTTCTATGTACTAATCAGCTTTCTTTTACAACTGCCAATAATCCACACTATCGTGTCCCTTGACTTCATAATCCTTTATATTTTGTATTTATATTTAATACTTTAAAATCAAATAATTTTAATTCACTGAGAGGAATGCCACACTTCCCAAGAAAGCAATAAAGACATGATCTATTTCATAATTGTGCAAATGTCAAATATTATGTTTTTCGGATATTTCAGTACCTGATTTTCAGGTTTGATGGAAATAGAACTAGCTGTAAAGCATTTCAAAATCAAGCCAAGATTCAATGGGGCATTCTTTCTGTGTGTATACAGATCTTCAGTTCAGGCTGATGATTGGGTGGTTCCTGCTTTCCTCATCAAACAAACCTTACAGCATGTCCTTGAAAAGTTTTCGTAAGCAGAAAGGGTCAAGGATATCATTGCAATCTCATAATAATGTCGACACTGTCAGAAAAATGTTCCTACTGAGTAGCATTCATGGTTTGAGGATGACCCCCCCCACCCTGCCAAGAGGCTCAAATAGGCCTTTTTATTAACATTACAGTTTGTTCTCAGTTATTACTGTGTGTGAGCTTGCTCTCTATTCGCAGACCAGAACTGAAATCTCAGAAAATCTTGTATAAATGAAGTTTAAGTCAAGGCTGCTTATTTTATATAATTTCAAAGTTCAAGGTAAATTTATTATCTAAGTACATATATGTCACCAAATAGAACCTTGAGATTCATTTCCTTGCAGGCACACTCAATAAATCCAAAAACCATAATAGAATTAGTGAAAGACCACACCGAGCAGGGTGGCAGCCATTGTACAAAAGACAACAAAATATGCAAATATAAAAGAAAATAAAAATAAATCAGCAATAAATACTGAGAACATGAGGTGGAGACTTCTTGAAAGTAAGTCCATTGGTCGTGGGAACAGATCAGTGATGGGGCAAGTGAAGTTATCCCCTCTGGTTCGAGAGCCTGATAGTTGAGGGCTAATAACTGTTCCTGACCTTGGTGGTGTGAGTCCTGAAGCTCCTGAACTTTCTTCCTGATGGCAGTAGCAAGAAGAGAGTATAACCTGGGTGGTGGTGGTCCCTGATGATGGATGCTGCTTTCCTATGCCAGTGCTCTGAGTAGGTGCGCTCTATGGTGGAGACAGCTTTACCCATGATAGACTAGGCTGTACCCACTACTTTTTATAGGATTTTCCATTCAAAGGCATTGGTGCTTCCATATCAGACTGTGATGCAGCCAGTCAATATACTCTCCAACATACATCTGTAAAAATTTGTCAAAAATTTACTAAAGGTGTTTTTGTCCATCTTCAATGTCTTTTTGGTGATTGAAAAGCAATGCTAGACATTAAGCACTTCAGGTACTGCAGGTGTACCCCATCAGTGAGCTGCTCATTGGCCGATGGGCTGGAAGAGCTAGACTATTACAGACTGTGCTACTGTCAACTACAGAGCATTGAAGTTGGTATGTGAAGAGGTTGTGCAGTCTAACAACAAGTAATTGTCTTGGATATTTCCCTAGTGATCTCAAGACCCTGTTGGACATTGATAATGTAAAATGCTACATGTCCATTTCCCTTGTATATTGGCGAGGCAGATGGCTGGGGGGAGCTGTGTGTCCTCAGTTATAGCGAGGACTAGGCCTCAAGCTGTGAGCCTGCCTGTGAGCCGATCAAGAGGGGAGAAGCTGGAGACGTTGCAGCACACCATCCAATGCTGACTTGAGGGTTGGCACCTCCCATTGGTGTTGTCTTCCATCGTTTGATCAGTGGAATGACAAGCATACATTCGACTACAAATTGCTGAGGACTGCTTTCTCTTGCTGATAACACCATGCACCATCAGTTTACAGGACATGTCACTCAGGGACTTGGGTTATATTTTTTTTTGTGAATCTGTTTGTTTATTGTTATGTTGTATGTGTTACATGTGCCTTGTGCTGTGTATGACTGTTAGTACTGCGTTTTGCACCTTGGCCCCAGAGGAACATTGTTTTGTTTGTCTGTATTCATGGATATTCATGTAGGGTTCAATGATAATTAAACAAACTTGAACTTGCAACTTATTAACCCACTCTTCCTTATCTAAACCATTTATAAAAATCACAAAGAGCAGGGGTTCAGAAAGATCGCTGCAGGACACCAAAATTCAGCAAACTCTAGGTAGAATAGCCTCTATCTACGAGCACCCTCTACAGCAGAAGGCACTGTGGGCAAATCAATTCTGAACAAACACAGCAAGTTTCCCAGGACACCATGCTTCACGATTTTCTGAATGAGCGTACCATAGGGAATCTTGTCGAACATTTTGCTTAAACTGATGTATGTCATATCCACTGTTCTACCTTCATAAATGTGCTTTTTCATATCTACAGGGAACTCAATCATGCTTGTAAAACATAACTTGTCCCTCACAAAGCCATGCTGACTATTCCTAATGAGACTAGCTTTCTCCAATCCTTAACAATTCTCTTCAATAGTTTGCCACCATTGATGTGAGACTCACTGGTCTATAATTCCCGGGATTACTTTGATTATCTTTTTGGACATAGGAATAATATTTGCTGACCTGCTGAGCTCCTTCAGCATGTGTTGTTAAAGATTAGGATCCAACTGGACATGTGAGAAAGAAGTAATGTCTTCCACACCTCTGTACCAGATGTACTGCGACAACTCACAACTCATTTCAGGGACTATTAGCAATGGACACTAAAAGCTGCCCTTGCATTAATGCTGATATCCTGATGAATAAATAAACAAAAATCTTTTTAAGATGTTTGGAAGCCTGTAGATTGATCAATGAACAGCAAGAAAAATGCTTGCATTTGTATAGCATCTTTCAAATCTTTTTCACAACACCCAAGAGATGCAGCTAATTGAAACCTTTTGCATTACTACACAGGACAACAAAAATTTTCAAAATGTTGATTCCTTTTTTTTGTTTATGATAGATGGCAGATTGAAGCTGAACTTAAATATAATCTCAGACTACTTGTATCATGTAGGAATTTAGAGAAACAAGAAATGAACTTTTATTGGATATAGTCTTTAATTGCATAACGGTGCTGATGCTTTGCTATAGTTCAACTAAGATATAAATATGTTGTTGATGATTTTTATTGGTACTCACTGTCTGAGGCTTCTTGCTTAAGTGTCCACAATGATCAGCCAGCATTGATGGATTCCAGGTGCCCCTGATGCCATTTCGCCATGACCACAATGTCCTAGTGAAACCTTTCACCATGCTCGTCATTGACAGTGCGAAGATTTGCAGGGAAGAGGTCTAAATGGGAACGCAGAAAATGAACCTTTAGTAACATGTTGAACTTCATGGTTTTTTATGCTTGAAGCATGTTGTCAACCAGTTACATGTAGTTTGGTGCTTTGTAGTTGCCAAGAACATTTTCAACAACATCACTGAATGCCTTCAATGCGATTTTCTCCAGTCCCACTAGAAGTTCTTCAAATTGCCTGTCATTGATAATCTGTTTGATTTGTGGACCAACAAAAATGCCTCCCTTAATCGTGGCATCAGTTATTCTTGGAGACATCTGTCTCAAACATCGAATTCCTTCATGGAAATTGATAGCATTTTAAAACCCTGTCCTGCCATGCGCACCTAAGCATGTCCAGGTATGCCTGGACAAGATAGGAAACTTTTCAGCTTACCTTGACAACAGCATTTTAATTGACTTGAATTATGAATTGAAATAACAAATATAGGCCATTTCAAAACAAACGGTGCATGATAGGGAAATTTCACGATGAGCAGGCCAAAATCCATAAGGTACACCCAGAAGTATTCAGGAAGCAAAATCCTCCATCCAGGGAGACAGGAACAGTTTTTCTTTTCTTCTTCAAAACAGGGCCTTGAGAAATCTAACCACCAATAATCAGGTAGGAAGATTCAACCTGGACCACAGCTGGGATTCAGGGTGTCAGGAGATCAAGCAAGAGTGTACAACAGTTGCGAGTGCTATTTTAGTTTGTCAGAGCAAGTCAAAGACCCTGAGTCCTCCCCATACAGTCAGTGGCCACTTTATTAGGTACACCTGTATACCTGCTGATTAATGCAAGTATCTAATCAGCCAAACATGTGCCACAATTAATGCATAAATGCATGCAGACATGATCAAGAGGTTCAGTTGTTGTAATCCAAACATTAGAATGGGGAAGAAATGTGATCTAGGTGACTTTGACTGTTGGTGCCAGACGGGGTGGTTTGAGTATCTCAGAAACAGCTGACCTCCTGTGATTTTTATGCACAACAGTTTCTGGAGTTTACAGAGAATGGTGTGAAAAACAAAGAACATCCTGTTCTGAGGGTGAAACCTTAGCGGCTTCATTAACTTTTCCTCTGTGCATATCTAGTTTATTACTGTTCATCAAACTAAGTTCCCTGATTGCACTTAGTGTCCTTTGTTAACATATACCAAGGGCAGTCAAAAACAGTATGCTATGCAATAGTGTAGTGAAATTTTTCATTTTTAATTTTCATTCAAGCTATCATCCTTCATTTTATCTAACACACACAAAATGCTGGAGGTACTCAACAGGTCAGGTAACATCTATGGAAAGGAATGAACACTCGATCTTTCAGGCTGAGACCAGCACTTTTTAAATTTTCTCTTCAGCACAAGTTCAGTGAGGCCCCCTGTTATTGCTCACGCTCTATGATCAGCCTGTACTCCTTCCCTTCCTCCTACCTTCTTATTTTGGCTTCTTCTCCCTTGCTTTCCAGTCCTGATGAAAGGTCTCAGCCAAAATGTTAATTGTTTATTCCTCTTAATAGATGCTGCCTGACCTGCTGAGTTCCTCCAGCATTTTAACACCAGAGACCATAAGACATAGGAGCAGAATTAGGCCATTCCGCCCATCGTGTCTGCTCCACCACTCAATCATGGCTGATCCTTTTTTTTAAATCTCTTCCACTGCCCCAGTTCCCGGCCTTCTCCCCATAACCTTTGATGCCATGTTCAATCAAGAACCTATCAATCTCTGCCTTAAATACACCCAATGACCTGGCCTCCACAGCTGCATGTAGTTAGAAATTCCACAAATTCACCACTCTTTGGCTAAAGAATTTGTGAGTACTACTCTGGATTTCCAACATCTATGTTTATCCTTCATCCTATCATCATATCGTATCAAACAGTATGCAAGACAAGCTTTTCAGTGCATTCTGGTACAGGTCACAGTAATAAACGTGAGATTCATTCCCTGCGGGCATACTCAGTCAATCTAAAAACCATAATGGAATCAATGAGAGAGAAGACCAGTGGACAACCGGTGTGCAAAAGACAATGAACTGTGCAAATACAGAAAGAAAGAAATAGTTAAGCAGTTAAATAAATACACTATAAATATCAAGAAGATGAGATGAAGTTTTCCTGAGAATGATAGATACAGAGGATGGAGCAACATAAGCCATGAGCAGACAAAAGGGGTTAGATGTCATTAGCTTAATTAATTCAGCACAATGTTGTGGACTGAATGGCCTGTTGCTGTACTCTACTCTTCTGTGTCTTATGTTGTTAAAGCCCTTCAGCAAAGGCACGCCATGAACCACTACAGAAAAGATCATGCACAGTTCATGCAATCAGAATGTAATGAAAGAGAACATAGTGGGAATTTGTTTTTGAAATCAGTTAGTACTGAGCACAATGTATAAACATTTTATGTATTCTCCTCATTTGATAGCAATCTTCTTCAACTATTTTGAACAATCCTGTCTGAATTTCATTGGAAACAAGGGAAAGAGGATCAATAAACTCTGATTTGATTTTTGATGTGTAAGGTCACCATAGAACAAGACTGTGTCAAGGCAGTTATATGTTACCCAATGGATTTTTCATAGTTATATCCTGTATATTGTAGGTGAAGAACAAATTTGTGTACAAATCAGAAGAATACTTAGCACTGGGGCGAAAGTGCAAAAAAAATAGTATTTATTTATTGTGCATGAATCCAGAGAAATGGGATCTGCTCCCTAGGAAGAAAATGATGAGGAAGGAAATGATGGAGGGGAAGGTAACGTGACATAGCACAGTTTGAATATGAATTTATTCTGTTAAATGTCTTCAAATTAAGCTTTGGATATAAGGTTATTGACATCTCCACAGTATCTTACAAGTGTCTATTTAAAGCAGACATTATTCCTGAGAGTAATCCCTGAAATAAAAGGGTTAATGTATGAGGAGTATTTTATGGCTTTGAAACTATACTCACTGGAGTTGAAAGGAATGCAAGTGGAATCACATTGAAACCTATCGAATATTGAAAGACCTAGATAGAGTGGATGTGGAGAGGATATTTCCTGTAGTGGAGGAGTCTAGGACCAGAGGGCCCAGATCGAGTGGATGTGGAGAGGATATTTTCTATAGTGGAAGAGTCTAAGACCAGAGGACCCAGATTGAGTGGATGTGGAGAGGATATTTCCTATAGTGGAGGAGTCTAGGACCAGAGGGCACAGATCGAGTGGCATGTTTCCTATAGTGGAGGAGTCTAGGACCAGAGGGCCAGCCTCATAATAGAGAGACATCCCATTAGGACAGAGATGAGCGGTCAGAATGTGGTGAATCTGCTGAATTCATTGCCGCAGATGGCTGTAGAAATCAAATCAGTTGATAAATTTCAAGTGGAGGTTGATAGATATTTAATTAGTCAATGTGTCCAAGGTTGTGGGAGAAGGAAGGAGAATGGGGTTGAAGGGGTTAATAAATCATCCATGGTGGTTCAGACTCACTGAACTGAAAGGCCTAGTTCTACTCCTATGTGAAGGAAGGAGAATGGGGTTGAGGGGGTTAATAAATCATCCATGGTGGTTCAGACTCACTGAACTGAAAGGCCTAGTTCTGCTCCTATGTCTTACGGTGTTATTGTCTTTTGGAGGCAGAGGTATGGCCAATATTCCGGGTTAGGACCCTGCATCAACTATCCCGCTTCCTGCAATGATGCTGCCTAATGCACCAGCTTATTTTATGCTTTCATGGATCTGTACCCTCTGCAGTAATGGGGTTGAAAGTCAAACCTAACATTTGGTACCCTCACTCTCGGAGAGGTTGTTTTTAATTCCATTTAGATGGCCTACCTTCCTTTTTTTCACTCACAACCTCTTTATTATCCCAATCTCAAACTAGAACAAAAAAATCTGAACTTTATGATACAGTACAAGTCAAGTCAAGTTTATTGTTATTTATCTACAGTGGCATCCAAAAGTTTGGGCACCCGTGGCCAGAATTTCTGTTACTGTGAATAGTTAAGTGAGTAGAAGATGAACTGATCTCCAAAAGTCATAAAATTAAAGATGAAACATTCTTTTCAACATTTTAAGCAAAATTAGTGTATTATTTTTTGTTTTGTACAATTTTAGAGTGAAAAAAGGGAAGGAGCACCATGCAAAAGTTTGGGCACCCCGAGAGATTTGAGCTGCCAGATAACTTAACTCTCAGACCTTAATTAGCTTGTTAGGGCTATGGCTTGTTCACAGTCGTCATTAGGAAAGGCCATGTGATGCAAATTTCAAAGCTTTATAAATATCCTGACTCCTCAAACCTTGTCCCAACAATCAGCAGTCATGGGCTCCTCTAAACAGCTGCTTAGTACTCTGAAAATTAAAATAAATGATGCCCACAAAGCAGGAGAAGGCTATAATGAGATAGCAAAGCATTTTCAGGTAGCCGTTTCCTCAGTTCGCCAACTAATTAAGAAATGGCAATTAACAGGAACGGTGGAGGTCAAGTTGAGGTCTGGAAGACCAAGGAAACTTTCCGAGAGAACTGCTTGTAGGATTGCTAGAAAGGCAAATCAAAACCCCCATTTGACTGCAAAAGACCTTCAGGAAGATTTAGCAGACTCTGGAGTGGTGGTGCAGCTACTGCACAATTATGACCTTCATGGAAGAGTCATCAGAAGAAAACTTTCCCCGCGTCCTCACCGCAAAATGCAGCATCAGAAGTTTGCAAAGGAACATCTAAACAAGCCTGATGCATTTTGGAAACAAGTCCTGTGGACTGGTGAAGGTAAAGTAGAACTTTTTGGCCGCAATGAACAAAGGTATGTTTGGAGAAAAAAGGGTGCAGAATTTCATGAAAAGAACACCTCTCCAACTGTTAAGCACAGCGGTGGATCGATCATGCTTTGGGCTTGTGTTGCAGCCAGTGGCATGGGGAACATTTCAGTGGTAGAGGGAAGAATGAATTCAATTAAATACCAGCAAATTCTGGAAGCAAACATCACACCATCTGTAAAAAAGCTGAAGGTGAAAAGAGGATGGCTTTTACAACAGGAAAATGATCTTAAACACACCTCAAAATACACAATACACTACCTCAAGAGGCACAAGCTGAAGGTTTTCCTACGGTCCTCACAGTCCCCTGACCTAAACATCACTGAAAATCTGTGGATAGACCTCAGCAGTGCATGCAAGACAGCCCAAGAATCTCACAGAACTAGAAGCCTTTTGCAAGGAAGAATAGGTGAAAATCCCCCAAACAAGAATTGAAAGACCCTTAGCTGGCTACAGAAAGTGTTTACAAGCTGTGATACTTGCCAAAGGGGGTATTACTAAGTACTGGCCATGCAGGGTGCCCAAACTTTTGCTTCGGGCCCTTTTCCTTTTTTGTTAGTGGCAGATAGAGATGCAACTGTCAGGACACTCTCAATGGTCCTCCTATAAAACTCAGTTACGACCATGGGGGGGCGGGAGCTTTGCTTGGTTCTGAATTCCCTGCCACATGCGCCTCGAGTCTCTGGTTTCACAGAAGTGGCCGTATATTTTCTGAGAATGCTCCTGTTTGCATTCCTGATAGAGCAGGAAAGCACATTTTTTGGTTCCCTGAGAGCTGTCACGTTTTCTGATCTAAAGGCAGGTATAAGACAAGTTTAAGTTTAATGTGGAAGCTGGTTTATGACGTCATCAGTAGAGGGCTATCCCCATTCTGCTCAGCAATCCGAACCTTTACAATGGTATCAATCTTCCAGGCTCTTCCTTCTTTCTATTCAAAGAGTTATGAGCTTAAGCTACCTCCTTAAGGATCTGGTCTCTAGCCAAACCAGTATTCCCCTTCACCCACTCAGACTGCAACCTCTGGCCTGCTGCTTGATCCCATGAGAGATAGGGACAAATTTCATGATATATGTCGGTGATAATTGTAATAAACCTGCTTCCATTTCTGATTATCTAACCTTCCCTACTCACTCTATTGCCCTGGTCTGCCTCTGGTCTTGAACTAGGAGTATTTCCCAGGGCATGCCCTCAACTGTATGAAGAAATATACAGTACAGGTACATGCAATGGAGATTGAACACTTGGCCTCAAGTGACTCTGTTTCTTGCTGTAGTTGGCCACAACAGAACTTGCCTGTACTGTGCTTCACTATATTCCTAGAACACGCATTAAACTGCGAGAACTGTATAATTCGACAGATGGACTTCAGGTATACATCATGAGAAACACTGATCTAATTTGGCTATCTCTATATTGTAGCTATCAATAGCTCATCAGGGGACTATTACCACACTAACATTGTCTTCTCTCAGGGTCAGATTGATCACTTGACACTACATTAACACAAAAATTGGAGAATATTTGTTTCCAGTTGAATAAATAGAAGGTACACTATCAATTTATTGATGGTAAGATTTGCCTAAAGAGCCTTCTGGCACACAGGATGGTTTGGAGAAAATTTTCCACAGTTCATTACATAAAAATCTAAAGCATTCTTTCATAAACAGTATTAAATGAATTTCAACAATATTAAATATGAATTTTAACTGAAAAGTTCTGAACAAAATTATTTCATTCCATTTTTATTTCTACCCAGTATATAGAAACATAGAAAACCTACAGCGCAATACAGGCCCTTTGGCTCACAATGCTGTGCCGAACATGTCCTTCTTTAAAAAATTATCTACGGTTACACATAGCCCTCTACTTTTCTAAGCTCCATGTACCTATCCAGGAGTCTCTTAAAAGACCCTATCGTATCCGCCTCCACCACCGTCGATGGCAGCCCATTCCACGCACTCACCACTCTCTGTGTAAACAACTTACCCCTGACTTTTTCCAAGCACCTTAAAACTGTGCCCTCTCATGTTAGCCATTTCAGTCTAGGAAAAAAGCCTCTGACTAGCCATATGATCAACGCCTCTCATCATCTTATACACCTCTATCAGGTCACCTCTCATCCTTCGCCGCTCCAAGAAGAAAAGGCAGAGCTCACGCAACCTATTCTCATAAGGCATTCTCCCCAATCCAGGCAACATCCTTGTAAGTCTCCTCTGCACCCTTGCTATAGATTCCGTATCCTTCCTGTAGTGAGACGACCAGAACTGAGCACAGTACTCCAAGTGGGGTCTGACCAGGGTCTTATATAGCTGCAACATTACTTCTCAGCTCCAAAACTCAATCCCATGGTTGATGAAGGCCAATACATCATATGTCTTCTCAACCACAGAGTCAAACTGCGCAGCAGCATTGAGTGTCCTAAGGACTCAGACCCCAGGATCCCTCTGATCGTCCACACTGCCAAGATTCTTACCATTACTACTATATTCTGCCATCATATTTGACCTACCAAAATGCACCACCTCACATTTATCTGTGTTGAACTCCATCTACCACTTCTCAGCCCAATTTTTCATCCTATCGATGTCCTGCTGTAACCTCTGACAGCCCTCCACACTATCCACGACACCCCCAACCTTTGTGTCATCTGCAAGTTTACTAACTCATCCCTCCACTTCCTCATTCAGGTCATTTATAAAAATCACGAACAGAAAGGGTTCCAGAACAGATCCCTGAGGCACACCATTGGTCACTGACCTCCATGCAGAATAAGAACCATCTACAATCACTCTTTGTCTTCTGTGAGCAAGCCAATTCTGGACCCACAAAGCAAGGTCCCCTTGGATCTCATGCCTCCTTATTTTCTCAATAAGCCTTGCATGGGGTACCTTATCAAATGTCTTGTTGAAATTCATATACACTACATCCACTGCTTTACCTTCATCAGTGTGTTTAGTCACATCCTCAAAAAATTCAATCAGGCTTGTCAGGCACGACTTGCTTTTGACAAAGCCATACTGCCTGTTCCTAATCATACTATGCCTCTCCAAATGTTCATAAATCCTGACTCTCAGGATCTTTTCCATCAACTTACCAACCACTGAAGTAAGACTCACTGGTCTATAATTTCCTGGGCAATCTCTACTCCCTTTCTTGAATAAGGGAACAACATTTTCAACCCTCCAATTTTCCGGAACCTCTCCCATCCCCACTGATGATGGAAAGATCATTGCCAGAGGCTCAGCAATCTCCTCCCTCACTTCCCACAGTATCCTGGGGTACATCTCATCCGGTCCCGTAGACTTATCCAACTTGATGCTTTCCAAAAGCTCCAGCACATCCTCTTTCTTAATGTCTACATGCTCAAGCTTTTCAATCCACTGTTAATCATCCCTACAATCCACTGTAAATCATCCCTACAATCGCCAAGATCCTTTTCTGTAGTGAATACTGAAGCAAAGTATTCAGTAAGTATCTCTGATATCTCCTCTGGTTGCATACACACTTTTCTACTGTCACACTTGATTGGTCCTATTCTCTCACGTCTTATCCTCTTGCTCTTCACATACTTGTAGAATGTCTTGGGGTTTTCCTTAATCCTGTCCGCCAAGGCCTTCTCATGGCCCCTTCTGGCTTTCCTAATTTCATTCTTAAGTTCCTTCCTGCTAGCCTTATAATCTTCTAGATCTCTATTATTACCCAGTTTTTTGAAATTTTTGTAAGCTTTTCTTTTCTTCTTGACTAGATTTTCAAGAGCCTTTGTACACCATGGTTCCTGTACCCTACCATCCTTTCCTTGTCTCATTGGAATGTACCTACTCAGAACCATCACGCAAATATCCCCTGAACAGTAGCCACATTTCTGCTGTACATTTCCCTGAGAACATCTGTTCCCAATTTATATACTTATATACTTTATACTTTATTGTCACCAAACAATTGATACTAGAGTGTACAATCATCACAGCGATATTTGATTCTGCGCTTCGCGCTCCCTGGAGTATAAATCAATAGTAAATATTAAACTTTTAAATTATAAGTCATAAATGGAAAATAGAAAAGGGAAAGTAAGGTAGTGTAAAAAAACCGAGAGGCAGGTCCAGATATTTGGAGGGTACGGCCCAGACCTGGGTCAGGATCTGTGCAGCAGTCTTATCACAATTGGAAAGAAGCTGTTTCCAAATCTGGCCATATGAGTCTTCAAGCTCCTGAGCCTTCTCCCAGAGGAAAGAGGGATGAAAAGTGTGTTGGCTGGGTGGGTCGTGTCCTTGATTATCCTGGCAGCACTGCTCCAGTAGCGTGCAGTGTAAAGTGAGTCCAAGGATGGAAGATTGGTTTGTGTGATGTGCTGGGCTGTGTTCACAATCTTCTGCAGCTTCTTCCAGTCTTGGACAGGACAACTTCCATACCAGGTTGTGATGCACCCTAAAAGAATGCTTCCTACAGAGCATCCATAAAAATTAATGAGGGTTTTAGGGGACAGGCCAAATTTCTTTAGCTTTCGCAGAAAGTAAAGGCGCTGGTGGGCTTTCTTGGCAGTGAACTCTGCTTGGTTAGACCAAGTCAGGTCATTTGTGATATTGACCCGGAGGAACTTCAAGCTTTTGACCTGTTCCACTTGCGCACCACCGATGTAAATGAGGTGAAAGATAAATGTGTGGCTGAGGGATTGGAGCAGGGGACAGGGATTCAGATTTCTGGATCATTGGGACCTCTGTTGGGGCAGGCGTGATCTGTACAAAAAGGACAGGTTGTACTTGAATCCCAAGGGAACCAATATCCTGGCAGAGAGGATGACTATGTCTATTGGGGAGAGATTAAACTTGAATTGCTGGGGGGTGGGAACCGAATTGAAGAGATGGAGGAAGGGGCTGTTGGCTCACAAATAGAGAAAACTTTCTATTCCTATACTCACTGTCACGTGACACAGGTAGCAATCCCGAGATTACTACCTTTGAGGTCCTGCTTCTCAACTTCCTTCCTAACTCCCTGTAGTCTGTTTTCAGTACCTCCTCCCTTTTCCTACGTATATATTGGTACCAATATGTACCACGACCTCTGGCTGTTCACCTTCCCACTTCAGAATATCATGGATGCAATCAGAAATATCTTGGTTTATGCTTCCAAGTCCCTGCTTGATAGCCTCATATTTCTCCTTACTCCAATTAAATGTTTCCCTAACTTGTCTGCTCCTATCCCTCTCCAATGCTGTGGTAAAGGAGATAGAATGGTGATCACCATCTCCAAAATGCTCTCCCACTGAGAGATCTGACACCTGACCAGGTTCATTTCCCAATACCAGATCAAGTACAGCCTCGCCTCTTGTAGGCTTATCTACATATTGTGTCAAGAAGCCTTCCTGAACACCCCTAACAAACTCCACCCCATCTAAACCCCTTGCTCTAAGGGAGATGCTAATTGAGATTTGGGAAATTAAAATCTCCCGCCACGACAACCATGTTACTATTACACCTTTCCACAATCTTTCTCCTTATCTGCTCCTTGATGTCTCTCCTACTATTGGGTGGTCTATAAAAAACACCCAGTAGAGTTATTGACCTCTTCCTGTTTCTAATTTCCACCCACAGAGACTCCATAGACAATCCCTCCACGAGTTCCTCCTTTTCTGCAGCTGTGACACTATCTCTGTGCAGCAGTGCCACCACCCCCACCTCTTTTGCCTCACTCCCTGTCCTTTCTGAAGCACCTGAAGCCTGGAACTCTAAGTAACCATTCCTGCCCCTGAGACATCCAAATCTCTGTAATTGCCACAACAACATAGCTCCAAGTACTGATCCATGCTCTAAGTTCATCCGCTCTGTTCATGATGCTTCTTGCATTGAAATAGACACATCTCAAACCATCAGTCTGAGCGCATCTCTTCTCTATCACCTCCCTATTCTCCCTCTCACACTATCTCCAAGCTTTCTCTGTTTGTGAGCCAACAGCCCCTTCCTCCATCTCTTCAGTTCGGTTCCCACCCCCCAGCAATTCAAGTTTAAACTCTCCCCAATAGCCTTACTCATCCTTCCTACCAGGATATTGGTCCCCTTGGGATTCAAGTGCAACCTGCCCTTTTTGTACAGATCACACCTGCCCCAACAATGATCCAGAAATCTGAATCCCTGTCCCCTGCTCCAATCCCTCAGCCACACATTTATCTTCCACCTCATTCTATTCCTATATTCACTGTCGCGTGGCACAGCCAGCAATCCAGAGATTACTACCTTTGAGGTCCTGCTTCTCAACTTCCTTCCTAACTCCCTGTAGTCTGTTTTCAGGACCTCCTCCCTTTTCCTACCTATATCATTGGTACCAATATGTACCACAACCTCTGGCTGTTCACCTTCCCACTTCAGAATATCGTGGACGTGATCAGAAACATCCCGAACCCTGACACCTGGGAGACAAACTACCATCTGTGTTTCTTTCCTGCATCCACAGAATTGCCTATCTGACCCCTTAACTGTAGAGTCCCCTATTCCTGCTGCCTTTGTCCTTTCCCTACCCTTGTGAGCCACAGCATCAGACTCTGTGCCACTGTTACTTCCCCCAGGTAGGCCGTTCCCCCCCGCAACAGTACTTGCCTATAGCTCCTCTCTATCACCTCTTCACTTTCCCTGACCAGACGAAGGTCATCGAGCTACATCTCCAGTTCCCTAACACAGTGCCTAATGAGCTGCAGCTCGATGTACCTGGTGCAGATGTGGCTTTCTGGGAGGCTGGGAGTCCCCCTTACATCCCAGATCTGTGACCCAGTACAGAATACCGGCCTCACAGACATACTTCCTGTTTCTTTTCTTCACAGGTAACCTACCTCGCCTCGATCCGTTAACGCCGAAGCCCTGTTGAACTAAAGCCCTCTTACTCTGTCTACCTCTACTCTGTCACCCACTCCTCTGCAGCCTGCTCTATAAAGCTATCTCCTTTTAAACTCTTTGCGCTGGTCTAACTCACTGATGTCGATGTGCTTGCTCAGTCATCCCTCGATCCCTCAATATCTCAGCATTCCACAACATTATAACCTCAATGCTAATCAGCAAACTCCAAAACCTGGACCTCTATACCTCCTGCTGAAACTGGATCCTTGACTTCCTCACCAGGAGACGACAATCTGTGTGGATCAGAAATAACACCTCCTGCTCTCTAACAATGAACAGTAGCAAGGATGTGGGCTTAGCCCATTGTTCTGCTGTCTCTGTACCCATGACCGGGTAGCTAGGCACAGCTCAAATGCCATCTATAAATTTGCTGACAACACATCTATTGTTAGCAGAATTTTAGGTAATGATGAGGAGGCATACAGGAGTGAAATAGATCAGTTGGTTGAGTGGTATCACAACAATAACCTTGTATTCAACATCAGTAAGACCAAGAAATTGATCATGGACTTCTGGAAAGGGAACACACATCAGTCCTCATCAAGGAGTCAGCAGTGGAAAGGGTGAGCAGTTTCAAGTTCCTGGGTATCAATATCTCTGAAAATCTATCCGAGGGTAACATATTGATGCAATTACAAAGAAGGCATGACAGTGGCTATATTTCATTAGGAATTTGAGGAGATTCGGCATGTCACCCAAGACTCCACCAAATTTCTGCAGATGTACCATGGAGAGCATTCTATCTGGTTGTATCACTGTCCGGTGTTGAGAGGCCACAGCACAGGATCAGAAAAAGCTGCAGAAATTTGTAAACTCAGCCAGCTGCATCATGGGTGCTAGACTCCCCAGTATTGAGAACATCTTCAAAAGGTGATGCCTCAAAATGGCAACATCCATCATTAAGGACCTGCATCACCCAGGACATAGCTTCTCATTTCTATCATCAAGGAAGATGTACAGGAGCTTGAAGACACATACTCTGTATTTTAGGAACAGCTTCTTCCCCACCACCAGATCTCCGAATGCTACCTCACTATTTTCCCTCTCTTTTTCATTGTTTATTCTCCATCCTGCAGATGGGGTGGATGGGTGGAAACATGTCTCTACCAAAGGATGTGTAAGGCACCCCTTCCCCCACTAACCTGCAGATCACCTTTGGGCAAAGTGTAGCATGTGCTTAGCTCCCCCTCCTCCTCACGCACCACCACCTCCCGATCAGGGTCATGTGAAGCGATGGGAGTAGGGGGAGGATGGTTGTATGTATAGCTGATGTAGATCACAAGTCCTGGTTTTGTGACCACTGACACCAGGCAGACAATCTCTGAAGAATATTGATAATGGCTGGTGTCACCCCTCCTGTAAAGATGCTGCCCAGAAGAAGGAAATGCCAAATCACTTCTAAAAGCTTGCCAAAAACAATCATGGTCAAAGACCATGATTGCCCATGTCATATGACACAGCACGTAATGATGATGATGATAGAAACTTCTTGTTGTGATTTATAGTTTTCTATTATGTATTACACTGTACGGTAGCCATGAAGTAACAGATTTGTCAATGATATTCAACCTGATTCTGAGAATATCTGAGACTGCACTCTATCACTAGAATACCTCCAATTAACTCCATTAATTTACCCTGTATTCTTCAACAGCTCTTGGTGATCACTCACCCTATAATATGATCATCTTCTGCCAATAATCTCTGTTAGTAGAAATACTTACAGAACGGGGTGGGATCTCTACTACAGGCCTCCTTGTTAAAGAGTTCAAAATATTTCCGCATTAAGGACAGAATTGTTTCCTGTTGTACTTCTGAGCTCTTTCCAGCATAGAAATAAAGAGATAGATTTCCCTTTCTTGGTTTCATGCTTAAAGTAGCAACTGAATCTCAGACATAACCCTTCAGGTTCCAATGGTTTCTGATGACACCACTGTTGTGGGCTGTATCAAAGCTGGTGATGAATCAGTATACAGAAGAGAGATTGAAAAGTTGGCTGAGTGTTGTAATAACAACCTCTCATTCAATGTCAGTAAGACCAAGGAACTGATTGTGGACTTCAGGAGAGGGAAGCCAATAATCATCAGAGGATCAGGGGTGAGAGGGTAAATAACTTCAAATTATTAAACTTTAAATTACATTGTTGATGCTTTGTTGCATGCTTGAGAGCTGAGTAGAGGGCGCCGATGCTTTTTTGCTGGTGGGGGAAGGGGTGTCATTGCCTTGTTGTCGCTTTTGCATGGGGGGGGAGCTGGGGGGGCTTTGGGGTTCTAACGTTTAACTGTCATGCATTCTCTGGGCACTGCTCTGTTATTATGGAGGTTTGCAAAGAAAAAGAATTTCAGGATGTATCAAGAAGGCAAGACAATGCTTTATTAGGAGTTTGAAGAGATTTAGTATGTCAACAAATACACTTAAAAACTTCTATAGATATACTGTGGAGAGCATTGTGTGATAGGCTGCATCACTGTCTGATATGGGGGGGAGACTGCTCAGGACTGAAAGAAGCTGCAGAGGGTGTAAATTTAGTCGGCTCCATCTTGGGTACTAGTCTACAAAGCACCCGGGCATCTTCAAGGAGCGGTGTCTCAGAAAAACAGCGTCTATTATTAAGGACCTCCAGCACCCAGGGCATGACCTTTTCTCACTGTTACCATCAGGTAGGAGGTACAGAAGCCTGAAGGCACACACCCAGCGATTCAGGAACAGCTTCTTCCCCTCTGCCATCCGATTCCTAAATGGACATTGAACCCTTGAAAACTACCTCACATTTTTAATATATATTATTTCTGTTTTTGCACTTTTTAAATTTATTCAATGTACGTATGCCGTAATTGATATACTTATTTATTTTTTTCTTCTATATTATGTATTGCATTGAACTGCTACTGCTAAGTGAATAAATTTCCCGACACATGCCGGTGATAATAAACCTGATTCTGATTCTGGTTCTGATTGTATACATTTCTCTGACATTATATATACCTATTGAAAGCTATTGAATTCCTGGATGTCACTATCTCACAGGACCTGTCCTGGAAACATAATTGGGAAGAAAGCACACGAGCACCTCTAATTCCTCAGGAGTCTGCAGAAGTTTGGCATGTCATCAAAAACCTTGGCAATCTTCTATAGATGTGTGGTGGAAAGTGTGCTGACTGGCTGCATTACGGCCTGGTATGGGAACATCAATGCCTTTGAGTGAAAAATCCTACAAAAGGTAGTGGACTTGGCCCAGTATATCACAGGTAAAACCCTCCAAACCATTGAGCACATCAACATGAAATGTTGCTGTAGAAAAGCAGCATCCATCATCAAAGATCCTCCCCATTCAGGCCATGCTCTTTTCTCGCTGCTGCCATCAGGTAGAAGGTTCAGGTGCCCCAAGGTTCACAACTCCAGGTTCAAGAACAGTTACTAACCCTCAACTATCATGCTCTTTAACAAAAGGGGACAACTACACTCATTTAAAGATTCTTTTTATCGTGTTACTTCATGCTCATTATTTATTGCTACTTATATGTATCTGCATTTGCACAGATTTTTGTCCATTGATCCTGTTTACAGTTACTGTTCTATAGATTTATTAAGTATGCCCACAGAAAAAGAATCCCAGGGTTGTATGTGGTGACATGTATGTACTCTGATAATAAATTTTGTCTTGATTTTTGACTTTGACTTTCAGAATAATTTGAAAAAAGAGCAAGTCTAGTTAACCACTTAACTCTTCATGAGTTAGAAAAGTTTTCTGCACTGCAAGTGCTGAATGCTTGAAACAGTGGGTCATCAGCAAAATGGGATCTGCTGTACACCTGTTGTACAGGTAGGCAAATTGGAGCGGATCCAAGTCACTTCTCAGGTGGGAGTTGATATGTTTCATCACCAACCTCTCAAAACACTTCAACACAGTGAATGTAAGTGCTACCGGACAATATTGAGGCAGGTTATCACATTCTTCTTAGGCATAATTGAAGTCTGCCTAAAGCAGGTCAGTACTTCAGATTGTTGAAGTAAGAGGTTAAAGATCTCAGTGAACACTCCAGCATGTTGATCTGCACAGGTCTTCTCCATGTGTTCTTCACTGCAAGTGCTGAATTCTCTAAACAGCAACTTAGCAACATTAAATTCGACTTTTGAAATTCAGCTGCATGGAATTTAGTAAGGATGAATATCCAATATTTAGTCCAACACACAGTAATTCCAGCATGTAGTCCTAGTTGTGATTCCACATCTTGTGTCCACCCTTCCCCCCACCCTCCATCCTACACTCCTAACAACACACAAGAGCTATGATCATCAAACACAGTGGAAAGTAGAGATCACAACTCCAAGCAAAGTCACCAAATGGGCTGTACACATTGATCATGTCCTTGAGATTTTCCTGCTCACTGTATATCTCTCCAGGATGTCAAGTATATAAGACATTCAGAAACAAGCAAGAATATTCAAACTACTTATAAAATTTTTCAAACATTGGAATTATTAACCTGCATCTCTTTAGTCATCCTTTTAGTTTTCCCTCTGCTGCTCAAATTCAGTCTTCTATGCATGTGCTAACTTTCATTTCTGTTGTCATAGTGACAGATATTCATAAGAAAACTGCATTGCAAAGTCAATTTAAAGAAGTTTTTAAGTACAATTGTTTTCAGACTATTCAGTAGATCTGCCCTGCAGAAAGCAAACAAAGAACAGCAGAAAAACTCAGTGCTTTTGTTACTATTGATCTCAAAATGTAAAAATGAAGAATTTCTAAAACTGTGCTTTTTAGCTCAACTGTACAATAATAGTTCAATGAGGCATCCAATTTCGTAACACTTAAATTTGCATTTAAAATAAGTTTTATTTTAGACCTGCTCCTACCGAGCCAAAGCATTGAAAAAAAATGTTTTAATCATATAAATTAAGAAAGATCTTGTTGTGTACTTGTTGGTGCCATAACGGATGTTGCTGAGTTTTGGCAAGCACAGGTGCACTTTGTCCATGGTAAATACAAGGACCTGCTTTTGTTCAAGGATGTGACTTCACCTTAGCAACAAAACAAGAGGGTAGTGTACATTCTAGAGCAAAACATTCTAATCTTTATAAATCACCATCAGCTGATAAAGGTGGTCATCATTACATCTGATGGTGAGGCAGATGTTGACAGGTGTACAAAGCACCATGGATCTTTCAAGCTTTCTTCTTCAAATAGCAATGAATACTCTAATTAAGATGAAAACCGACACTTAATAAGCAAGGGAGTGAAAGATTACCACAGGTAGATAGGAGTACAGCGTGGAGATTGCAATAAAATCAGCCAAAACCTTGTTGAATGAACAAGCAGCCTTGAGGGGCCGAATAGCCTCCCCTTGCAACTAATTCATATGTTCCTGTGCATAGATAGTGGTGATATAGAGTACGCAGTATGTTCCTGTACAGAAGGTATATATTGATATCATAAAGGATGGCTCAGTAGTGTAGCAGTTAGTGTAACACTGTTACAGCATCATTGACCTGTGTTCAATTCACACTATTCTCTATAAACTGTGTATGATCTGTGTAAAAGACAGAGAGAGAGAGAGAGAGAGAGAGAGAGAGAATCAGAAAGAACAACATGTTCCTTGTTCAAAAAAAAACACATTATTGCAATGAAATGCCTACAGACATTGAAAGACAAAGCTGGTGGGAAAGATAGAAGTGATTTCAAACGTTTGAAGCTGTTAGCTCAGTTGACCCCTCATGGCCACACGGTGTTATGAAGAGATTTAGATGAGATGGAGTTTGACGGAAAAACGTAGGTTTATTATTCCTGCAAAGGCAGATGGCCATCGTGATGAAGGAATCCAGCCCAGCATGTCGATTGTTTATTTATTTCCAGAGATGCTGCTTGAACTGCTGAGTTCCTCCAGCACTTTTTGTGTGTCGGCAGGTGTTTGGATCTGGCTCCAATTTAACACCAGGCCAATTAACTTGACTGGTTGACTGGCTAGCAGTTATTTCCAATCCAGGCAGCTGTTAATTCAACTATGAAATAAATGGAAGGGGATAGGGTAGAAAGGAGGTGGGAATCCCTTGCAGTTCAAAACAAAGACTCTTTATCTGTAATAAATGAGGATTGGTGATTTGACAGAATTGAACAATATGAAAAGTGGAAACCTGTTTGAATTCAATGTTAAAAATGACTTACATTAAGGGCACAATATAGTGGTAATCCTATGTCTATCATTTACTGCTTTAGCATTGTATCATGTTAGCAAACAGCTTGCCAGAAAAAACTGTTCCTCTCGCCATCACGACACTGTTCTGTTATTGACCGCTTACACAACTTCCTTTCCCTACACAGGCAGCAAAGTATTCAGTATGTTTTTTGACAAACTTAGAGGTTAAATGTTTGATTTACCTGCTGGACTGCTGAGATGGAATTGTTATTGCTGAGGTACAAGCCTGGCTGTTCAGATTTGACTGCTGCTGAACATAGCAAAGGATTCGTTGTGTTGAATGACACTGTAGCGATGTGCTACACACAGAGCTAGAAATAACGGCACGCAGTCTGTAAGTCGCACTGGAGACTCATTTATTCAAACTTCACGGCACTGGATTTTAAGCAGTTCCCTTCCAGCCCTCTCCAGGCAGAAATGACGTCAGAGGTGCATTACAAAAGTCTCTCCCCGCACGTGGGCTATTTTGTGAGCCGGTTCGCTTGTGTGGAAAGCGGGTCGCCACAGAACCCCACCCCCAAAGAACTGGCGATACACCCCCAATGACCACAGTCTGGATCAGTCTCTGTTTGGGAGGTCTGCCTCCACGCCGCGGTGCCTGAACCTCGACCAGCTGCGCCAAGTCCACATGGGCCGGTTTGAGTCGGTCCACCGTGAAAACCTCCTCTTTCCCCCCAATGTCCAGAACGTACGTGGACCCATTGTTCCTGATCACCTTGAACGGCCCCTCATACGGCCGCTGTAGCGGTGCCCGGTGTGCGCCCCTTCGTACGAATACAAACTTACAGTTCTGCAGGTCTTTGGGTACGCAGGTCGGGATCTGTCCGTGCTGTGAAGTCGGTACAGGGGCCAGGTTGCCGGGCCTTTCGCGTAGTCTGTCCAGGACTGCTGCGGATTCTTCCTCTTGCCCCCTTGAGGCTGATATGAACTCTCCTGGGATGACCAGGGGTGCGCGGTACGCCAGCTTGGCCGACGAGGTATGCAGATCCTCTTTGGGTGCTGTGCGGATTCCAAGCAGGACCCAGGAAAGCTCGTCCACCCAGTTAGGCCCTTTCAGGCGGGCCATGAGAGCCGACTTTAAGTGATGGTGGAAGCGTTCACTAGTCCGTTCGACTGTGGGTGGTAGGCAGTTGTGTGGTGTAATTGTGTTCCCAACGGGCTGGCCACAGCGGACCACAGGCTGGAGGTGAACTGGGCGCCTCTGTCAGAAGTAATGTGGGCCGGTGTCCCAAAGTGTGCTACCCAGGTTTTGATCAGTGCTCGGGCGCAGGATTTGGAGGTGGTGTCGGTGAGCGGGACTACCTCTGGCCATCTGGTGAACCGGTCTATCATAATAGGGAGGTACCGTGCTCCTCGTGACACTGGCAGGGGCCCCACGATATCCACATGAATGTGGTCGAACCTCCGGCGGGTGGGTTCGAACTGCTGCGGCGGAGCCTTGGTGTGCCGCTGCACCTTGGCTGTTTAGCACTGCATGCACGTTTTGGCCCATTCGCTGACCTGTTTGTGAAGACCGTACCACACGAACTTGCTGGAGACCATCCGGACAGTTGTCCTGATAGATAGGTGCGCCAAGCCGTGTATGGAGTTGAAAACTCGCCGCCACCAGGCTGCCGGGACGATGGGGCGAGGTTGGCCAGTAGCCACGTCACACAGGAGGGTCCTTCACCTGGGCCTACGAGGAAGTCCTGAAGCTGCAAACCCGAGACTGTGGTCCTGTAGCTGGGCATCTCGTCGTCTGCCTGCTGTGCCTCCGCCAGTGCTGCATAGTCCACCCCCTGGGATAGGGCCTGGATAGCTGGTTTGGAGAGTGCGTCCGCCACAATGTTGTCCCTTCCCGAGACATGCTGGATGTCCGTCGTGTACTCGGAGATGTAGGACAGATGTTGCTGCTGGCGGGCCGACCAGGGGTCGGACACCTTCGTGAACGCAAAAGTCAACAGTTTGTGGTCCGTGAACACGGAGAATGGCCTGCCTTCTAGGAAGTACCTGAAATGCCGGATTGCCAGATATGGTGCCAACAGCTCCCGGTCGAAGGCACTGTATTTGAGTTCGGGTGGCTGTAAATGCCTACTGAAGAACGCCAGGGGTTGCCAGGGCTCCTCGATGAGTTGCTCCAGCACCCCATCGACTGCTGTGTTGGATGCGTCCACGGAGAGGGCAGTTGGAATGTCCGTTCTGGGGAGCACCAGCATCGCGGCGTCTGCCAAGGCTTCCTTGGCTTTAACGAAAGCGGCCGCGGCCTCTTCGTCCAAAGTAATGTCCTTGCCTTTACCCGACATCAGGGTGAACAAAGGGTGCATGATATGGGCTGCTGAGGGGAGGAAGCGGTGGTAGAAGTTCACCATTCCAACGAACTCCTGCAGGCCTTTGACTGTGTTGGGCCGGGTGAAGTGGCAGATCGCGTCTACCAGCAGAGGTGTTGTCCCGTCTTGGGTAATCCTGTGGCCCAGGAACTCGATGGTGTGGAGTCCGAACTGACATTTGACCGGGTTGATCATGAGGCCGAAATCACTCAGGCAGGAGTAGAGCTGGAGGAGGGGGGACAGATGCTCCTGACGACTACTGCTGGCTATGAGGATGTCGTCCAAATAAATGAACGCAAAGTCCAGGTCGCGTCCCACCGCACCCATGAGTCACTGGAACGTCTGTCCGACATTCTTCAGGCCGAACGGCATTTGGAGGAATTCGAACAGGCCGAACGAGGTGATGAGTGCTATTTTGGGGATGTCTTCAGAGTGTACCAGGATTTGATGGTATTCCCGGACAAGGTCTACTTTGCTGTAAAGTCCTGTATGTGCGGCACGGGGTAGCGGTCTGGAGTTGTAGCCTCGTTCAGTCTGTGGTAGTCGCCGCATGGTCTCCAGCCCCCCGTTGCCTTGGGCACCATGTGCAAGGGGGAGGTCCATGGGCTGTCAGACCGCCGTACGATCCCCAATTCCTCCATCCTCTTGAACTCCTCCTTTGCCAGGCGGAGTTTGTCCGGGGGGAGTCTTCATGCGCGGGCATGGAGGGGTGGTCCCTGGGTCGGGATGTGGTGATGTACTCCGTGTCTGGGCATGGCTGCCGTGAACTGCGGTGCCAGAACCGATGGAAAGTCCGCCAGGATTCTGGTGAATTCGTTGTCAGACAGCGTGATGCAGTCCAGGTCTGGGACCGGCAACTTGACTTCACCCAGGGAGAACGTCTGGAAAGTCTTGATGTGGACCATTCTTTTCCCTTGCAAGTCGACCAGCAGGCTGTGGGCTCACAAGAAGTCCGCCCCCAGGAATGGTTGGGCCACAGCAGCCAGTGTGAAGTCTCACGTGAACTGGCCGGCGCCGAACTGTAGCTGCGCTGTGCGGGTGCCGTAGGTCCGAATCGTGCTGCCGTTTGCGGCCCTCAGGGTGGGTCCTGTCTCCCTGTTGCGGGTGTCATACCCAGTCAGGGGTAAGTTGCTGATCTCCGCTCCAGTGTCGACCAAGAAGCGACGTCCCGACTGTTTGTCTCAGACGTACAGGAGGCAGTCCTGGTGGCCAGCCGCTGTAGCCATTAGCGGCGGCTGGCCCTGGTGTTTCCCAGGAACTTGCAGAGTGGACGACAATGGCGAGCTTCTTTGTCCCACCGCTGGTGGTAGAAACACCACTGTTCATTGGCCTCCTCACTCCTACCTCTGGGTTGTGTGCGCTCCGTTGCCGGGCCTGGTCTGGCCTGTTGTTGGGCGCGTGGCTTGGTAATCTGTTTGACAGATGCCCTGCTCTCCCTCTTGGCTTTCCATAGCACATCTGCCCGGGCCGCTACCTTCCGGGGGTCACTGAAATCTGTGTCAGCCAGCAGCAGATGTATGTCCTCAGGCAGTTGTTCTAGGAACGCCTGCTCAAACATGAGTCAGGGCTTGTGTCCTTCAGCCAGGGCCAGCATCTCGTTCATTAATGTTGACGGCAGCCTGTCTCCCAAACCGTCCAGGTGCAGCAAGCAGGCACCTCACTCACACCGTGAGAGGCCAAAGGTCTCTATGAGCAGCGCTTCGAATGTTGCATATTTGCCTTCTTCGGGGGGTGACAGTATGAAATCCCCAACCCGTGCGGCTCTCTCCTGGTCAAGGGAGCTCGCCACGTAATAGTAACGTGTGGAATCCGAAGATATCTGCCGAATCTGGATAGTATCAGATTGGTCAAACCACACACATGGTCGCAGCGTCCAGAAAGTTGGCAGTTTCAGGGAAACTGTGTGAACAGGTGAAGAGTTGATCATCTTTGGTCCAAATCCCATTTGGACCGTCCGAGTCACCAATGTAGCGATGTGCTACACACAGAGCTAGAAATAACGACACACAGTCTGTAAGTCACACTTGAGACTCCTTTATTCAAACTTCAGGGCACTGGCTTTTAAGCAGCTCCCTTCCAGCCCTCTCCGGGCGGCAATGTCGTCAGAGGTGCATTACAAAAGTCTCTCCCCGCATGTGGGCTATTTTGTGAGCCGGTTCGCTTGTGTAGAAAGTGGGTCGCCACAACACGCGCTTTTGCAATTCTCTTAGCAAATTTGTTGCTTTGGAAGAGTGCTCGAGAAATAAATTCAATATCTGGAGAAACAAGGCAGGGAAATACAACATTATTTCAAAAGGGAATCATATCCTAATGCTAAACTCTGATCACCAGCTCATAACCCAGCACAGATGGAAAGCATGCTGGGGAGCTGGCTGGATTTGAACTCGGGATCTTTTGTACCAAAGTCCAGTGCTGATGCCACCACACCACCAGCCATGTCTTATAGTTAGAGAAAAAGAGACATCTCAAATGACAGAGCAGTAACGAGGTACATCAAGGTGTGCTCTGTCTGAGATCATCTAGTTAAATAACCTGAAAAGGAAGTAAACACAGAAACTAAGAGAGAATTCTCTTTTTTCTTCCTAAAGAGAGAATTGTTGCTTTTGTCTGTGTAACCTATATCAGTCAAAAATTGTGTTAAGTCCAGAGTATGACAGTTTACATTGTTTCAGAATCATATCGAGCTAGAGAGGTATAAAGTTACACAGCACGAACACAAGCGCTTTACCCCATGTAGGTCCATGCTGGCTATCAAGCACCCATCCCATATTAATCCCATTTAACAACATACAGTATGGGTTTTAAACTTCTATGCCTTAATAATCCAAGCCTTCATCCAGATAATTCTTAAATATTGAGAGAGTACCTGCCTAATATTTTATAGAAACATAGAAACATAGAAAATAGGTGCAGGAGTAGGCCATTCGGCCCTTCGAGCCTGCACCGCCATTTATTATGATCATGGCTGATCAACCAACTCAGAACACCGCCCCAGCCTTCTCTCCATACCCCCTGACCCCCATAGCCACAAGGGCCATATCTAACTCCCTCTTAAATATAGCCAATGAACTGGCCTCAACTGTTTCCTGTGGCAGAGAATTCCACAGATTCACCACTCTCTGTGTGAAGAAGTTTTTCCTAATCTCGGTCCTAAAAGGCTTCCCCTCTATCCTCAAACTGTGACCCCTCGTTCTGGACTTCCCCAACATCGGGAACAATCTTCCTGCATCTAGCCTGTCCAATCCCTTTAGGATCTTATGCGTTTCAATCAGATCCCCCCTCAATCTTCTAAATTCCAACGAGTACAAGCCCAGTTCATCCATTCTTTCTTCATATGAAAGTCCTGCCATCCCAGGAATCAATCTGGTGAACCTTCTCTGTACTCCCTCTATGGCAAGGATGTCTTTCCTCAGATTAGGGGACCAAAACTGCACACAATACTCCAGGTGCGGTCTCACCAAGGCCTTGTACAACTGCAGTAGTACCTTCCTGCTCCTGTACTCGAATCCTCTCGCTATAAATGCCAGCATACCATTCGCCTTTTTCACCGCCTGCTGTACCTGCATGCCCACTTTCAATGATTGGTGTATAATGACACCCAGGTCACGTTGCACCTCCCCTTTTCCTAATCGGCCACCATTCAGATAATAATCTGTTTTCCTATTTTTGCCACCAAAGTGGATAACTTCACATTTATCCACATTAAATTGCATCTGCCATGAATTTGCCCACTCACCCAACCTATCCAAGTCACTCTGCATCCTCTTAGCATCCTCCTCACAGCTAACACTGCCACCCAGCTTCGTGTCATCTGCAAACTTGGAGATGCTGCATTTAATTCCCTCATCTAAGTCATTAATATATATTGTAAACAACTGGGGTCCCAGCACTGAGCCTTGCGGTACCCCACTAGTCACCGCCTGCCATTCTGAAAAGGTCCCGTTTATTCCCACTCTTTGCTTCCTGTCTGCTAACCAACTCTCCACCCACACCAATACCTTACCCCCAATACCGTGTGCTTTAAGTTTGCACACTAATCTCCTGTGTGGGACCTTGTCAAAAGCCTTCTGAAAATCCAAATATACCACATCCATTGGTTCTCCCCTATCCACTCTACTAGTTACATCCTCAAAAAATTCTATGAGATTCGTCAGACATGATTTTCCTTTCACAAATCCATGCTGACTTTGTCCGATCATTTCACCGCTTTCCAAATGTGCTGTTATCACATCCTTGATAACTGACTCCAGCAGTTTCCCCACCACCGACATTAGGCTAACCGGTCTATAATTCCCCGGTTTCTCTCTCCCTCCTTTTTTAAATAGTGGAGTTACATTAGCCACCCTCCAGTCCTCAGGAACCAGTCCAGAATCTAACGAGTTTTGAAAAATTATCAGTAATGCATCCACTATTTCTTGGGCTACTTCCTTAAGCACCCTGGGATGCAGACCATCTGGCCCTGGGGATTTATCTGCCTTCAATCCCTTCAATTTACCTAACACCACTTCCCTACTAACATGTATTTCGCTCAGTTCCTCCATCTCACTGGACCCTCTGTCCCCTACTATTTCTGGAAGATTATT
Source organism: Mobula birostris (assembly GCF_030028105.1). Lineage (NCBI taxonomy): Eukaryota > Metazoa > Chordata > Chondrichthyes > Myliobatiformes > Myliobatidae > Mobula > Mobula birostris. The sequence continues at coordinate 73,580,579 of NC_092378.1, read as the reverse complement.
TATGTCCTCCTTAGTGAAGACAGAACCAAAGTAATTATTCAATTGGTCTGCCATGTCCTTGCTCCCCATAATCAACTCACCTGTTTCTGCCTGTAGGGGACCTACATTTGTCTTTACCAGTCTTTTCCTTTTTACATATCTATAAAAGCTTTTACAGTCCGTTTTTATGTTGCCTGCCAGTTTTCTCTCATAATCTTTTTTCCCCTTCCTAATTAAGCCCTTTGTCCTCCTCTGCTGAACTCTGAATTTCTCCCAGTCCTCAGGTGAGCCACTTTCTCTGGCTAATTTGTATGCTGCTTCTTTGGAATTGATACTATCCCTAATTTCTCTTGTCAGCCACGTTTTATGTAACTTCTTACATCATATTATCTGTGGTGTTTGTACCAATGTTATTTAATTTGTATCATTTGGATGGTTTTCAATATACACTCAGTGGCCACTATATTAGGTACATCTGTTCACCTGAACGTTATTTTAATCATGTATGAAGTGCAAAGGTTAAGGCAAATTTATTATCAAAGTACATACTATATGTCACCATATACAACCCTGAGATTTGTTTTCTTGTGGGCATACTCAGTAAATCCAAGAACCACAATAGAATGAATGAAAGACCCCACCTAACAGGACTGACAACCAACCAATGCAAAAAGGACAACACATTGTGCAAATACTATACAAAAGAGAAAATAATGATAATAAATAAATAAGCAATAAATATTGAAAACATGAGATGAAGAGTCCTTGAAAGTGAGTCCATAGGTTTGGGAACAGTTCGGTGATGGGGTGAGTGAAGTTGAATGAAGTTATCCCCACTGGTTCAAAAGTCTGATGGTAGCAACTGTTCTTGAATCTGATAGTCTGAGCCCTGAGGCTCCTGAACAGCAGCAAGGAGAGAGCATGACCTGGGTGGTGGGGTCCCTGATAATGGATTGCTGCTTTGCTTCGACAGCGCTCCATGTAGATGTGTTCAGTGGTGGGAAGGGCTTTCCCTGTGATGGATTGTGCCGTATCCATTACTATTTGTAGGATTTTCCGTTCAAGGGCATTGATGTTTCCAGACCAGGCTGTGATGCAGCCAGTCAATATACTCTCCACCACATGTCTGTCGAAGTTTGTCAAAGCTTTAAATGTCTTGCTGAATCTTTGTAAACTCCTAAGGAAGTAGAAGTGCTGCCTTGCTTTCTTTGTAAATGTTGAATCCTTGTGGGCTGAGTTGACACTACAAGGGTAAGTGGACCCTGACGGCAATTATATACACGGCTCCCAATAGTAGATGTGATGTGGACAGACCATGGATTACAACAAGAAATCGAAAAGGTGTGTCAAAAGGGCAATGTTATGATAGTCATGGGAGATTTCAACATGCAGGTCAATTGTGAAAATTAGACTGGAAATGTATCTTAAGAGAGTGAGTTTATTGAATGCTTATAAGATAGCTTTTTAGAGTAATTTGTTGTTGAGTCTACTATGGGATCAACTATACTGGATTGGGTGTTATGTAAAGACTAGTGGTGATTAGGAACTTAGGTAAAAGAACCTTGAAGAGGCAGTGATCACAATATGATAGGAGATCCTGGCAGGGAAGGTGGCAGAGCAGCAATGGTTCGAGTTTCTGGGGGAAGAAATGATGAAAATACAGGATAGAGGTATTCCAGAAACAAAGAAATACTCAGATGGCAAAATAGTACAACTGTGGCTGACAAGGGAAGTCAAAGCTGATAATAAAGCAAAAGAGAGGGCATACAACAAAGCAAAAAATAGGGGGAATATAGAGGATTGGGAACCTTTTAAAACCCTGCAGAGAGTGACTAAAAGAATCATTAGGATGGAAAATATGAAATATGAAAGCAAGTTAGCAAACAATATCAAAGTGGACAGTAAAAACTTTTCAAGTATGCAAAAAATAAAAGAGAGATGAAAGTGGATACAGGACTGCTAGAAAATGAGGCTGGAGAAGTAATAATGGGGCCAAGGAGGCGACAGATGAATTAATTTAGTATTTTGCATCAGTCTTCACTGTGGAATTCAATAGCAGTGTGCCAGGTGTTGAGTGTATGAAGAAGAGAAGTGGGTGCAGTTACTCTTACAAGGGAGACGGTGCTCAAAAAGCTGAAAGACCTAAGGGTACATAAGTCACCTGGACCTGATGAACTGCACCCTGGGGTTCTGAAAGACGTAGCGTTAGAGATTGTGGAGGCAGTAGCAATGATCTTTCAAAAATCCTTGGACTCTGGCATGGTGCCAGAGGACCAGAAAATTGCAAATGTCACTCCACTCCTTAATAAAAGAAGAAGACAGCAGAATGGAAATTATACACCAGCTAGCCTGGCCTCAGTGGTTGGGAAGATGTTGGAGTCAATTGATAAGGAAGTGGTAATGAAGTACTTGGTGTCACAGGACAAGATAGGACAAAGTCAGCATGGTTTCCTAAAGGGAAAATGCAATGTTAGCATTCATTTCATGAGGTCTGGAATACAAGAGCAGGGATGTGATGCTGAAGCTTTATAAGGCACTGATGAGGCCTCACCTTGAGTATTGTGAACAGTTTTAAGAAAACAGATCTAAGAAAAAAATGTGCTGATATTGGAGAGGGTCCAGAGGAGGTTCAGAAGGATGATTCTGAGAATGGAATGGTTATCATACGAGCAATGTTTGATAGCTCTGGTCTGTACTCGCTGAAATTTAGAAGGATGATGGTGGAATTTCATTGAAACCTTTTGAATGTTGAAAGGCCCAGACAGAGTAGATGTGGAAAGGATGTTTCCCATGATGGGGGAGTCTAGGACAAGACGGCACAGCCTCAGGATAAAGGGGCGTCCAAATAAAACAGAGGTGTGGAGAAATTTCTTTACCCAGAGGCTGTGAACTTGTGGCATTTATTACCACAGGCAGCTGTGGAGGCCAGGTCGTTGGGTATATTTAAAGCATAGGTTCTTGATTGGACTCAGCATCAAAGGTTATGGTGAAAAGGCCAGGGAGTGGGACTGAGGAGAAGTAAAAAGGCTCAGCCATGATTGAATGGCGGAGCGAACAAAATGGCCTAATTCTGGTCCTATGTCTTGTAGTTTTATGGTCTGTAGGTAAATGCATTTACGTGCTAGGCCCAGGATTGGTCCTCTGTAATAATAACAGTGAGGAATTTAAAGTTGCTGACCCACTCCATCTGTGATAGCCCCATGAGTCTGGCTCATGGACCTCTGTATTCCTCCTCCAAAATCAATAATCTTGGTCTTGCTGACAGTGAGTGAGTGGCTGTTGTTGAGGCAAGGTCTTGAAGCTTATTAATAAATCTTGTGGCAGCAACACAATGCATAAAAGCCTGCAAACCTGGTCAAGATGTTCAGACCAAACATCAGAATAAGCTACAGTAGCCGAAGGCTGCTCCTGTGACCACTTTATTAGCTACAACCTAATAATATGGCTACTGAATTGTGTACATTTGTTGATCATATCACATTCATAATTACATGTCAACTTGCTGATGAGGGTGCTTGCCCTTCTTCAGAGTGGTTTAAAACCACTCGTGGTGGTCGCTGGTATGATTTAAGCTGATGTGGAGAAGAAAATATTACTTTTTGTGTTGTTACCCTAAATTCTCTTTACTGTACCCTGTCTGAATTCAATGTTATCAATGACACACTATAGTTTTAATCCCATGTTCCACACTTGCTGCATATAATGATATCATGTTATGCTGTAGAATGTGAGAGTACAGAACCCTGTGTGAATAGATAGAAGAGATGATCTCTCACTGACTTATTGCATTCCCTTCACTGCACCCAGCTTCATTCAGAGTAATAAAGAAACTCTGAAGAAGCAACATTTGCAAGGACACCCAGGCCTCTTCTGTGATTTTACCCTTAAGACCATAAGACATAGGAGCAGAATTAGGCCATTTGGATGATCAAGTCTGCTCCGCCATTTCATCATGGTTGGTCTATTTTTCATCTCAGCCGCAGTCTCCTGCCTTCACCCGGTATCCGTTCATGCCCTGACTAATTAAAAATCCCTCAACCTCTGCATTAAGTACACCCAATGACCTGGCCTCCACAGCCACTTGTGGCAACAAATTCCACAGATTCACCACTGTCTGGCTAGAGGAATTCCTCATCTCCATTCTGAAAGGATGCCATTCTATTTTGAGGCTGTGTCTTCTGCTCTTAGATGACCCCACCATAGCTAATATCCTCTCAACATCCACTCTATCAAGACCTTTCAGCATTCGATAGGTTTCAATCAGATCTCCCCCCATATTCTTCTCAATTCCACAGAGTACAGGCACAGAGCCATCAAACGCTCTTCATATGAGAAGGTGTTAAATCCCAGAATCATTTTTGTGAACCTCCTTTGAAACTCTCCAATGTCAGCATATCCTTTCTTATATAAGTGGCCCAAAACTGCTCCCAATACTCCAAGTGAAGCCTTAGCATTACATCGTTGCTTCTATATTCTAGTCCTCTGGAAGTGAATGCTAACATCATATTCGCCTTCCTCAACTGGCAAACTAACCTTTAGGGAATCCTGCACAAGGACTCCTAAGTCCCTTTACACCTCAGAATTTTGCATTTTCTTTCAATTTAGAATATAGTCTACCCTTTCATATCTTCTAACAAAGTGTATGACCGTACACTTTCCAACACTTTAATTTTTTCTGTCCTTTCTTTCACCCTTCTCCTAATCTGTCTAAGTCCTTCTATAGCTTCTCTACTTTCTCAGAAATACCTGCCCCTCCACTTATCTTCTTATCATTTGCAAACTTGGCCACAAAAACATCATTCCATCTTCCAAATCATTCACATATACAGTAACATAAAAAGGAATCAGCCCCAACACAGACCCCTGTGGAACACCATGAGTCACTGGCAACCAACTAGAAAAGCCTCCCTTTATTCCCTCTCATTCCCTCCTGCCACAAAATACTTATTAAGTTCAACTTACATTCCTTTGTGCACCATTTCTACTTCTCCAACATCAATTTGCAGTGGTCTCACCTCTGCTTAACTCTTTATATATCTGAAAAATGACTTAAGGCCATAAGAAATAGGAGCAGAAGTAGGCCATTTGGCCCATTGAGTCTGTTCCACCATTCAATCATGGGCTGATCCAATTTTTCCAGTCATCCCCACTCCCTTACTTTCACCCCATCCCCTTTGCTGCCCTGGCTAATCAAGAACTTATCTATCTCTGCCTTAAACACACCCAATGATGGTCTCCACAGCCGCTCGTGATAACAAATTCCACAGATTTACCACCCTCTGACTTAAGTAATTTCTCTGCATCTCTGTTCTAAAAGGACGTCCTTCAATCCTGAAGTCGTGCCCTCTTGTCCCAGACTCCCCAACCATGGGAAATAACTTTGCCATATCTAATCTATTCAGGCCTTTTAACATTTGGAATATTTCTATGAGATCCTCCCTCATTCTCCTGAACTGCAGGGAATACAGCCCGAGAATTGCCAGACGTTCCTCATACAGTAACCTTTTAATTCCTGGAATCATTCTGGTGAATCTTCTCTGAACCCTTTCAGTATATCCTTTCTAAAATAAGGAGACCAAAACTGCACACAATACTCCAAGTGTGGTCTCATGAGTGCCTTATAGAGTCTCAACATCATATCCCTGCTCTTATATTCTATACCTCTAGAAATGAATGCCAATGTTGTATTTGCCTTCGCCACAACCGACTCAGCCTGCAGGTTAACCTTTAGTGTATCCTGCACAAGGACTCCCAAGTCCCTTTGTATCTCTGCATTTTGAATTCTCTCCCCATCTAAATAATAGTCTGTCCATTTATTTCTTCCACTAAAGTGCATGACCATACACTTTCCAACATTGTATTTCACTTGCCACTTCTTTGCTCATTCCCCTAAACTGACTGAGACTCTCTGTAGGCTCTCTGTTTCCTCAACACTACCCGCTCCTCCACTTATCTTTGTGTCATCAGCAAATTTAGCCACAAATCCTTTAATACCATAGTCCAAATCACTAAGCAACGATCTCAACACTGACCCCTGTGGAATTCCACTGGTAACCAGCAGCCAGCCAAAATAAGATCCCTTTATTCCCGCTCCCTGTTTTCTGCCAACCAGCCAATGCTCCACCCATGCTAGTAATTTCCCTGTAATTCCATGGGCTCTTATCTTGCTAAGCAGCCTCATGTGTGGCACCTTTTCAAAGGCCTTCTGAAAATCCAAGTACACCACGTCTACTACATCTCCTTTGTCTACCCTGCATGTAATTTCCTCAAAGAATTGCAGTAGGTTTGTCAAGCAGGATTTTTCTTTCAGGAAACTATGCTAGCTTTGGCCTATCTTGTCATTTGCCTCGAGGTACTCCATAATCTCATCCCTAATAATGGATTCCAACAACTTCCCAACAACTGATGTCAGGCTAACAGGTCTATAATTTCCTTTCTGCTGCCTCCTCCCCTTCTAATATCTTCTTTTATATTATTGGCTAGATTATCTTCAGCGGAGGAAAGGAAATCGCCGTGGTATGAAAGAGGAGTTGACCAAAGTAAACTGGAAGAAGCTGAAGGCAGAGATTTACAGCAGAACAGCAATGGTATGAGTTTCTGGGAAAAAATGAGGAAGGTGCAGGACAGATGTATTCCAAAAATGAAGAAATACTCAAAGGGCAATATACTACAATCGTGGCTGACAAGGGAATTCAAAGCTAATGCAAAAACAAGAGAGAGGGTATACAATAAAGCAAAAGTTAATGGAAAGACAGAGGATTGGGAAGCTTTTAAAAACCTACAGAGAGCACTAAAAGAATCATTGGAAGTGAAGAGATGAAATATGAAAACAAGCTAGCAAATAATATCAAAATGAATAGTAAAAGCTTTTACAAGTATGCAAAGAATAAAAGAGAGATGAGAGTGGATATAGGACCACTAGAAAATGAGGCTGGAGAAATAATAATGAAGAACAAGTAGGTGGCAGATGAACTAAATGAGTATTTTGCATCAGACTTCACTGCAGAATACACTAGCATTGTGCCAGATATTGTAGTATGTGAGGAAAAGAAGTCTGTGCAGTTATTATTACAAGGGAGAAAGTACTTCAAAAGCTGAAAGGCCTATGGGTACATAAATCACTCAGACTAGATAAACTGCACCCCAGAGTTCTGAAAGAGTTATCATGAGAGATTGTGGAGACATTAGCGATGTTCTTTAAAAATCAATGGAATCTGGCAAGGTGTCAGAGGACTGGAAAATTGCAAATGTCACTCTACTCCTTCAGAAAGGAAGGAGGCAGCAGAAAAGAAATTGTAGATCAGTTAGCCTGACCTCAGTGGTTGGGACGATGTTGATGTCAATTGTTAAGGTCATGGAGTACTTGGTGACACAGGAAAAGATAGGACAAAATCAGCAGGGTTTCCTTAGGGGAAGATCTTGCCTGATGAACCTGTTGGAATTCTGTGGGTAGATTACAAGTAGGATAGATAAAGTGGATTCAGTGGAAGTTGTATATTTGAACTTTCAGAAGGCCTTCGGCGTGGTGCCACACATGAGACTGCTTACCAAGTTAAGAGCCTATGGTATTACAGGAAAGTTACTAACATGGTTAGAGCACTGGCTGATTGGTAGGGGGCAGCGACTGCAATTAAAAGGATCCTTGTCTGGTTGGCTGCCAGTGACTAGTAGTGTTCTGTAGGGGTCAGTTTTGGGACCAGTTCTTTTTATGCTGTATATAAATGATTTGGATGATGGAATAGATGGCTTTGTTGCCAGCTTTGCAGACGATACAAAGATTCATGAAGGGACACGTAGTGTTGTGGAAATATGTAGGCTGCAGAAGGATTTAGACAGATTAAGAGAATGGGTAAGAAAGTGGCAAATGAAATACAATGTTGGAAAATGCATGGTCATACACTTTGGTAGTAGAAATAAACATGCAGACTATTTTCTAAACAGGAAGAAAATCCAAAAATCTGCGATGCAAAGGGACTTGGGAGTTCTTGTGTAGAACACCCTAAAGGTCAACTTGCAGGTTGAGTCAGTGGTGAGGAAGGCAAATGTAATGTTAGCTTTTATTTCAAGAGGTCTAGAATACAAGTACTGGGATGTGATGCTGAGGCTTTATAAGGCCTTGAGTACTGTGAACAGTTTTGGGCTCCTCATCTTAGAAAAGATGTGCTGACGTTGTAGCGGGTCCAGAGGTGGTTCACAAGGATGATTCCGGGAACGAAAGGGTTATCATACAAGGTATATTTGATAGTTCTGGGTCTGTACTTTCTAGAATTCAGAAGGATGAGTGGGGATCTCATTGAAACCTTTTGAATATTGAAAGGCCTAGACAGAGTAGATCTGGAAAGAATGTTTCCCATGATGTGAGAGTCTAGGACAAGAGGGCACAGCCTCAGGATAGAGGAGTGTCCATTTAAAACAATGATGCTGAGAAATTTCATTAGCCAGAGAGTGGTGAATTTGTGGAATTTGTTACCACAGGCAGCTGTGGAACACAGGTCATTGGATGTATTTAAGGCAGAGCTTGATAGGTTCTTGGTTGGAGACAACATCAAAGTTTCAGGGAGAAGACCATGATATAGGATTGAGGAGAGGAAAAAAGGGATCAGCCATGATTGAATGGTGGAGCAGACCCAATAGGCCAAATGGCCTAATTCTGCTCCAGTGTCTTATGGTCTTATATGTCCTCTTTTCTCTCCTTATGGCTTTCTAGTGGTTTTTAAAAACTTCCAAATTCTTTTAATTTCCCATTAGTTTTTGCTATATTCTATGCTCTCTCTTTGGCTTTTATAAAATCTTTAACTTCCCTTGCAGCTGTCTCATTCTCCTTTTGGAATGCTTCTTCTTTGGGATGTATATATCCTGTGCCTTCCAAGTTGCTCCCAGAAACTCTAGCCATTGCTGTCCAGCCATCATCCTTGTTGGTATCTCCTTCCGATCAGCTTTAGCCAACTCCTCCAGCATGCCTCTGAAATTCCCTTTACTCCACTTTATACTGATACATCTGACTTTATCTTCTCCTTCTGAAACAGCAGGGTGAATTCTATCATATTATAATCATTTACTCCTTAGGGTACCTTTACCTTTAGCTCGCTAATCACTGTTTCATTACACAATACCCAATCCAGAATTATCTTTTCCCAGACAGGCTCAAACACAAGATGATTTTAAAAGCCATCTCATATGCAATCTACAGGTTTTTTTCTCTTGGCTCTAACCTAATTTTCCCAATCTGCCTGCATCTTGAATTTCACCATGACTCTAATTCTGTTGCACTTTTGATATGCATTTTCTATTTCCCGTTGTAATTTATATCCCACATCCTGGAAGGCCTGTATATAACTCTCATAAGACATAGGAGCAGAAACTCACAGTTTCTTAACTCTACTCAGAAAGATTCTACACTTTCCAATCCTGTGTCATCTCTTTCCAAGTATTTGAATGAATTATTTTACCAATGGAGCTAACCCATTAGTTATATAATGTTTGAAAATTGATCGTGAGTCCTGCAGGTACGAAAGATGAGAGGCTGTTCCTTGAGCTTGCTTTTGGCCTTCTCAGTGCAGGAGGCTACAGAGAGCCTAGGAATGGAACAAGGAATTAAAGTGAGAGGCAAACAAGTCAGCGCCAGCCATGTGGGCAGAGCATAGAGTGTCTGCAGAATGATTGCTTAATCTGTGCTTAGTTTCTCCAGTCTAGCAGACTGCATTTTGAATACTGGGACAGTAGATTAGACTGCATGTGAATAGGTCGAATATCTAGCAACACACATCAAAGTTGCTGGTGAACGCAGCAGGCCAGGCAGCATCTGTAGGAAAAGGTGCAGTCGACGTTTCAGGCCGAGACCCTTCGTCAGGACTAACTGAAGGAAGAGTGAGTAAGGGATTTGAAAGTCGGAGGGGGAGGGGGAGATCCAAAATGATAGGAGAAGACAGGAAGGGGAGGGATAGAGCCAAGGGTTGGACAGGTGATAGGCAAAAGGGGATACGAGAGGATCATGGGACAGGATGTCCAGGAAGAAAGACGGGGGGGGGGACCCAGAGGATGGGCAAGAGGTATATTCAGAGGGACAGAGGGAGAAAAAGGAGAGTGAGAGAAAGAATGTGTGCATAAAAATAAGTAACAGATGGGGTACGAGGGGGAGGTGGGGCCTTAGCGGAAGTTAGAGAAGTCGATGTTCATGCCATCAGGTTGGAGGCTACCCAGACGGAATATAAGGTGTTGTTCTTCCAACCTGAGTGTGGCTTCATCTTTACAGTAGAGGAGGCCGTGAATAGACATGTCAGAATGGGAATGGGATGTGGAATTAAAATGTGTGGCCACTGGGAGATCCTGCTTTCTCTGGCGGACAGAGCGTAGATGTTCAGCAAAGCGGTCTCCCAGTCTGCGTCGGGTCTCGCCAATATATAAGAGGCCACATCGAGAGCACCAGACGCAGTATATCACCCCAGTCGACTCACAGGTGAAGTGTTGCCTCACCTGGAAGGACTGTTTGGGGTGACTCACAGGTGAAGTGTTGCCTCACCTGGAAGGACTGTTTGGGCAACACTTCAGCTGTGAGTCGACTGGGGTGATATACTGCGTCCGGTGCTCCCGATGTGGCCTTTTATATATTGGCGAGACCCGATGCAGACTGGGAGACCGCTTTGCTGAACATTTACGCTTTGTCCGCCAGAGAAAGCAGGATCTCCCAGTGGCCACACATTTTAATTCCACATCCCATTCCCATTCTGACATGTCTATCCACGGCCTCCTCTACTGTAAAGATGAAGCCACATTCAGGTTGGAGGAACAACACCTTATATTCCGTCTGGGTAGCCTCCAACCTGATGGCATGAACATCGACTTCTCTAACTTCCGCTAAGGCCCCACCTCCCCCTCGTACCCCATCTGTTACTTATTTTTATGCACACATTCCTTTTTCTCACTCTCCTTTTTCTCCCTCTGTCCCTCTGAATATACCTCTTGCCCATCCTCTGGGTCCCCCCCCCCCCCCTTGTCTTTCTTCCCGGAACTCCTGTTCCATGATCCTCTCGTATCCCCTTTTGCCAATCACCTGTCCAGCTCTTGGCTCTATCCCTCCCTCTCCTGTCTTCTCCTATCATTTTGGATCTCCCCCTCCAACTTTCAAATCCCTTATTCATTCTTCCCTCAGTTAGTCCTGACGAAGGGTCTCGGCCTGAAACGTCGACTGTACCTCTTCCTAGAGATGCTGCCAGGCCTGCTGCGTTCACCAGCAACTTTGATGTGTGTTGCTTGAATTTCCAGCATCTGCAGAATTCCTGTTGTTTGAGGTCAAATATCTGTCCATTCACCTCTTCCCTTCCCACCATGGGATGGAACAATAGACAGGGAGTCACGAAGGGAGTGATCCCCTTGAAATCTTGCACAGGGATGTTCAGCTGTGTCTTGTTGAAGCTGATGGAAATGTGTTAATCATAGTTGGCATACGGAATCGATCTGTCTTTACCTTTGGACATTGTATGAGGAGGCTTCACTAAGAATGACACTAACACTGGAATATATTCAGTGATGGTTTAATCCCATTGTAACCTCATCAAACTTGACTAGGGAAACTTGGTCTGCAGAAAAATACATAAACACAAGAGATCCAGAGCAACACACGCAAAATGTTGAAAAAACTCAGCAGGTCAGGCAGCAAAGATTTCTGCCAGAAGCATTCACTGATAATCCTCTCCATAGCTACTGCCTGACCAGCTGATTTCTCCAGCATTTTGTGTGTGTGTCACTTCACAGTAAAATACTCAGTGACTGTTCACCAGAATAATTCAGATTCCCTCCAATTAAGATTGAAGGCATGGACAATTTGCAGAATTTCTGAATATTCTTAAACATCTGGTGCATGAATATATTGTTCAGTCTCATGAAATCTGGAGGCAATGGCCCATTTTAAAGCATAACAACAGGATACTTGCAGGATTAACAATCTGACATTCCCCTGGGACTCTTTTCTGCTGGAAACAGATGGTAACAAGTCTAAACTGACAGTACTTGGGTCACCAATCAGCCTGTATTAATAAACCAGTTACAGTGATCTAGATCTCCTGCTTTTTGTAGTTGGGCTGTCTTCATGAGGTGCAATTCAGCAATGTCTACATCAGGACTGAGAGAAGAATATAGTCACCTTTCTGTTCTTAGTGCAGTACATTTTCAAAGACCAAAAAAAAAATAAGGATAGAAACATAGAAACATAGAAAATAGGTGCAGGAGTAGGCCATTCGGCCCTTTGAGCCTGCACCGACATTCAGTATGATCATGGCTGTTCATCCAACTCAGAACCCTGTACCTGCCTTCTCTCCACACCCCCTGATCCCTTTAGCCACAAGGGCCATATCTAACTCTTTCTTAAATATAGCCACTGAACTGGCCTCAACTGTTTCCTGTGGCAGAGAATTCCACAGATTCACCACTCTCTGTGTGAAGAAGTTTTTCCTCATCTCGGTCCTAAAAGGCTTCCCCTTTATCTTTAAACTGTGACCCCTTGTTCTGGACTTCCCCAACATCGGGAACAATCTTCCTGCATCTAGCCTGTCCGATCCCTTTAGGATTTTATACGTTTCAATAAGATCCCTCCTCAATCTTCTAAATTCCAGCGAGTATAAGCCTAGTCAATCTATTCTTTCATCATATGAAAGTCCTGCCATCCCAGGAATCAATCTGGTGAAGCTTCTTTGTACTCCCCCTATGGCAAGAATGTCTTTTCTCAGATTAGGGGACCAAAACTGCACACAAAACTCCAGGTGTGGTCTCACCAAGGCCTTGTACAACTGCAGTAGTACCTCCCTGCTCCTGTACTCGAATCCTCTCGCTATAAATGCCAGCATACCATTCGCCTTTTTCACCGCCTGCTGTACCTGCATGCCCACTTTTAATGACTGGTGTACAATGACACCCAGGTCTCGTTGCACCTCCCCTTTTCCTAATCAGCCACCATTCAGATAATAATCTGTTTTCCTGTTCTTGCCAGGTAGAAGGATGGTAAAGTCCAAAGAAATAACAAACAGTACGCAAAAGCTCAGTGGACGGTGATATGTTGCTGGTGTCCAAATGAGGTATAATGGACTTGTAGCTTTTGCTTTTTATCTTTCTCTCTCCATAGATTCTGACCACTCTACTGGTTATTTCTAATGTTTTCTGATTTTCTGTATAATGTCATTTATGAGGATAATTTATCACACAAAATCAAGCTTGTTACTTTATTGAAAAGAGTTGTATGGCATGTCCAGGGAAAGGTAGCACCTCTGGTGAAGGAGCTTGTTGTATCCATTCTGGGACAGCTCACTAATCTTTGATTCCCACAGAACACTAAGCTCTCACCTGTGGCTCAAAGTAGCTGTTTGTATATGGCAGCAGCCACATCCCAGTTCACCACTTCAAAAGGCAAGCTAAACCATAGGAGGGAACTAGTGGGCCTCATACCCCAACCAGATGGGAACATGCCTGTCCTAGCATGCGAAGTCAGTTCTGATGGACTGGACAACTGAGATCAACAGTGAGATCCAGCCGCCAAGCAGGCGGTTCTGAAAAGCATCATGGAGAGCAGAGGGCAAGGCCATAAGACCATAAGACATAGGAGCAAAATTAGGCCATTTGGTCTATCGATTCTGCTCCATCATTCAATCATGCCTGATCCTTTACATTCCCCTCCTCAGTCCCACTCCCCAGCTTTCACCCCATAACCTTTGATGCTGTGTCCAATCAAGAACCTATTATGCTTTGCCTTAAATACATCCCATGACCTGGTCTCACAGCTGCCTGTGGTAATAAATTCCACAAATTCACAAGATTCTGACTAAAGGAATTTCTCCGCATCTCTGTTTTAAATGGATGCCCCTTTATCCTGAGGCTGTGCCCTCTTGCCCTAGACTACCAGACCATGGAAAGTATCCTTTCCACATCTATTCTGTCTAGGCATTTCAACATTCGAAAGGTTTCAATGGGGTCCCCACTCATCCTTTTAAATTCCAGCGAGTACAGATCCAGAGCCATCAAAAGTTTCTCGTATGATAACCCTTTCATTCCTGAAATCATCTTTGTAAACCTCCTCTGGACTCTCTCCAATACCAGCACATCTTTTCTAAGATGAGAGGCCCAAAACTGTTCACAATACTCAAGGTGAGGCCTCACCAGAGCCTTATAAAGCCTCAGTCTCACATCTCTGCTCTTGTATTCTAGACCTCTTAAAACGAATGCTAACATTGGATTTGCCTTCCTCGCCACCAACTCAGCCTGCAAGTTAACCTTTAAGGTGATCTGCACAAGGACTCCTCAGTCCCTTTACATCTGTGATTTTTGAATTTTCTCCCCATTAGAAAATAGTCTGCACATTTATTTCTACTAACAAAGTGCATGACCATGCATTTTCCAACATCGTATTTCAGCATTTTTCTTCTTCTAGATTATTTATTGAACTGCTGCTGATAAGTTAACAAATTTCATGACACATGCCGGTATTAATAATAAAGCTGATTCTGATTCTTTTTTTTATATACTTGAAAAAGCATTTTCTATCCACCTTGATATTGTTTGTTGCTTGCTTTCATATTTAATCTTTTCCCTCCTAATGATTCTTCTAGATGCTTTCTGTTAGGTTTTTTAAATCTTTCCAATCCTCTATCATCTCACTAATTTTTGTTTAGTTCTATGCCCTCTCTTTTGCTTTTGTCTTTGCTATGACTCTCCTTGCAGCCATGGTTGTACTATTTTGCCATTTGAGTATTTCTTTGTTTTTGGAATCGATCTATCTTGCATCTTCCTCATTTTTCTCAGAAATGCAAGCCATTTCTGCTCTGCTGTCATCCCTGCCAGCATCTCCTTCTAATTTACTTTGACCAGCTCCTCTCGCATACCATTGTAATTTCCTTTACTCAACTGAAATACTCCTATATCAGACTGTACTTCCTTACTATCAAATTTCAAGATGAACTCAAACATATAGTGATCACTGGTTCTTAAGGGTTCTTTTACCCTAAGCTCCCTTTATCACCTCTGGTTCATTACATAACACCCAGTCTAGTATAGTTGATCCCCTAGTAGGCTAAAAACCCATGTCATAGACACTCAACATACTTATTCCCTTGCAATCTATTGTCAGTTTGCATGTTAAAATCTCCCATGACTATCATAACATTGGCCTTTAGAAATCCTTTTCTATTTCCTGTTGTAGTGCAGTCCACATGCCAGCTACTATTTGGAGGCTTGTATATAACTGCCATATGGATCCTTTTACTCTTGTGGTTTCTTAACTCAACCCACAAGGTTTCAACATCTTCCGAACCTATGTCACATCTTTCTAATGACTTGATGCCATTCTTTACCAAGTGAGCCATACCACTTCCTCTGCCTATCTTCCAATCCCTCCGATGCAATGTGTAACCTTGGACATTCAGCTCCCAATTACAACCATCCTTCAGCCACAATTCAGTGATGGCCACAACATTGTACCAGACAATCTGTAATAGTGCAAGAACATCCACCTTATTTCTCATAACACTTTGAGTTCTGTATTTGCTACCCGTTTTGATTCTTCATCCCTAATACACTGATATTCACCCTGCTGGCTGCAATTTTGTTCTATCATCTGTCTGCCCTATCACTACCTTTTCTCTCTTCTCCCTCTTTCCCTTCTGCACCACAGACCCATGTTCTGTGCCAGTAATCTGATCTCTATGGCACTCCCCGGGAGGTCAACCAACACAACAGTATCCAAAACTGTGTACTTATTATTGAGGGGAACGGCCACAGGGGTGCTTGGCACCAACTGCCTTTTCACCATCTTATTCCTTCTCCAGACAGTCACCCAGTTATTCATCTTCTGCAACTTAGGGGTGACTGCTTCCCTACAACTTCAATCGATGATCTCTTCACTCTTCTGTACAAGCCGAAGGTCATCCAGCTGATGCTCCAGAGATCCCCAACATGGTCTTCAAAGCTCCCAGGACTCCAACATTTGGAGTGAAGAACACGCAATAGCCATTTAAACTAAACCAAGTACCACCGACACTGTAACAAAAAATGGAAACTTAACAAAAACTTACCCAGAGCCAACACGTCTTCCGAGTCGAAGCCTCCTTTGAGCCAAAGCCTGAAACTCCCACTCTCACCAACAATGGCCACTCCACTCATCCCTTCTGTACACTTACTTACTCCTCTCTGTGCTGCTCCCACTGCTGACTGGGCCACCGGACTGACACCGAAAGCCCACAAAGCTCCCCTTTTAAACAAGCGTCACTGACCTGAGTAACCTGCTTGGTGCGCACTGCTCCTACCACTGAGTGGGCTGCCAAAATGAAGGATACAAGCTACAGAAGTCATTCTCATCCACTGCAACCTCGGGAGACTCCAATTGTGATGACCAGCATGCCACTGAACCCATATTTTCCAAATCGAGAGAAGGGAACTGTTCCATTGCAATGGCTTTTCTACTTTAAAAGTTCTCGCGCACAGGTTTCCTGTCACCAAGGGACAATCAATCAAACATTTATTTAAATCTCCTAATTAAAAAAAAAACAAACAGTCCAGGCGCTTTGTCCCAGAATGAAATAGCAACCCTGAGAAATTATCAAAGGAATAATCAACAGAACGTTTCTATTTATTATCGTACTTTTTAACAGTCTGCAGAATATTTTGCAAAAAACCATTCTGAGTCACCTGCTAGTTTGAATTAGAAGTGTAATGTAGCAGCAGAAAAGAACACCTTTGCCAGTTTAGAGTAGAATGTAGATTAATAACTCTAATTAAACTTCTGAAAATTAAACAACTAAACACCAGAATGGCAGAATGCAAATTGTAAAAATGTGTAAACAACCGTGACTGATCTTGCAAATTTGGGGTTGATCGCTTTGACACCAGTTAAAGCTGATGAAAGTTATTGGGAATAAATCATACAACTGTTTTTATGGGATGGCTTCAAATGAAAAAAAATGTGATTAGTATAAAATTTTGCTCTGTGGAAGTACAAAGATTTTTAGCCTAACAACTTTCATCTAATTTTCTAAGGGAATTGACTTAAATGATTGCAAATCTTTCATGAGTTATACAAGTTCACCAGAGACAAAAGAGCCAAGCTGCAGAGGACTAAAAATCAGTAAATGTGACACCATCATTGGAAAAAGAGAGAAGGCACAAATCTTCAAATTACAATCCTGTCAGTCTTACATCTACTGCTGGGAGAATGAAATGGGAGACAGTCAACATGGTGTTAGGGTTTACAAGTGAAGCTTAACTTAATTTCAGTCCTTTGAGGAATGGGTGCAAAGAAATATTAACTCTTGAGTTTTTTGCCAGCTGTGAGTCACCTGAATTTAAACAAATTGCTAACTACAGACTTACCTTCATCAGATTGCTGGTGTTGTTATTTTCTTAAGCTGGCCAGTCCTCAAAGTCAACGCCAGTGCTGGTTCAGTGGCTTCTGCAAACAATATGCCATCATGTGCTTTGTTAGAGGAGGGTAGCTAACAAAACAATTTGTGTCAAAGCAACTTCTGCTCAGCCGGCTGTCAGTGTGATCAAAAACCAGACATGCTTATGAATTATAATCAGCAAAATTCAAATATGTCAATAAATTATTTTAAAATATGCAAGTAAGATGTTTAATGTAATTACACAATTAAAAAATGAAAGGCATTAGCTCTTCGAGGCTTCGATGAAGACAGGCTTCAGTCAGAGAAAGAAAAGAAAAGACAAGCCTAAGGTTAAGTTTTTCGTTCCTTCCCACCTTTATATCTGCTCACCCAGGACAGAGAGATGCCAGACACAATAGTGGAATGCTGCTCTTGCAGGATGTGGGAAGGCAGGGAGACCTCCAGTGTGTCTGATGTCTACAACTAAGAGACGTGCATCCAGCTGCAGCTTCTAACAAACCGCAATCAGGAGTCGGAGCTGGAACTGGATGAACTCCAGATTATTTGAGAGGCTAAGGGGTGATAGATAGACATATAGAGAGGAAGTAACACCCAAAGTACAGGATACTGGGTGACAGTCAGGAAGGGGAAAGGAGTAAAGGATTTAGTGCAGAGTGGTCTTGTGTCACCCCCTCAACAACAGGTATACGACTTTGGGTCCTGTCGGGCTGGGTAACCTAACAGGAAAGTCACAGTGGTTGGACCTCTGGCACTGAGTATGCCTCTGTGACTCGGAAGGGAAGGAGGAAGAAGAGACATGCTGATTCATCAGTTAGGGGAACATACAGGAAGTTCTATGGGTGAGAACCAGACTTCTGCGTGGCATGTTGCCTCCCGGGTGCCAGAGTCTGGGATATTTCAGATCGAGTCCTCAATATTCCTAGGTGGGTGAGTGAGCAGCCCAAAGTCGTGGTCCATTTAGGTACCAATGACAAAGGTAGGATGAGTGATGAGCTTCTGCAGAGAGAGTTCAGGGAGTTAGGTGCTGTGTTAAAGGGCAGAACCTTCAGAATGGTGACCTCAGGATTGCTACCCGTGCCATATGTGAGTGAGGCCTGAACACAGAAGATTATACAGTTTAATATGTGGCTAAGGAGTTGGTGTAGGAGAGAGGGCATAAGAACTTTGGATCATTCAGCTCTCTTCCAGGGAATGTGGGACCTGTACAGAAGGGATGGTTTGTATTTGAACCGGAGGGGAATTAATATCCTAGCAGGAAGGTTTGTTAATGCTGCACAGTGGGGTTTAAACTAGAGTTGCAAGGGGATGGGAACCAGAGTGCCAGAGCAGTTAGTGGAGAGGTTGTGGAGGCTGATGTTGGTTAGACCTCAGACAAAGTTAAGAATCAAAAGGTTGAGCATGTTGCAACCAGTGTCCTGAGCTGTGTATATTTCAATGCAAGAAGCATCGTAGGAAAGGTGGATAATAGTGCTGAAGATGAGGTCGCTGGTTTACAAACAGAGGCAATATGCAGTGAGGAGAGTGCTGATCGGGCAAAATTGCAGTCAACAGGAAGAATTGCAATGTATTGGACTGAATTGAATTGACTTTATTTCTTACATCCTTCACGTACATGAGGAGGAAAAAATCTTTACGTTACATCTCTTTCTAAGTGTGCAATAATGCAATCATAGTAATTTATAATAAATAGAACAGACTCTGTGGTTAAGAAGGCATACGGTGTATTGGCCTTCATCAATCGTGGAATTGAATTTAGGAGCCGAGAGGTAATGTTGCAGTTATATAGGAGCCTGGTCAGACTCCACTTGGAGTACTGTGCTCAGTTCTGGTCACCTCACTACAGGAAGGATGTGGAAGCCATAGAAAGGATGCAGAGGAGATTTACAAGGATGTTGCCTGGATTGGGGAGCATGTCTTATGAAAACAGGTTGAGTGAACTTGGCCTTTTCTCCTTGGAGCGATGGAGGATGAGAAGTGAGCTGATAGAGGTGTATAAGGTGATGAGAGGCACTGACCGTGTGGATAGTCAGAGGCTTTTTCCCAGGGCTGAAATGGTTGCCACCAGAGGGCACGGGTTTAAGGTGCTTGGGAGTAGGTACAGAGGAAATGTCAGGGTAAGTTTTTTACGCAGTGGGTGGTGAGTGCATGGAATGGGCCGCCAACAACGGTGGTGGAGGCAGATACGATAAGGTCTTTTAAGAGACTTTTGGACAGGTATATGGAGCTTAGAAAAATAGAGGGCCATGGGTCACCCTAGTAATTTCAAAGGTAGGGATGTGTTCGGCACAACTTTGTGGGCTGAAGGGCCTGTATTGTGCTATGGGTTTTCTATGTTTCTATGCTTCTAATATACTCAAGCCAGCACGAGTTAATCAGTCTGATGGCCTGGTGGAAGAAGCTGTCCCGGGGCCTGTTGGTCCTGGCTTTTCTACTGCGGTACCACTTCCTGGATGGTAGCAGCTGGAATAGATTGTGGTTGGGGTGACTCACGACCCCAATGATCCTACGGGCCCTTTTTACACACCTGTCCTTGTAAATTTTCTGAATTATGGGAAGTTCACAACTACAAATGAGCTGGGCTGTCCGCAGCACTCTCTGCTAAGTCCTGTAATTAAGGAAGGTACAGTTCCCATACCAGGCAGTGATCCAGCCATTCAGGATGCTCTCAATTGTGCCCCTGTAGAAAGCTCTTAGGATTTGGGGGCCCATACCAAACTTCCTCAACTGTCTGAAGTGAAAGAGGTGCTGTTGTGCCTTTTTCACCACACAGCTGGTGTGTACAGACTACGTGAGGTCCTCGGTGATGTGTATGGTGAGGTAATTGAAGCTGTTTACTCTCTCAACACCAGATCCATTGATGTCAACAGGGGTTAGCCTGTCTCCATTCCTCCTGTAATCCACAACCAGCTCCTTTGTATGTGACATTGAGGGAGAGGTTGTTTTCTTGACACCACTGTGTCAGAGAGATGACTTCTTCCTTGTAGGCCACCTCATTATAGTTTGAAATAAGGCCAATCAGTGAAGTGTCATCAGCAAATTTAATTAGCAGATTGGAGCTGTGGGTGGTGATACAGTCATGTGTAAACAGGGAGTAAGGGAGGGGACTCAGTACACAGCCTGTGAGGGGCTCCTGTGTTGAGAGTCAGAGGGTTGGAGGTGAGGGAGCCCACTCTTACCACCTGCTGGCATCTGACAGGAAGTCCAGGATCCAGCTGCACAAGACAGGGTGAAGGCCGAGGTCTCTGAGCTTGTTGAGCCTGGATGGAACTATGATGTTCATTGCTGAACCGTAGTCCAAGAACAGCATTCTCACACAAGCATCCTTCTTCTCCAGATGTGTAAGGATGGTATGTAGAGCAGTGGCTATTGCTTCATCTGTCGATCGGTTGTGTCGGTTGGTGAATTGTAGGGGGTTCAATGTGGGTGATAGCAAGCTGCAGATGTAATCCTTGACCAGCCTCTTAAAGCATTTGCTTATTGTTGAGGTGAGTGCGACAGGATGCCAGTTGTTCAGGCATGTTACTTTGGCTTTTTTTGGAACAGGGACAATGATGGATGTTTTGAAGCAGGAGGGCACTCCACACTGGGAGAGGGAGAGATTGAAAATGTCAGTAAACACACCTGCCAGTTGTGCTACGCACATCCTGAGTACTCGCCCTGGGATGCCGTCCGGTCCCACAGCCTTGCGACTGTCCACTCATCTGCGTACCTCAGCCTCAGAGATGACCAGGTTGCAGGTTGTAACGGTGGCTTTCCTCGGATGCTCAGAGTTAGCAATGTTGAACTGAGCATAAAAGTGATTGAACTCATCTGGGAGAGAGGCTGCAATGTTGGCAGCACCACAACATTCGGCTTTGAAGTCTGCGATGGTATGCAGCCCTCACCACAACTCATGTGTGCTATTTGTTGCGAATCTTGACTTAACCTTCTCCCTATATTGTTGCGTTGCAGCCTTGATAGCTTTGCACAGATCATAGCTTCTTTTCTTGAGCTCTAGTTGATCTCCAGCGTTGTAAGCTTGATATCGTGCTGTAAGTGCTGCTCACCTGAAACTATTGATCCAGGGTTTCTGATTTCGGAAGACTCTGACTGACTTCTGCGGGACCACATCATCGATGCACTTCTGGATGAAGCACGTACTCCATCCGTGAACTCGGAGACATCCTCATCATGGAAGACTTTCCAGTCAACATCAACGAAGCAGACAAACTCAAAAAGGGTGAGTACAGGACTGAAGGTGTTATATTTGAATGCACGCAGTATACAGAATAAGGTAGATGAACTTGTAGCACAGTTGCAGATTGGCATGCATGATGTTGTAGGCATCACTGAATCATGGCTGAAAGAAGATTATAGCTGGAAGCTTAATGTCCAAGGATACACATTATATCAAAAGGACTGGCTTGAAGGCTGGAGGCTGGCATTGTTCTGTTGCCAAAAAATAAAATAAAATCATTAGAAAGAGGTGACATAGGGTTGGAAAGTGGTGAGTCATTGTGGAGAGAGCTAAGGATTTGCAAGGGTAAAAAGAGCCTGATGGGCGTGTATACAGACCCCCAAACAGTAGTAAGGATATAGCTCAAAAATTACAATGGGAGATAGAAAGTGCATGTCAAAAGGGCAATGATACAGTAGTCATTGGGGGACTTCAAGATGCAGATAGTTTGGGAAAATCAGGTTGGTGCTGGATTCCAGGAGGTGGAATTTCTTGAGTGCTGATGAGGTGGCTTTTCAGAGAAGTTTGTGGTTTAGCCCACTCGGGGATCAGCTATTCTGGACTGGGTGTTGTGCAATGAACCAGAATTAATTAGAGTACTGAACGCAAAAGAACCCTTAGGGGTAAGTGATTATAATATGATTGAATTCACCCTGAAATTTGAGAAGGAGAAAGTAAGGTCAGATGTATCAGTGTAACAGTGGAGTCAAGGGAATTACAGAGGCATAAAAGAGGAGCTGGCCAGAATTGATTGGAAAAGAACACTGGCAGGGATGACAGCAGATCAGCAATGGCTGGAATTTCTGGAATCAATTTAAAAAGCACAGGATATATACATCCCAAAGAGGAAGAAATATTCTGAAGGAAAGGCAACGAAACTGAGGGTATCAAGAGAAGTCAAAGCCAGCATAAAGGCCAAAGAGAGGGCATATATTAGAGCAAAAATTAGTGGGAAGTTAGGGGATTGGGAAGCTTTTAAAAACCAACAAAGGGCAGCTAAAAAAAATCATTAAGAAGGTAAAGATGGAATATGAAAGTAAGCTAGCTAATAATATTAAAAAGGATAACATAAGTTTCTTCAAATGCATAAAGTATAAAAGGGAGGTGAGAGTGGATATAGGACTGCTGGAAAACAATGCTGGAGAGTTAGTAATGGGGGATAAGGAAATGAACTGAAAACATATTTTGATTCTGTTTCATTGTGGAAGATTCTGGCAGCATGGTGGAAATTTCAGCTGTCAGGGGTCATGAAGTATGTGAAGTTACCTTAACTAGAGTGAAGGTTCTTGGGAAACTCAAGGTCTGAAGGTAGATAAATTACCTGGACTATATGGTGCACACCCCAGACTTCTGAAAGAGGTGGCTGAAGGGATCGTGGTGGTATTAGTAATAATCTTTCAAGAATCATTATATTCTAGAGTGGATCTGGAAGACTGAAAAATTACAAATGTCACTCCACTCTTCAAGAAGGGGGAGAGGCAGATGAAAAGAAACCATAGGCCACTTAGTCTGATCTCAATGGTTGGGATGATGTTGGAATCAATTATTAAGGATGAAGTCTCAGGGTACTTAGAGGCATATGAAAAAATAGGCTGTATTCAGCATGGTTTCTGCAAGGGAAAATCTTGCCTAACAAGTCTGTTGGAATTCTTTAGAAACAACAAGCAGGATAGACAAAGAAGAAATGATTGATGTTGTGTACTTAGATTTTTAGAAGGCCTTTGACAAGGTGCACACAAGCTATGAACCCATGGTATTACAGGACAGATTCTAGCATGGATAAAGTAGTGGTTGATTGGCAGGAGGCAAAGACTGGGAATAAAGGGAGCTTTTTCTGGTTGGGTGCCAGTAACCAGTGGTTTTCCACGAGGATCTGTGTTGGGACCAATTCCTTTTATGTTATATACCAATGATTTGGATGATGGAATTGTTGGCTTTGTTTCAAAGTTTACAGACAATATGAAGGCAGCTGGAGGTGAAGGTAGTTTTGAGGAAGTAGAGAGGCTACAGAAGGATCTAGAGAGATTAGGAGAATGAGCAAAGTAATGGCAGATGGAATACAGTGTGGGAAGTGTATGATCATGCACTTTGGTAGAAGAAATGAATGGGTTGACTATTTTCTAAATGAAGAGAAAATATTAAAAACTGAGGCACAAAGGGACTTGAGAGTCCTTGTGCAGGATTCCCTGAAGGTTAATTTGTAGGCTGAGTCCATGATGAGGATGGCAAATGCAACGTTAGCATTCATTTCAAGAGGAGTAGAATAGAAAAGCAAGGGTGTAATATTGAAATTTTATAAAGCACTGCTGAGGTCCCACTTGGAGAATTGTGATCAAGTTTGGGCCCCTTATCTTAGAAAGGACGTGATAAAACTGGAAAGGGTTCAAAGGAGGTTCACGAAAATGATTCCAGAATTGAATGCCTTGACACATGTAGATTGTCTGATGGCTGTGGGCCTATATTCATTAGAATTCAGAAGAATGAGGGATGACTTCATTGAAACTTATTGAATGGTAAAAGGCATATAGTGGATGTTCAGAGAATATCTTCTATGGTGGGAGAGTCTAACACCAGTGGACATAGCCTCAAAATAAAGGGCCATCCTTTTAGAATGGAGATGATGAGGAATTTCTTCAGCTGGAAAGTGAAAATCTTTGCCACAGACAGCAGTGAAGGCCAAATCTTTATTTATATTTAAGGCAGAGGTTGATAGTTTCTTTAAATTTGTCAGGGCATCTAGGGATACTGGCAGAAGGCAGAAGATTGGGGCTGAGACGAAAATTGGATCAGCCAGGATAAAATGGTGGAGCAGACTTGATGGGCCACATGGCCTAATTTTGTTCCTATCACTTATGGTCTTAGGATCTAATATTATTTGAAAGGCAGGTCACCAAACAATGCTTCTTCCCTGGAACAGGTAAAATTGGGGTTTGCATCAAATGTGTGTCAATGTAACTGACATTAGTAGAGACCAAAATCTTAAAACTTCCTGGTCAGAATGGACCAGATCTGAGGATTTTACCTCTTTAACTTTATTGTGTTTTCATAATATGAATCAGATTAAAAATAAATACTTCATATGCATGTTTCATACTTTTATTAAAGAATTCAATAGCCATTTATCAGACAGATTTTAAATTAAATAGCATCTTTAATAAAGCTTTCTATTACACTAACAATTTTGTTCTTATTTTATATTAATGCCACTGATTCTGTTCATTCTAATAATGATCATGAAAGAAAAATCTAATGAAAAGTGATGAATCTCTGGACATGCACTGTACATTCCCACATCTCTGAATCCAACAGAACTGTGTTAACATATCCAAGCCTGCATTGGGACAGCAATCAAAACTCATCTGTTATCCTTATAAGTCAAAAGACATTGCCCTGATTGACTTCAGAAATGAGGTTTCCTGATCTCTGACCAACTTTTAAGATGCAAAATAGTTAAGAAATGCTGTGGGCCCTGCAATTTCCATCAAGGTACAGTACCTTGTACATCACAAACATCAGTATTAGTATCAGTCTAGTATCAGTGGAGATAAGAGGCAGTCGATGGAGACCAGGATTAGGCTATGGAGATCAGGATCAGTCAATAAAGATCAGTCTATGGAGTTCAGTCAAAGGAGATCAATCTATGGAGAACAGCCTATGGGGATCAGGCAAATGAGATCAAACTACTGCAATCATGGTAAGTCTATAGTAATCAGTCTATGGAGATCAATCCATAGAGATCAGCAGCAGTCTACAGAGATCAGTCCATGGATATCAGGAGCAGTCTATTGAGTTCGGGAGTATTCTATGGAGATCGTTCAATGGAGGTCAGACTATGAAGATCAGCCTGAGGAGACGAGGGTCAGTCGATAGAAATTAGGATCAGTCTATGGAGATCATGATAAGCCAGTGGAGATCAGCCTATGGAGATCAGGATCAATCTATGAACATAGTGCAGATCAGTCACTGGAGATCAGGATCAATCTATGAACATAGTGCCTATCAGTATCAGCCAGTGGAGATCAGGATCAGTTTATGGAGATCAACCTATTAAGATCAGTCTATGTGTTCAGCTATGGAGATCAGTCAATGGAGATGTCTATGGAAATCAGTCTATGGAATTACAATCAGTCTCAGTTTATGGAGATCAGAGAACAGTCTATGGACTATAGTTCAGCCTATGGATATCAGTCTGTGAAGATAAATGTATGGATATCAGGATCAGCCTATTGACATCAGTTCATGGAAATCAGTCTATGCATATCAGAATCAACCTGTAGAAATCAGTCGATTGAAATCGATCTGTGGAGATCGGTCTATGGCGATCAGGGTCATTCTACAGAGATTATTCTATGGAAATCACAATCAGCCTATGCAATCAGTCTATGGAAATCTGTCTATGGAAGTCAGTCTATGTAGATTAGTCCATGAAGCTCATGATTATTCTATGGAGATCAGTGTATTAAGATCAGTCTAAGGAGATCAGTATATGGAGATGAAAATCTGTATATGGATATCAGTCTATGGAGGTCTGGAACAGCCTTTGGAGATAAGTCCATGGAGATCAGTCCAAGGAGATCAGTCCATGGAGATCAATCTATGGAGATCAGGATCAGCTTATGAACATAAATCTATTGAGATCAGTCTATGGAATACCTCGATGGAGATCAGGGTTAGTCAATGGAAACCACTCTATGGAGATGATGATCTATTATGGAGATCAGTTGATTGAGATCAATCTCTGGAGATCAATCTTTGGATATCTGGATCAGTCTATTGACAGCAGTCTATAGAGATCTGTCTACAGAGATCAGTCTATGGATATCAATCTATGGAAATCAGAATCAGTCTCTGGAAATCAATCTGTGGAGATCAGTCCATGGAGATCCAGATTAGTCTATGGAGATCAGGATCAGACTGTGGAGATCACTCGAAGAAGATCTGACAAAGGAGATCAGTCTATGGAGCTCAGTCTACAGAATTTCCCTATGCAGATCAGTCTTGGAGATCAATCTATGGAGATCAGCCTGTGGAGGTCGGTTCAATCTGTGTAGATCCATCAATCTATGGAGATCAGGATCAGTCTATTAACATCAATTGTTATAGATCAGTCTATGGAGGTCTGTGAAAGATCAGTCTATGAAGATCACTTTATGGAGATCAGTCTGTCGTGATCTGTCTATGGTGATCAGCCTATGGAGTCTTTCGAGATCAGTCTTTGGAAATCAGTCTTTCGAGATCAGTCTTTTGAGATCAATCTATGGAGATCACAATCAGCCTATGAAGATTGGGATCCACCTATGGAGTTCAGTCCATAGAGGGCACTCTGTTAAGGCCAGGGTCAGTCCATGGAGATCTATCTATTGATATTGGGATCAGGATCTGACTATGGAGATCAGACTGTGGAAGTCAATCCATTGATGTCAGTCTATGGAGAACAATCTTGGAGCTCAGTCTATTGAGGCTTGTTTACAGAGATCAAGATGGGTCCATGGAGATCAGCCGAGGGATAATAGCCAATGTAGATCATCAATGGAGATCAATCTATGGAGATTAGTTCTTGAAGATCAGAATCAGCAATGGAGATCAAGAGCAGTCTATGGCGATCAGATTATGGAGATCTGTCTATAGAGATCAGTCTTTGGAGATCAGGGACAGTCTATGGAGGTCAACCTATGGAGATCATTCTATGTATTTCATTCTTTAGAGATCAGTGGGTGGACAGCAATCTATGGAAATTTTGGATATGGAGATGAGTCTATAATGATTGGGATTACTTTATAGAGATCATTCTGTGGTTACCCTTCTATGCAGATCAGCCTATGATGATCAGTCTATGGACATTAGTCTTTGGAAGTCATTCTATAGAGAGCAGCTAATGAAGATCTGGATCCACCTATGAGGTTGAGTCTATGGACATCAGGATTATTCCCTAGGGATCAGTTCGTGGAAATCAGAATCAGTCTAGAGAGATAGGGATCAGTCTGAAGAGGTCAGTCAATGGAAAGCGCTCTATGGAGATCAGTAATAGTCTAAAGAGATCAGAATCTGACTATGGAGATCAGTCTATGGAGGTGAATCTATTGATGTCAGTCTATGGAGAGCAATCTTTATAGCTTAGTCTATGGAGGTTTGTCTACAGAGATCAGTCTAGAGATACAGCCAATTGAGATCAGTTTATGGAGATCAAGACCAGTCTATGGTGATCAGACTATGGAGATCTGTCTATGGAGGTCAGTCTATGGAGTTCAGGAACAGTCTATAGTTAGATAGATAGATAGACATACTTTATTGATCCCAAGGGAAATTGGGTTTCATTACAGTTGCACCAACCAAGAATAGAGTATAAATACAGCAATACAAAAACATAAATAATTAAATAATAATATGTAAATTATGCCAGATGGAAATAAGTCCAGGACCAGCCTATCGGCTCAGGTTGTCTGACCCTCCAAGGGAGAAGTTGTAAAGTTTGATGGCCACAGGCAGGAATGACTTCCTATGACGCTCAGTGTTGCACCTCGGTGGAATGAGTCAATCTATAAAGGTCAATCTATGGAGATCATTCTATATATTTTATTCTCTAGAGATCAGTCGATGGACATCAATCCTTGGAGATCAGGCTATGAAGCTCAGTCTATGATGATCAGGATTATTCTATGGAAATCAGTCTGTGGTGACCTGTCTGTGGAGATTTGTCTTTGGAAATCAGAATCAGTCTATGGAGATGTGGATCAGTCTATTGAGATCAGTCTGAGGAGATCAGAAAATAGACAGTGCTCTATGAAGATCAGCATCAATCTAAAGAGATCAGGATTTGACTATGGAGACCTGTCTGCAGACGTCAATCTATTTATGTTAGTCTATTGAGAGCAGTCTTTTGTGCTCAACCTATATAGTTTTGTCTATGGAGATCAGATCAGTCTGTTGAAATCTGTCTATGAAGATCAGGAAGAGTCTATAGAGATCAGTCTATGGAGATCAATCTAGGGAGACCAGCCAATGGTGATCAGTCTATGGAGATGAGTATAGGGAGTTCAACCCTATGGAGTTCAGTCTATAGAGATCTTTCTATAGAGATCAGGCTATGAAGATCATTCTATGGAAATCAGGATCAGTCTATGATGATAAGTCTATGGAAATCAGTCTTTGAAGATCAGTACGTAAATCAGGATCTATCCATTCAGATCAGTCTGTGTGGATCATGATCAATCTATGGAGATCGACTTATGGAGATCATTCTATGTAGTTCATCCTATGGAGATCAGTGTATGGAGGTCAATCCATGGACTTCAGTCTATGGAGTTCAAACTTCGGAGAGCAGGATTACTCTGTGGAGATCAGCCTATGGAGATCGGTCTATTGAGATCAGTCTATGGAGAACAGTATATAGAGATCAGAACCAATCTATGAAGATTAGTTTCCAGCTATGGAGTTCAGTCTGTGCAGATCAGTCCATGGAGATAAGTCTATGGAGATCAGTTTTGGAGATCAGTTGGTGGAGGTCAATCTATTGATGTCAGCTGATGGAGAGCTGTTTTTGGAGCTCAGTCTATGGTGGTTTGTCCCTGGATATCAGTATCCATCTATTAAAATCTGCCTATGGGAATCAGGAACAGTCTATAGAAATCTGCCAATGGAGATTGGTCTTTGAAGATCTGTGCATGGAGGTGACTGTATCAAGATCTTTCTATGGAGCTCAGGGTTACCAATGGAGATCGGACAATAGGTATCAGGATAAGCTCTGGTGATAGATCTCTTGAATTTAGTCTAGGGAGATCAGACTATTCAGATCAGTCAATGGAGATCAACCTATACAGATCAGTATCAGTCTATGGAGATCAGGATCTGACTATGCAGATCAGTCTTTGGAGGTCAATCTATTGATGTAAGTCTATGGAGACAAGTCTTTGATGCTCAGTTTATGGAGGTTTGTCTGTGGAGATCAGGATCAGTCTATTGATATCACTCTACAGAGATCCAGATCAAATTATGAAGATCACTCTAGGGAGATCAGCCAAAAGAGATCAGTCTATGGAGGTTCATCTTTGAAGATCAGCGAAGGAGGTTACTGTATAAAGATTTTTCTATGGAGATCAGGATTATCAATGGAGATCAGACTATAGATATTGAGATCAGTCAATGGAGATCAGACTATTGAGATCTGTCAATGGAGATCAATCTAAGGAGATCAGTATCAGTCTCTAGAGATCAGGATCTGACAATGGAAATTGGTTGAAGGAGGTCAGTTGCTGGAGGTCAATCTATTAATGTAACTATGGGAGCAGTCTTTGGAGCTCAGTTTATGGAGATTTGTCTATGGAGATCGGGATCAGTCTATTGATATCAGTCTACAGAGATCAGGACCAGACTATGGAGACCAGTCTCGGGTGATCAGCCAGTGGAGATCTGTCTATGGAGATCAATCTGTGGAGGTACGTCTAATGTGATCAGAATCAGTCTTTGAAGATCAGGACCCACCGATGGAGTTCATTCTATGAAGATCAGTCTATTGAGATTAGAATCAGTCTATAGAGATCAGGATCAGTCTGAGGAAATAATTCTATTGAGGTCATTCTTTAAGGATCAGTCTATGATGATCAGTCTATGGCTATCAGTATGAATTTATGGATATTAGGATCTGTCTATGTAGATCAGTCTGTGGTGGCCAATCTATTGATGCCTGTCTATGGAGAACAGTCTTTGGACCTCAGTCTATGAAGGTTTGTCTATGAAGAGCAGCATCAGTCAACTGAAATCGGTCTTCAGAGATTAGGGTCAGTCTATGGAGATCAGTCCAGGGTGATCAGCCAAAAAAGATCAGTCTATGGAGGCTCATATTTGGAGATCAGTGAATGGAGGTTGCTGTATAGAGATTTTTCTATGGAGATCAGGATCAACAATGTAGAGCAGACTATAGATATCAGGATCAGCTATGGAGATAGGTCTATTGAGATCAGTCAATGAAGATCAGAATATTGAGATTAGTCGATGGAGATCAAACTGTGGAGATCAGTATCAGTCTATGGAGATCATTCTATTGGGATCTGTTTATGGAGATTAGTCTCTGGAGATCGGTCTATTGAAATTATGAATAGTATATGGAGAATAAGGTCAGTCTATGGAGATCAATCTAAAGGGATCATGATCAGACTATGGATTTCAGTCAATAGAGATCTGTCTTTGGAGGTCATAATTGGAGATCTATATGGATAATTGTCTTTGGAGATTAGCCTATTGTGATCAGTCTATGAGGATAAGTCTAGAGAGATCAGCCTATGGTGAACTTTCTGTGCTTTTCAGCCTTTGGAGATCAGGATAAGTCTATGGAGATAAATCTATGGAGGTCTGTCTATGGAGATCAGGATCCATTTTTTGAGATCAGTCTACAGAGATCAATATATGGTGAGAAGAGTCAGTGTATTATGATAGAGAACAGTCTATTGGTGTCTATCTATGGAGATTAATCTATGGGGATCAGCCCATGGAGGTCAGTCAATGGAGATCAGTCTACAGAATTCAGTCTATGAAGACTATGGAGACTATGATCAGGCTATGGAGATCAGTCAATGGAGATCAGTCTATGAAGGTCAGTCTTTGAAGGTCAGCTTATGGGTATCAGTCTATTGAGATTAGGATCAGTCTGTGGAGAACTGCCTCAGGAGATCTGTCCATGGAGATTAGGATCAGTCTGCGGAGATCAATCTATGTATATCAATCTTTGGAGATCTATCTGTGGAGATCAGTCTATGGAAATCAGTCTATTGATTAGCCAATGAAGATCAGCCTATGGAGTTCACTCGTGGTGACCAGTCTATGACGATCAGTCCATGGAGATCAATCTATGGAGATCATGATCATTCTATAGAAATCAATCTATTGAGATCAGTTGCAGAGATCAGTCAATGGAATTTGGTCTATAGAGATCAGGATCAGTCTATTGAAATTAGTCTATAGAGATCAGGATCTATCTATGGAGAAGAGTCCATTGAGGTCTGTTTATGGAGAATAGTCTATGGAGATCAATGTGTGGATAGCAAGAACAGTCTATGGAGAATAGTATCAATCTATTGTAATCAATATCAGTCAATGAAGATCAGGGTCTGTCAATGGAGATCAGTCCATGATAATTAGAATGAGTTCATGGAGATCGGGATCAGTCTATGGAAATCAGTCTATTAAGATCAGTCAACAGAGGTCAGTTTATGGAGATCAGGAACTGATGAGGGAGACCAGTTTAGGGAGCTCACTCTATGGAGGTTTGTCTATGGAGATCAGGATTAGTTTATGAAATTCAGTCTAAGGAAATCAGGATCTGTCTATGGAGCTAAAACTAATTACAAAACCCATGGAAACAAGCAACAAAGTAACATATTGTGGCAAGCATTTGGTCCGTAATGACAGATGAGGAAGCTTGTTAAATTCAAAGACTGTTTTATTATGATAAACACAAAACAGACCTGGCACCCTGACCCGGAGAGAGAAACTAACCAATCTCACACAGACGAGGAGGTGACCATCACACACCCTGGTTACAGTCAGGGTGACCCACAAATACACAAGCGAATAACTGTATAACCCAAGCTAAAATGTAACAATAAACAAACTGGAATTTCCCACCATAATCCCACAGGAACATTTTAACACAAGAACAAAAAACAGCACTGGTCATTAGAAATGCATCTGGAGAGGCATAATATGATTAGGAATAGTCAGCATGGCTTTGTGAAAGGCAGTTCGTGCCTTACGAGCCTGATTGAATTTTTTGTGGATATGACTAAATATATTGATGAAGGTACAGCAGTAGAAGTAGTGTATATGGATTTCAGCAAGGCATTTGACAAGGTACCCCATGCAAGGCTTATTGAGAAAGTAAGAAGGCATGGGATCCAAGGGGACATTGCTTTGTGGATCCAGAACTGGCTTGCCCATAGAAAGCAAAGAGTGATTGTAGATGGGTCATATTCTGCATGGAGGTTGGTCACCAGTGGTGTGCCTCAGGGATCTGTTCTGGGACTGGGACCCCTACTCTTCATGATTTTTATAAATGACCTGGATGAAGAAGTGGTTGGATGGGTTAAACCACTGGGCTGATGACACAAAGGTTGGAGGTGTTGTGGATAGTGTGTAAGGCTGTCAGAGGTTACACCGGGACATTGATAGGATGCAAAACTGGGCTGAGAAGTGGCAGGTGGAGTTCAGCCCAAATAAGTGTGAGGTGGTTCATTTTGGTAGGTCAAATATGATGACAGAATACAGTATTATTGGTAAGACTCTTGGCAATGTGGAGGATCAGAGGGATCTTGGGGTCCGAGTCCACAGGACACTCAAAGCTGCTGCGCAGGTTGACTGTGGTTAAGAAAGCATACAGTGCATTGGCCTTCATCAATTATGGGATTGAGTTTAGGACCCGAGAGATAATGTTGCAGCTACACAGGACTCTGGTCAGACTCCACTTGGAGTGCTGTGCTCAGTTCTGATCGCCTCACTATAGGAAAGATGTGGAAACCATAGAAAGGGTGCAGGGGAGATTTACAATGATGTTGCCTGGATTGGGGAGCATGCCTTAAGAGAATAGATTGAGTGAACTTGGCCTTTTTTCCTTGGAGCGACAGAGGATGAGAGGTGACCTGATAGAGGTGTATAAGAAGATGAGAGGCATTGATTGTGTGGATAGTCAAAGGCTTTTTGCCAGGGCTGAAATGGCTAGCATGAGAGGGCACAGGTTTAAGGTGCTTGGAAGGAGGTACAGAGGAGATGTCAGGGGTAAGTTTTTCACACAGAGAGTGGTGAGTGTGCGGAATGGGCTGCCCGCGATGGTGGTGGAGGCGGATACGATAGGGTCTTTTAAGAGACTGCTGGATAGGTACATGGAACTAGCAAAATAGAGGGCTATGGGTGAGCCTAAAGTAAGGACATGTTGCGGCACAGAGGGCCTGTATTGTGCCGTAGGTTTTAAATGCAGGCGCAGGCTGCCAAACACCCCCCCCCCCACTCAGACCATCACAATACTAAGATGCAATAAACACAAAACAGATTTAGAAAACAAGAAACAAAGTAAACGACTAAACAAAAGCAAGAAACTAAGTAACAGATTAAACATAAAACACAAATCACAAAGCCCTGGCTGTGCTCCTCTTCAAAACTTCCTATGGAACTGCAAAACACTTCACACAGACAGTTAACTTCTCACAGATAAACAGAACTTATCAAAGAAGCAATAAGAAAATAGCAACTGGACAGGGCCCAAAATATTCACAGTCTCCACAGTCTCTTAAAGGCAAAGTACAGCACACACACACACACACACACACACACACACACACACACACACACACACACACACACACACACACACACAAACTGATACGTGTACCCACACCTCAGATTTCTCTGCATTCAAATCATTTACATTCTATTTACAGAGAAGAGGGATGCAGGTCAAATGACCCCCTCTATAAAACAATGAGGGCAATGAGGCGCTAACCATCCCCAATTCCCACTGCTGGCGAATGTTAACCGATATCCTTTGCAGGGAATCCTGAATGGAATGTGAGGAATCTGGCAGAGCACAAAAGGAACATTTATCTGCAGAGGACTTGAAGAATGAACCTTCCCCATCAACAGTCTCCCTTTCTTGCTCCTCCTGAGAGTATTTCCACATTGCACAGAGGGTGGAGGTAGGAATGCCATTTACCTGCTTGCCAGAACCCCAGCCTTAAGCAATGCTAGAACATTTCTTCACGGGAAATGCAGGATCCCCCACTCCCCTTCTGCTTATCCAACTTTGGCTACACGCCCTCTCTTCTCCATACTCTAAACCTTGTAATAATTGAATCGCTGCACTTTTAGGATGACCAACAGTTACTGCTATTAAAGACAGCACCACCCCTTTTATTGGAAAAACTGCAAAGGAACCAAGTGTTCCACCATTCCAGAAGTTAATTCAATATCCTCTGGTGGGATACCACCACCGAGGTGCATTTCTGTGATAAGAGCCCACTGGCGTAGGTCTTTAGTACCACCCTCTACTGTGCTCCACTCCACTTGGGGTATTTAATTCCATTCAGGAAGAGTGGGATAGCCAAGTTTAACTACTGCCATTACCTGAATCCATAGTGAGACATGATGCTCAGAGGAAGCAAGCAGTGTTCTCAGGCTCCATCTCTATTAGATAGGCTCGCTCTGGCAAACCGCGCCCCCCCCATCCCATAACTTCAATAACCACACTACCAAAGACTCCCCAGAGTTTTGACTTTACCTATCCCCTAAACTCAATAATTCCTTAGCTGAGAATTCTCTGAGTTCTGTTGTCTCGAAGATGTTCATTACACCATAGAAATAGAGAAACATAGAAACCTAAAGTACATTACAGGCCCTTCGGCCCACAATGAGAAACTGCCTAGAATTTCCCTACCACATAGCCCTCAATTTCCTAAGCTCCATGTATCTATCTAAGAGTCTCTTAAAAGACCCTAATGTGCCTGTCTCTACCGCCATCACTGGCAATGCATTCCACACACCCACCATTCTCTGTGTGAAAATCTTACTTCTGACATCTCCCTTTTACCTACTTCCAAGCACCTTAAAACTATGTCCCCACATGCTAGCCATTTCAACCCTGGGAAAAAGCCTCTGGCTATCTACACAATCAATGCCTCTCATCATCTTATACATCTCTATCAGGTCACCTCTCATCCTCCGTCACTCCAAGGAAAAAAGGCCAAGTACACAACCTATTCTCATAAGGCATGCTCCCCAATCCAGGTAACATCCTTATAAATCTCCTTTGCACTCTTTCTTTAGTTTCCTGCCCTGAGAACATCTGCTCCCAACTTATGTTCCCAAGTTCCTGTTTAATAGCATCATATTTCCCCCTACCCCAATTAAATGTTTTCCCAAATTGCCTGCTCCTCTCCCTTTCCAGCACCATGGTAAAGGAGATAGAGCTGTGATCACTACCCCTAAAATAATCTCCCACTGAGAGATCAGACATGTTACCAGGTTCATTTCCCAATACTTGATCCAGTACAGCCTCTCCTCTAATTAGCCTATCTACATATTGCGTCAGGAAACCAGAGTCCAATAATTTTCGAAAGATTATTGCTAATGCCTCCACAATCTCTATCACTATCTCTTTCAGAACCGTCGGGTGCAGTTCATCTGGTCCATGTGGCCAAGGTCTTTCAGCTTTTTGAGCACCTTCTCGGTTTTAACTGCACTCACTTCTCTTCCCTCACACACTACAACATCTAGCACATTGCTAGTGTCTTCCACAGTGAAGACTGATACAAAGTAGTTATTTAGTTCATCTGCCATCTTCTTGTCTCCCATTATTATTTCTCCAGCCTCGTTTTCTAGTGGTCATATATCCATTCTCATCTCTGTTTTATTTTTTACATACTTGCAGACTTTTACTATCCACTTTGATATTGTTTGCTAGCTTGCTTTTTTATTTCATCTTCCCCTTCTGATGATTTTTTTAGTTGTTTTCTGTAGGTTTTCAATCGCATCCCAATCCTCAATCTTCCTACTAATTTTTGCTCTTTTGTTTTTGCTATGTGAGCATTTCTTTATGTCCTGCACCTTCCTCATTTTTCCCAGAAATGCACACCACTGCTGCTCATCCCTGCCATCAGCTCCTTCCAATTACTTTGACCAACTCTTCTCTCATTCCACTGTAATTTCCCTTACTCCACTGAAATAATGTTATGTCAGACTTTACTTTCTCCCTATCAAATTTCAAATTGAACTCAATCATATTGTGATCACTGTCCCTTAAGGGTTCTTTTACCTTAAACTCCCTAATTGCCACTGGTTCGTTACACAGTACCCAATCCAGTATAGCTGATCCCCAAGTAGGCTCAGTTGCAAACTGCTTTAAAAAGCCGTCTCATCGGCATTCAACAAACTCACTCTCTTGAGATCCATTCCCAGCCTGACTTTCCTAATCTACCTATCTACCTGCATGTTAAAATCTCCCAGGACTATCATAATATTGCCCTGAGGAGTCTTTGGAGAACAGCCCATGAAAATCAAGAACAGTCTATAGGGATCTGTCTATGAAGATCAGTCTATGAAGATCAATCTATGAATATCAGTCTACTGAGATCATTCTGTGGAAATCAGTCCACGGAAATCAGCCTTTGGAGATCAGTCTTGGAAATCAGGATCAGTCCATGGAGATCTGACTCTAGGGATCAAGATCAGTGTATAGAAGTCAGTCTCTGGAGATCAGGATCAGTCTATGGAGGTCAATCTTTGGATATCTATCTATGGAAGTCAGTCCATGAAGTCTGTGGAGATCAGCTTATGGACATCAGTCTATTGAGATCACACCATGGAAATCAGTCTATCAAGAACGGTCATCACCGGTGCAGCCTATTGGTTTTAGATGTCACATACAGTAATTAGTTAAATGGAGATCTGTGTGCAGTCAAGATGTTTCAATTGATTGTAGTAAAAATACACAAAATGCTGGTGGAATGCAGCAGGCCAGGCAGCATCTATAGGAAGAAGTACAGTCAACATTTCGGGCCGAGACCCTTCGCCAGCATTTTGTGTGTGTTGCTTGAATTTCCAGCATCTGCAGAATTTCTTGTGTTTGCGGTAGTAAAAATACACCTGGATCTGGAAGGTGCAACTACTGGCAAGTCAGTATCCAGGCAAAAACTTCACCATGCAGACAAAAGAACACTCCAAGCAACTCCACAAAAAAAGTTATTGAAAATCACGTAAGGAGAGGGATACAAGAAAATTTCCAAGTCACTGAATATCCAGAGGAGTTCAGTTAGGTCAATCATCAAGTGGAAAGAACATGGAACAGCTGTAAAACTGCCTAGAGCAGGCTGTCCTCAAGAACTGTGACCTTCCAAGAAGGGGACTAGTGCGGAAGGCCACCAAGAGACCTATGGCAACTTTGGAGGAGTTACAAGATTCAGTGGCTGAGATGGGGGGGACTGCTCATACAACTGTTACCCAGGTGTTTCACCAGTTGCAGCTTTATGGGAGAGTGGCAAAGAGAAAGCCACTATTGAAAAAAAACTCACATGAAATCTCAGATAGAGTTTGCCAGAAGGCATTTGGGAGACTCTGAGGTCAGCTGGAAAATTCTATGGTCTGAAGAAACCAAAATTGAGCTTTTTAGCCATCAGACTAAATGCCATGTTTGGCGTAAGCCAAACATCGCACATCATCAAAAACACACCATCCCTCCTTTGAAGCATGGTAGTGGTTGCATCATTCTCTGAGAGCAGGCCCTGGAAGGCTTATGAAGATAGAGGGTAAAATGAATGCAGCAAAATACTGGGAAATCCTGGAGGAAAACCAGATGCAGTATGCAAGAGAATTGCGACTTGAGAGGAGATTTGTTTTCCAGCAAGACAATGACCCCAAATATAAAGCCAAACTACACACGAATGGCTTAAAAACAACAAAATTAATGTCCTGGAGTGGCCAAGTCAGAGTGCAGACCTCAGTCCAATTGAGAATTTGTGGCTGGACATGAAAAGGGCTGTTCACTCATGAATCCCATGCAATCTGACAGAGCTTGAGCAGTTTTATAAAGACAAATGGGGAAAAATTGCAGTATCCAAAAGTGAAAAGCTGATAGAGTCCTATTCACACAGACTCAAGGCTGTAATTGTTGCCAAATGTGAACCTACTAAATACTGACTTGAAAGGGTTGAGTAATTCTGCAATCTATTATTTTGTGTTTAATAACTGTGATAAATTTAGACCAATTTATAGGAATTTGCTTTCACTTTGACACAAAAGTATCTTTACTGTTGATCAGTGTCAAAAAAGCTAAATTAAGTCCATTGTGATTCAATGATGTAAAACAGTAAAACATAAAATCTTCCAAGGGGGGAAAATACTTCTTATAGGCACTATATGGAATCAGGATCAGACCATGGAGATCAGTCTATGGCAATATGTCAATGGAGATCAGACAATTGAGATCAATCTATGGCCATCACTCTACAGAGATCAGGATCAGTTCATGTAGAACAGGATCAGTCTATGGAGATCAGTCTTTTGTGATCAGTCTAGGGCTTCAGTCTAATGAGATCAGTCTATGGATATCAGGAACAGACTATGGTGATCAGAATCATTCTATGTAGTTCAGGATCAATCTATGCACATCAGTCAACGGAGATTAGTCCATGGAGATGAAGATCTGTCTATGGAGAACAGGATCAGTCTATGAAGAACAGGATCAGTCTATAAAGATCAGGAGCACTATTGGAGATCATTCTATGGAGATCAGAATCAGGCTGTGGAAATTGGGATCAGCCTGTGGAGAACAGCCTCTGAAGATCAGTCTATGGAGATCAGGAGCAGTCTATTGAGATCGGTCTGTAGAGACCATTTTATGGATATCCATCGCTAGAGATCAGTGCCAGTCTATGGAGGTCATGATCTGACGATAGAGATCAGATTTGGGAGCTCAGTCTAGGGAGGATCAGTCTATGGAGATGAGTCTATTGAGATCAGTCTATGGAGATGAGTCTAGGGAGATCAGCCTATGGAGATGAGCCTATTGAGATCAGTCTATGGAGATGAGTCTAGGGAGATCAGCCTATGGAGATCTTTCTACGCATATCAGTCTATGGAGATCTGTTTATGAAGGACAGTCTATGGAAAATCAGGATCATTCAATGGAGGTCAGTCTATGGAGGCCTGTGTATGGAGATCATGATCATTCTATGGACATCAGTCTATGGAGATCAGTCTACGGATCAGTCTACAGATATCTGTCTATGGATATCCACATATTGAGATTATTCTATGGAGATCAACCTATGGAGATCTGTCTATTGAGATTTGTCTATGGAGATTAGTTTATAGAGATCAGTCTATGGAAATCAGGGACAGTCTATGGAGAATAGTATCCATCTATTAAGTTCAGTCTACAGAGATCAGTATCTGGGGATCAATGTTTGGAGATCAGTCAATGGAGATTAGGATCAGTCTCTGGAGATCAAGAACAGTCTATGAAGACTGTTCTACAGAGATTGGGATCAGTCAATGGCGATCAGTTTATAGAAGTCAGTCTATCGAGATCAGTCTATAGAGATGGAGGTTTCTCCTT
The DNA here is from genome assembly GCF_030028105.1 of Mobula birostris. NCBI lineage: Eukaryota > Metazoa > Chordata > Chondrichthyes > Myliobatiformes > Myliobatidae > Mobula > Mobula birostris. The sequence continues at coordinate 73,540,915 of NC_092378.1, read as the reverse complement.
ACAGATCATTCTTTGGAGGTCAGGATCAGTCTGTGTAGACCAATCTTTGCAGATCAGTCTGTGCAGAACAACTTCTGGAAATCTGTCTAAGGAGATGGTTTGTTGCCTCCCAGGTGCCAGGGTCAAGGATGTCTCTAATCGATTGCATGACATTCTGAAGTGGGAGGGTGACCAGTCAGATGTCGTGGTGCACATAGGCACCAATGATATAGCAAGGAAGAGTGAAGAGGTCCTGGACAGTGAGTATAGAGAGCTTGGTAGGAAGTTGAAAAGCAGGACCTCCAGGGTGGTAATCTCAGGATTGCTACCTGTGCTAGGTGCCAGTGAGGGTAGGAATAGGATGCTCTGGAGGAGGAACAAGTGGCTGAGGAACTGGTGTAGGGGGCAGGGTTTCAGATTTCAGGATCATTGGGACCTCTTCTGGGGCAGGTGGGACCTGTACAAGAGAGACGGGTTACACTTGAACCACAGGGCGACCAATATCCTTTCAGGGAGGTTTGTTAGTGCTATTGGGGAGGCTTTAAACTAGATTTGCAGGGGGATGGGAACCAGAGTGCCAGAGCTGACAGTGTGGCTGGGGTGAAAATAAATGATGTTGAAAGTTTAAGCAAATCCGCTGATAGAAAGGTTATGAGTGGTGGTAAAAATCTTCTGAGGTGTATATATTTCAATGCTAGGAGTATTGTGGGGAAGGCGGATGAGTTGAGGGCGTGGATTGACAAGTGGAATTATGATGTTGTAGCAATTAGTGAAACTTGGCTACAGGAGGGGCAGGACTGGCAGCTTAATATTCCAGGGTTCCGATGTTTCAGATGTGATCGAGGCAGGGGAATGAAAGGTGGGGGAGTAGCATTGCTTGTTAGGGAAAATATTACAGCAGTGCTCAGGCAGGACAGATTAGAGGGCTTGTCTACTGAGTCCTTATGGGTGGAGCTGAGAAACAGGAAAGGTATGGCCACATTAGTGGGATTGTATTACAGACCACCCAATAGTCAACGAGACTTAGAAGAGCAAATCTGCAGAGAGATAGCAGACAACTGCAGGAAACATAAAGTTGTGGTGGTAGGGGATTTTAATTTTCCATACATTGATTGGGACTCCCATACTGTTAGGGGTCTAGATGGTTTAGAGTTTGTAAAATGTGTTCAGGAAAGTTTTCTAAATCAGTATATAGAGGGACCAACTAGAGGGGATGCAATATTGGATCTCCTGTTAGGAAACGAATTAGGGCAAGTGACGGAAGTCTGTGTAGGGGAGCACTTTGGTTCTAGTGATCATAACGCCATTAGTTTCAATTTGATCATGGACAAGGATAGATCTGGTCCTAGGGTTGAGGTTCTGAACTGGAAGAAGGCCAAATTTGAAGAAATGAGAAAGGATCTAAAAAGCGTGGATTGGGACAGGTTGTTCTCTGGCAAAGATGTGATTGGTAGGTGGGAGGCCTTCAAAGGGGAAATTTTGAGAGTGCGGAGTTTGTATGTTCCTGTCAGGATTAAAGGCAAATTGAATAGGAATAAGGAACCTTGGTTCTCAAGGGATATTGCAACTCTGATAAAGAAGAAGAGGGAGTTGTATGAAATGTATAGGAAACAGGGGGTAAATCAGGTGCTTGAGGAGTATAAGAAGTGCAAGAATATACTTAAGAAAGAAATCAGGAGGGCAAAAAGAAGACATGAGGTTGCCTTGGCAGTCAAAGTGAAGGATAATCCAAAGAGCTTTTACAAGTATATTAAGAGCAAAAGGATTGTAAGGGATAAAATTGGTCCTCTTGAAGATCAGAGTGGTTGGCTTTGTGCGGAACCAAAGGAAATGGGGGAGATCTTAAACAGGTTTTTTGCGTCTGAATTTACTAAGGAAACTGGCATGAAGTCTATGGAATTGAGGGAATCAAGTAGTGAGACCTTGGAAACTGTACAGATTGAAAAGGAGGAGGCGCTTGCTGTCTTGAGGAAAATTAAAGTGGATAAATCCCCGGGACCTGACAGGGTGTTCCCTCGGACCTTGAAGGAGACTAGCATTGAAATTGCGGGGGCCCTGGCAGAAATATTTTAAATGTCGCTGTCTACGGGTGAAGTGCCGGAGGATTGGAGAGTGGCTCATGTTGTTCCGTTGTTTAAAAAAGGATCGAAAAGTAATCCGGGAAATTATAGGCCGGTGAGTTTAACGTCAGTAGTAGGTAAATTATTGGAGGGAGTACTAAGAGACAGCATCTACAAGCATTTGGATAGACAGGGGCTTATTAGGGAGAGTCAACATGGCTTTGTGCGTGGTAGGTCATGTTTGACCAATCTGTTGGAGTTTTTCGAGGAGGTTACCAGGAAAGTGGATGAAGGGAAGGCAGTGGATATTGTCTACATGGACTTCAGTAAGGCCTTTGACAAGGTCCCGCATGGGAGGTTAGTTAGGAAAATTCAGTCGCTAGGTATACATGGAGAGGTGGTAAATTGGATTGGACATTGGCTCGATGGAAGAAGCCAGAGAGTGGTGGTAGAAAATTGCTTCTCTGAGTGGAGGCCTGTGACTAGTGGTGTGCCATAGGGATCAGTGCTGGGTCCATTGTTATTTGTCATCTATATCAATGATCTGGATGATAATGTGGTAAATTGGATCAGCAAGTTTGCTGATGATACAAAGATTGGAGGTGTAGTAGACAGTGAGGAAGGTTTTCAGAGCCTGCAGAGGGACTTGGACCAGCTGGAAAAATGGGCTGAAAAATGGCAGATGGAGTTTAATACTGACAAGTGTGAGGTATTGCACGTTAGAAGGACAAACCAAGATAGAACATACAGGGTTAATGGTAAGGCACTGAGGAGTGCAGTGGAACAGAGGGATCTGGGAATACAGATACAAAATTCCCTAAAAGTGTCGTCACAGGTAGATAGGGTCGTAAAGAGAGCTCTTGGTACATTGGCCCTTATTAATCGTAGTATTGAGTATAAGAGCTGGAATGTTATGATGAGGTTGTATAAGGCATTGGTGAGGCCGAATCTGGAGTATTGTGTTCAGTTTTGGTCACCAAATTACAGGAAGGATATAAATAAGGTTGAAAGAGTGCAGAGAAGGTTTACAAGGATGTTGCCGGGACTTGAGAAACTCAGTTACAGAGAAAGGTTGAATAGGTTAGGACTTTATTCCCTGGAGCGTAGAAGAATGAGGGGAGATTTGATAGAGGCATATAAAATTATGATGGGTATAGATAGAGTGAATGCAAGCAGGCTTTTTCCACTGAGGCAAGGGGAGAAAAAAACCAGAGGACATGGGTTAAGGGTGAGGGGGGAAAAGATTAAAGGGAACATTAGGGGGGGCTTCTTCACACAGAGAGTGGTGGGAGTATGGAATGAGCTGCCAGACGAGGTGGTAAATGCGGGTTCTTTTTTAACATTTGAGAATAAATTGGACAGATACATGGATGGGAGGTGTATGGAGGGATATGGTCCGTGTGCAGGTCAGTGGGACTAGGCAGAAAATGGTTCGGCACAGCCAAGAAGGGCTAAAGGGCCTGTTTCTGTGCTGTAGTTTCTATGGTTCTGTGGTTCTATCATGATCTCCCTATGGAGAGCTTTCTATGGAGATCTCTACCTATGGAGATGAAGATCAGTCTACTTGGAACAAATCAGAAGGCGGAGGTGTTCAGCAGATCAGGTGGCATCTGTGGTGCTAAATGCACATTCAGCTTTTTGGGCTGTGACCTGAAATTTAGGGCCTCGATCTGAAACACCAACAGTATATTTTCCACCACAAATACTAACCGAACCACTATGTTCTTCCTTCTTCTTGTGTATTACTCCAGATTCCAGCATCTGCCATCTCTTGTGCTTCCAGAATCAAGTTGCTCACAATTCACTAGTCTCAGAAATAATCTGGGCTGTTGTTGCTGATCTCTGCCTCATCTGACTGCTATATTCAGGTGTTCTTCCAATCTCCATGCTGCAGGGAGCTAAAACTTGACTTATTTGTCCTTTGACCCAAAGGAACAGAGAGAGAAAGCATGGGACTTCAGACATTTACAGGCTGCGGTCTGGCAAAATTCTGCCAAGATTGCTTGGCCATGATCCCCTTGCATAAGGAACTTTCTGCAAATAGTCTGAGTCTGGAAGAGCTCTCCCACCTTCATCCTTCAATACACCTTTCAGTCATCGGGTAACCATGTGTGCTCTGTTTTCAATGAGAAAATGATGGCATGCCCCTTTCAGAGCAACACACACAAAATACTGGAGGAACTCAGCATTTGTGGAAATGATTATACAGTTGACCTTTTGGGCCTAGACCTTTCATCAGGACTAGAAAAGAAGGGAGAAGATGCCAGAATAAACAGGTCAGGAAATGGTAAAGGAGACTAATTGGAAAGTCCACAAACACAAGGAAATCTGCAGATGCTGGAATTTCAAGCAACTGTGACGAGAATACACATAGATTAAGGTGTTGGCTGTCCTGTGCTGGCACCAGTGGGTTCAGCGGTTGGTCTGCCACCTGTCTTCAGGAGAAAGAGAGATAAGGAAAACAATGGAGCAGCATTTGGAGATGTTAATGAAGGGACGGGAGAGTTTAACGGAAGGAGAGCTGTCAAGATCGGCTCCCCCTTTGAACCCTGAACTGTTTGAAGTGATGGACAGGAGATACCCCAGCAGGGGGATAAAAAGGGACAGGTTCGCTAAGGAAGAACACACACGACACCACGAGGTAACGAGACCCTGGAAGCGGTGCGCCTCCCATAAGACGGTGAGAAGTTTTGGAAGGCTGGTCGCGGGATCAAGCCATAGACGCACAGGGTGGAAAGGCACGATCAGCGGGAACCTGGTGTGTGTCCACCCTTGCCTGGGTGCCAGGCTCACCGCAGAGAAACAATCGTATCTGGAAAACGGAGGGGTCACGGTCGGTGACCTCAGAAGACATCACAAAGGGCTCGCCCGAAAGCTGACTACGAAGAATATCGAAGGTCTGTGTGGAAGCTGTTTGAATATTCATTCGTTTTTGCTCTCTCTCTCCTTCCCCCCACTGTCCACCTCCCATGGCAGTGATTACGGTGAACTGAACTGAACTAAACTGAACTGAACTTTGCGTCACTTTGAAACTGGTCATTTACCCCTAGACAACGATAGGGCTTGATTGATCCTGTTATCCTAATTCTGTGTACGTGTGTTTATTATTGCTGAACTGTTGCATTTATTACCCTTTTGATTAGAGTACTGTGTTGCTTGTTTCTTCAATAAAACTTTCTTAGTTCTAGTAATCCAGACTCCAACTGAGTGATCCACTTCTGCTGGTTTGGCAACCCAGGGATGAGGGAATTAAATGCAGCATCTCCAAGTTTGCGGATGACACGAAGCTGGGTGGCAGTGTTAGCTGTGAGGAGGATGCTAAGAGGATGCAGGGTGACTTGGATAGGTTGGGTGAGTGGGCAAATTTATGGCAGATGCAATTTAATGTGGATAAATGTGAAGTTATCCATTTTGGTGGCAAAAATAGGAAAACAGATTATTATCTGAATGGTGGCCGATTAGGAAAAGGGGAGGTGCAACGAGACCTGGGTGTCATTATACACCAGTCATTGAAAGTGGGCATGCAGGTACAGCAGGCGGTGAAAAAGGCGAATGGTATGCTGGCATTTATAGCGAGAGGATTCGAGTACAGGAGCAGGGGGGTACTACTGCAGTTGTACAAGGCCTTGGTGAGACCACACCTGGAGTATTGTGTGCAGTTTTGGTCCCCTAATCTGAGGAAAGACATCCTTGCCATAGAGGGAGTACAAAGAAGGTTCACCAGATTGATTCCTGGGATGGCAGGACTTTCATATGAAGAAAGACTGGATGAACTGGGCTTGTACTCATTGGAATTTAGAAGATTGAGGGGGGATTTGATTGAAACGTATAAGATCCTAAAGGGATTGGACAGGCTAGATGCAGGAAGATTGTTCCCGATGTTGGGGAAGTCCAGAACGAGGGGCCACAGTTTGAGGATAGAGGGGAAGCCTTTTAGGACCGAGATTAGGAAAAACTTCTTCGCACAGAGAGTGGTGAATCTGTGGAATTCTCTGCCACAGGAAACAGTTGAGGCCAGTTCATTGGCTATTTTTAAGAGGGAGTTAAGATCCCTTGTGGCTACGGGGGTCAGTGGGTACGGAGGGAAGGCTGGGGCGGTGTTCTGAGTTGGATGATCAGCCATGATCATAATAAATGGCGGTGCAGGCTCAAAGGGCCGAATGGCCTACTCCTGCACCTATTTTCTATGTTTCTATAAGTGGGGTTCTCGTCCGCGATTTTGAACGCTAAATTTGGGACGGAGTAAATTGATTGGGTTAAAATTCCCAAAAGAAAGAAAAGACAAACAGCAGAAATGTAGGTTGAGGGATTTATAAAGGCGCCGACCTTGGAGGCATTAGAGGATGCCAGGAAAGCGGAATTGGTAGCTGTGGCCAAACGGTTGAATCTTGCTAAGGGGAAGTCGACAATGAGGAGAGAGGAGATACACAGAGCTATCGTAGAGCACTATGTATGTAAAGGTGTGTTTCCCCAAGGGGAGCTGGAGGTGGTGTCTATTGAAAAACCTGCTGGAGACGCGGTACAGGTGCAGCCTGAAAAACTGAGACTCGAGCACGAGTTCCGGGTACAGCAGCTAGAACACGAAGAGAAGCAGTTAGAAAGGCAGGAGAGAGAGAAACAGTTAGAAAGGCAGGAGAGAGAGTTAGAAAGGCGGGAGAAAGAGAGAGAGTTAGAAAGGCAGGAGAGAGAGAAACAGTTAGAAAGGCAGGAGAAAGAGAAAGAGTTGGAAAGGCAGGAGAGGGAGAGAGAGAGAGACAGTTGGAACGAGAGGAGAAACAGAGGGAAAGGGAATTCAAGCTGGAGAAGTTAAAGATAAGGGCAGAGCAGGGGCCCGTGCCAAACCAAGGTGGAGGGTTCCGGGCGACCCAGGAGGTTAGGCTGGTTCCCCCATTTGACGATACCGACATGGATCGGTACTTTCTCCATTTCGAAAAAGTTGCTACAAGTCAGGACTGGCCGAGGGATAAGTGGGCTGTTTTGCTTCAGAGTGTACTGAAAGGGAAAGCCCAACAAGCTTACTCAGCTTTGTCCGCGGAAGATGCCCAGAGGTATGAGGTGGTGAAAGAGGCCATCCTCAGGATTTATGAGTTGGTCCCGGAGGCATACCGGCAGAGATTCCGGAATGCGAGGAAGCAGTGGGACCGCACATATTTAGAGTTTCCCCGTGAGATGCAGACATATCGTGAGCGTTGGTGCGCCTCGAAGGGGGTAGAGGGGGATTATGACAGACTGCTACAGCTGATCCTGATTGAGCAGTTTAAAGGTTGTGTCCCTGAGGGTATGAGACCCTACCTAGATGAGAAAGAGGCAGCCACGTTAGCCGCAACTGCTAAGTTAGCGAATGAGTATGCGTTGACGCATAAAATGAAGTTTGCCCCGAGTATAGGCTACCATAAGGGTAATCAGGATGGCGGGGAGAGTCCGCCAGAAAAGTCAGAAAGTAAGCCGGGGACTAGTGAGAAGGATAAGGTAGACCAGGAGCAGTCTGGTAGGAAGTCTCCTGGGGTCGTCTGTTATAATTGTGGGAAAGTCGGACACTTTGTGTCCAGGTGCTTTGCCCCAAAGAAGGAGGCGGGAAAAGGAAAAACGGCGATTTTGACTGGCTGTATCGAGCTGGTAAACGAACCGCTAGGAGAGGACATGTCTGCCAAAGTTCAGGAAGGGCGCGAGAGGTTTATCTCGGCCAGATTGGTGTCAGTGAAGGAGGGGTTAAAACCAGTTCCAGTGCGGATCTGGAGAGACAGGGGAACGTGTCAGTCATTGATATCGAAGAGTGTATTAGAGTTTAGCTCAGAGACCCAGACTGGGGAGGTCAAGGTCAAAGGTATTGGGGAAGGGACAGAGGCAGTCCCTTTGCACCAGATACACTTACAAAGCAACCTGGTCTCTGGACTAGTCACGATCGGGGTGAGGCCCGAATTACCGATGAAAGGCGTGGAAGTCTTGCTCGGTAATGACCTCGCCGGGGGAATCGTGTTCCCAGCTGTGAGATTGACAGGTCAGCCTGCCAGCATTGAGGCCCCGCCCATGGACTCACAGGTTCATCACGGGACTGCGGTAGTAAATTTAGCTGAGACGTTTCTGCCAGCCTTGTACGAGAAGGGGGTAGAAAGTGAAAAGAAGGAGTGTAGTGAAACAAGAGGTAGTGAAGGAGCTGAGACAGACTTAGCATTAGCCAGGAAAGAATTTGTGCAGGCGCAGGAGCGAGACAAGGGGCTGATGGTTTTGGCGGAGACAGCTCTCTCAGACGCAGAATTAACAAGGGAACCAGTAGGCTATTGTGTGGAGGAGGAAGTGCTAAGGAAGAAAGGGAGACCAAGTACCGTACCCGCAGATGAGGAATGGGGGGTGGTGCAAAAGAGTTATGGGGATGAGATTTTTAACCTGGCCCACATGGTACCCCTCGGTTGACATGTTGAGGTGCTGGAGCAAACAGTTGGTGGAATCATGAAAGAGGTTTACCGGCAGCACCGGAGGAAAGATGTTATTGATTATGGCCGACGCAAACTGAGATGGTCATAGGCTTTTGATATGCTAACAAACCTAGTCGGTGTTAGCGCAGAAATCAATGAAGCTAGGGTCCCCCTGATAAGAGAAAAAAAACATTTTGAAAAGATGAGTATGGTATCGACCAGATGGGAGAAGGCTATTGTTTTGGCCAGCTCTGCTGATAAGGTCTCTCCCTTAATCCCCGAACAAAGCGACTCTTTAGGAGAAGTAATTAAACGACTCGCACACGTGTGTTTGATTGTCCCGAGGCGATGCAAAGAACTGGGACGCTGGGTGGTGTTTGTTACGCTAGGCCAGCTTAGCGAGCAATAACCCTATAGAATGAGTAATTCAGTGACGAAAGGGCTGACAAACACAGAGGTGTGTATTGGCGATGTAATACGGCTGTCTGAAGCCAGCTTGATAGTGAACCTTGAAAAAAATGAGTTCGGCCACACGAAGGTCACTTACCTGGGAATTGTGGTGACACAGGCAGCTGGCAGTGATGCAAGCTAAAGTGCGAGCTATCTCTGACATCCCAACCCCGACAGACAAGAGGGCCCTCAGAAGGCTCTTGGAGATGGTGGGGTACTGTAGGAAGTTTTGCAATAACTCTGTGGTTACTACCCCTCCCCCTCCTACTAAACCCTTGCGAGAGAAAACTAAGTCGAAATGGGACGACCCTTGTTATTGTGGTCCGGGACGAAACCCAATGAGAGGTTACATTGATCGCAATTCATCAGTGTTTTTTTTGTCACTATGAAGTTTGCTAAGTTGGAGCCTGGTCTAAGGGATTATTAATAACACATATAAAAGGAACAGAAATTGTGATGGCTGACTGTCTGTCAGGTGTTGACAACATCAAATTCGCTGTATTAGCCAAATAGCTGATAAACATAGAAACATAGAAACATAGAAAATAGGTGCAGGAGTAGGCCATTCGGCCCTTCGAGCCTGCACCGCCATTTATTATGATCATGGCTGATCATCCAACTCAGAACACCGCCCCAGCCTTCCCTCCATACCCACTGACCCCCGTAGCCACAAGGGATCTTAACTCCCTCTTAAAAATAGCCAATGAACTGGCCTCAACTGTTTCCTGTGGCAGAAAATTCCACAGATTCACCACTCTCTGTGTGAAGAAGTTTTTCCTAATCTCGGTCCTAAAAGGCTTCCCCTCTATCCTCAAACTGTGACCCCTCGTTCTGGACTTCCCCAACATCGGGAACAATCTTCCTGCATCTAGCCTGTCCAATCCCTTTAGGATCTTATACGTTTCAATCAGATCCCCCCTCAATCTTCTAAATTCCAACGAGTACAAGCCCAGTTCATCCAGTCTTTCTTCATATGAAAGTCCTGCCATCCCAGGAATCACAGGGTGAACCTTCTCTGTACTCCCTCTATGGCAAGGATGTCTTTCCTCAGATTAGGGGACCAAAACTGCACACAATACTCCAGGTGTGGTCTCACCAAGGCCCTGTACAACTGCAGTAGTACCTCCCTGCTCCTGTACTCAAATCCTCTCGCTATAAATGCCAGCATACCATTCGCCTTTTGCACCGCCTGCTGTACCTGCATGCCCACTTTCAATGACTGGTGTATAATGACACCCAAGTCACGTTGCACCTCCCCTTTTCCTAATCGGCCACCATTCAGATAATAATCTGTTTTCCTATTTTTGCCACCAAAGTGGATAACTTCACATTTATCCACATTAAATTGCATCTGCCATGAATTTGCCCACTCACCCAACCTATCCAAGTCACCCTGCATCCTCTTAGCATCCTCCTCACAGCTAACACTGCCACCCAGCTTCGTGTCATCCGCAAACTTGGAGATGCTGCATTTAATTCCCCATCCAAGTCATTAATATATATTGTAAACAACTGGGGTCCCAGCACTGAGCCTTGCGGTACCCCACTAGTCACCGCCTGCCATTCTGAAAAGGTCCCATTTATTCCCACTCTTTGCTTCCTGTCTGCTAACCAACTCTCCACCCACACCAATACCTTACCCCCAATACCGTGTGCTTTAAGTTTGCACACTAATCTCCTGTGTAGGACCTTGTCAAAAGCCTTCTGAAAATCCAAATATACCACATCCACTGGTTCTCCCCTATCCACTCTACTAGTTACATCTTCAAAAAATTCTATGAGATTCGTCAGTCATGATTTTCCTTTCACAAATCCATGCTGACTTTGTCCGATCATTTCACCGCTTTCCAAATGTGCTGTTATCACATCCTTGATAACTGACTCCAGCAGTTTCCCCACCACCGACGTTAGGCTAACCGGTCTATACTTCCCCGGTTTCTCTCTCCCTCCTTTTTTAAAAAGTGGAGTTACATTAGCCACCCTCCAATCCTCAGGAACTAGTCCAGAATCTAACGAGTTTTGAAAAATTATCACTAATGCATCCACTATTTCTTGGGCTACTTCCTTAAGCACTCTAGGATGCAGACCATCTGGCCCTGGGGATTTATCTGCCTTCAATCCCTTCAATTTACCTAACACCACTTCCCTACTAACATGTATTTCGCTCAGTTCCTCCATCACACTGGACCCTCTGTCCCCTACTATTTCTGGAAGATTATTTATGTCCTCCTTAGTGAAGACAGAACCAAAGTAATTATTCAATTGGTCTGCCATGCCCTTGCTCCCCATAATCAATTCACCTGTTTCTGTCTGCAGGGGACCTACATTTGTCTTTACCAGTCTTTTCCTTTTTACATATCTATAAAAGCTTTTACAGTCCGTTTTTATGTTGCCTGCCAGTTTTCTCTCATAATCTTTTTTCCCCTACCTAATTAAGCCCTTTGTCCTCCTCTGCTGAACTCTGAATTTCTCCCAGTCCTCAGGTGAGCCACTTTCTCTGGCTAATTTGTATGCTGCTTCTTTGGAATTGATACTATCCCTAATTTCTCTTGTCAGCCATGGGTGCACTACCTTCCTTGATTTATTCTTTTGCCAAACTGGGATGAACATTTGTTGCAGTTCATCCACGCAACCTTTAAATGCTTGCCATTGCATATCTACCGTCAATCCTTTAAGTGTCATTTGCCAGTCTATCTTAGCTAATTCACGTCTCATACCCTCAAAGTTACCCCTCTTTAAGTTCAGAACCTTTGTTTCTGAATTAACTATGTCACTCTCCATCTTAATGAAGAATTCCACCATATTATGGTCACTCTTACCCAAGGGGCCTCTCACGACAAGATTGCTAATTAACCCTTCCTCATTGCTCAAAACCCAGTCCAGAATAGCCTGCTCTCTAGTCGGTTCCTCGACATGTTGGTTCAAAAAACCATCCCGCATACATTCCAAGAAATCCTCTTCCTCAGCACCTTTGCCAATTTGGTTCACCCAATCTACATGTAGATTGAAGTCACCCATTATAACTGCTGTTCCTTTATTGCACACATTTCTAATTTCCTGTTTAATACCATCTCCGACCTCACTACTACTGTTAGGTGGCCTGTACACAACTCCCACCAGCGTCTTCTGCCCCTTAGTGTTACGCAGCTCTACTCATATCGATTCCACATCTTCCCGACTTATGTCCTTCCTTTCTATTGCATTAATCTCTTCTTTAACCAGCAACACCACCCCACCTCCCCTTCCTTCATGTCTATCCCTCCTGAATATTGAATATCCCTGAACGTTGAGCTCCCATCCCTGGTCACCCTGGAGCCATGTCTCTGTGATCCCAACTATATCATAATCATTAATAACAATCTGTACTTTCAATTCATCCACCTTATTACGAATGCTCCTTGCATTGACACACAAAGCCTTCAGGCGCTCTTTTACAACTCTCTTAGCCCTTATACAATTATGCTGAAAAGTGGCCCTTTTTAATGCTTGCCCTGGATTTGTCGGCCTGCCACTTTTACTTTTCTCCATAGTACTTTTTGTTTCTACCCTCACTTTATACCCCTCTGCCTCTCTGCACTGGTTCCCATCCCCCTGTAGTGAACTAACCTCCTCACGCCTAGCCTCTTTAATTTGATTCCCACCCCCCAACCATTCTAGTTTAAAGTCACCTCAGTAGCCCCCGCTAATCTCCCTGCCAGGATATTGGTCCCCCTAGGATTCAAGTGCAACCCGTCCTTTTTGTACAGGTCACGCCTGCGCCAAAAGAGGTCCCAATGATCCAAAAACTTGAATCCCTGCCCCCTGCTCCAATCCCTCAGCCACGCATTTATAAAGATGTGTATTTGTGTGTATCAAATAATGTATGCATGTTTGTAATTTTTCCACGGTAAAAACCCCTAAAGGTGGGAAGTGTGACGAGAATACACATAAATTAAGATGTTAGCTGTCCTGTGCTGGCACCAGTGGGATCAGCAGTTGGTCTGCCACCTGTCTTCAGGAGAGAGAGAGATAAGGAAAACAATGGAGCAGCATGAGATGTTAATGAAGGGATGGGAGAGTTTAACGGAAGGAGAGCTGTCAAGATCGGCTCCCCCTTTGAACCCTGAACTGTTTGAAGTGATGAACAGGCGATACCCCAGCAGGGGGATAAAAAGGGACAAGTTCGCTAAGACACACACGACACCACGAGGTAACGAGACCTTGGAAGCGGTGTGCCTCCCATAAGACGGTGGGAAGTTTTGGAAGTCTGGTCGCGGGATCAAGCCATAGACTCACAGGGTGGAAAGGCATGATCAGCGGGAACCTGGTGTGTGTCCGCCCTTGCCTGGGTTCCAGGTTCACCGCAGAGAAACGATCGTATCTGGAAAACAGAGGGGTCACGGTCGGTGACCTCAGAAGACATCACAAAGGGCTCGCCCGAAAGCTGACTATGAAGAATATCGAAGGTCTGTGTGGAAGCCGTTTGAATATTCATTCGTTTTTGCTCTCTCTCTCTCCTTCCCCCCACTGTCCATCTCCCACGGCAGTGATTACGATGAATTGAACTGAACTAAATTGAACTGAACTTTGCGTCACTTTGAAACTGGTCATTTACCCCTAGACAACGATAGAGCTTGATTGATCCTGTTATCCTAATTTTGTGTACACTTGTGTTTATTATTGCTGAACTGTTGCATTTATTACCCTTTTGATTAGAGTACTGTGTTGCTTGTTTCTTTAATAAAACTTTCTTAGTTCTAGTAATCCAGACTCCAACTGAGTGATCCATTTCTGCTGGTTTGGCAACCCAGTTACGGGGTACGTAACACAACACACATAAAAATTGCTGGTGCATGCAGCAGGACAGGCAGCATCTATAGGAAGAGATACAGTCAACTTTTCGGGCCGAGACCCTTCGTCAGTCCTGGCGAACGGTCTCAGTTCGAAACGTCGACTGTACCTCTTCCTATAGATGCTGCCTGGCCTGCTGCATTCACCAGCAATTTTTAGGTGTCTAGCTAGAAAGTGGTAGGTAAAGCCAGGTGGATAGGAAAGGTAAAGAGCTGGAGCGGAAGGAATCTGATAAGACAGGAGGATGGACCAAAGGAGAAAAGAGAGGAGGAGGGGATGCATTTGAAGATAATAGGTAGGAGAGAAGATGTAGATCGACCAGAGTGGGGAATAGAAGGAAAATGAAGGGGGAGGGAATAGTTCTTTTACTGAAAGCAGAAATCCATATTCATGCAATCAGGCTGAAGGCTACCCAGATGTTATTCCTCCACCTTGATGGCGGCCCAATCTTGGCACAAGAGGAATCCATGATCTGACATGTCAGAATGAGAATGGGAATTGGAATTAAAATGTTTGGCCACCAGAAAGTTCTATTTTTGGTAGATGGTGCGGAGGTGTTAGACAAAGCAGCCTCCCAATTTATGCAGGGTCTCACCAATATAGATGAGGCTTCATCAGGAGCACTGGACACAATAGACAACACCATCAGATTCACAGTTGAAATGTTGCCTCACCTGGAAGGACGGTATGGGGCCCTGAATGAGGTGAGGGAAGAGGCGAAGGGGCAGGTGTAGCAATTTGGCTGCTTGCTGGAATAAGTGTCAAGAGGGATGTTAGTAGGAAGGGACAAATGCACAAAGGAAACATGTAGGGAGCAATCCCTGTGGAAATCAGAGAGAGGGGGTTAGGTAAAGATACATTTGGTGGTAGGTTTCCTTTGGAAATGGTGGAAGATGCGGAGGATATTGGATGCAGAGGTTCATGAAGAGAATATCACTGTTAAGGTGGTGGAGAGATGGGGTAAGTGCAGATGTTCAGGAAATGGAGGAAACGCAGGTGAGGGCACCATCAATGGTGGAGGAAGGGAAACCATGTTCTTTGAAGTAGGGGAACAACGCAGATATCCTGGAAAGGAAAACAACATTCTGGGAACTGAGTAAAGGGAATAGGGGACAGGGTGAAAAGAGGTGGAGTCAAGATAGCCGCAGAAATCAGTAGGTTTATAAAAGATGTCAGTTGACAGTTTGTCTCCAGAGATGGAGAAGGAGAGATCGAGGACCAGATCTGCCGGATAGAGGAGGGTGGTGGTGGAGACAAATTGGTTAGTTCTTTTCTTGAGAAAGAAGTGGAGGACTTTAAGACCTTCTTCATGGGGATAGAAGTGTTTAGGGACTGGACATCCATGGTGAAAATGAGGAGGTCGGGGCCAGGGAATTGCAAGTTATTGAGGAGATCAAAGCATGAGAAGTGTCACGGATGTGGGTGGGAAGGGACTGAACCAAGGGAGATAGAATGGAATCAAGAAATGAGGACATGATTTCAGTGGGGCAGGAGCAGGCAGAGACCATTGTCCTACCCGGACAGTCAGGTTTTTAGATCTTGGGTAGGAAGTGAGCAGTGTGGGATAAGGAAACAATGAATTTGGTGGCAGTGGATGGGAATTCTCCAGAGTTGATGAGGTCAGTGATGTTGTCCGGGACAGTTTTCTGATGGTCCAGAGTGGGGTCCTCCTTGAGGAGTAGGTATGAGGAGGAGTTTGAAAGTTTCTTCCTGGCCTCAGAAAGGTAGAGATCAGTGTATTACATGACAACAGCACCCCCTTTGACTGCAGGTTTGATGGTAAGGTTGGGATTGATGCAGCGAGAGCGGAGGGCAGTGCGTTCAGAGTGGGTAAGGTCAGAGGAGAAGACAGGAGTGCTGAAGGCAAAATTGTTGATATTTTATTGACAATGCAAAATGAAAATGTCCAAAGCAGCTAGAGTACCAGAGCAGGGTGTCCAAGAAGAGGAGGAAGGTTGAAGATGGGAGAAGGGGTTATCAGTGCAGGGTGTGAAATTCTTGCCAAAGAAGTAGGCTTGGAAACAGAGGTGGTGGAAGAGGAGCTTAGACTTATGGCGGGACCAGAACGCACTGAGGTATGGGTGAAGGGGGATAAGGATAAGGGCTTTGCTGAGGATGAAAAGATTCACCACAGAGAGAGAAAGCGGAAAGGAAGAGTGAAGTCATGGAAAGGATTAGAGCTGGAACCAGAGGGTAAAGAGAGCTTGTGGCACTAGAGGAGAAGGAAGTGTTGGGGTGTTCAGAGAAGGTGGAGTAGGAGGAAGATGGAGGCTCCAAGGATCCAAGAGGTGATGGTATAGCCTGAGAGAAACAGGGTTGGAGAGTTGTGTTGGGGGAAGGGGAGCCTGGTGTCCCAGCAGCAGTGAGGAAGGTCTTGACCTGGAGGTGCTGGCGGTCGAAGTCCAAGCTGGAGTCGGTGCTAGATACCATGCAATTTGTGGTTTGAAGGCATTCAGGTTCTTAGAAACAGGCATTGGTGGCAGTGGAATCTAGGTCCCTTTAAGAATCAGCTAAAGGACAGTCGTAAGAACATGACAATGCCATGTTTAAGCTGGCAATTGAGGTCCTCAACTGTCTGGTGACTATCACAAACATTGTTGTGAAACATTTTATGAACACCACTAAACAGAGAGCAACCATGTTCCACTTCCAGTCCCATCTATTCTGAAATAACCTGGACCTTTTGAGCAGAGATGACGTGAGCATGAAATGCAGCAAAATCTACCGCACTCGAATTTAATATTAAACAGGCTTGGAAATTGAACCTCAGGCTATTAAATTCTCAGATGAATCGGCAGGATGCACATCACAGCTGTCTTCTTGATTTTTTATTATGCCGAAGCAAGCTGTTTGAAACAAACAGTACAATCTCTATTTTTGCCGCACAGCTTGAAGGCTCTGCTGATATCCTCCAGTTACCAAATCTCCAAAATGCAATCCAAACTGGATGAATGGAAGTGGGCCAGAAATATTCCCGAAAGCAAAGAAATCCTCCATCAATGGGACAATGGGTTTCATTTTCTAGCTGCTCTGAATGTTATAGAGATGTTACTGGTCTTGAGAAGTGAAATATTTCCCATATTGGGAATTGAAATTGAGCTGCAAAGTGGTGCAACACTATTGCAGCTTGGGCTGTCCAGGGTTCAGAGTTCAGTTCTGCTACCGTCTGTACCGAGTTAGTACGTTCACCCGTGACTGCGTGGGCTTTCTCAGGGTGCTCCAGTTTCCTCCCACATTCCATAAACGTACCAGTTAGTAGCTTATTTAGTCTTTGTAGATTGCCCTGTGACAGTGTTGAATTGATGGATTGCTGGGAGGTGCAGCTCGAGGGCCGGAAGGGCTTACTTCACATTGTATCTCTAAATAAAATGAGTAAGACAAGGCAACATGCACAAAATGCTGGAGGAACTCAGCAGGCCAGACAGCATCAATGGAAAAGAGTAAACAGTCAACATTTCAGGCCAAGACCCTTTATCAGGACTGGAAAGAAAGAGAAGTCAGAATAGGAAGGTGGGGTGAAGCGAGGAAGAAGGACAAGGTGGTAGGTGACAGGTGAAAGGGAGGGGTGAAGTGAAAAGCTGAGGAGTTGATTGGTGAAATAGATAATTGACTGGAGAAAGGAGAGAACAAGAAGACTATGGAGGAAGGGGAAGGGGAGGGACATCAGAGGAAGGTATTGGGCAGATAAGATAAAGTGAAAGGAGAATCAGGAAAGGGGAATGATGGTGAGTGGGGGAGGGAGCTATTGCCGAAAGTTCAGGAAATCGGTGTTCATACAGCAGGTTGGTGACAACCCAAACGGAATATAAGGTGTTGGCCTTATTGCAGCAGGAGAGGAGGCTATGGACTGACATGTTGGAATGGGAATATGAAGTAGAATTAAAATTGGTGGCCACTGGGAGATCCTGATTTTTCAGGCAGACAGAACAAAGGTGCTCAATGAAGCAGTCTCCCAATCTATGTCGGGTCTCACTGATATACAGGAAGCCACACCGAGAGCGCTGGACACAGTAGATGACCCTGACAGACTCGTGGGTGAAGTGTCACCTCATCTGGAAGGACTGTCTGGGGCCCTGAATGGTAGTGAGGGAGGCGGTGTAGGGGCAGGTGTAGCACTTGTTCCGCTTGCAAGGATAAGTGCCAGGAGGGAGACCAGTGGGGAGGGACGGATGGACATGGAGTTGTGTTGGGAGTGATCCATGAGGAAAGTGGAAACTGGGGTGAGGGAAAGATGTCCTTGGTGGTGGGATCCCTTTGGAGATGGCGGAAGTTACCGCGAATTATGTGCTGGATGAGTAGGCTAGCAGGGTGGTAGGTGAGGATGAGAGGAACCTTATAGAACATAGAACATAGAATAGTACAGCACAGTACAGGCCCCTCGGCCCACAATGTTGTGCCGACCCTCAAACCCTGCCTCCCATATAACCCCTCACATTAAATTCCTCCATATACCTGTTTAGTAGCCTCTTAAACTTCACTAGTGTATCTGCCTCCACCACTGACCATTCCCACGCACCAACCAATCTCTGAGTAAAAGACCTTCCTCTAATATCCCCCTTGAACTTCCCACCCCTTACCTTAAAGCCATGTCCTCTTGTATTGAGCAGTGGTGCCCTGGGGAAGAGGCGCTGGCTATCCATTCTATCTATTCCTCTTATTATCTTGTACACCTCTATCATGTCTCCTCTCATCTTCCTTCTCTCCAAAGAGTAAAGCCCTAGCTCCCTTAATCTCTGCTCATAATGCATACTTTCTAAACCAGGCAGTATCCTGGTAAATCTCCTCTGTACTCTTTCCAATGCTTCCACATTCTTCCTATAGTGAGGTGACCAGAACTGGACACAGTACTCCAAGTGTGGCCTAAGCAGAGTTTGATAGAGCTGCATCATTACATCGCGACTCTTAAACTCTATCCCTCAACTTATGAAAGCTAGCACTCCTTAAGCTTTCTTAACTACTCTATCCACCTGTGAGGCAACTTTCAGGGACCTGTGGACATGTATCCCCAGATCTCTCTACTCCTCCACACTACCAAGTATCCTGCCATTTACTTTGTACCCTGCCTTGGAGTTTGTCCTTCCAAAGTGTACCACCTCACACTTCTCCCGGTTGAACTCCATCTGCCACTTCTCAGCCCACTTCTGCATCCTATCAATGTCTCTCTGCAATCTTTGCAACCCTTGACACTATCTACAACACCACCAACCTTTGTGTCGTCTGCAGACTTAATCACGAAAAGTAGAGGTCCCAGAAAGATCCTTGTGGGACACCACTAGTCACAACCCTCCAATACGAATGTACTCCCTCCACCACGACCCTCTGCCTTCTGCAGGCAAACCAATTCTGAATCTACCTGGCCAAACTTCCCTGGATCCCATGCCTTCTGACTTTCTGAATAAGCCTACCGTGTGGAACCTTGTCAAAAGCCTTACTAAAATCCATATAGATCACATCCATTGCACTACCCTCATCTATATGCCTGGTCAACTCCTCAAAGAACTCTATCAGGCTTGTTAAACATGATCTGCCCTTCACAAAGCCATGCTGACTGTCCCTGATCAGACCATGATTCTCTAAATGCTTATAGATCCTATCTCTAAGAATCTTTTCCAACAGTTTTCCCACCACAGACGTAAGGCCCACTGGTCTATAATTACCCGGACTATCCTTACTACCTTTTTTGAAAAAGGGGACAACATTTGCCTCCCTCCAGTCCTCCGGTACCATTCCTGTGGACAACGAGGACATAAAGACCCTAGCCAGAGGCTGAGCAATCTCTTCTCTTGCCTCGTGGAGCAGCCTGGGGAATATTCTGTCAGGTCCCGGGGACTTATCTGTCCTCATGTATTTTAACAACTCCAACACCTCTTCTCCCTTGATATCAACATGCTCCAGAACATCAACCTCTCTCATATTGTCCTCACCATAATCAAGTTCCCTCTCGTTGGTGAATACCGAAGAGAAGTATTCATTGAGGACCTCGCTCACTTCCACAGCCTCCAGACACATCTTCCCACCTTTATCTCTAATCAGTCCTACCTTCACTCCTGTCATCCTTTTTTTCTTCACATAATTGAAGAATGCCTTGGGGTTTTCCTTTACCCTACTCGCCAAGGCCTTCTCATGCCCCCTTCTTGCTCTTCTCAGCCCCTCCTTAATCTCCTTTCTTGCTTCCCTATATTCCTCAATAGACCCACCTGATCCTCGCTTCCTGAACCTCATGTATGCTGCCTTGTTCCACCTGACTAGATTTTCCACCTCACTTGTCACCCATGGTTTCTTCACCCTACCATTCTTTATCTTCCTCACCGGGACAAATTTATCCCTAACATCTCGCAAGAGATCTCTAAACATCGACCACATGTCCATAGTACATTTCCCTGCAAAAACATCATCCCAATTCACACCCGCAAGTTCTAGCCTTATAGCCTCATAATTTGCCTTTCCCCAATTAAAAATTTTCCTGTCCTCTCTGATTCTATCCTTTTCCATGATAATGCTAAAGGCCAGGGAGCAGTGGTCACTGTCCCCCAGATGCTCACCCACTGAGAGATCTGTGACCTGACCCGGTTCATTACCTAGTACTAGATCTAGTATTGCATTCCCCCTGGTCGGCCTGTCCACATACTGTGACAGGAATCCATCCTGGACACACTTAACAAACTCTGCTCCATCTAAACCCTTGGAACTAATCAGGTGCCAATCAATATTAGGGAAGTTAAAGTCACCCATGATAACAACCCTGTTATTTTTGCACCTTTCCAAAATCTGCCTCCCAATCTGCTCCTCTGTATCTCTGCTGTTACCAGGGGGCCTATAGAATACCCCCAGTAGAGTAACTGCTCCCTTCCCGTTCCTGACTTCCACCCATACTGACTCAAAAGAGGATCCTGCTACATTGCCCACCCTTTCTGTAGCTGTAATAGTATCCCTGACCAGTAATGCCACCCCTCCTCCCTTTTTTCCGCCCTCTCTATCCTTTTCAAAGCACTGAAATCCAGGAATATTGAGAATCCATTCCTGCCCTGGTGCCAGCCAAGTCTCTGTAACAGCCACGACAATCATAATTCCATGTATGTATCCAAGCTCTCAGTTCATCACCTTTGTTCCTGATGCTTCTTGCATTGAAGTACATACACTTTTCAGCCCTTCTACCTTACTACCTTTACACCATTTATTCTGCTTCTCTTTCCTCAAAGCCTCTCTATATGTTAGATCTGGCTTTCCTCCATGCACTCCTTCCACTGATCTACCGCTCTGGGTCCCATTCCCCTTGCAAATTATTTTAAACCCTCCTGAACCATGCTAGTAAACCTACCTGCAAGGATATTGCTCCCCCTCGAGTTCAGGTGCAATCCATCCAATCTGTACAGGTCCCACCTTCCCTAGAAGAGATCCCAATGATCCAAAAATCTAAAACCCTGCTCCCTGCACCAACTCCTCAGCCACACATTCAACTGCCATCTCCTCCCATTCTTACCATCACTGTCACGTAGCACCAGCTGTGGTAACAGAAGGATGGGGTGAGGGCAGATGTGCATGAAATGGAAATGATGCTGGTGAGGGCAGTGTTGAAGGTGGAGGAATGGAAGCCTCTTTCTTTGAAGAAGGAGGATAATTCAGTAATTCTAGAATGAAAAGCCTCATCCTGAGAGCAGATGCGGTGGAGACGGAGGAAGTTGATGGTATTTTAACAAGTGACAGGGTGGGAAGATGTATAGTCCAGATAGCTGTGAGAGTCGGCGGGTTTATAAAAGATATCAGTAGATATCTTTTTCAGAGATTGAGATAAAGATTCCAGAAGAGGAAGAAGGTGTCAGAAATGAACCAACTAAATTTGGGGGCAGGGTGGATGTTTTCTCATGGTAGGAGTGGGTGAGTGGGTTGTTTTGCTGTCGTTGTTTTGTTTCTTGTTGTGTTCTGTGTTGTTCTGCTGAACATTTGGACATGTGCTGGAATGTGTGGTGACACTTGTGGGCTGCACCAGCACACCTTTGTTTGTGTTTGTTGTTAACACAAATGACAGTATACATGAGATAAATAAATGAATCTGTATCTGAATCTGAACAAGTGGCCACAATGGTAGCACAGTAGTTCGCAAGTGCTATTGCAGCTCAGGGTGTTCAGAGTCAATCCCGGCACCGTTCCGTAAGGAGTCTGTGAAATGCTTGGGTCTTTCCCGAGTGTACCGTTTCTTGCCACAGTCCAATCACATACTGGGTAGGTTAATATGTCATTGTAAGTTGTCCTGTGATTAGGTTAGTGTTAATCGGGTTTGCCTGTAGTTGCTGGGGCAGTGTGGGTTGAAGAGCCAGAAAAGCCTGCACCACACTGTATCTCTAAATCAATAAATCAAATCAAAGGGATTGCAAGTTTAAGGTGAGAGGGAGATATTTTATAGGGGATTTGAGAGGATTGTTTTATTTACACAGAGTGGCTGACACCTGGGACTCACTGCCAGTGGAGATGTTATTGTTAGGGACATTAAACTCTGTCATGGGTGGTCCCAAGCCTGGCTGCGAAAGGAGGAGGGTTGAACACGAGACTAGCAACCCCGTCTCGTAAAATCTCGGAGCTACAGAAACACCAACAGAAGCTCCAAAGACCTCAACACTGGGACAGGAAGGATCTTCACCTCAAAGTTGCTTAAAGTTGTGTGGTGAAAACAGAAGCCACAGAGTCAATCAGTCTTCAGCCTAGGACAGCGGACTGAGGGTGCTGCTGCTGTTGGGGCTCCAGTAGGGACAGTGAGATTAAGAAGAAGAGACACTTTTGCAGGCACAAGAAATAGAAGAATCTGAATCTAACGTAGACAAATGGGATTTGTGTAGATGAGCAAGAAGGTGAGCCTGAAGGGCCTCCTTTGTGCAAAACATCTCTGTGATTCTGTGACATGAAAGAGAAATCCTTCTTGGCAAAAGTTCTGGCTATGATTATATCGCAGCAGTCTCTGCTGGCTCTCACAATAGCTATTTTCATCTCCTGCTACAGAGGAAGGAGGGAGGCGGGATGGGGAGGGAAAACATTAGAAATGAGGTAAAAGGATAAGGAAGAGAAAAGGAGGGGAGTAGAGGTTAAAGAAAAGCAGACGGAAGAGAATGATACTGTTACAAACAGAGGAAAGGGGTGGAGGGAAGGAGATAGCAGAAATGGAGGAAGGGACTAGAGAAAGGAGAGAAATGAGTGGAGGTATCAGAGGAGGCAGAAGAAGAAGGAAGGGAAAGCAGAATGATGAAGGAAGGAGTGAACAACGATTAGTGTAGGAAGTGGGGAACTAGAGGGTGAGAGAGGAGAGGCACAGAAAGTGAGGACAAAAGATTAACTAGAGACGGAGAATGTGGACCAGAGAGAGAAGGAGGGATGGAAGGAAAGAGAGGAAGAAGAGAGAGGGAGGGAGGAGAGCAATAGGGAGAGGAAGAAGGAGGGAGAAGGGTGAGAGAGAGGGAGAGAAACAGGAGAGAATGACAGTGAAAATGAAAGGTTGCTATAACCCAGTTTGGATGGAATACTCATTTTTGATTAGGAAATTGGCTATTCTACCAAAAGTTAATATGAGAACCTTATTTCCTGCTATACGTTCCTGCTCCTGGCCTCTAACTTGCAGAGATAGAGACGTGGTGCTCCCAAGCAGACTGACTCTAGGACACTTGACAGACACAACAACCAGATTGTTACCGTAATTGGAGAGAATCAGTTATTCATCACAAACCTTGTACAGCAAATAAACTAAAATTGTCAGCCGTGATCTTCCAAGAAGGAATTCTCTGAAACCTCCAGAATCCTTCCATGTGAGGCAGAATAAGCTCCACAACAAGATTCACCAGGCATTGTCGGTGTACAATGCAGGCAATCCCAATGAATGGCTGCTGGTGTCATAAAGTGATAGAACAGGCCCTTCAGCCCATCTACTTCTTTCCAGATTATTATTTTGCCTAGTCCCATCGAACTGCACCAGGACCATACCCCTCCCATCCACTTACTATCCAAATTTCTCTTAAAGGTTGAAATTGAACTTGCATCCACTAATTCCACGGGCAGCTCATTCCATACACTCACCATCCTCTGAATGAAGAAATACTCCAAATGTTCCCCTTAATATTTTCACCCTTCAACCTTAACCCATAACCTCTAGTTCTAGTCTCACTTAACCTCGGTGGAAAAAGTCTGCTTGCTTTTACCCTGTCTATACCCCTCATAATATTGTGTACTTCTATCAAATCTCTCCTCATTCTCCTACACTCCAGGGAATAAACTCCTAACCCATTCAACCTTTCCCTATAACTCAGGTCCTCAAATCCTGGCAACATCCTTGAAAATTTTCTCCGTACTCTTTCAATCTTATTTACATCTTTCCTGTAGGCAAGTGACCAGAATTGCATACAATACTCCAAATTAGACCTCACTGATGTCTTACAGAACTTACACGTGCACTCTTCTCACTGTTACCATCAGGAAGGAGGTATGGAACCCTGAAGGCACATGGTGATCCAGAAACAGCTTCTTACCCTCTGCCATCTAATTCCTAACTGGACAGGGAACCCATGAACACTACTACACTTTTTAAAAATTATTTCTGATTTTGCACTATTTAATATATATATACTTACTGTCACGATTTACTTATTATTTTCTATATTATCATGTATTGCATCATACTGCTGTTGCGAAGTTAGCAAGTTTCACGACATATGCCAGTGATATTAAACCAGATTCTGATTCTAAACATCCACATAACATCCCAACTCCTCTACTCAATACTTTGACGTATGAAGGCCAATATGCCAAAAGCTCTCTTTACGACCCTATCTATCTGTGACACCACTTTGGAGGAATGAATGGTCTGTATTGGCAGATCCCTCTGTTTTACTCACTCCTCAGTGCCTTTCTGCTCGCTGCGTACTGTAAGCCTCATCCTGGTTTGTCCTCCCACAGCGCAACACCTCACACTTGTCTGCATTAAATTCTATCTGCCATTTTTCAGCCCATTTTTCCAGCTGATCTAAATGCTGCTGCAAATTTTGGTAGCTTTCCTCACTGCCCACTGCACCCCCAATCTTGGTGTTATCCATAAATTTGCTGATCCATCATATTACCATCCAGATCTTTAATATAGATGATAAATAACAATGAACCCAGCACCAATCCCTTCGACACTCCACTAGTCAAAGGCTTCTATTAACTGAACATGCACATGATCCATATCATATTGGACCCTTAATGGCCGTGTGTATAATCTCTAGCACTTCTACATCAATTAAATCAAGTTAGTTTCTGTAATGATTAAAAATAAACAGTTAGTGAGTCATGGGCTTGCTGTGTTTGCACTGGAAACGTGGTGGCACTTGCGGACTGCCAACGCAATCTACATTGATTTGATTTAACACAAGGGATGTCTTTCATTGTATGTTTTAATGTACATGCGAGAAATAAAGCTAATATTTATCATTAACCATTCACAGAATATGCAGGAGTACTCTAAAAGGTCGTTACAAAGGGAATATGAGTCAATTACACTGATGGGTCTGGAGTTTGCTGTTGTCCAGGTAACCATACAAGATTTACAGTCCCATTGATATTTCCTTTATCGGGAACAACAAATATATACATAAAATGATGCTGTGGTACATCATTGATGATGGCTCCGTCTGTCTAAGTAGACAATGGATGCACCCGGTTATTCTGGGATGCAGACCTGGGCGATGAATATAGATATCCTGGGCTGCCCAGACATCAAGATCCCCCTCTCGGCCTCATGGATGTGGTCCAGAGGAATGCGAAGCAGTACATTTGGCATCAGCTTGGCTGCGGGAGCTGCCGGGAGGTGACGTGATCCGTCATCCAACCACCTTAGGGGCTCCACTCCGGATTTGTGCAGGGTTTACTCCTTAGCCTTCTCTTCTCCCGAAGAGACCCACAAGACCGTGGGATCCGTAACCCTGGATAGGGCCCACACCGGGCACTGTTGTGTAAGGCAGGGTTGTCACGCCCTGTAGTAGTGACATATGGAGCCACTACCCATGACCCACGTCATATAGTTGCATATAAAGTAGAGATTAATGTCTAAACAGAACATGGATTTAACATTGATTAAAACCATTAATGATGTATTCATATAGTAAATAATTTTTTAAATTAGAGTAATATTCTTTTCATACAGACAACCCAGAGAACACTGATACGCTCAAAATCAACAGCCAATAAACAGCACTCTCCAAACTCAGTGGCATATTTCCTAGCTGTCACAGCACACTAGGGAGCAGTGAAGGGCTTTGTTCAATCACCCTGTGAGAAATCAGAATGTATTAGGTTGTAGTAATGATGTGTATGTGTGGATTATGATGGTGTAATTCCCATCGCATTGTCACGTCTTGCCAACAGGAGCAACAATATTAGCAGAGCCAGTGGAGAGTTGAGCTGTTTCATTATCTGTCATGATTCCATGTAGTGATTGGAACTCAAATAGAATAAAACAGGTTGTCATGTTCTTTCTTTGTTGAAAGCTCAACCAATGGACACATCCTCCTGTCTAATTCAATAAACACACTTACGAGGCTAGGAAAACACCCACAGTCTTTCTTTTTGAAACTCTGGGTTAATGCTCAACATGCCTAATCAGATCATTGTCCAATCACTCAGTCTCTTGCTGTCATAAAGGTATTCTCCACATTTTCGTGGGGCACCATGGTAGTCCAGCAATTAGCACAACTCTATTACATCCTGGGGGTCGGAGTTCGGAGTTCAATTCTGACGATGTCTGTATAAGGTTTGTACATCCTTCCCGTGAGTGTGTGAGTTTCCTCCGGAGTACTCCTGCTTCCTCCCACTGTCAAAAGATGTTACGGTTAGCAGGTTGATTGATCATTATAAATTGCTCCATGATTAGGCTAGGGTTAAATCGGTGGGTTACTGGGCAGTATGGCTTGTTAGGCCAGAAGAACCATCCTAATCTATGCTTTATCTCTAAATAACTGAATAGAATTCCACACTACAACAGGGAACTCAATGTCCAAATCCACAATGAGCAGCATGTATCTGTAATCATAGAGGTTCTGGATTGTAGTAAGAACACATTAGGTTTCACTAAGGAGCTACAAGAGACCACAGATGTTGGAATATGAAGCAAAATGCCAAAGGAACTCAGCTGGTTGGCAGCAACTGTGGAAAGAAATGGACTCTCAATGCTTTGGGTCCAAATGAAATGTCTTGACTCAAAATGTCAGCTGTCAACCACAGCTACAACTTGATCCATTGAGTTCCTCCAGCATTTTGATTTCACTGCTGTCCTTTAGGAGGTTGAAGGGAAATTGACACCCTTACCTAGTCTGACCTACATGTGATTCCAGACCTACCAACGCAACTGCTGAAATGGCTGAATAAACCTTTCAGTCAAACAGCATTTACAAATGGACAATAAACACTTATACTTGTGATAAAGGCAACATTTGGTGAAAGAATGGTTCAGTTGGTTCTTAATTTGTCCCTATTGTTTGTAGAGAAAGTCGTTCAAGTATAATTTATAATATGTGGGAAAATATTTAGATAATTCTTCCTGCCAACTTTTCTCATTAAGATAGTAATTTGCTCCTACAAGCTATTCGTGGATTAGTCAGGAAAATTCATCTTTCTTGATAGAGCTTTTATAAGCAGATCAATTAAGATTTATTTTACTTATTTTTGAGAGAGCAATATTGGAAATGCTCAGTGGATTAACCAGCAGACCCCTACATGGTAAAGTGATAATAACTATGGTATGGCAATAAACTCTAGTCAAAGTCTCTTCAATGGTTTGGAGTCACTCGAGCATCGGGCATAATGACAAAGCACAGCTGCAATACCAATGTGCATGAGAGTGAGGGAGGACACCTGTTCTGTGGTACCACAACAACCTCTCCCTCGTGTCAGTAAAACTAAAAAGCTGATTGTTGACTTCAGGGAGCTGAAGAAGGACAAACATGCATCAGCTCTTATTGGGGGATTGACACCTTCAAATTCATGGCATTAACAAACCAGATGATCTTTCCTGGGCCCAACATACAGATGCATCTATTTCCTTAGGAAGTTAAGGAGGTTTGAATTGACACTGAACACTAACAAACGTATACACATGTACTGTTGAAAGTGTCTATGAAGGTTCTCAGTCATCCAGCTCATGTATATCAAGCAGTAGTAAATCAAGGCAACTGGACTTGCTATGTTGTCTAGAAGACATTTTGTCACTCATCCCAGAGGGTCTCGGCCCGAAACGTCAACCGTACCTCTTCCTAGAGATGCTGCCTGGCCTGCTGCGTTCACCAGCAACTTTGATGTGTGTTCCCAGAGGAATATTCAGTTCTGACCCATGGTGGGTAATTTTCCGGCTTGTGAACTCTGTGATTTGTTTAAATGTGTAGCAAACACATAAGGGTTTCCAAGCATCATAGAGGTAAGGAGAGGGTCGTTAGTCTTACCTTTGCATGAATGGAGGTGTGAACTGTTGTGGAGACGCTGGGGTAGGGGTTTCAGGACTACGCTGTACATTGGTGGTGTTGTACCCCAACACTCTGTTCAAGGATCCAATCATGAAACACCAAATCCCTGTGTTTTTCCAACCTACAAACACACTCAGATAGAAACTCATCCACCCCAAGGATCCTACACGCAAACATAAACAGAGCAATATTGTATATGTTATTCAATGCAATGAGAACTGCACAGATCTGTACATCGGCAAGACAAAGCAACCACTTCACAAATGGATGGTCCAACATAGGAGGTCTAACACCTCAGGCCAAGACTCAGCTGTATATCGACACCTAGAGGACAAGGGACAATCCTTTGATGATAATAATGTGCACATTTTGGACAGGGAGGACAGGTGGTTTGAAAGAAGGGTTAAAGAAGCCATCTTTGTCCAACTGGGAAACCCATCCCTGAACCGAGTGGATGGGTTAGACACCACCTATCAGCTACGTACAGTGCAGTCCTAATATCTCTACACCGGTGTCTCCACAACAGTTCACACATCCATTCATGACCCTCTCAATACCTCTACGACTCTTAAATTGCTACACATTTAAACAAATCACAGAATCTACAAGCCGGAAAACTACCCTCCATGGATCAGAACTGAAGAAGCCTCTCGAATGAGTGGCAAAACGTCTCTAGACAACACAGCAAGTCCAGTTGCCTTGATTTACTGCTGCTTGATATGTTGAAAGTATCCTGACTGGTTGCATCATGGTCTGGTATGGCAATTTAAATATGCAGAAACATAAGAAGCTGCAGTGGACACAACACGGTACAGCATGAGCACATCTTGCCCTGCAATCAACAAAATATGCCAAAAGAAAGCAACATCCACTTTGTGGACAGTGTCATTTTCTCACAGCTACCATCTGCAAAGACGTAGAAAAGCCTGAAGTTCCACACCAGCTGCTTCACTTCAACCGTTCAGCTCTTTAGCCAACCAGACAACCCTAATCCTCAGTTTAGCAGCACTGTGCCCACTTTGATCATTTGCACTAAAATGGACTTCTTTTGTTCCAATTGTATTATTTCTAGTAAAAATATTGGTATAATTTAGGGCCTTCTTGTGAATGCTGTTCATATGTGCATGCAAGTAAGTTTTTTGTTCCACCTGTGTACCTGTACTCTTGTGTATGAAAATAAATTCGACTTCAAAATAATGCAGAAGGGTCAAGTGAATCTGAGATCCTTTAATTGCTGCAGTTTCTGTGACTAAACTGAGATAGAAATTTGATTCTCTAGGCTTGGTAAATAATGGATAGAGCTCATAATGTGGTTCCTCTCTGAGAGTAACTAATGCAGTGTGCATAATGAGTGCTTAAATTATTCTAATACATTAAAGTTGTTCTTAAAATGGAAAAATGATGTTAGACCACATGACCATAAGATATAGGAGTAGAATTAGGCCTCTCAGCCCATTGAATCTGCTCTGCCATTCCAAAATGCTGATTTATTATCCCTCTCAAACTCATTCTTCTGCCTTTTCCTCGTATCCTTTGTCACTCTGACTAACCAAGATCCAGTTTTAAATATACTCAATGACTTGGCTTCTACATCTGTCTGTGGCAATAAGTTCCACTGATTCACCACCCTCTGGTTAAAGAATTCCTTCTCATCCCTGATCTAGTCCCTCTATTCTGAGACAGTGCCCTCTGGTCCTAGACTCATCCACCATGGGAACCATCCTTTCTATATGTACTCTATCCAGGCTTTCAATGTTCAATAGGTTTCAAACCAAAGCAATTATGATAACCAAAAATAATTTTTTAAACTTTAAAAAGATTGCATTTAAGTAAAATAATTGTAAAGTAACTTAAGCTACCACTTTCTCTGACCATCTTCTGGTTCCAAGATTGTGCTATTTGGTAGACTGATTGGCCACAGCAAATTGCATTTGTGAGAAGTGAGTGGTGAATTTGTGAGGGGTCGATGGGAGTGTGTGAAGTGTAAAATAGATTAGGGTGAGATTAGTGTGAAAATGTGTGCTTGATAGTCGGTGTACACTGCATATGGTGGGTGTAGATATTATAGCCACTCCCATACATTCACTTCCACAGTTCAAAAAAGCACAGCACTACACAGATTAACTTCTTGGTGTGCCTGGGGCTGCAATTAATACAGACAGATTAGTTCATGGGCTAATATTTAATATACTGTTGTTTACTTCTGTAAAATTCAGTTTATCATTAATTCCTAGAAGTGAGTTGAAATATATTATGGGAGAAGACATCTGTCACACTATTTTTTAGTTCACCAAGTATATAATTACAATGTCTGTGGAACTATTAACAGATATTATTATCACCAAAGGCAACCCTTCCAATTTGGATGCAGAAACTACGATGTAAAGAGTGCATGAATGATGAATTTCCAACTGTTAAACATGATCAGTCACGGTGTTTTCCCCATTGGCAATGGCAGCACTGAAGTGAATTGAATCATTCTTGTACAGTATTTAGATACTGTTCAATATACACTCAGTGGCCACTTTATTAGGTACACCTGTACACCTGCTTGTTAATGCCAATATCTAATCAGCTGATTATGTGGCAGCAACTCAATGCATAAAAGCATGCTGACATGGTCAAGAGGTTCAGCTGTTGTTCAGACCAAACATCAGAATGGGGAAGAAATGTGATCTTAGTGACTTTGAGCGTGGGATGATCGTTGCTGTTATACAGGGTGGTTTGAATGTCTCAGAAACTGCTGATCTCCTGTGATTTTCATGCACAACTGCCTCTA
This sequence comes from Mobula birostris, assembly GCF_030028105.1. Lineage (NCBI taxonomy): Eukaryota > Metazoa > Chordata > Chondrichthyes > Myliobatiformes > Myliobatidae > Mobula > Mobula birostris. Next base: position 73,509,936 of record NC_092378.1, on the reverse strand, counting down.
GAGTTTCCAGAGAACGGTAGAAAAATAAATAAAACATCTAGTGAGAGGCAGTTCTGTGGGAGAGATGTCAGAGGAGAATGGGCAAACTGGTTTAAGCTGACAGGAAGGTGAAACCATATGTAAGAACAGTGGTGTGCAGAAGAACATCTCTGGATGGACAACACATCTAACCTTGAAGTGAATGGGCTACAGCAGCAGAAAACAATGAACTTCATTAGGTACATTGAGGATGTGCAAAGGCACCTGACCAACCAAGGCATAAATATCTTCATAAAATAAAGAGATTCAAGACACAGTTAATAATCCAGGTTAGGTCATAGTTGGACGACCATGTGTACAGTTCAAAATCCAACTGAGTAAGGGATGTTAAATGTATTAAGGCAACCAATGGATTTACCAGGATGATGCATGGATTGAAAAACTAGTAACACTTACAAAATGATTGAGGAACTCAGCAGGTCAGACAGCATCCGTGGGAAGGAATAATCAGTTGATGTTTTGGGCTGATGAAGGGTCCCCCAGCATTTTGTATATGTTACTCCGGATTTCCTAAACCTGTAGAATCTCTTGTGTTACAATCTCTAGTAAAGGATTAAACCTAAAAATAAATTCAAAATGCCAGTGCTGGAATCCAAAATAAAAATGGGAAGTGTTAAAAACACTCAGTGGGACAGGCAGTATCTGTGAAGACTGAAAAAAAGCTAATGTTTCATTTTCAATATCTTTCCATCAAAACCTTCATCAGAATTATTTTGGCTGGATACTTCAAATATCTTTTGCACTTTTTTTGTCTGTCTTTTTTTATATAAAGTTTTCATGAACTCTATTGTATTTCTTTATTTTCCTCTAAATACCTACAAGAAAATGTATCCCGAGGTAGTATATGGTGACATGTATGTACTTAAATAACAAATTTACTTTCAGTTTGACTTTGAAATTAGTTAACTTCTCATAACACAACAGTAACTTCCATTTACATGACAGTGTTAGTCGTGCAGAAATGACAAGGCTTCACAGGAGAGTTAACAAATTACAGCATTGAGGTCTAGTTACAACAAGTGATTACATAGCAAAATCTTGGTCAAAGTTCCAAGAGGTGTGACAAAAAGAACAACTGTTTAATGTATACGATGAGATTAAGATAATTGTTCAAGTTAATCTGCATTTGGATCATTCAAATCCCAGATGGACAAGCCCACTGCATCCCATATATTCAAATAATTTCACTTTCAATCACTGACTAGACTGGAAACCATAAACACAAGAGATTCTGCAGATCCTGGAACGTACACAAAATGCTGGAGGAACTTAATAGATCAGGCAGTATCTCAGGGGTCTCTGTCCTCTCCACAGATGCTGCCTGGCCTGCTGAGTTCCTCCAACATTTTGTGTGTTACTCTGATACACTGGAGCTGCTCAGAGCTGTAGGGAGAATGAGCAATTGCTCTCTTGGTAAAATAATTAGAATGAGGATAAAAAAAATCACATCGATTAGGTAAGAGCTGTTATCTTGAATTGTTATAAGGCTAGAGTTTCCAATGGTAAGGCCATGAGAGCATTTGAAGACAAGCATTGCTTTAAAAGAGCCCATATAGATGCTGAGGAAAAGTATTTATAATGAGTTAGTATATTGCAGCAGTTTTGAATGAATTCTAATCTGTGGAGAAATACAAAACTGCAAAAATGTTACCATTGGGAATGGTTTGACTGACTAAAAAGTGAAAGATATTTCCTTCTTGTTGGCAATTTAATGAGAAGAGTTTATCCATTTTAAATGCTCATTAAGGTGAGTATAGAGGAATTGCAATGTATCCTGTTGTTAAGTCAACTAAGGAACAAAAGGTTTCCAATAATTTTGATAATTTAAAGCAAATCTACTTTAGATTGATTCTAGCTGGATGTTTAAATTATATGTATCTTACGATTTAAGCCAACATTTGAATGTTTACTTTTAATTAGTCTGCTATCTCTTTCCTTTTGTTTTAATAAACCATAAAGGTATATATCATTTAAGATCAATAAGTTCTCTGCAAAGTGTAAGTAACACCAGAAATACATCTTGCCCAAAGAGGCTAAAGCCTGCAGGGTCTCTGCCAAAGCACATCAGATTCAATGAGAGCCACAGGCAATGGACAACAGTCTACCACAGAACAAAAACCTTCCAGGCACTGTTGTGTCAAATCACATTTGCAAATCATTCCAAGTCAAGATATTTCACAAACAGGATATGCAAATATAGAATCAAATAAATTAATATTTATTGGTGCCTGAGGTGGAAGAGTCCAACATATCTGTCAGGGTGATTAAATGAAGAGTTATATCCATTACAGAAATGCCTCATTTCAATGGTGCCTCCTAACCAGAGATACTGCATGGGAGAACCAATAAACCTGTATTGAACTTGTAGAGTGAACTTCAGCTTAACACTCACCTGACACAATACTTTTCACTGCAGTTCTCTGTCCGTATTGTACTGGGGTTTAGACTTTCATCTAGAACTCTATGTGTATGGAGATCATTAATATTCAATGCATTATCTCACTAAAATCAGGATTGTTAACATTTTAATGGGTCCTCATTTATCAACAACTTAGCTGGACCAAACACGTAAACTACTTTATCTACCATTAACATACACTCAATGGCCACTTTATAAGATACAGGAGGTACTGAGTGTATAGCACCTTCAACAATCTATGGCATTTTAATTATGTTCCTAATGTGGAAATTGTGGCAGTTAGGCACATAAAATCCCATAGAAATGTAAAACTAATTAGATAATTTGCTTTAGTGAGTGTTTTAGAAACAAATCTGTTTCTATCTGTGATGCTCTGGACACCAAAGGCTTAGCCTAATGAAGGGTCTCAGCCTGAAATGACGACTCTTTATTCCTTTCTGTCGATGTTGCCTAACCTGCTGAGATCCTCCAGCATTTTGTGTGTGTTGCTCTGGAGCTCCAACATTTGCAGAAAGTCTTAGCCTCCTCTTTTAGGAATTCAGCCCATTTGAATGCGACTAGAGCCCCAAACTGCAATATTTAAGCATATTTAAGCCCTGTTGTTAGTCGTAAAGTACTGATCATCCACTTCCTTTGATAATTTATTTCACTTAACATATCATGCTAGTGGATATCCCAGGAAAAAAGAGATTGGATTAGAAGTCAAGATTTTTTTTGAAGCACAAGCTCACATATCCCAAAGGCTAATAATGATATTGCTATTAAGCTTAAAAAACAGATTGTTACAACTGTCAAACAGAGAGTATGATCTGATAGCAATGATGCTGTCAAAGTGTAACAATCGCAGTGGGAGCAGAGATGTGGTAACTTATCAGGAATATTTTGGCTGTCAAAGCCTGAAACTGTTCTTTGAATTATTGAGTTATACAGGGCAGAAACAAACTCTTCAGTCCAAATACTTATTCACACTAATCCCATTACCCAGAGCTTGGACTGTGGCCATCTATGCCTTGACAATTCAATTGTTTGTCTAGATGTTTAAGTGTTGTCTTTCCCCCGCCTCCACCAACTTCTCAAGCATTGTAATTGATAGCCATAAAAGACCAGATTTTGATCAAATATAATGATGGAAACTCACTGAACCATGCCACGGTTAATCTAAAATCAACGTTGGTGAAGGGAAGATTGGCTTTCCATTACAGATTGTCACTTGTATCCTGGATACATGACAGTGACATCTAACTGACATCTACCCTGTCAGTTTCATCAGTTCACCCATTAATTTCCTATTTAATTCCAGCCGGAAAGAAACATCACATTATTAACACTCAAAACATGCAAGTAAGCAAGCCACGTCTCTGGTTCATGAAATGAACAATCATAACTCATTCCTTCAGGCTGTAAATTAATCTTGGAGATAGAAACATAGAAACATAGAAAACCTACAGCATAATACAGGCCTTTCAGCCCATAATACTGTGCCAAACATGTACTTACTTTAGAAATTACCTAGGGTTACCTATAGCCCTCTACATTTCTCAGCTCCAAGTACCTATCCAGGGGTCTCTTAAAAGATCCTATCATATCCGCCTCCACCACCATCACCGGCAGCCCATTCCACACACACACCACTCTCTGCGTAAAAAGCTTACCCCAACATCTTCTCTGTACCTACTTCCAAGCACCTTAAGACTGTACACCCTCATGTTAGCCACTTCAGCTCTGGGAAGAAGCCTCTGATTACCCACACAATCAATGGCTCTCATCATCTTATACACCTCTTTCAGGTCACATCTCATCCTCCGTCACTCCAAGGAGAAAAGGCCAAGTTCACTCAACCTATTCTCATAAGGCATGCTCCCCAATCCTGGCAACATCCTTGCAAATCTCCTCTGCACCCTTTTTGTGGTTTCCACATCCTTCCTGGAGTGAAGCAACCAGAATTGAGCACAGTACTCCAAGTGGGGTCTGACCAGGGTCCTATATAGCTGCAACATTACCTCTCAGCTCCTAAACTCAGTCCCATGATTGATGAAGGCCAATGCACCGTATGCCTTCTTAACCACAGAGTCAACCTGCACAGCAGCTTTGAGTGTCCTATGGAGATTTTAAAGACAACTTTAACTTAAGAAAAACTTTGCCTTGGTATTTTTAGAGTCATGGAGTCATGAAACACTATAGCACAGAAACAGGCTCTTTGGCCCATCTAGTAGGTGCCAAACCATTAATCTGTCTAGTCCCATCGATCTGCACCCAGATCACAGGCCACCATACCCTTCTCTTTCATGTACCTATCCAAATTTCTCGTAAGTGTTGAAATCGACTCCTCATCAACCACTTGCATCATCATCTTTGAGTGAAGAAATTGCCCCTCATGGTCCCCTTAAACAATTCACCTTTCACCCTTAACCCATGACCTCTAGCTGCATTCTCACCCAACTTCAGTGGAAAAACCTGCTTGCATTTACCCTGTCAATACCCCTCATAATTTTGTATACTTCTATCAAATCTCCTCTCAATCTTCTACATTCTGCAGAATGAAGTTCTAACCTACTTAATATTTCCTTAAAACTCAGGTGCTCCAGACTTATCAACAACCCTGTAAATTTTCTCAGTATATCTTTCCTGTAGGTAGGAAAGACCAAAACTACAATGCAAATTAGGTCTTAACAATGTCTTACACAACTTCAACATAACATCCCAACTCCTGTATTCAATACATTAATTTATGAAGGCCAATGTGCCAAAAGCTTTCTTTACAACCCAATCTATGTGATACCACTTTCAAGGAGTTACGGATATGTATTCCCCAACCCCTTTGTTCTACCGCACTGCTGAGTGTCCTACCATTCCCTGTGTAAGACCTATCCTTGTTGGTCCTACCGAAGTGCAACACCTCACAATTGTCTGCATTAAATTCCATCTGCCATTTGTCAGCCCATTTCCAGCTGGTCCTGATTCCGCTGCAAGCTCTGATAGCCTTTTCACTGCCCACTACGCCCACAATCTTGGTGTCATCTGCAAATTTACTGATCCAGTTTATCACTTTATCATCCAGGTTGTTGATATAGATGACAAACAACAACAGACCCAGCACTGGTCCCTGCGGCACTCCACCAGTCACAGACCTCCAGTCAGAGAGGCAACCATATGCAATCACTCCCTGGCTTATTTCGTGAAGCCAATGTCCAATCCAATTTACTACCTCATTTTGAATGCGAGCGACTGAACCTTCTTGATCAACCTCTCATGTGGGACTTTGTCAAAGGCCTTGCTAAAGTCCATGTAGACAACATTCACTGCCTTGCCTTCATCAACTTTCCTGGTAACATCCTAAAATCTCTATAAGATTGGTTAGACACAACTTACCACATACAAAGCTATGTTGACTATCACTAATCAGTCCCTATCTATCTAAATATTTATATATCTGGTCCTATAGAATACCTTCCAATAACATTCCCACTACTGATGTCAGGCTCAACGACTTATAATTTCTTGGTTTTTTCTTAGAATATTTATTTAACAAAGGTACAACATTAGCTATCCTCCAGTACTCCAACACCTCACTTGTCACTAAAAATGCTTAAAATATCTCTGCTAAGGCCCCTGCAATGTCTGCACTAGCCTCCCGCAGGGCCCAGGGGAACACCTTGTCAGACCCGGGGGATTTATCCACCTGAATTTGCCTCGGGACAGCAAACACCTCCTCATCTGTAATGTGTATAGGACCCATAACCTCGCTGCAGCATTGTATTGTCTCACATCTATAGACTCTGTGTCCATCTCCTGAGTAAACAGTGATGCAAAAGAACCGTTTAAGATCTCCCCCATCTCTTTCAGCTCCACACATAGATCACCACTTTCTCCTCCAGAGAACTGATTTTGATCCTTCCTATCTTTTTGCTCTTAAAATATCTGTAGAGTGCCTTAGGACTCATCCATAAATATCCTTTTTGTGCAAGGCCTTAGAATTTGTGGAGCCATAAACTTCATCTCCAGTTGCTACCACTGACACCTGCAGCTCACACAGTGACTATTGGTGTCACAGTAGCCTCACTTTCGAGTACTATTCTTCTCTGGAGCAGTAACTTGATCTAATGAGTATGGCTTAGTTTTATACTTTTTCACGATGCACTGCACTGAGCTCTGAGTGCCTTTGAGATAGTCTTGTATCCTTCCTCAGATCTGAACTTTTCTATTTTCATTGCTTTGACTTGTCCTGATTTTTCTTTTGTCTTCAATTTGATTTGATCTTTTGAAAATCTACCATAATGTTGGACCTTACAGAAAAAGATTTTTTTTTATAGAGGTGATCCTTCAATTTTCTACATTAACAAATTGGGTGAGTTGGTGAGTTGGTCAGGTAGTATACTGCACTGTACCTGAGGAAAGTTTGCATAGCAATTACAAAGGGGATGAATACTTTTTCGGCCTAACAATTTTGGTTTTTAATTTTAGTAAGCTGTTGACAGGTTTTTGATTTTTTTCTTCTGATTTGACATGATGGATAATGTTTTACAGATTAGCTCAAAAATTCTTAGAAACATATAAACATAGAAAACCTACAGCACAATACAGGCCCTTTGGCCCACAAAGCTGTGCTGAACATGACCTTACTTTAGAACTACCTAGGCTTACCCATAGCCCTTTATTTTTCTAAGCTCCATGTATCCATCCAGGAGTCTCTTAAAAGACCCTAGCATGTCCGCCTCCACCACTGCCGCTGGCAGTCCATTCCGCACAATATCTTACTTTGCAATATCATTCTTACTCCACAATATCTTAAACTTAGAAAATGAGACAGTAAAGTGTGAAAACAGTTTTGGGGGCTGAATACTTTTTCAAGGCATTATAAATAAATGGAGGTTGATAGATTCTTCATTAATGAGGGCTTCAAGAGTTATGGGGTGAAGGTGGGAGAATGAAATAGTGGAGCAGACTCAATGGGCAGAATAGCCTAATTCTGGTTCTATGTCTTATAGTTGTAATACCCCTGGTTTAAGACCATGTTTTATTTTATTAATACAGTTATGCTGTTGTGTATGTTATTTTCTGCAGATTTTCTCAAATTGCAATGTGTTCCTTTAATTACATTATACAATCGAATAATTAAGTGATTGCTAAATTAGGCTGGTTGCATTACCCAATAACATTTGGCCCATAAGATACCGTAGAGGGATTGATGGGGGTAGGGAAAAGGAAACCAATTTCTGTAGTAAAGGAAGATGAAAAGTGAAGATGATGAACCGTTCACAGAACCCATTTGAAAAGGCAAATACTGCTTTTGTAAAATCCTCATGCAGCCAATAGTTACAAGAATATACAAATAACTTTTAATTAGCCAGTTATCACACATCTTTAGTGAATGTCCGCGCCCTGTCCTTGAGCATTGCATGGATATTTATTTCTGTTTTGCTTGGACTGTATTTTCAGGCAGAATTGTTTAGTACAGTGAGTAAATGAACTGAAGCAAATGGGGTTGATTGTGTAACATTGAGCTCCAGCAATTATATGCACACTACAGGCTAACATGTGTAGTAATTCCTTTTTCCTTATTGTGGTTGTTATAATTTTAAATATTTTGCCAATATAATTTTAATCTAAGCCTATACTGGTGAGATTTTAATTATTGCTTCCTGGCAAACAGTAAATTTGCATGGGTTGTCAGTGATCATACAAGTAATAATCCTACTTTCCCTTAAAGGAACATTCAAACTTTTATGTTTTGTGTTTACCTGAATCATATTTACCCTAGACGTGTTAATTTATTGGAAATAAATGTTTTTTTTACCGTGCCCATGGTCTGTTCTTCATCAAATTACAGTATTGTTTGCACTGTTGTAACTATATGTTATAATTATGCAAGGCCGAGCTGGGCTAGGATGCTTTCCAACTCCCCAAATGGACACCAGAGGGGAGGAAAGGCATCGTCTAGTTCAGGAGGAGGTGAGAGCAGTAGTGGAGGAGATGAGAGCCTGCAAGGCGGTGGGAATGAAGCATCAGGGAGCTTGGACAAGGTGGGAGAATGTGGTTGAGAGGAAAGTGACCTGGGCTGATCTTTGGAAAGCCGAACCACACCGCATCCAATTTCTCATCCAGGCAGTGTACAATGTGCTTCCAAGCCCATCAAACCTGCACACATGGGGCAAGGCAGAGTCATCGGCGTGCCCGCTGTGCTCCAAGCGAGGAACCCTGGAGCACATCCTCAGCAACTGTGCAAGGGCACTTGGTGAGGGACGGTACAGGTGGAGGCATGATCAGGTCCTGAAGACCATCGCTGAGGCCGTCAGCGCAGGAGTTGAGTGGGCGAAGCGGTCCCGACCCTCCAAGCAGACCATTGCCTTTGTCAGAGCTGGGGAGCAGCCAATACCCGCCAAAAGAACATCTGCAGGCATTCTGACCTCTGCAAGGGACTGGCAGCTGTTGGTGGACCTCGAACAGCAGCTGAAGTTCCCCAACCATATCGCAGCCACCACCCTGCCACCAGACATTGTCCTAGTGTCTGAGTCTACTAAGCAAGTGGTGCTGCTGGAGCTGACAGTCCCATGGGAAGATAGCTTGGAAGAGGCCTTTGAAAGGAAGCTCTCCAAGTACGCAGGACTGGTCAGCAACTGTCAGCAGGCTGGATGGAGAGCGAGGTGTCTCCCAGTGGAGGTTGGTTGTAGGGGATTCATAGCCCGTTCTTTAGTTAGAGTCTTCAGCATTTTGGGCATCGAGGGACAGAGGAAGAGGAGAGCCATTCGCAGTACCACCGATGCGGCAGAGAGAGCCTCAAGATAGCTGTGGCTCAAAAGAGGGGAGCCATGGAATCATAAGTAGCTAGCCATCTGGACACAAGCTGGGGTCTGATCAGCCCCGGCTGTGTCACCTGGAGGAGGTTGTATGATGTTGAAAGACCCGAAACACCCGATGATTCCAGGAACATCACTGAAGATGTGTCCAGAAGCATCAATAGATGTATGTACACAGCAGTGTGGTTTCTGTCAGTTTTTCAGTCTTGGTCTGTCCTGTGTTTCTGTGATATCACACTGGAGGAATATTGTATTATTTCTTAATGCATGCATTACTAAATGACAATAAAAGAGGACTGCGTGTCCTCATAATCTAATAATCTAACCTAAATGGCCTTCTCATCATCATTCGCCATGCATTGCAGAGTTATGCTGCTGTTAGGTTGGATTCACAGTGATAACTAACTCATTACCAGGGCACGGTGAGAGGGTTACATAGTTTTAATTTATTTCAACCATTCAGTTGTTGAACTGACCAGCACAATCCTAATCACTACAGTATAGCAACACTATCATCATTTTGATCACTTTGCATTAAAATGGACTTTGTTGTTTTTTGTTTAACTCCTTGCTAGCTGTGTTGGTCTAGTAACTGCATGTATGCAGAAGGATGAATTCTAGGGTTAAGATATATCATTTCACCAAAATGTACAACCAAATGATGAGAGTGTGCAAATGTGCCCTGCCCATTCTTGATTCATTAATAGTTTGTTGATTTTACTCCCACCACTTACTTCATATTTGCATACTCTGCGTTTACCACAATTCCAAGGACTGTATTCCTTGGAGTTTAGAAGAATGAAGGGAGACCTCAGAAACATTTTGAATGTTGAAAGGCATGGACAGAGTGGATGTGGCAAAGTTGTTTCCCATGATGGGGGAGTCTAATACGAGAGAGCATAACGTAAGGATTGAAGGGCGCCCATTCAGAACAGAAATGCAAAGAAATTTTTTTAGTCAGAGGGTGGTGAATCTATGGAATTTATTGCCACGGGCGGCAGTGGAGGCCAAGTCATTGGGTGTATTTAAGGCAGAGATTGAAAGGTATCTGAGTAGCCAGGGCATCAAAGATTATGGTGAGAAGGCGGGGGAGTGGGACTAAATGGGAGAATGGATCAGCTCATGATAAAATGGTGGAGCAGACTCGATGGGCCGAATGGCCGACTTCTGCTCCTTTGTCTTATGGTCTTATGGTCTAATTTCAAAGTTCCAAGTGAATTTATTATCATTGTACATACACGTCACTTTATACGAACTTGGGGTTCATTTTCTTGTGGAATACTCAATAAATCCAAAGAATAATAACGATAGCAGAATTAATATAAGACTGCACAGATTCTTCAATGGACATTGAACACTACCTCACTTTTCCAATGTTATTTCTGGTTTTGCCCTATTTTTAATCTAACTATTGAATACATATATATATATATATACTTACTGAAATGTATTTATTTATTTCTATATTATCATGTATTTCATTGTACTGTTGTCGCTAAGTTAATAAATTTCATAACATGTGCCAGTGATATTAAACCTGATTCTGATATTGATTCCAATTGGGTTTTCAACCAATGTGCAAAAAACAACAAACTCTGCAAATATAAAAAAAAGAAGAAATAATAATAATAATAAATAAATAAGCAATAAAAATTGAGAACATAAGAGGAAAAGCCCTTGAAAGTGAATCCGTAGGTTGTGGGAACCGTTCATTGATGGGGCAAGTGAAGTAGAGTGAAGTTATCCTCTCTGGTGCAAGAGCCTGATGGTTGAGACATAACAACTGTTGCTGTTCCTGGTGGTGTGAGTCCTGACGTGAAAGTTGTCACTTTGGTCCTCGTGAAGCACATGCTATTCTGAGGGCTGCAAACAATACTTCTGTTGCTGGGTTCAAGAATAACACCAAAATGTTGGTCTATGATGCCTTCATAATTCCAAACAAATCTAATCCAGTCAATCAAAGGACCCATCTTTACCATTTGAAGGAAATATTGACAACCAACATGGGAAAATTATTTATCACAGTTGTTGGTATTTATGTGATGAGTTTACACTTTGTTTCTTCAACATGTGCCAGATTTAATAAAACAACCCACGATGCCTCTACTTATATCATTTTTCCACGATCCCAGTGTGTTTGGTTTCAGCTGTTTTGTGCCAATTAGCTCGGTTCTGGGACAACTCAAGCCCGTGCTGACACATCTTACTTAAACATGCCACTTCACTGCTCAGTGATATATCACCTTTGACATTCACTGTGTTTACATGTCCAAGAAGTTCTTATTTGAAAGAATAGAATGCTAAGAGTCAAATAGTTAATTTAACCATAACTTAACCATAATTTTGTATGAAATTGTGAGACTTAAAGTGGAAGTTGGTAGGTTTTTGATTCATGAGGGTGTCATTCGTGAGGGAGCTATTTACCTCTCACTTCCGAACTATCCATGAATCAAAAAAAATTCAAAATTAATTGATTACCGAAATCCAAAGTCACTCCAAATAATTAATAATTCTAGACTTTTGTATAATTAAATGGTTATTCAGCCATGAAAGCAAACCCATGAACAAAGAATTCTTTAATTTATCATTACCCCTTACGCTCATTAAAGATTACGAATTGTCCTGCTTGTAGTATATAAAGAATTGTCAAAGAATGAGACATATCTGCTTAATGTGTAGAGCAGAATATTAATTCTGCCAGGAAGTGATTTACATTTCTAAATACCACATAATGTAGTTATATTAAAATCAAGAAATATACATACTTCAGCCAAACTGAGAGTTTCTCTGGAGTTGGTGCATTGTCTAAGCCACAGGAGCAATTCTCAAAGAAGATTAGAAATTCAATCACAGATGCGGAACTAAACTTCAGAAGTCATAAATTTGATGCAATTGCTTGTCTAAAGTGTAATTGTCTGGACTAAATTCATGGACACATTTATTTATTTATTTGTTGATTGATAGTGTGGAATAGGCACTTCTGGCCCTACGAACCCCACTGCCCAGCAACCCTCGATTTAACCTTAGCCTAATCACGGGACAATTTACAATTAACCTACCAACCAGTTCATCTTTGTACTGCAGGAGAAAACTGGAGTACTCATAGGGAACCCACACAGTCAGGAGTAGAGCGTACAATCTCCTTAAAGGCAGTGGCAGGAAGTGAACTTTGTCGCCTGTACTGTAAATTGTTGTGCTAACCACTACACTACTATGCCATCTTAAATGCATTTATTGTAACAGTAATACACACAAAATGCTGAATGAACTCAGCAGGTCAGGCAGCATCAATGGAAGGGAATAAACAGTTCCTTTAGCATTTTGTGTGTGTTACTCTGGATTTCCAGCATCTGCAGAATCTCTTGTGTTTTTATAATTCACTGTATCAGGTCTAGTTTGATGCCAACTCTGCTGAGAATCCCTGTAAAATGAACAATAGGAACTGCTCTTCATCTGAAAATATACAGAAAATCAAATTTAAGCCTACTGTTAAATACAAAAGAAGGTGTGATGAAGCAAGAAAGTACAGATTGGTTAGCCTACTATCAGTATGGGGAAATGCTGGAATCTTTTTCAATGAATATGATAAGAGGGGGACACTTCCGGGTCATCAAGGGAATGGCGGCGTAAGGAAAAGGTCTCTCAACAAAAAAGAAGGTAAACTGCCCCAAAATCGAATTTAGACAAATACTTAATATTGCATAACTATATTAATAAAAGGGGCAAGGATGATGTCTAAGAACAAGATTAAAAAGTCTGCTCCAAAGGCTGATAAACATAAAGAGACGCAGCAAGGCGACGGGCCTAGCTCCCCCACGGCAAGCCAGGACGGAGATAATGAGGGGGAATCGGTGACTCTGTCTTTGATTCTCGGAGAGATTCGCGAGTTCTGACAAGATAACAGCCAACAGTTGGAAGATATTAAAGGAGAAATAGTAAAAACTAACTCGCGGATAGATGAAGCCGAAGCGAGGATTGTTGGAATTGAAGAGAAGCTACAAAACACCGAGGAAGTGATAGCAGAAATGCTGAAGCTGCAAGACCAGCTCCAGTGGAAACTAATAGATCAAGAAGGCCGCTCAAGAAGGGAAAATGTGAGGATTTACGGAGTTCCCGAAGGAACTGAAGGTAAACCCGGGTTGATGATTCCCTTCGTGGAGAAGCTGCTTAGAGAGAACCTTGATATACCGGCCGCAAAAGACCTACAGATAGAAAGGGCTCACCGTGCGTTGGCACCACAGCCCCCAGCAGGCGCCCAGCCCAGATCGATTCTGGTCAGATTTCTCAGTTACAGAACGAAGGAAGAGGTGCTTAAAAGGGCATGGCAAAATAAAGGTTTCATGTGGAACAACTGTAAAATCAGTTTAGACCACAACTACGCACCGGGGATTCTTGCCAGGCGGAAGGAATATACGGAAACACGGAGAGTCCTGAAGGAAAACAACATCAGATTCCAGACCCTGTATCCAGCTCGGCTGAGAGTCTTTTACGACGAAGGGATAAAAACTTACGCTACGGTGGAGGAGGCAACGTCGGACCTGGCGGACCGGGGACTACCTTTTAAAGTTATCACCCAACCGGAGTTGCTACTGGAGAGGATTCGGCAGAAGTCGTGGCAGTTAGTGGGGCGAGGACGCTCCACACGAACCAGAGTGTCAAACTACAAGGAAAAGCTGCAAATATTCAGACGCGAATGTACAGAGAATACAGATTAATTAAGAGAAATGACTGAAAAGAGTAAATCGGACTTAAAGGTAAAATGAAAACTGGTAACTGAAAATAAACTAGGCGGAATAACTTGAATGATAGCAATATGGTCGAGACATAAATAGGAGAAAATTCTCTATGATTATTCAAACTGCTGAGGGCCCTCTAACACAGGGTGAAGATAGAGGTTATCCCTCTGAACTGAGGCGGGTCGGTGCTCAGGCCTCACTGTGGGAAGTCGGGAAAAATTTTCAAATGTTTCACGTTCAAAAATGTCTAGGGTGTGGTTATTTGTCTTGGTTTACTGTTGAGAAGGGATTGCTTACTGTTTGGTTAGAAAAGGAGAGTGTTTTTTTTCTACCAGAGAAAAATGCAAACTGAATTGGTAAAAATAATTTCCTATAATGTTAATGTTAATGGGGTTTTGAATCCAATTAAAAGAAATAAGATTATGTCTAAATTGAAAAAAGAGAGGGCACAAATAGCTTTCCTCCAGGAAACACATATGAGCCAATCTGAACATGGAAAATTAAAAAGAATGGGCTTTAAGCATGCATTTTATTCATCATATAAATTGAGTCACAAAAGAGGGGTAGCTACTTTAATATCAAGTACTCTTAATTATGAACATATTTCAGAGACTAAACACAAAGAAGGACGGTTTGTAAAAATCACAGGAAGAATAGAAGGTACAGAAATAACATTGCTGAATGTTTATGCTCCTCCAGGTTGTGAATGGTCATTTTATAGACACATTTTTGACCTAATGGTCAGTTCTCCAGGGGTAGTAATCTGTGGAGGGGATTTTAATATTAGATTAAATCCTGTATTAGATTCTTCAAGAATAGTTACTCAGAATAAACCTCTGACTCGGAAAATGAATTCATTGATGGAAGAGTTGGGAATTATAAATGTCTGGAGGGAATTACACCCTACTAGTAAAGATTATACACATTACTCTTTCCCTCATTCAGCCTATTCAAGGATAGACTATTTCTTTATCTTTAATCCAGATAGACTCAGGATAAAAAACTGTAATATTGCAACAATTGATCTGTTGGATCATAGCCCAGTCTCTATGTCTCTAGTCCTGGAAAGGAAAATGAGGAAAACACTATGGAGGCTAAACTCACATATACTCAATAACCCAAAAGTAATGGAGAGATTAAGGGGAGAAATCAAAGAATATCTAGACCTTAATGACACGGGAGAAACATCACCAGTGATCTTATGGGATACATTGAAAGCTGTACTGAGAGGGAAAATTATTTCCATTACCACTCACATGAAAAAAATCAATGCACAAAAATTAGCAGACCTTCAAGAAAAATTAAAACAACTTCAAGTTGTAGATAGCAACAAAAGTAATTCAGATCGAAAACAGGAAATTAGGAAATTGCAAAGTGAAATTGATGATATTTATACGTTGGAAACTCAAAGAAATTTTCTTTACCTGAGACAAAAGAATTATGAAGTAGGAGGTAAATCAGCTAGATTATTAGCATATAAATTACGAAAACAACAAGCAGACAATACAATTCATAAAATAAAGAATCCAAAGACAAAGCTTGTGGAGAGTACAATAGGGAAAATTCAAGAGAGTTTTGAAACATATTATAGAAAGCTGTACTCCCAACCCCGGGCCCCCAATGAGCCCTATATAGACAGTGTTTTGAATTTTTTAGATCTACCTAAACTTACAGATTTACAAAATGAAAGTTTATTAGAACCAGTAACTGTCAAAGAACTGAACGTGGCCATCTCTAGGTTAAAGGCTGGAAAGTCCCCGGGTTCTGATGGGTTTACCTCAGAGTGGTACAAGTCCCTGAAGACACAGTTAGCCCCATTACTACTTAACACCTTTAATTGGATCTTGCAGAGAGGAGAAACTCCACCTTCCTGGAGAGAAGCAATTATTTCAGTCATTCCTAAAGAGGGTAAAGATAAACTAGAATGTGGCAATTATCGGCCAATTAGTGTTCTTAATTTAGATTACAAACTATTTACATCTATATTAGCGCGCAGATTGGAAAAGCTTTTACCTGGCCTAATTCACTTAGACCAGACTGGATTTATTCAACAAAGACAAACACAGGACAACATAAGGAGAACTCTGCACATATTAGAACAGGTTAATAAGAACGAGACAGAGACAATGGTAGTAGGATTGGATGCTGAGAAAGCTTTTGATTCGGTTAGTTGGGCATTCCTATACAGAGTGTTAGGAAGATTCGACTTTCAAGAAAAGTTTACTAAAGTAATTCAGACTCTATATGACAGCCCTACAGCCCGAATTAAGATAAATGGGGACCTCTCTGACTCCTTCATCTTAGAGAGAGGCACTAGACAGGGATGCCCAATATCTCCTCTCCTTTTTGCGCTATATATTGAACCGCTTGCCCAACTAATAAGACAGAGCGAAATCGTAAAAGGTATCAAGGTGGCAGGGATTGAACAGAAAGTGGTGTTATTCGCAGATGATGTTTTGGTCTATCTGAGTGAACCAGAAAAATCATTTATAGGATTGTTTACACTGTTGGATGACTTTGGGAAAATATCAGGTTATAAAATAAATGTAAAGAAAACGCAGGTTATGTCCCTAAATTATACACCATCCAAAAAATTGCAGGATACATACGATCTTAAGTGGGAAGTTAAATCATTAAAATATTTAGGAATAACCCTGCCAAAGGATCTTTCAACATTGTCACAGGTAAATTATGGGCCATTAATCTCAGAGATAAAAGCAGAAATGCATAGATGGAATCTTATCCCCTTTTTAAGTTTAAATTCAAGGATAAATACTATAAAAATGAATATTCTTCCTCGGTTATTGTATCTTTTCCATACTTTACTGGTGGAGGTGGATGATAATCAATTCAGGGAATGGGACAAATGGATTTCCCGCTTCATTTGGCAAGGAAAGAAACCTAGAATTCGATATAACACCTTACAGTTAGGGAAGGAAGGAGGAGGTATGGTTCTTCCTTGTCTGAGAAATTATTTTTATGCCTCACAGATAACCCCTCTGTTATATTGGTGTAATAGGGAATATAAGGCAAGATGGAAGGAAATAGAATTTGGATTAGTTGACAGTTTTCCTCTACAGGCCTCAATAGCTGACAAAGGATTGATGGCCCAGTTGGAAAAATTTAAAAACAGTTAGATAAATCTTACATTAAAAGTATGGCAGAAGGTGGTTAATTCATGTGGAATTAATAACATGTTAAAACTCTTTAGATGGTGTGCATATGATACCGAATTCCTTCCCAACAGAGGAGATAAAAGATTTGAGCTATGGATAAAGAAAGGTGTTACAACCTACCTCTCATTTATAGATAAAAGAGTATTACAAACTTTCCAAATCCTGCAGGACAAACATGGCCTAGGACACAATGACTTTTTTAGTTACCTTCAAGTACGAAACTATGTTAACCAGAGTTGTAGATATATAGACCTATCAACAGTAGAATTAGAATTTTTCAAGATTCTGAATTCGGCTTGCAGTTCAATACCTAGTAAATCAGTTTCTCGATTATATAATGCACTCTCCCATGCTAAAAATGTAAATACACTGTATATTTAAGAGAAGTGGGAGAAAGAAGCGGGGTTGGTACTTTCAGAGGAGGCTTGGGGGAAAATCTGCAGCTTTCAATGGTCCTCGACTAATTCTTTGACTTGGAGAGAACATTGTTGGAAAAACATTGTAAGATACTTCAAGACCCCATATCAGGAAAAATATAAAGATACAAATGTGACGTGTTGGAGAAGGTGCGGCTCCAAGGAGGCAAATCATTTTCATATTTTCTGGGATTGCCCTAAATTAAGTCTATATTGGGAAGATATTCATAGAACATTAGTTAAAGTACTTAGGTCCCAGATACCTCTGAACTTTGAGACGCTCTATTTGGGGCATGTATTGTTTCTTGAACAGAAGGAAGATATAAAGTTGCTGCAGGCCCTCTTAGCGGCAAGTAAGAAATCAATCACTAGAAAGTGGCTAAATCCAATACCACCTACATTAGAAGATTGGCACGAAATTATCTTGGAAATATTTAAAATGGAAAAGTTGACTTACTCCCTGAGAATTCAAAAAGAAAAACTTTATCAAATCTGGAATAAATGGATTGAATATATAACCCCAATGCGAGCAGACTTTAGATGACTCTCCTAATGATTTATACTGCTCTTCTCATCAACACAGTAATATTGCTAACGTAAGCACCCCTAGTCTAAATGTTTGTTTTTTTGTTTTCTTTTGGAAAATAGAGAATTAACGCAAGTAAAGGGAAAGATTTGGGAAAGGGATAAAAAATGGAAAAATTAAGTAAATAAGTACATAGGGATTGGATAATTATGTCTGCGGGCAGGAGCAAGCATGAACAAATTAGGATATAAACACCTACAATGGTTGTTACATAGGCTTACATACAACATTTTGGTCCAGTGGAAATGGTCCAGAAGAGTTATATGGAAACTATTATTACTATTTTTCTTAACAACTAATACCATTACTTAGCCTAATAGATTAGAATTACCACAGTACATAATTATCTATTTAAGTGTCTAATTTCCTTTTATATCATCTCAATATGTACTTAAGAATGTATAAATAATTATAGTTTTATACATATAAAAAAATGGAAAAGGTTATATGTGTGAAAAAAGTACATGATATTTGTGAATTCCTTATCCAAATAAAAATAAAATTTAAAAAAAAAGAATATGATAAGAGGATACTTTGTAAGTATTAAGACCATAAAACATAGGAACAAAATTGGGCCATTCAGCCCATCGTCTGCCCTGCCTTACCATCATGGCTGATTTATTATCAACTCCCATTCCCTGTCCGCTCAAGAGTATTAGGCAAATTCTGCTTTATTTATGGAAGAGAAATCCTGTTTATCAAATCCTCAGGAGGGTTTGAGGGTGGAATAGCTGAAAAATACAGTGCCCTGAAAAAGTATTCAGCCCCAGAACTATTTTCACATTTTACTGTCTCATTTTCTAAATTTAAAATACATTGAAGTCAGATTTTTTGAGCTAATCTACAAAACATCGTGCATCATGTCAAATCAAAAGAAAAATTCCAAAATCTGTATACAAACGAGTAGCAAGGAAGAAACCCTAGCTAAAAACAAAAAAAAATCTTTGCCCATAAAGACTTTGCAAAGCATCTCTTAGAAAATACTGTAAAGATGTGGAAGAAGGTCTTGAGGTCGGATGAGACTAAAGTGGAACATTTTGACCTCAACGCTAATTGGTACGTGCAGCATAAACCTAATACTGTGCATCAGCCAAAAAAAAACACCATCCCTATTGAAAGTATGGTTGAGGTAGAATCATACCATGGAGATGCTTTTCAACAGCAGAGACTAGAAATCTGGTCAGGATTAAAGGGAAGCTGAATGCTGCTAAATACAGAGAGATCCTGGATTAAAAAACCGCTAGCCTCTGTCAGAGATCTTAATCGGGGGAGGTAGTTGGTCTTTTTGTAGGACAAATCAAAGCACATTGCCAGAGCAAACATGGAGAGGCTTCAAATGAAGAAAATTGATGTCCTTTGGTGGCTCGGAATCCTGACTTTAACCGGATCGAACATCTCTGGCAAGACCTCAAGACTGCAGTCCACCACCATTTCCACACTAACCTGGCACAGCCTGAGCAATTTTCATGTTGTGCAAAGCTAATAGAGAGTTATCCAAAAAACGACTGCCTGTGATAGCTGTGAGAGGTGCGAAACACACAGCACCTATAGTTATGGTACAGCACATACAGTCACAAAGTAATATTAGCACAAGTCCCTGAAGGACTGAGTATTAACTAAATGGTGAGTGAAAGAGAAACTCGATTGCACAAATGGACCTACATATCACAGTGTTGTAGGGCAGAGACAGAGGCCTTTCAACAACCATGTCTATGCCAACCATCATGCCTAGTTATACTGATCCCACTTGTCTGTATTAATTCAATATTCCTCTTGTGGCTTGCTTATACCATGCCCAGATCTTCTTAAATGTTGTCCCTGTTCTAGATGCTTGTATTGGTGCAGAAAACAGCTAAGATATGTCTATCTTTGTTAAAGATCTTGAAGATTAGCTTTACTTGTCACATGTAACTTACTAACTCTAACCATGAGTCTTTGGAGTGTTAGAGGAATCCAGAGCACCCGGAGGAAACTCACATGGTCACAGGAAGAATGTACAAAGTCCTTACAGACAGCAGCTGGAAATGAACCCCACTCTTACAGCTGACGCATTGTAAAGCATTGGGCTAAGCACTACTCTAATGTGCTGTCCATTCTTGTTGACAGAGGTTTTGCAAGGATATTTACCACAGTTATTTGTAAGACCACACCTCAAGCACTGGGTGCTGCTTTGGTCTCTTTATCTATGGACGAACTCAATGTAAAGGGACTGCGGCAAATGTTTACCACACCGATAAATGCCATGGGAGGGCGGTCACTCAGGAGAATATTAACACAATTTAGTCCGTATTCAAAACATACAGTGGTGGAAGAGCTCAGCAGATCAAGCAGATCTGAGGAGGCAAAAGGATGCTCAGCATTTCAGGTTGACAAAAGAATGGTCAGCGTTTCAGGTTGAGACCAAATATACGGACTGAGAGTGTCAAGGGAAGAGGGCCAGAAATGAGCGGGAAGGGTGAGATAGAGACTGGTTGGTGATAGGTGGAACTAGATTAGAGAGAGTGGTATTGACGGACAGATGAAGACAGTGGAGCAGGGGAGAAGCAGAGTGCTGAGAGAGAGGAATAAACCACCTCCATCACCCCTGTGGTTTTCTCAATGTGCCAGTTCAAGAGATTATCATCACTGTTAATCCTCCTTTTTTCTTTAAAGATGTGAATAGACAGGGAGTGGATAGGTGAGTTAGAGTGAGTGAATTTCCTCATAGCCTCTTGTGCTCGGTTTCTAAACAGCAATGGATATTTGGCACAATTCCACTGGTAGATGTGAGCAGTGTTTTGGCTGAAGTTGGTGCAGAGTGTAGGAAGCTCAAAGCAAATTCATTCTGATTTTTATAGGTTTAAAACAAACAACTAGAAATAATTTAGAATTATCTAACAATTTCAGCCCTTTCATGTTTTTCCAAACAATATTCAGACAGGCACATCTTCAGGTTCAGCAAATATCATGACTGCCAGCTCTGTCAAGTAGGGTAGACTCATGTTTTTGAATAATTTTATTGCAATACCTGATCAAAAAAGAACTCTGGTAGAATCCTGCCTGAGCAATTCAGACCTACTGAAGGCAAAGGCTTACTATTCACAACACCTTCTAAATCTGGAGACATGCCTGTCTGAATATCAATTTCTGTTCAGTGATTAAGCATACGAAATTTTCTCACTGTAACTCGCCCTTCCCACTCACTGTCTATTCACATCTTTAAAGGAAAAAGGAGGATTAACTTTGGGGATAATCTCTTGAACTGGCAAACTGAGAAACCAAAGGTGTGATGGAGATGGTCTATTCCTCCCTCTCAGCACTCCCCTTCCCCCTCCCTCCCCGCAAAAGCTTCATCTGCGTATCAATTACATTCCCTCTAACCTATCGTCCACAAGCCAAGTTGTGGTGTACTCAATACACCGACTCAAAATGAAAACATTTCTACAGCAGATGACTCCAGAAGAAGACTATTCAGCCTACTGAGTCTGTTTACTGGTTTATTATTGTCATATATACGGAGGTACAGTAAAAAAAATCTTGTCTTGCATACTGTTCAAACAGATTACAATAGAACTTTGATGAAGTACAAGGTCGAGCTTTCCAGTGAAGCAATCTTGTCAGTCCCACCCTCCTGCTGCATATATCCCTGTGACTTACTTTCCTTCAAGTACCTACCCCGTAGAGTTGAGAAGACAGAATTTCTTCAGCCAGTCGGTGGTGAATCTGTGGAAACTGCTGCCACAGAGGGGCATACAGGCCAAATCATTGGGTACATTTAAGGCAGAGATGAATATATTCTTGATTGGAAAGGGGGTTACATGACGAAGGTGGGAGTATGGGAATGTAATCTCACTGGTTCTCGACTGAGCTTTCAATCATCAGCAGTAGTAACAACAGCAGTAGCTACGTATGGCTGTTATTTATCAATTACAGCTTCGTTTTCAACACCATCATCCCCTCAGTACTAATCAATAAGCTTCAAAACATGGGCCTCTGTACTGCTCACTGCAATTGGATTCTTGACTTACTCATTCGGAGACTACAGTCAGAATGGATTGGGGGTAATATCTCTTCTCTGCTGGCAATCAACACCAGTGCAGCTCAAAGATGAGTGCTCAGCCCTGTGCTCTGTTCTGTCTACAATTGTGACTATGTGAGCCTAGGCATAGCTCAAATACCATCTCTGAAGTCACCACTGTTGTTAACTGAAGCTGGAGTGAAGACAATGAGGCTTAAAGGATGGAATAGATAGACTAGCTGAGTAGTATCACAACAACAACCTTGCACTCAATGTCAATAAGACCAAGGAACTGATTGTGAAATTGAGGAAGGGGAAGTTGAGGGAACACATTTCCCCTCATTCAAGGTTCTTCCAGGGATCAGTCAGGGAAATGATTTCAAGCACCAGCAGGAAGCTGCTGGTCAGATTTCAGCCAATACAGAGCACTGACTCCTGTAATAGCCATTTGGCCAGAATAGGCTGCTCCATGCTCCAGATTAGAAACATAGAAACATAGTAAATAGGTGCAGGAGTAGGCCATTCGGCCCTTCGAGCCTGCACCGCCATTCAGTATGATCATGGCTGATCATCCAACTCAGAACCCTGTACCTGCCTTCTCTCCATACCCCCGATCCCTTTAGCGACAAGAGCCATATCTAACTCCCTCTTAAATATAGCCAATGAACTGGCCTCAACTGTTTCCTGCGGCAGAGAATTCCACAGATTCACCACTCAGGTGTGAAGAAGTTTTTCCTCATCTCGGTCTTAAAAGGCTTCCCCTTTATCCTCAAACTGCGACCCCTCGTTCTGGACTTCCCCAACATCGGGAACAATCTTCCTACATCTAGCCTGTCCAATCCCTTTAGAATTTTATACGTTTCAATAAGACCCCCCCCTCAATCTTCTAAATTCCACAGAGTATAAGCCTAGTTGATCCAGTCTTTCATCATATGAAAGTCCTGTCATCCCAGGAATCAATCTGGTGAACCTTCTTTGTACTCCCTCTATGGCAAGAATGTCTTTCCTCAGATTAGGGGACCAAAACAGCACACAATACTCCAGGTGTGGTCTCACCAAGGCCTTGTACAACTGCAGTAGTACCCCCCTGTTCCTGTACTGGAATCCTCTTGCAATGAATGCCAGCATACCATTCGCCTTTTTCACCGTCTACTGTACCTGCGTGCCAACTTTCAATGACTGGTGTACAATGACACCCAGGTCTCATTGCACCTCCCCTTTTCCTAATCGGCCACCATTCAGATAGTAATCTGTTTTCCTGTTCTTGCCACCAAAGTGGATAACCTCATATTTATCCACATTAAATTCTATCTGCCATGAATTTGCCCACTCACCTAACCTATCCAAGTCACCCTGCATCCTCTTAGCATCCTCCTCACAGCTAACACTGCCTCCCAACTTCGTGTCATCCGCAGACTTGGAGATGCTGCATTTAATTCCCTCATCTAAGTCATTAATATGTATTGTAAACAACTGGGGTCCCAGCACTGAGCCTTGCGGTACCCCACTAGTCACTGCCTGCCATTCTGAAAAGGTCTCGTTTATTCCCACTCTTTGCTTCCTGTCTGCCAACCAATTCTCTATCCACATCAATACCTTACCCCCAATACCATGTGCTTTAAGTGTGCACACTACTCTCCTGTGTGGGACCTTGTCAAAAGCCTTTTGAAAATCCAAATATACCACATCCACTGGTTCTCCGCTATCCACTCTACTAGTTACATCCTCAAAAAATTCTATGAGATTCGTTAGACATGATTTTCCTTTCACAAATCCATGCTGACTTTGTCCGATCATTTCACTGCTTTCCAAATGTGCTGTTATCACATCTTTGATAACTGACTCTAGCATTTTCCCCACCACCAATGTCAGGCTTACCAGTCTATAATTCCCTTATTTCTCTCTCCCTTCTTTTTTAAAAAGCGGGGTTACATTAGCCACCCTCCAATCCTCAGGAACTAATCCAGAATCTAAAGAGTTTTGAAAAATTATTACTAATGCATCCACTATTTCTTGGGCTACTTCCTTAAGCACTCTAGGATGCAGACCATCTGGCCCTGGGGATTTATCCGCCTTTAATCCCTTCAATTTACCTAACACCACTTCCCTACTAACATGTGTTTCCCTCAGTTCCTCCATCTCACTAGACCCTCGATCTCCTACTATTTCTGGGAAGATTATTTATGTCCTCCTTAGTGAAGACAGAACCAAAGTAGTTATTCAATTGGTCTGCCATGTCCTTGCTCCCCGTGATCAATTCTCCTGTTTCAGACTGTGAGGGACCTACATTTGTCTTAACCAATCTTTTTCTTTTCACATATCTATAAAAGCTTTTACAGTCAGTTTTTACATTCCCTGCCAGCTTTCTCTCATAACCTTTTTTCCCTTCCTAATTAAGCCCTTTGTCCTCCTCTGCTGGACTCTGTATTTCTCCCAGTCCTCAGGTGAGCCGCTTTTTCTGGCTAATTTGTATGTTTCTTCTTTGGAATTGATACTATTCCTAATTTCCCTTGTCAGCCACGGGTGCACTAACTTCCCTGGTTTATTCTTTTGCCAAACTGGGATGAACAATTGTTGTAGTTCATCCATGCAACCTTTAAATGCTTGCCATTGCATATCCACCGTCAATCCTTTAAGTGTCATTTGCCAGTCTATCTTAGCTAATTCACGTCTCATACCTTTAAAGTTACCCTTCTTTAAGTTCAGAACCTTTGTTACTGAATTAACTATATCACTCTCCATCTTAATGAAGAATTCCACCATATTATGGTCACTCTTACCCAAGGGGCCTTGCACGACAAGATTGCTAACTAACCCTTCCTCATTGCTCAATATCCAGTCTAGAATGGCCTGCTCTCTAGTTGGTTCCTCAACATGTTGGTTCAGAAAACTATCCTGCATACATTGCAAGAGCTCCTCTTTCTCAGCACCCTTAGCAATTTGGTTCACCCAATCTATATGTAGATTGAAGTCACCCATTATAACTGCTGTTCCTTTATTACACGTATTCCTAATTTCCTGTTTAATACCATCCCCAACCTCACTACTACTGTTAGGTGGCCTGTACACAACTCCCACCAGTGTTTTGTGCCCCTTAGTGTTATGCAGCTCTACCCATATCGATTCCACATCCTCCTGGCTAATGTCCTTCCTTTCTATTGCGTTAATCTCCTCTCTAACTAGCAATACCACCCCACCTCCTTTTCTTTCACGTCTATCTCTCCTGAATATTGAACATCCCTGAATGTTGAGCTCCTATCCTTGGTCACCCTGGAGCCATGTCTCTGTGATCCTAACTATATCATATTCATTAATAACTATCTGCACATTCAATTCATCCACCTTGTTAAGAATGCTCCTTGCATTGACACACAAAGCCTTCAGGCGCGCTTTTACAACTCTCTTAGCCTTTATACAGTTATGTTGAAAAGTGGCCCTTTTTGATTTTTGCCCTGGATTTTCCGGCCTGACACTTTTACTTTTCACCTTACTACCTTTTGCTTTTTACCCTCATTTTACACCCCTCTGTCTCTCTGCACTTGTTCCCATCCCCCTGCCACATTAGTTTAAATCCTCGTGAACAACAGTAGCAAATGCTCCCCCTAGGACATTGATTCCATATAGTTGCCACTGAATCAGAGTGAACAGTCGCTGGAGCAAATGTCCATTTTCATTTACAAATCATAGCTATCAGCATGATTCATTCATTCCAGCAGTCTGGAGTCTGGCCCAGCACCAAGTGGATATCATTTCATTATCCAGCCCTTATGCTGTAATGTCTTACACCAACTCTACTCAGTAAAGCTGCAGTGCAAAGTGAATTAGCACAATCATATTTTACAATGATTGATGTTGTGCTGAATGCTGATCTTACAGTTTCTAAAAGAATGCGTAGGTGTTTAAGGACTGTGTGTTCCTCATTAATGAAGAACAGCCACAGGAAAAAAAAAATTATTCTCAACTCCTACACTCAATGGCAAATAGTAAATCTTTTTCCTTCATACTATTACAGTCAGTAAATGTTCAGTTATCATCCAAAATACAATTTTTTAAATAAGTATCCATCATGATGAGAGATTATTGGCTATTTTACTTGAGAAGGTTTTTCCATTAAAGCTTATAAAGTTTGATATGAACTCTGGTTCAAGATTTGAACAGTTCAATTACAAATTTGTGATTTGGAAATTGGTTCTGTCTATGTCTGATGTAAACTGAAGCATGTTTTGGAATGGAATCTGTTATTGACAATGTGGGTTAAATTTAATTTTCAATCGTTTCTACTTGCAAATCCCAAAGGTATCAAGAGGACCATTTGGGACAAGAATCATTCCTCTTTCTGATGTAATTCCTGTTCATGACATCATCATCTTGTCTATGTTTTAAATCTTCACATCTTCTGTTGTCCCCAGCTGTCTTTGCAGGTGAAGCAGCAATGAGAACTGAGCTCAGCCATTTCCACCATCCTGATCAGTTCAAGTGCAGTTTCAGCCCCTTACTCCCATATAACACAGCCATAATTCTGGCATTGATGTTGGACCTCAAAACATTTCCTTGGTTTCCTTATGACAATGCAGAATGTTTGTACACAGGCTATACACATGTCAAAGCATAGGCTCCATTTTATGGGTCTAAAATAGGCAAAGTGTCAAACTCTATCTTCTTCAATTGGTAACTCAGGAGTAATCTGTCACAAAACATGAACGCGGGTTCAAGAACAGATACAGTACTTCCCTTCAATCGTTCTGTCCTTCAACCAAGTGGCACAATCCTAATTATTACAGCCTAGCAACACCATGACCACCTTGAACACTTTGCAGTAAAATGGCCTTATTTTGTTCTCATTGCGTTATTTCTGTAAAAGTTAATTATAATTACGTTTAATTTATGTTCTTCTGGTGAAGTGAATGTTGCTTATCTGATGCTATGTTCCTATGTTCTAGTTAAGTTTATAGGCAAGTGTTTCATTGCTTCTGTGCATACATGTACTTATACCAATATGACAGTAAAATCAAATTTAATGCTTAAATCTGACCCCTAATCAGAACATTGTCTTGCTTTGACTAGTTGCTTGCTGAGGGATAGATATTCAATTTGAATTTCCAAGAGAGCTCGCTACCTCATCTTCAGAATCATTCATATTTATGTTTTAGTCTGTCTGATGTTTGTTGCCTTGGAAACATTGGTCCTTTGAACAGAGTTATCTGAAGTTAAAGTGGTTTCTATCCTTTCTGTATTCAATGACAACTCCAGTGGAATGGCAGATTCTGGTAAGAATTGGGATTATTACCTGGAAGATTGAGAACAAGTTTGATATACCCTTGCTTGACCACATTTTAGACTGTGGTTGGGCCTGTCCCGGAAACATTGTGTAAGACCCTGGTTTTCATCTGGAAATGCACAAGCCTCTGAATCTAGTCAGGACTCGGCACAGAAGCACTTTAACATCCTGCCGTTTCTAAATCAATGATTCTCAAATAAATTATCCGCTCGGTGACACATGGCTGAGAACTTGATCTGTGAAAATTAACTGCCACATTTCAACATTTGAACCGTGACTGCACTTCAAAAGTAATTGTAAATATAATTATTAATTGTAAAGTGTTGTGGGACAAACTCAAAGTGCTATACTAATACAATTCTTTATTTCCTATTGCAGAGGTGTGAATCTTGGTGCACATAAAATACTTATTATAAAAAACATAAGCTGTTAGCAATACAGCTCTGTGTGCTATACTGTTGGTTTAACATTGATTAGCAAACAAACAACTACTAGCAGGTGGACAGAAATATTGCATCCATGGTTCAAACTAATCTCTTGAGGCTGAATTGTTCTGCAGGGGCCTGTGTTGGGACAATTTCCTTTCACATTGTATATCAATGATTTGGATGATGGAATTGATGATTTGTGGCCAAGTTTGCAGACAATATAAAGAGG
The DNA here is from genome assembly GCF_030028105.1 of Mobula birostris. Classification (NCBI taxonomy): domain Eukaryota; kingdom Metazoa; phylum Chordata; class Chondrichthyes; order Myliobatiformes; family Myliobatidae; genus Mobula; species Mobula birostris. The sequence goes on along the minus strand of NC_092378.1, from coordinate 73,481,838 downwards.
GGCAGGTCATGTTGAGGAATCAGGGAGGGTGCAGAAAGTTCAGATCAATGGGAGTAGGCACTTTAAATAGCTTGGCATGGACTAGATGGGCCAAAGGGCATGTTTCTATGCTGTACTCTTCTATGACTCTATGATGTGGACAGATTAGGAGAATGGACAAAGAAGTGGCAGATGGAAGGCAGTGCTGGGAAGTGTACGGGAATGCACTTTGGTAGAATGAATACAAGCAGAGTCAATTTTCTAAATGGGAAGAATATTCAAAATTCCGAGCTGCAAAGTGACTTGGCAATCTTCCTGAAGGCACTGGTGAGGCCTCACTTGGAGCTGAAAGGCATAGACAGAGTGGATGTGGAGAGGAGGTTTCCTATGGTAGGGGAATCTAGGGCTAGAGGACACAGCCTCAGAATAGAGGGATGTCCATTTAGAATGGAGATGAGGAGGGATTTCATTAGCCAGGGGTGGTGAATCTGTAGAATTTGTTGTTGAGGCAGCTGCAGAGACCAAGTCACTGGGTGTATTTAAGGCAGAGGTTGATCGGTTCTTGGTTAGTCAGGGCATGAAAGCTTATGGGGAGAAGGCAGAAGAATTGGGATCATTACCAGGAAGATCAAGAACAAGGTTGATATAACCTTGCTTGATCACAGTTTAGACTATGGTTGGGCCTGTCTCTGAAATATTGTGTAAGACTCTGGTATTCATCTGGCAATGCACAAGCCTCAGAAACTAGTCAGGACATGGCACAGAAACCCTAAGGCAGACATGATGGGATAAATGGCCTAATTCTGTTCCTATCATGTTTGGTCTAATGGTCTAATTGTTCACAGTTTTTTTTCCAACATATTACGGGATTATGGGGTTTTATCAGTTGTAATGTATCCCAGCGCACCCTGTACCTTTCCAACAATAAGACTCTGGTGTTCCATTTCTATTAAGAGCAGGGGAAGGGAGAAATTGTGCATGGTGACCATTTCCTCACCAGTGCATGGATCTCAGTTGACATTTTCCAGAGAAAAGACGGGTACACACTCCTAACCGGTATGTCCTCATACGGTAGGAGGAAACCAGAGTACCTGGAGAGCTGTAATAGTATCACACTGACTGCTACGCCACAATAGCGCTCTGCAGCTCCAGGTGCATTGCGCGTTGCTACACAAGCTGTGCACGTGCACATCACATAATATTTCCTCAGAATTAGTTACTAAATGAAGGGAAGTCATAACTGCACTGCAGAAAGCAAGGTACTACATTATCATTCAGTAAGAAGGATTCTTGTTGATGATACAGTTTCCAATGTGCTGGTAAATTACAATAGCAATGAGAGGCAAAGTACGTTGAATCAAATCTAAAGAAAACATAAAAAAACATTATTACTAAGTGCCTGATATTGAAACTGTCTTGCTGTGGAACTTTATAGGAAGCAAACTGATAATATGATATTGTATTCACAATATATTAACAGAATAACTGCTAAAGGTAGTTTGCATATAAATGAGTACTTTTATCACAAGTTAATGTTACTGTCAAACCTACATGCATACTCTGTAAAATAAAGGAATCAGCACTTAAGTGCAGAAGACCTGAGTTCTAGGGAAAGATTGAATAGGTTCGGACTTCATTCCCTGGAGTGTAGCAAATGAGGGGAGATATGATAGAGGTATACTAAATTATGAGGGATAGATAGGGGAAATGCAAGTGGGCTTTTTCCTCTGAGCTTGGGTGAGACTACAATGAGAGGTCGTGAAAGGTGAAATGATTTAAGGAGAACACAGGGGTGGGACTTCTTCACAGAGAGTGGTTAGAGTGTGGAACGAGCTACCAGCAAAAGTGGTGGACGTTTGGATGGGCACATGGATGGGAGGGGCATGGAGGGCTATGGTCCAGGTTCACTAGGCATGGACTAGATGGGCTGAAGGGCCAGTTCGATGCTGTAATGCGTTATGACTCCAAACCAAACACTATCTACGTGCACTTCCTCCAGAGTCTACAGTGGCTCAGCCGTAGAACTCAGGCCTCAGAAATCATCCCAATATTGAGACTTAAAATCCAGTGTTGAGAAAATGAGAAGTTAATCCAGAGCTCAGACAGGCAGAGGAGTGAAAAATTATTTAGATAGTTACCTTAATGGGCCAACAGCACACATTTAAAGCTTTGGGTTAAAGATACCAGGAGAAACAAGGAACATTTTATTATCAATACTTATAAAGCTCTTCTGTGCACCACTTTTGTATTGTGTGGTTATCTGAGTTATTGTCGCCTTCCTGTTAGCTTGAACCAGTCTGGCCATTCTCCTCTGACCTCTCTCACTGACATGGCATTTTCGCCCACACAACTGCCACTCACTGGACATTTTTTTTGTTTTTCGTACCATTCTCTGTAAACTCTAGAGACTGTTGTGTGTGAAAATCCCAGGAGATCAACAGTTTCTGAGATACTCAATCCACCCTGTTTGACACCAACAATCACTTTATGGTCAAAGTCACTTAGATTAAATTCCTTCCCCATTCTGCTGTTCGGTCTGAAAACTGAAATTCTTGCCTGTATCAGAATACTTTTATGCATTGAGTCGCTGTCACATGATTGGCTGATTAGATATTTGCATTAACAAATAGTTGTAGAGGTTCACCTAATAAAGTGGCCTCTGAGTTTGTAAATCATTGTCTGCATGGGTGGTGAATCAGATTCAATCAAAGTTTTCAACAAGAAATTGAATACCACATAAGGGAAATTAATTTGTGAGGAAATGTGAAAGAAAACAGCAGAACAGCACTGGTAGAATTGCTCAACTAGGATCAGCATCGATTTTATGACCTAAACAACAGCTTTCAGTCGGATTCTATGAGTCACACTTATTACCCTAGCCAATACTTCTCCTTCAGTCAAAATTACTAAATATAACTATTCACTTTGTGTTTCTTTTGTAAATTGACTCGATGAAAATGGTAGTTTCATCAATTATTGTTCTTGATGTGTGTGGCATTTTACTGTATATAAATAAGCTATCATTCTGCCCACTTCATAGAATTCTCTTAGCATCCTCCTCACAGCTAACACTGCCCCCCAGCTTCGTGGCATCCGTAAACTTGGAGATGCTGCAATTAATTCCCTCATCCAAGTCATTAATATATATTGTAAACAACTGGGGTCCCAGCACTGAGCCTTGCAGTACCCCACTAGTCATCGCCTGCCATTCTGAAAAGGTCCCGTTTATTCCCACTCTTTGCTTCCTGTCTGCCAACCAATTCTCTATCCACATCAATACCTTACCCCCAATACCGTGTGCTTTAAGTTTGCACACTTATCTCCTGTGTGGGACCTTGTCAAAAGCCTTTTGAAAATCCAAATATACCACATCCACTGGTTCTCCCCTATCCACTCTACTAGTTAAATCCTCAAAAAATTCTATGAGATTCGTCAGACATGATTTTCCTTTCACAAATCCATGCTGACTTTGTCCGATCATTTCACTGCTTTCCAAATGTGCTGTTATCACATCTTTGATAACTGACTCTAGCAGTTTGCCCACCACCAATGTCAGGCTTACCGGTCTATAATTCCCCGGTTTCTCTCTCCCTCCTTTTTTAAAAAGTGGGGTTACATTAGCCACCCTCCAATCCTCAGGAACTAGTCCAGAATCTAACAAGTTTTGAAAAATTATCACTAATGTATCCACTATTTCTTGGGCTACTTCCTTAAGCACTCTGGGATGCAGACCATCTGGCCCTGGGGATTTATCCGCCTTTAATCCCTTCAATTTACCTAACACCACTTCCCTACTAACATGTATTTCCCTCAGTTCCTCCATCTCACTAGACCCTCGATCTCCTACTATTTTCGGAAGATTATTTATGTCCTCCTTAGTGAAGACAGAACCAAAGTAGTTATTCAATTGGTCTGCCATGTCCTTGCTCCCCATAATCAATTCACCTGTTTCTGTCTGTAGGGGACCTACATTTGTCTTAACCAATCTTTTTCTTTTCACATATCTGTAAAAGCTTTTACAGTCAGTTTTTATGTTCCTTGCCAGTTTTCCCTCATAATCATTTTTCCCCTTCCTAATTAAGCCCTTTGTCCTCTTCTGCTGAACTCTGAATTTCTCCCAGTCCTCAGGTGAGCCACTTTTTCTGGCTAATTAGTATGTTTCTTCTTTGGAATTGATACTATCCCTAATTTCTCTTGTCAGCCACGGGTGCACTATCTTCCTTGATTTATTCTTTTGCCAAACTGGGATGAACAATTGTTGTAGTTCATCCATGCGATCTTTAAGTGCTTGCCATTGCATATCCACCGTCAATCCTTTAAGTGTCATTTGCCAGTCTATCTTAGCTAATTCACGTCTCATACCTTCAAAGTTACCCTTCTTTAAGTTCAGGACCTTTGTTACTGAATTAACTATGTCACTCTCCATCTTAATGAAGAATTCCACCATATTATGGTCACTCTTACCCAAGGGTCCTCTCACGACAAGATTGCTAACTAACCCTTCTTCATTGCTCAATACCCAGTCCAGAATAGCCTGCTCTCTAGTTGGTTCCTCGACATGTTGGTTCAAAAAACCATCCCACATACATTCCAAGAAATCCTCTTTCTCAGCACCCTTAGCAATTTGGTTCACCCAATCTACATGTAGATTGAAGTCACCCATTATAACGGCTGTTCCTTTATTGCACACAGTTCTAATTTCCTGTTTAATACCATCCCCAACCTCACTACTTCTGTTAGGTGGCCTGTACACAAGTCCCACTAGCGTTTTCTGCCCCTTAGTGTTATGCAGCTCTACCCATATCGATTCCACATCCTCCCGGCTTATGTCCTTCCTTTCTATTGCATTAATCTCCTCTCTAACCAGCAACACCACCCCACCTCTTTTTCTTTCATGTCTATCCCTCCTGAATATTGAATATCCCTGAATGTTGAGCTCCTATCCTTGGTCACCCTGGAGCCATGTCTCTGTGATCCCAACTATATCATATTCATTAATAACAATCTGCACTTTTAATTCATCCACCTTGTTACGAATGCTCCTTGCATTGACACACAAAGCCTTCAGGCGCTCTTTTACAACTCTCTTAGCCCTTATACAATTATGTTGAAAAGTGGCCCTTTTTGATGCTTGCCCTGGATTTGTCGGCCTGCCACTTTTACTTTTCTCCTTTCTACTCAGAAAACACTCAGTCACATACAGACTGGGGAAGTGATTATTACACACCCGGTCACAGTCAGGGTGACCCACAAACACATAGGCAATAACTGTATAACCCAAGCTAAAATGTAACAATAAATGAACTTGAACATCCTATAATAATCCCACAAAAGCATTTTAAAGCAGGAACGACAAACAGCACTGGCCACGAGGAATGCTGGAATGGGCTGTGGACCATGCCCCCCTGGAGCGCTACACTACTCCCACAAGGGGCCAACTACACCTGGCAACCCCAGATCCACAACAAAGTCCCAACGTCCCAGTTATGCAGTGGTGTCTGTAGCCACCATCCCCCCCCCCCCAGGGGAGGCACTGTTTGATGAGGCAAGGGGCAGGGCACTCGTAGTCTCACTTCCTTCCTTCAGCCTCGCTGAGTTTGTGGTGGCCAAGGGCTGACACAGTGCCAGCCGATCCCGGTGCAGCACGACTGCCTTCCGCTGCTCAGGCAACCGCATCCCGTATACCGCATCGGAGATGCGGTCGAGCATCTCTCCCGGCCCCTTCCAGTGGCTTCCAAACCATCAAATGGGGCAGCAGACCCATACAGGGGCCCCACCACGTACTGCTGCATTGGCGCCCTACACTGGTAGCCGGGCCCCTTTTGGGACCTACAAGTCCTGCAGCAATTGACAAACAGCTCCACGTCCTGCCTCTACCCAGGTCAATAGAAGCATTTACAGAGCCTGCCCAATGAAGTTGTGACCCTGAAATAGCCAGTCTCCACCAGCCTGTGCACCAAGCACAGCACCATGGCAAGAAGCCCCCAGGGGAACCACCAGCTGCAAGAGATGTCTGTCACCCGAAGAGCCCGCTGTGGGCTGCGCTGCACTGCTGCCGACTGCTGTGAGACTACTGGCGGTTGTCGCTGCCCCCGCCGGGACCACTTCCTGGAGTTGCCCTGCCGGAGACTCAAGGCTTCAGCGCTGAGATGGAGTGTTGCGCCCAACACATCCACACCCCACACCACCCCCCCCCCCAAGCGGGAGATCAGGTCCAGGCCAATGATGCAGGGCTCTCGGATGTCGGCGAGCCACACCTCGTGCTCCACTGCATTTCTCCACATTGCCATGCGCAGCCTCCTCTTCCCTCGCATCGCTGCACAGTCACCAGTGACAGTTGCCAGCTGGATGCTGTTGTTGTCCGCCAGGGGTGCAGTGCTAGCCAGAGCATGTCCGGCACCTCTTTAAGAAAAAAGTTGAAATAAACAAGCTAATTAATTAGGTGCCACCCCAGGGTGATTTGAGTACCTCAGAAACTGCTGATCTCCTGGGATTTTTACGCACAGCAGACTCTGGAGATTACAAAGAATGGTGCCAAAAACACAAAAAATCCAGTGAGTGGATTTAACAAGATGTTTTCGCTCACAGAACAGCCACTCGCTGGGTCCGTCTTGACCAGATGTGTCTGTGTCCAATACAAGACAGAACAGCCCTCAGCTTCCCTCTGAGTACATTGCAGTCTGGCAGTAATTATGGAATACTATAAATGCAAGTACCTCACTTTCTCTGTTTGAATGACTGGATCTTTTGTAAGACAGCTGTCTTTAATATTGTCACAGCTCTGCCAGCACAGGCTGACCTTCTGATCTTTTCCTGCAGCTCGGTATTTTGTAGATTTCATGTTCCTTTGTATTAATCCCACCAACCCTCCCACCCTTACAGATGGCATTTCACATGAAAACAATGATTTGTTCATCTTCTCTCCAACTGTCCTGATTCACCTCTCAACCAAATAGTCTAACCTACAGCTCGTCCCCACAGAAATTTCCCTTCATCTAATCAGAGATATTTCTCTTTGTTTTCTCCTTCTCCCTTTTCAGGTTGTCAACCAGAAACCTTAATACTTTTCACATATCCTGCCTCTCCTGTTGATATTTTTGGCATTTCCCATTTTTATTTAATCCAGCATCTGCAGCAACCCAAATTTCATTGGGATATAGTCTCATAGTTCATGAAGAAACAATGACATCACCTCCACCATCCACATTAGATGTTGAATGCAGGCAGTGGGAAGGGGCACTCTGTGGTTGGAGAGCCCTGAAAGGGCAAATCTCCAGCCGAACGAGATGAAAGAAGAAACAGCAGTTGTGTTCATGATGAAAAGGGTGTGTGTGTGAGAGAGTGTGTGAGAGAGTGTTTGCGAGAGAGTGAGAGTGTGTGTGTGAGAGAGAATGTGTGTGTGTGAGAGAGTGTGTTGAGAGAGAATGTACGTGTGAGAGAGAGTGTGAGTCAGAGTGTGAGTGAGAGTGTGTGTGTGAGAGAGAGTGTGTGTGCGAGGGAGAGTGTGTGAGAGAGAGAAAGACAGTGTGTGTGACAGGGAGTGTGTGTGAGAGAGAGAATGTGTGTGTGAGAGAGTGTGGAGAGTGTATGTTTGAGAGAGTGTGTGGGTGAGAGTGTGTGAGTGAGAGAGAGCGTGTCTGAGAGAGAGTGCGTATGTCAGAGAGAGTGTGAGAGAATGTATGTGTGAGAGGGTGTGTGTGAGAGTGTGTGAGAGAGAGCATGTGTGAGAGTGTTAGTGAGAGAGCGTGTGTGTGAGAGTGTGTGAGACAGAGTGTGTGTGTGTGTGTGTGAGGGGGAATGTGTGTGAGATAGTGTGTGTGAAAGAGAGTGTGTGAGAGATTTGTGTGTGTAAGGAGGGAATGTGTATGTGAGAGAGTGTGAGAGTGTGTGTGAGTGAGAGTGTGTGTGAGAAATAGAGTGTGTGAGTGTGTGAAAGAGAGTGTGTGTGTAAGGGGGGATGTGTATGTGAGAGAGTGTGTGTGTGTGTAAGGGGGAATGTGTATATGAGAGTGTGTGTGAGATAGTGTGTGTGTGCGTGTAAGGGGTAATGTGTATGTGAGAGAGTGTGTGTGAGTGTGTGTGAGAGAGTGTGTGTGAGAGAGAGTGTTGTCAGCAGATCTCGTGAAGCATAGAACGTTGGAGACCCAGATATTGGAACATGGACAACAAATAAGCTTCAAAAGGGATTTAGAAATGTCTGTGGAAAGAAAGGAATTTTGAATGTTTTGGGGTCGAAATCTTACACAGGAACTGAGGAAAGATACAAGTGGAGCAAGGAGAGAGCCCCTCTCCTCGCACTGCTGACAGACGATCTGCGCTGACACGCAAGGTTTGCAAAGGACTACACCCGTAAATTATTTAGTCAGTAAGTTAATAAAGAACTTTGTTTTAGGTAGCTCCTTCTCAACTATGAGAATGTCATTGCATTAAAAATAATGCATTGCTTAGATAAGTTTGGCTTCATATACCTGGCAGTGCGATGGGAAATTTAGATCTCTTAACTTAATGAAATCAATACAGTGAGATGAAAGTGGAATGTGCGGGAAAGCGTAAAAACCGGAAAGGCAAGACTGTCAAGTAAATGTCCGTTCATCCAATTATTTACAGTCAACAGACAGAAAGGACAAGGTGTTCTGTGGTTCAAGTGAAAACACAGCAGAAATAACCATCCTCTGTCATGAGTAATGCCTTCACACTGGAGTACAAATCTATCAGCACACAGATGTCCTACAATGCTGGTAAATCAGATGTAAATATAATTGTTACAAGACTGAACAAACCTTTCACAGGCATCTTTTAGTTAAGCAAAGGTATCTTATAACAAACTTCATCTAGAATAGTGGTCACCAACCTTTTTAAGCCCAAGATCCCCTACCTCGACCTTAGTGAAAGGCAAGATCTACCTACTAAATCATTTAGAGAAAAAACAGCTCAGATTATACTGCCAATTTGAGGCCTTTTATTTGGGCTAATAATATTTGAATTACACAAAATACTTCTGTCAAACTTTCAAATTAATTCAATCAAGAAAACACGGTAACTAGCATATCCTTCTTTAAGAATATTACAATACTTCACACCTTTAATTCTAAGTTACGTTATTTAATTTTATTTCAACATGAAAAATAAATGAATAAAAATTGACCGTAGTACTCAGTGTGATGACTGGGGCTGAATACTTATTGCTAGTTCCCTGAAATTTGGCTCATAACTACAGACAGCCAGTCTGAGACAGTCTGTGACGTATCTGTCAGTAAGACAGCTCCTGTACTTAGATTTAATAATTTTTCATCTGTGAAAATGCAATTTCACATAGATAAGTTGACCCGAAGTAGGCATTGACTTTTAGTGCTTTAAAGCCAATACACACACTACGCATTGCTGGGGCTCCGTCAGTAGTAATTGCCACCAGTTTATGAATGGGGTTGTCATTTTCATGGACATATTTTTTAAACTCATTATAAATATCCTCACCTCTCGTTCTCTCCTTTAATTTCAAAAGAGTGAGGAAGTCCTCCTTTGTTGTAAAATCCTGGAAAGCCATTCTGACAAATACAACAAGCTGAGCTGTTTGCATTACATCCAGGGATTCATCGATTGCAGTGAAAAGTATCCACGTCCTCTGACGGTGACTCTACCCTCCTTGTCACTGTTGCAGGGCCAAGCGGTATATTATGTATTGCGGTTGTGATGTCATTTTTGTTTTCAAAGTCATTAAAAACAGTCTCTGCGATAATGGCCGTTGCTTCCTTGAATAAATCGCCATCTGTAAAAGGCTTCAATGCTTCAACACGAAATGAAGCTTCAATTGCAGCCTTATTTTGAGCAGCATGTTTTATGAAAAACGATTGCTGGGCCTTCAACCCCGATTTCTGCTCCTTAACTTTCCAGGCATGAATTGTGCTGTTTGGGGGGTAGGTGTCTTTAAATTCCTGGTGGTTGATGTTGTGGTGCCACTCCAGATTCCCTCTTTTAGTCAGTGCTTGTGTTTGGTGACACAACATACATACACACTTGTCTTTCACCAAGGTAAATAGAAATTCCTCTTCCCATTCTGGATGGAATTTGTATGTTTTCGCCTTCTTTCGTGGAGCCTCCGCCATGCTATCAGGATATCACAAGCGAGTGCCGTATATTGATGTTTGCAACAGTCTGTATTCTTATCCAATGGTCCCCAACCTCCGGGCCACGAAGAATGTAGCGGTACAGTGGTGGCTGGAACGCACCCAGCACATCCTTAAGGAAAAAAAACAAAATAAACAAGCTAATTAATTAGGTGCCGCCCGACACGTAAATGTTGGCCCAGATCAGAGGCAACGCAATCGGCAATCGCCTCTGATCTGGGCCGACATTTACGTGCCAGGTGGCACCTAATTAAATTAGCTTGTTTATTTTGGCTTGTTTCTTAAAGATGTGCTGGGTGCGTTCCAACTACCGCTGTACCGCTGCATTCTTCGCGGCCCAGTGGTTGGGGACCACTGCATATCTAATTTAATTGGTCACTTTGATGCAGCACAAGCTATGCTGAAAATGCAGTTCATGGCGGGGGAGCTACACACACGCACACTGGGCAGAACGAACAGAACTAAAACCCCGCAACCTGGAAACAATCTCTCTTTACAAACAGCTTTGTAGCAAAAGTATTGCTATATTATCATTATCCTAATTAGTATTACTTATTTTTATAATGCTCACATTACAACAGTATTTGTGTATTTATTTTTGATTTTTGGGATCTACTGGGAAAGCCTCAAATATCGACCGGTTGATTGCGATTGACGGCAATCTAGAATGTGGCTACTTAATTTATTAATGCAAACTTAGTTGATACTTTTCTCATTACATTTTTTAATTTACACTGTGAGTGTAATTTAGAATGCCTCACTATATAAATGCAAAAATGACAGCAGTACGATTTAATAATGTCCTCTAGGAAGAAATTTTGCTATATTTAAATATTTGCTAATGAAATAATTAATCATAGTTATTAAGACTATATATGGTGCCTGTAAGAAATATTCACCCACCTTGGAATCTTTCATGTTTTATTGTTTTACAACATTGAATCACAATGCATTTAATTTGGGATTTTTGACACTGATCAACAGAAAAAGACTCTTTCACGTCAAAGTGAAAACAGATCTCTACAAAGTGATCTAAATTAATTACAAATATTAAACATAAAATAATTGATTGCATTTAATATGACACGCCAAATCACTGGTTGCTTTAGAAGTCACATAATTAGTTAAATGGAGATCTGTTTTTGGAGACCTGTGTGCAGTCAAGGTGTTTCAATTGATTGTAGTAAAAGTACACCTGTATCTGTAAGGTCCAACTACTGGTGAGACAGTATCCTGGCAAAAACTACACCATGAAGACAAAAGAACACCCCAAGCAACTCTGTAAAAGTTATTGAAAAGCACAAGTAAGGAGATGGATACAAGAAAATTTCCAAGTCACTGTATATCCCTTAGACTACAGTTAAGTTAATCATCAAGAAATGTAAAGAATATGGCACAGTTGTAAATCTGCCTAGCGCAGCCCGTCTTCAAAAACTGAGTGACCTTCCAAGAAGGAGACTAGTGAGGGAGGTCACCAAGAGACCTATGATAACTCTGGAGGAGTTACAAACTTCAGTGGCTGAGATGGGAGAGACTATGCATACAACAACTGTTGCCCAGGTGATTCACTAGTCGCAACTTTATGGGAGAATGGCAAAGAGAAAGCCACTGTTGAAAGAGACTCACATGAAATCTCAGACTATGGTCTGGTGAAACCAAAATTTAGCTTTTTGGCGTTAGACTAAGCATTACGTTTGGCGTAAGCCAAGCACCGCACATCATCAAAAACACACCATCCCTACTGTGAAGCATGGTAGTGACTGCATCATGCTGTGGGGATTGTTTCTCTGCAGCAGGCCCTGGAAGGCTTGTGAAGGTAGAGGATAAAATGATTGCAGCAAAATACAGGGAAATTCTGGAGGAAAACCTGATGCAGTCTACAACAGAACTGCAACTTGGGAGAAGATTTGTTTTCCAGCAAGACAATGACCCCAAATATAAAGCCAAAGCTACACAGGAATGGCTTAAAAACAACAAAGTTAATGTCCTGGAGTGGTCAAGTCCAGATTGAGAATTTGTGGCTGGACTTAAGAAGGACTGTTCACTCATGATCCCCTTGCCATCTGACAGAGCTTGAGCAGTTTTGTAAAGAAGAATGGGGAAACATCGCAGTGTCCAGATGTGCAAAGCTGATAGAGACCTATCCACACAGATTCAAGGCTGTATTTGCTGCCAAAGATGAATCTACTAAATACCGACTTGAAGGGTGTGAGTAATTATGCAATCAGTTATTTTGAGTTCTACATTTGTAATTAATTTAGATCACTTTTTGAGATCTGTTTTCACTTTGACACAAAAGAGTCTTTTTCTGTTGATCAGTGTCAAAAAAAGCCAAATTAAATCTACTGAGCTTCAATGCTGTAAAATAATAAAACATGAAAACCTCCAAGGGGGAGAATACTTCTTCTAGGCACTGTACTCAGTGGCTACTTTATTAGGTGACTCCTGTAGCTAATAGAACGACCATTGAGAGTACGTTTATGGTCTTTTATTTTAAAAAAATTTTTTGACATACAGCATGGAATTAACCCTTCTGGCCCTTCCAGCCACTCCACCCAGTAACCCCCAATATAATCCTCATCCAATCATGGGACAATTTCCCTACCAACTGGTTCGCCTTTGGACTGAGGGGGGAAACGGAAAACCCGGAGGAAACCCACGTGATCACAGGGTGAATGTACAAACTCCTTACAGCTTGCTGGAGCTGTAAAATTTTGTGCTAACCACTACACTACTATGCCGCCCCAAGTATTCTGCTGGTGTAGCTCAACCACTTCCAGGTTTGACGTGTTGTGCATTCAAAGATGCTCTTTTGCATACTACTGTTGTAACATGTGGTTATTTGAGTTACTGTCACCTTCCTGTCAGCTTGAACCAGTCAGGCCATTCTTCTCTGACTTCTCAGTAACAAGGCGATTCTCACCCACAGAACTGCTGCTTATTTAGATGTTAGCATTAAGTAGTAGGTGTACCTAATAAAGTAGCCACAGAGTATACATTTTTAGATTTTCCCCTACTTTCACTCTAAAGAATTTTCAGAAGTAAAATGAGTTTTCACAAATGTCCTTCAAAATTCTCCATGACGACCAGAGAGTGAATCCAATATCTCAGGTTAGTCCTTTTCCGATGGAATGTAAACCCTGAACTTCCTGGTCAATAACACAGAAAGACTATTGGTCTGGAAACAGAAAATTTGGATCCTTCCAGCTGGGGAATATAAATCCAAGTAAATTTGCAAATAAGAAGTCAATTGTTATGTTTTGGTAAACATGAAATTGTTGGCGTATCATAGGAATACATTTAGACGGTCAACCACGGTTACACCTCTTTTTTCCGGGGTAAAGGATTTTAAAACTAGAAGGCATAGATGTAATGTGAGGGGAACTATTTAAAGGGCACCTGAGGAGTAACATTTTCCACACAGTAGGCATTAGGGTTGCCAACTTTCTCACTCCCAAATAAGGGAGAAAAGTAGCAGGTAAATATGGGACTCTTGTGTTTACCCCGAGAAAGACTACCATGACCATGAAGCCTTGCACAGGAACCTATGTGCGCATGTGTGGCGTGCACATACGTGACATGCGCATGCGTGACGTGTGCATGCATGTACATGCCGATTTTTTTCTACAGATCGGTTTTGGCTTAATCTTCCCGATTCTGTTAAGTGAAACTACACCATACATACATTATTTCTACTTTATATAGGCTGTGTATTTATCATATCATTCCTGCTTTTACTATATGTTACTGTTATTTTAGGTTTTATGTGTTATTTGGTATTATTTGGTAGGTTATTTTTTGGGTCTGGGAACGCTCAAAAATTTTTCCCATATATACTAATGGTAATTGCTTCTTCGCTTTACGCCATTTCAGATTACGAACGGTTTCATAGGAACGCTCTACCTTAGCGGGGGAAATACGGGACAAGGGCGGTCCCATATGGGACAAACCAATTTAGCCCAATATACGGGATGCCCCAGCTAATATGGGATAGTTGCAACCCCAGTAGGCATGGAGAGAATGGTAGGCAAGCAGAGGATGACAGGCATGTACAAGCTGCCTGAGGAAGCAGGTACAGTTATAACATTTAAAATAATTTTGGACAGGCATATGGACAAGAAAGCTTTGGATGGAAATGAACAAAATGCCAGCAAATGGGTCTAACTCAAGTAGGAAACTTGGTTGGCATTGGTGAATGGAACAAAGGTCCTGTTTCTATGCTATGTAACTCTATGGTTCTATTTCCATAGGAAAGAACTGTTAACACATTCTCATACTTCTGTCCAGATAAACCTGACGTCACCCCTCACTCCAGGGGAACAAAAGTCCAGTCCTCCAGTCCCTGTAACATCCTCATGAATCTTTCCTGCACCTTTTCCTAAAACAGAGCATAAATTTGAAACTTCGAGCCTGTTATCTTAATGTGGTAGGTTATTCTCTGGCTCTACTGCAAATGTTTTAAAGTTTTCATTGTGATATTCTCCCATTTATAGGTTTGACTGAATAGTATGTATTTATCAGTTGCTGGAGGGAATTTGTCTTTTAACATGGCATACTTCCTGATAAAGAAACAGGGGAAGTTTTAAACCACAATTTGATGTCTCAAAAAATGCAAAAGTCTTCATTAAATTTACTTCACACACACAAAATGCTGGAGGAACTCAGCAGGCCAGGCAACATCTATGGAAAAAAGTACAGTCAAAGTTTCAGGCCGGGAGTCCTGCCAAAGGTTCTTGACCCAATATGTCGACGGCACTTTTTTTCCATAGATGCTGCCTAGCCTGCTGAGTTTCTCCAGCATTTTGTGTGTGTTGATTAGATTTCCAGCATCTGCAGATTTTCTCTTGTTTATGAACTTTACTCCACAATTCTTTGTTGAAGATAATTATTCCTATTGCAAATTCTGTCGGATTAAAGTTCGAAGTTCAATGTAAATTTATTTATCAAAGTACATATATGTCACCATATACAACCCTGAGATACATTTTCTTGTGGGCATACCCAGTAAATCCAATAACTATAACAGATTCAATGAAAAACCTCCCAACTAGGGCATTCAACCATCATGCAGAAGACAACAGACTGTGCAAATACAAAAAGGAAGAATTAATAATAATAAATAAATAAACAATAAATATAGAGGACATGTGATGAAGAGTCCTTGAAAGTGAGTCCATAGGTTGTGGGAGCACTTCAATGATGGGGCAAGTGAAGTTGAGTGAAGTTATCCCCACTGCTTGGTGTTAAGAATTAGTGTGGCTCTACTAACATATTGTTACAGTCAGAATCAGGTTGATCAGAAAGAGGTTTATCATCACTGACATTTGTCATGAAATTTGTTACTTTGCAGCAGTGAAATAAATAAAAAATTACTGTAAGTTACAAAGAGAAATATTTTTGAAGTGCAAAAAGGACAGCAAAACAGTCAGGTAGCGTTTATGGACCATTCAGAAATCTGACAGTGGGAGCCTGATGATTGTCGGGTAATAATTGTTTCTGAAACTGGTGATGTGGGACCTGGAGGCGGTACTGCCCAGTTGCACTTGCATCCATAGAGGTGAAGTGCTTTGAGAGGTTGGTGATGAATCATATCAACTCCTGCCTGAGGAGCTTCTTGGATCAGCTCCAGTTTGCCCACCGGCCCAAGAGGTCCACAGCAGATGACATCTCATTGGTTCTTCACTCATCCCGCCACATCTGGATAGCAAAGACGTATACATCAGGATGCCCTTTGTGGACTACGGCTCAGCATTCAAAACCACCATCCCTCTAATACCAATCAATAAGCTTCAAAATCTTGGCCTCAATACCTCCTTGAGCAACTGGAACCTCAGAAACTACAGTGGGGATATTTAAAGCAGAGGTTGATGCGCTCTTGATTAGTAAGGGTGTCTGAAGTTACAAGGAGAAGGCAGGAGAATGGGGTTGAGAGGGATAATAAGTCAGCCATGAACGAATGTCAGAGCAGACTTGATGAGTCGAATGGCCTAATTCAGATCCGATGTCTTGTGGACAGGTACCCATAATTATCCTCTGCAGAGATTAAACAACATCATTCAAGTAATGCTAAAGCTGTGATTACCGTATATTAGCCCTTTATATATATTTGTGATCAATTACTCAGCGATATGGCACAGAACAGGTCCATCCAGCCTAACAAGCTGCGCCACCCAGCAACCTACTGATTTAACCCGAGCCTAATCACAGGACAATTTACAATCACCAATTAACATACTAACTGGTACAGCTTTGGACTGTGGAAGGACACCAGAGCACCCAGAGGAAACCATGCGCTCACAGTACAACCTTCTTACAGAGGACGCCGGAATTGAAATCCGAACTCCGACACCCCGCTGTAATCTCGTCGCACTAACTGATGCTACAATGGCACCTCCTGTACCCTAGCATGGAAAGATATAACAAACTGGATTAAGCTGTCAGCACTTGGAGCCGAGACCCTTCATCAGGACTGGAAAGGAAGTGGGTAGAAGCCAGAATAAGAAGGTGGAGGGAGGGGAAGAAGCATAGTTGAGGGGGAAGATGGTTGGGTGGGGGAGGAAGGTTGAAGTAAGAAGCTGGGAAGTGATAGGTAGGAAAGGGCTGAAGAAGAAGGAATCTAATAGGGAAATCACAGAATACCATGAAAGAAGGGGACTAGGAAGGGGTATCAAGGGTGGAGAACCGCGGCTGAGGAGCAGAGAACCAGGATGGGGAATGGACAAAGAGAGAAGAGGTGTAGGAGGAAGAAGTTATGAGAAGTTAGGGAGGTCATGTCCTTATTTCTGCTAGGATGCTCGTCCATCTCCATCAATACTCATTCTGCTTCTCACAGTGTCACCCTATACAGTAATAGGAGATACAACAATGGCGATCTTCTGCTTCCCTGCTCACCATTCAGGAATCAAATCCACTCTTTTTAGGTAAGGTAATGGTTCAATAATTCTTCTGAGTTAATGCGGTCTGCACAACACTGGCAGATTCACTCATCATGCAAATATGACCGCAAATTTCCAGCTGCCTGTCACCCTTCAACTATTCTGATGGCCCCTAGTTTGGACTCCATCACAGAATGATGCTCAACACAACACTGCACAGTTACCAGTCCGTGTATTACAACATAACACTGGACAGTTACTAGCCTGTGTATTACAGCATAACACTGGACAGTTACCAGCCTGTGTGTTACAACATAACACTAGACAATTACCAGTCTGTGTATTACAACATAAGACTAGACAGTTACCAACCTGTGTATTACGACATAACACTGGACGGTTACCAGCCTGTGTGTTACAACATAACACTAGACAATTACCTGCCTGTGTGTTACAGCATAACACTGGACAGTTACCAGCCTGTGTATTACGATATAAAACTATACAGTTACCAGCCTGTGTGTTACAGCATAGCACTAGACAATTACCAGCCTGTGGGTTACAACATAACACTGGACAGTTACCAGACTTGTGCATTGCAAGAGGCAGTTACCAGTGTGTACATTACAGCTTTCAACCTTCAAAACTGAACTCAGTAATAATAAGATAATCAGCATGCTGCATCATATTTCAAACCGACTGTTTTCTTTCTCTTTTTGTGATGATTTTGGATCTTGTTCATCACTTCGCACAGATATAACATTTATTATTCCGTGGCCTATAACCCTCTCTGTCTGCTGTTTCACCACTCCTGGGTCTTCAGTCAATGATCGTGTTCCTCCGTTCTTCCTCAACAAACAAATGCTGTTTTATCCTTCAAAATGCAGGAGAAAGTATCCAGCAGATTTGCAGGGGAATAAACAGGTAAACTCCACAGATGCTGCCTGGCGTGCAGGAGTTCCTCCAGCATTTTGTGTGTGTTGCTCTGGAATTCCAGCATCTGCAAAATCTCTTGGGTTTCTGACTTTTTCCTAATTTTCCAAAAGTTCAAAGGTTGAAAGCTTCAAAGGATCATTTATCATCAAAGTATACCACTCTGAAGTTCTTCTCCAGATAGCCATGGAACCAAGAAAACAAAAGAACGGCAACATACCCCAAATCCCCCAACCTGCACAACAATGAAACAAGGAAGATTGGGTGAAAAACATGGAATGTAAAAAAAAACTTTAACAGTGACAAAAGTTCACAGTCTGTATCCATATCCATTTCCAAAAATGCAAAAACCTTGGTAATAGTGTGGCACAGCAGCAGGCCACACGGTCTCACCTCTCTGGCATAGTCATGGTCATAGTCATACTTTATTGATCCATTAAAAACACTGAACAGTTACAGTTGCACCATAAACAGTTGCACCATAAATAATTAAATAGTAATAATTAAATAGTAATTAAATAGTAATAAAACAATAAATAATTAAATAGTAATATGTAACAGTTACAGTTACAGTTGCACCATAAACAGTTGCACCATAAATAATTAAATAGTAATAAAACAATAAATAATTAAATAGTAATATGTAAATTATGCCAGGAAATAAGTCCAGGACCAGCCTATTGGCTCAGGGTGTCTGACCCTCCAAGGGAGGAGTTGTAAAGTTTGATGGCCACAGGCAGGAATGATTTCCTATGACGCTCTGTGTTGCATCTCGGTGGAATGAGTCTCAGCAGGGTGATTCCACCAAAGGCAGGCAGTCAGTGCTCACCTCTACATTTCAATCTCCCTAATGGAAGCTTTAATCGGCACAATGGAGCCAAGCATTCGCTCTCAACCACCCCCACCCCCACCCCCGCACCCCCGTAACCTCCTTGCCTTGAGGTTTGTGCTCACTGCTTTCCGGAATCCTCTTGGAGACAAAAAGTGCTGGATCACCCAAATGATCTCTAATCTGCAAATCAAAGGTTCCAACAGTTCCAGAATCACATTCAAGATGTAAAACAGTCCTAAAAGACATAAAAGAAGTGAAATAAATAGTTTTTGTCCATGCAGAAGATGCCAACTGTCAGAGCGCTGTACACAGGCACCATCTTGACCAGATATTAGTGACGACATTAATTCTGTTTCTCCTCCACAGATGCATTCAGACCTTCTGAGTATTTCCTATATTTGTTTGTATTTTAGCAATAATCAAAAGTTAAAATTTAATTTGCCTGTTAACACAGTAGCCCAAGTGTCAGAGTATTAACAACAGCAAAACTATGACTATCATTACTCTTCAAAACTGACAGCCACCTTGGATTTCCACAAATGAAGAGTTGAATGTGGAAATCCCAAAATTAATGTTTTGACTGTCCCTGATCAATTGCACATTTCTAGCCTTGTCTAATGTAATTGAAGAAAATATATTGAAGTGATAGGAGCTTATAAAATTACAAACAGGTCCCTCTATTAAAAACACTGAACACTTTCAGTTTAATGGCTTCTGTACCGTAATTATTGTATCATCAACCATCTGCTTATTAAAATAATCTGACTTTATGATTGTGTTTTGTAATTACTATACATTAATATATGGAAATATGAGACACTTTCAAGATTTGTTTGCCTTTACAGTAAATGCTGAGTTATCATAAGCCAATCATTATCACATATCCAGTTTGAAAGCCACCTTTAAAAACTAGATACTTTGCTTTCAGATACACTCTTTGAATCATTTAATGTGATTGAAAATGTGATCAGCTTGATAGCATTACAGTCACTGGGTTCCAATGTCAGGTGTTGTTTCTTTGTTGGAAGTTTTTTCCAAGTTCAGTAATGAGCTCAAATTCTAGGAGCAAAGGTGCTGAATTTGGGAAATTTGAGAGCTTCAAGTTTTTAGGTGTGAACATCACCAATAATCTGTCCCGGTCCAAGCACATTGATGTCACAATCAGGAAAGCTCTCCAATGCCTCTACTTCCACAGAAAGCTAAAGAAATTTGTCTAGTCCCTGTTGATCCTTACCAATTTTTATTGATGTACCTCAGAGAGCATCCTGTATGGATGTATAACAGCTTGATATGGCAACTGCTCTGCACATGACCTCAAGAAATTGCAGAGGTTTGAAGACACAGTACAACACATCACTGAAACCAACTTCCTCTCTATGGACTCTGTTCAGCTCATTAAAGCAGCCAGCATAATCAAAGGCCCCACCTACAACAGAGATTCTCTCTTCTCTTCTCTCCTATGAAGTAGAAGATAACAAAAGCCTGAAAGCATGTACCACCAGACACATGGACAACTTCAATCCCACTGTTATCAGACCCTTGAAAAAACTTCTTGTATGATAAGATGGACCCTTGGCCTTACAATCTATCTTGTTATGATCTTGCATGATATCATTTACCTGCAATGTACTTTTTTGGTAACTTTTACACTTTATTCTGAATTGTTATTATTTTACTTTTCTTTAGCTCAATGCACTGTGTAATGATCTGAGTTGTATGAACAGTATGCAAGATAAGCTTGCATCTCAGTATATGTGTCAATAATAATGATCATAAAGTCATAGATTGATAGAGCACAGGAACAGATCCCTTGGCCCAAGTGCATTCCCGTTGACCCACACATCTGTTTACACTATACAACCTGAAATTCTTACTCTTTGCAGACGTCCTTGAAACAGAACAAGTATCCCAAAGAATGAACAACAGAAAAAAACGTGAGCCCCAAGGCCTCCTGCCCCACTCCCATGCACAAGAAGCATCAACCCTTTCCCCTCCACCTCTTATTCCAGCCGAAAGCATCAGCACTCCCACCACCCACGATGCAAGCAACAGCAAAGCCTCAAAGAGAGACCTTGGTTTACAGTCCATCAAAAACTACTGTTCAGGTTTACATACGTTGAGCTCTCTCTGTCTCTGTCTAACAAGGGAGAGAGATATCACTTCTTCTACAGGGAGAGGAGAGACAAACAGTCCCAGTTTGGATGTTACAGTCTGTAGTGCCGCATCTATTTCAAGTTCCTGCAACTCGAAAATCAGCAGAAAACTCTCACTCACTATTGAGAGAGAGAGAGAGAGAGATCACTCAAGTGTAGAGGCCTCGAACAGCCGAACTTACTACCTCGATGTTCTGGCTCCCCACGATACTTCAGCTTGAAACACCAGCAAACAATCAAATCCACAAAGATACCTGTCTTCACGCGGCTCCCGGAGCTATCAAAACATAGCCAATCGATGAACTCCAAGATCAAGAACATGCCATCGTACAGAACTGCAGTTTGAGTGAGCTATAAATCACAGACTCTGACAGGACTCCAGCCACCTTGAAAAGGGAAATAGAGACATTAGAAGTGGAATTTAAACTGTTTTGCTGATGGGCCAGGAGAAGTCACACTCTGGCACCATCTTTAGCTCTGCCCACATTCAGATTTGACAGAAAACATCCTAAAGTCACTGCAACACACATCAAAGCTGCTGGTGAACACAGCAGGCCAGGCAGCATCTCTAGGAAGAGGTGCAGTCAACGTTTCGGGCCGAGACCCTTCGTCAGGACTAACTGAAGGAAGAGTTAGTAAGAGATCTGAAAGTGGGAGGGGGAGGGGGAGATCCAAAATGATAGGAGAAGACAGGAGGGGGAGGGATGGAGCCAAGAGCTGGACAGGTGATTGGCAAAAGAGATATGAGAGGATCATGGGACAGGAGGCCCAGGGAGAAGGGAAAGGGGGAGGGGGAGAAAACCCAGGGGATGGGCAAGGGGTATAGTCAGAGGGACAGAGGGAGAAAAAGGAAAGTGAGAGAAAGAATGTGTGTATATAAATAAATAACGGACGGGATGCGAGGGGAAGGTGGGGCATTAGCGGAAGTTAGAAAAGTCAATGTTCATGCCATCAGGTTGGAGGCTACCCAGATGGAATATAAGGTGTTGTTCCTCCAACCTGAGTCACTGCACTGGGTTCTGCTGGACACTTATCTCATCTAGTGGCCATTCCCCAAGTTTGTCCCGGATCATACCTCACAAAAATCTCAATGCCTCAGTGACGTGGTGTTTCCATGAAGAACTGGTCATTATCAGCGACTGGTGCTGATGAAGGACACACCTACTGACTTGACTGGCCTTCTGAGAGCTCATGCTGCTAAAGATCTTCTTGTTGTTTACAAATGGTTATGATCAACATTAGCAAACAACTGATGTGGTAGCAAAAGAGAAAAAAGTAATTGAAAATATAAAATTAATACATTGACAAAGTATAGCTGACACACATTAATTATAAACTTCCCGCATCATCAAGGACATAGCCTCAAGAAGGGGCATCTGTCTCCAAGGACCCTCACCACTGGGGACATGACCTCTTGAAAGTGGGAGGGGGAGGGGGAGATCCCACTTTCAAATCTTAAACACAAAATAATCTGTAGTTGCTGTGATCAAAGCAACACTTTCAGTACACTGGATGAACTCAGCAGGTCAGGCAGCATCAGTTAGAAATGATGAGTCGACGTTTCGGGCTGGAACCCATCGTCAGGACTGAAGAAGGGAGATCAGTGGGGAGGGATGGGGGGGACGAATGGACAAGGGAGTCGCGTAGGGAGCGACCCCTGTGGAAAGCAGAGAGGGGCAGGAGCGAAAGATGTGCTTAGTGGTGGGATCCCATTGGAGGTGGTGGAAGTTATGGAGTATAATATGTTGGACCCAGAGGTTGATGGGGTGGAAGGTGAGGACAAGGGGAACCCTATTCCTAGTGGGGTGACAGGAGGATGGAGTGAGAGCAGATGTACGTGAAATGGGGGAGATGCGTTTGAGAGCAGAGTTGATGGTGGAGGAAGGGAAGCTCCTTTTTTTAAAAAAGGAGGACATCTCCCTCATCCTGGAATGAAAGGCCTCATCCTGAGAGCAGATGCGGCAGAGACGGAGGAATTGCGAGAAGGGGATGGCATTTTTGCAAGAGACAGGGCGGGAAGAGGAATAGTCCAGATAGCTGTGAGAGTCAGTAGGCTTATAGTAGACATCAGTAGATAAGCTGTCTCCAGAGATAGAGACAGAAAGATCTAGAAAGGGGAGGAAGGTGTCAGAAATGGACCAGGTAAACTTGAGGGCAGGGTGAAAGTTGGAGGCAAAGTTAATGAAGTCAACGAGCTCAGCATGCGTGCAGGAAGCAGCGCCAATGCAGTCGTCGATGTAGCGAAGGAAAAGTGGGGGACAGATACCAGAATAGGCACGGAACATAGATTGTTCCACAAAGCCAACAAAAAGGCAGGCAAAAAGGTGAGTATCAACTCATTAGGAATGCAGAGTCAGAAGGGATAGCCAACACGGTACTCAAGCTGTTTTCTCTCAATGAGCGTACTAAAAGAAATAACGTGGATGATCTTGTTGCAATATTACAGATTGCCAGGTATGATGTTGTTGTGGCCATCATTGAATTTTTACTGACGGATGGTTGTAGTTGGAAGTTGTATGTCCAAGGTTACACATTATTTCGGAGGGATAGGAAGGGAGGCAGAGGGGGTGATGTGGCTCTACTGCTAAAGAATGGCATCAAATCATTAGAAAGATGTGACATAGGATTGGGAGATGTTGAAACTTTGTGGGTTGAGTTAAGAAACTGCAAGGGTAAAAAGGTGTTGGTGGCAGTTATATACAGGCCTCCCAACAGTGGCTGGCAGGTGGACCACAGATTACAACAGGAAATAGAAAAGGCGAGTCAAAAGGGCAATGACTCTTTTGTCATGAGTCATGAGAGATTTTAATATGCAGGTCGATTGGGAAAATTAGGTTTATAATAGATCTCAAGAGATTGAGTTTGTTGAATGCCTAAGAGATGGCCTTTTAAAACAGTTTGTCATTGAGCCTATGGGATCAGTTATACTGGATTGGCTGTGATGTAATGAACTGGATAGGGAGCTTAAGATAAAAGAACCCTTAGGAACCAGTGATCACCATATGATTGAGTTCAACTTGAAATTTGATGGGGAGAACGTAATGTCTGATGTAGCAGTATTTCAGTGGAGTAAGGGAAATTACAGTGGTAAGAGAGAGGAATTGGCCAAAGTAAATTGGAAGGAACTGCTAGTAGGGATGTCAGCAGAGCAGCAATGGTTTGTATTTCTGGGAAAAATGAGGAAGGTGCAGGACACATGTATTCCAAAAATGAAGAAATACTCAAATGGTAAAATAGTACAACAATGGCTGACAAGGGAAGTCAGAGCTATTGTAAAAGCAAAAGAAAGGACATACAACAAAGCAAATTTAGTGACAAACTGCCACACATGAGGCTGCTTACCAAGTTAAGAGCCCATGGTATTACAGGAAAGTTACTAACGTGGTTAGAGTATTGGCTGATTGGTAGGAGGCAGCTAGTGGGAATAAAAAGATCCTTTTCCGGTTGGCTGCCAGTGACTTATGGTGTTCCGCAGGGGTCGGTGTTGGGACAACTTCTTTTTATGCTGTATGTAAATGATTTAGATGATGGAATAGATGGTTTTGTTGCCAAGTTTGCAGATGATACAAAGATTGGTGGAAGAGCAGGTAGCTGAGGAAACAGGCAGGATGCAGAAGGACTTAGATAGATTAAGAGAAAGGGCAAGAAAATGGCAAATTAAATCCAATATTGGAAAATGCATGGTCATGCACTTTGGTAGTAGAAATAAATGTGTGGACTATTTTCTAAATAGGGAGAAAATCCAAAAATTGTAGATGCAAAGGAACTTGGGAGTCCTTGTGCAGAATACTCTAAAGGTTAACTTGCAGGTAGAGTCAATGATGAGGAAGGCAACTGCTATGTTAGCATTCATTTCAAGAGGTCTAGAATACAAGAGCAAGGATGTGATGCTGAGGCTTTATAAGGCACTGGTGAGACCTCACCTTGAGTATTGAGAACAGTTTTGGTGCCCTCATCTTAGAAAAGATGTGCTGGAATTGGTGAGAGTCCAGAGGAGGCTCACAAAGGAATGAAAGGGTTATCATATGAGGAACGTTTGATGGCTCTGGGTCTGTACTCACTGGAATTCAGAAGGATGAGGGGAGATCTCAGTGAAACCTTTTGAATGTTGAAAGGCCTAGACAGAGTAGATGTGGAAAGGATGTTTCCCATGGTGGAAGAGTCTAGGACAAGAGGACACAGGCTCAGGATAAAGGGGCACCCTTTCAAAACAGAGTTGCGGAGAAATTTCTTTAGCCAGAGGGTTGTGAATTTGTGGAATTTGTTGCCACATGCAGTTGTGGAGGCCAGGTCATTGAGTGTATTTAAGGCAGAGATTGATAGGTTCTTGATTGGACATGGTATCAAAGGTTATGGGGAGAAGGCTGGCAACTGGGGTTGAGGAGGAGATAAAAAAAGGATCAGCCATGATGGAATGGCGGAGCAGACTAAATGGGCCAGATGGCCTAATTCTACTCCTATGTCTTATGGTCTTATAGCCTTATGATATGAGGGATAGATTGTGTGGACGGCCAAATACTTTTTTCAGGGTGAAAATGGTTAATACACGGGGCATAATCTTAGATAATTGGGGAAAAAGTACAGGAGGTATGTTAGAGGTAGGAGTTTTACACAGAGAGTGATAAGTGTGTGAAGAACACTGCCAGGAGTTGTGGTAGAGGCGTATACACTAGGGACATTTAATAAAATCTTAGATAGCACAGTTGTTTCACCTTTCCTTTAGAATATTTCTTCCTCCTTGGAAGGAATATGCTGTGACTTATGAACTGTTTCCAGAAATTCCAGCCATTACGGTTCTGCCATCATCCCTGCCAGTGTTCTTTTCCAATCAATTCTGGCCAAACTCCTCTCTCAGGCTTCTGTAATTCCCTTTATTCTACTTTAATACTGATACATCCGATTTTAGCTTATCCTTTTCAAGTTTCAGGGTGAATGCAATCATATTATGATCACTTTCTCCTAAGGATTCTTTTCTCTTAAGTGCTCAAATCAATTCTGCTTCATTGCACAACATCCAATCCGGAATAGCTGATCCCCTAGTGGACTCAACCACATGCTGATCTAAAAAGCCATCTTGTTGGCACTCTAGAAATTTCCCCTCCTGGAATCCATGAGTGACCAGTGTGTCTGGCTTCGGAAAGAAAATGGAATAAGTGCAATGGATACAGTCTGAAAGTGCACAGGACAATATCTCTTTAGAATTGATAGAATCTGCAATTAATTTTATCCATTCTCTTAATCTGCATCTACTTCATGAGAGATGTCATGGCAATTCAAACTTACTCCATACTCACTTAGTCAATGCACCAAGGATGCTATAAGACATAGGGACACAGTAATATGAGTTCATAACAGCACTGAAGACAAGCCAGTTGTGTTTACATACTCATTTGTATGGAACTTATGAAGTGCCTGATCTCAATGTAATGAATTCTATAACCTTCCTTAATTTACCTATGAACGATTACTCAATCTATCAGAAATTGATATCAGCTGGCGCAACTATACAAGAGTCAAGAAAATTTAAAATTTCCTTCCAAACAGATTTACCTTTAATGGCCAAACCTTGTACTCAAAGAAACCTGTGACAACAGATATTAGACCATAAGAGCATAGGATTGGAATTAGGCCATTTGGCCCATCAAGTGCTCCACCATTCCATCATGGCTGATTATCCCTGTCTACCCCATTCTCCTGCCTTCTCCCCATAGCCTTTGATACCCTGACCAATCAAGAAACTATCAACCTCCTGCTATAAATATACTCAGTGGCTTGGCCTCCATAATCACCTGTGGCAATAAATTCCACAGATTCATCAATCTCAAGCAAAAGAAATTCCTCCTCATTTCCACTCTAAATGGGCATCCATCTACTCTGCGGCTGTGCCTTCTGGTCCTAGACTCCCTCACAACGGAAAACATCCTCTCCATGTCCACTCTATCTAGGTTCAATATTTGATAGGTTTCAATTGAGATCCCTCTTCATTCTTCTATACTCCAGCAAACCTCCCTCCAAATCCAGTTCGAACCATGCAGTGTACTTCGGTTAGGATATAGAAACATAGAAACATAGAAAATAGGTGCAGGAGTAGGCCATTCGGCCCTTCGAGCCTGCACCGCCATTTATTATGATCATGGCTGATCATCCAACTCAAAACCCTGCACCAGCCTTCCCTCCATAATTCCTGATCCCCGTAGCCACAAGGGCCATATCTAACTCCCTCTTAAATATAGCCAATGAACTGGCCTCAACTGTTTCCTGTGGCAGAGAATTCCACAGATTCACCACTCTCTGTGTGAAGAAGTTTTTCCTCATCTCGGTCCTAAAAGGCTTCCCCTTTATCCTCAAACTGTGACCCCTCATTCTGGACTTCCCCAACATCTGGGACCAAGTCTCAAAATAATAACCTTCAGATGCAGACTAAGTATTTATTAAGCTAATTTACAATCCATGTTCCTTAAACTAATCGATATTCTAGAATCCTTTAAGTGTAGTGTCAGGGACTGAACTACCATTCAACTGGATGGGGGTTGGGATTTGTAGGAGGGAGGCAGGAGACAGGAGGGGAAAAATGGGGAAGAACTGAAGTCCATGTGGGAAAGATACTCCCATATACTCTTTGATATGGAGTTCAAAGTTTAAAGAAGACTTATTATCAAAGTATGCACACCATATACAACCTTGAACTTTGTCTGCTTACAGGTAGCCACAAAACAAAGAAACATAACTGAACCCATTTTAAAACATCCACACAACAGAGCCAGTCAAACACCCAATGTGTGAAAAAAGAACAAATTGTATAAACAATGAAAAAGTCAATAAGTAACACACAGAAGATGAACGTAGAGTCTCCAAAAGAGTCCACGGCACGGAGCCAGTTCAGCACTGAGATGAGTGAAGCCAGTCCAGGAGTCCGATAGCTCTAGGCTACAGCCATGGAGACAATTCCAGCATTTCAAACTGATAGAGCCTCTATTTCTGCAATGAAGATATTTCACAAAAGCTGATTTCATTTCTAGAAGCAAACTGGGGTCTATGCCAAGATGCAAAATAAAAACATTTGAAATCAGCATCTGTGAGGAGATCACACCTGTTAACATTTAAGCAGAACATGAAAGCTATTCATGTAATCAAAGACAAAAGTTAGCTAGAGCCAGGGGAAAAAAAAACAAAGTGCTTGAAACCGATTTGAGCTGGAAGTAATTTTATAGTGTTGTTTTCTGGTGAGCCAATGCCCACTTAATTGTAGGTCCCTTTTACACACAGAACTCGAAGCCCTTGAGCAGTGCAGAGGAAGGTAGATGGAGTGTCTGAAACTGAGGCCAAGTACATACCATCAGCAGTTTGCTGTTCTCGGTGTCGGATGTGGGAGGCCCTGGAGGCTACAAGCCTCCCGGACGTCTACATCTGCGCCAAGTGCATCGAGATGCAGCTCCTAAGGGATCGCATTACGGAACTGGAGCTGCAGCTCGATGACCTTCGTCTGGTCAGGGAGAGTGAGGAGGTGATAGAGAGGAGTTGCAGGCAGGTGGTCACGCCGGGGCCACGGGAGGCAGACAAGTGGGTGACAGTTAGGAGGGGCAAGGGGAAAAGTCAGGTAATAGAGAGTACCCCGGTGGCTGTGCCCCTTAACAACAGGTACTCCTGTTTGAGTACTGTTGGGGGGGACAGCTTACCTGGGAGAAGCGACAGTGGCCGTGCCTCTGGCACAGAGTCTGGCCCTGTAGCTCAGAAGGGTAGGGCAAGGAAGAGGAGGGCAGTTGTGATAGGGGACTCGATAGTAAGGGGGTCAGATAGGCGATTCTGTGGACGCAGTCCAGAGACCTGGATGGTAGTTTGCCTCCCTGGTGCCAGGGTCCGGGATATTTCTGTTCGTGTCCAAGATATCCTGAAGTGGGAGGGTGAGGAGCCAGAGGTCATGGTACATATAGGTACCAATGAGATAGGTAGGAAAAAGGATGAGGTCCTGAAAGGAGAATACAGGGAGCTAGGAAGGGAGTTGAGAAAAAGGACCGCAAAGGTAGTAATCTCGGGATTACTGCCTGTACCACACGACAGTGAGAGTAGGAATGCGATGAGGTGGAGGATAAATGTGTGGCTGAGGGATTGGAGCAGGGGGCAGGGATTCAAGTTTTTGGATCATTGGGACCTCTTTTGGCGCAGGCGTGACCTGTACAAAAAGGACGGGTTGCACTTGAATCCTAGGGGGACCAATATCCTGGCAGGGAGATTAGCGGGGGCTACTGAGGTGACTTTAAACTAGAATGGTTGGGGGGTGGGAATCAAATTAAAGAGGCTAGGCGTGAGGAGGTTAGTTCACTACAGGGGGATGGGAACCAGTGCAGAGAGGCAGAGCGGTGTAAAGTGAGGGTAGAAACAAAAAGTACTATGGAGAAAAGTAAAAGTGGCAGGCCAACAAATCCAGGGCAAGCATTAAAAAGGGCCACTTTTCAGCATAACTGTATAAGGGCTAAGAGAGTTGTAAAAGAGCGCCTGAAGGCTTTGTGTGTCAATGCAAGGAGCATTCGTAATAAGGTGGATGAATTGAAAGTGCAGATTGTTATTAATGATTATGATATAGTTGAGATCACAGAGACATGGCTCCAGGGTGACCAGGGATGGGAGCTCAGCGTTCAGGGATATTCAATATTCAGGAGGGATAGACATGAAGGAAGGGGAGGTGGGGTGGCGTTGCTGGTTAAAGAAGAGATTAAGACAATAGAAAGGAAGGACATAAGCCGGGAAGATGTGGAATCGATATGGGTAGAGCTGCGTAACACTAAGGGGCAGAAGACGCTGGTGGGAGTTGTGTACAGGCCACCTAACAGTAGTAGTGAGGTCGGAGATGATATTAAACAGGAAATTAGAAATGTGTGCAATAAAGGAACAGCAGTTATAATGGGTGACTTCAATCTACATGTAGATTGGGTGAACCAAATTGGTAAAGGTGCTGAGGAAGAGGATTTCTTGGAATGTATGCGGGATGGTTTTTTGAACCAACATGTCGAGGAACCAACTACAGAGCAGGCTATTCTGGACTGAGTTTTGAGCAATGAGGAAGGGTTAATTAGCAATTTTGTCGTGAGAGGTCCCTTGGGTAAGAGTGACCATAATATGGTGGAATTCTTCATTAAGATGGAGAGTGACATAGTTAATTCAGAAACAAAGGTTCTGAACTTAAAAAGGGGTAACTTTGAAGGTATGAGACGTGAATTAGCTAAGATAGACTGGCAAATGACACTTAAAGGATTGACGGTGGATATGCAATGGCAAGCATTTAAAGGTTGCATGGATGAACTGCAACAATTGTTCATCCCAGTTTGGCAAAAGAATAAATCAAGGAAGGTAGTGCACTCGTGGCTAACAAGAGAAATTAAGGATAGTATCAATTCCAAAAAAGAAGCATACAAACTAGCCAGAGAAAGTGGCTCACCTGAGGACTGGGAGAAATTCAGAGTTCAGCAGAGGAGGACAAAGGGCTTAATTAGGAAGGGGAAAACAGATTATGAGAGAAAACTGGCAGGCAACATAAAAACGGACTGTAAAAGCTTTTATAGATATGTAAAAAGGAAAAGACTGGTAAAGACAAATGTAGGTCCCCTGCAGACAGAAACAGGTGAATTGATTATGGGGAGCAAGGACATGGCAGACCAATTGAATAATTACTTTGGTTCTGTCTTCACTAAGGAGGACATAAATAATCTTCCAGAAATAGTAGGGGACAGAGGGTCCAGTGAGATGGAGGAACTGAGCGAAATACATGTTAGTAGGGAAGTGGTGTTAGGTAAATTGAAGGGATTGAAGGCAGATAAATCCCCAGGGCCAGATGGTCTGCATCCCAGGGTGCTTAAGGAAGTAGCCCAAGAAATAGTGGATGCATTACTGATAATTTTTCAAAACTCATTAGATTCTGGACTAGTTCCTGAGGATTGGAGGGTGGCTAATGTAACTCCACTTTTTAAAAAAGGAGGGAGAGAGAAACCGGGGAAGTATAGACCGGTTAACCTAACGTCGGTGGTGGGGAAACTGCTGGAGTCAGTTATCAAGGATGTGATAACAGCACATTTGGAAAGTGGTGAAATGATCGGACAAAGTCAGCATGGATTTGTGAAAGGAAAATCATGTCTGACGAATCTCATAGAATTTTTTGAGGATGTAACTAGTAGAGTGGATAGGGGAGAACCAGTGGATGTGGTATATTTGGATTTTCAAAAGGCTTTTGACAAGGTCCCACACAGGAGATTAGTGTGCAAACTTAAAGCACACGGTATTGGGGGTAAGGTATTGGTGTGGGTGGAGAGTTGGTTAGCAGACAGGAAGCAAAGAGTGGGAATAAATGGGACCTTTTCAGAATGGCAGGCGGTGACTAGTGGGGTACCGCAAGGCTCAGTGCTGGGACCCCAGTTGTTTACAATATATATTAATGACTTGGATGAGGGAATTAAATGCAGCATCTCCAAGTTTGCGGATGACACGAAGCTGGGCTGCAGTGTTAGCTGTGAGGAAGATACTAAGAGGATGCAGGGTGACTGGGATAGGTTGGGTGAGTGGGCAAATTCATGGCAGATGCAATTTAATGTGGATAAATGTGAAGTTATCCACTTTGGTGGCAAAAATAGGAAAACAGATTATTATCTGAATGGTCACCGATTAGGAAAAGGGGAGGTGCAACGAGACCTGGGTGTCATTATACAGCAGTCATTGAAAGTGGGCATGCAGGTACAGCAGGCGGTGAAAAAGGCGAATGGTATGCTGGCATTTATAGCGAGAGGATTTGAGTACAGGAGCAGGGAGGTACTACTGCAGTTGTACAAGGCCTTGGTGAGACCACACCTGGAGTACTGTGTGCAGTTTTGGTCCCCTAATCTGAGGAAAGACATCCTTGCCATAGAGGGAGTACAAAGAAGGTTCACCAGATTGATTCCTGGGATGGCAGGACTTTCATATGAAGAAAGACTGGATGAACTGGGCTTGTACTCGTTGGAATTTAGAAGATTGAGGGGGGATCTGATTGAAACGTATAAAATCCTAAAGGGATTGGACAGGCTAGATGCAGGAAGATTGTTCCCGATGTTAGGGAAGTCCAGAACGAGGGGTCACAGTTTGAGGATAGAGGGGAAGCCTTTTAGGACCGAGATGAGGAAAAACTTCTTCACACAGAGAGTGGTGAATCTGTGGAATTCTCTGTCACAGGAAACAGTTGAGGCCAGTTCATTGGCTATATTTAAGAGGGAGTTAGATATGGCCCTTGTGGCTACGGGGGTCAGGGGGTATGGAGGGAAGGCTGGGGCGGTGTTCTGAGTTGGATGATCAGCCATGATCATAATAAATGGCGGTGCAGGCTCGAAGGGCCGAATGGCCTACTCCTGCACCTATTTTCTATGTTTCTTATGAGAGGGCAGGGAATAAAGTCTAGAGGTGATGAGAGGTGGTGAGTCATCGAAGATCAATCAGGCTTGAGGTGCGGACTGGGGCTCCTTTGGGGATAGTTGCAGTGGGCATGAGCAGTTGAGTGGAAGATTGGAAGTTAAGCACTGAGTTAATTAGGAATCAGAGTTTGGGGAATGTTGACAGCGGGTGGTGGTTGGGATTGTGAGAAGAAATGGGACCGAAGAATAAAAAGTAATTAACTTACCTGCCTGGAATCCTATCCTGATTGCCCTGCGGTTGTCTATTCATCTGCAATGTGGACTTATTTCCCCAGTAACACTCCATTTGAGAATGGTCATTTATTACTTGACTGACATGAAAATCAGTTATTTTTTTAAATCTCAGGAATATATTTTATTTTAAAACCATATACAGGGAATACAATCAGTTTCTGTCTTTCTTTACATTAATTGTGCCATCAAATAAACATTGATAAATGATTTTTTTGCTATCACATGTACCAAGGTATCGTGAAAAATGTTGCATATTGTTTATTTGGATCAATGCATCGAGATAGCACAAGGGAAATCAGTAACAGACTTCAGATTATTGTTGGGATATAGTCCAGTGCAGGTAGACAATAAATAACAAGGCCATAATGAAATAGATTGTGAGGTCAAGCAAAATTAATCATCAAGGATCCCTGCCATCCAGCTCTTGCTCTCTTCTCTCTGCTGCCACCCTAAAGGAAATACTGGAGCCTTAGGTCCCACATCACCAGGTTCAGGAACAGTCATTACCCTTCAACCATCAAGCTCTTAAGCCAGCATGGATATCTTCATTCTCCTCAAAACTGAACTGATTTCACAACCTAAGGACTCTACAACTCATATTCTCAATATAATTTATTATTTATTATTTTTTTTCAAAATTCAATGTAAATTTATTCACAAAGTACATATATGTCACCAAATACAACACTGAGATTAATTTTCTTGTGGGCATACTCAATAAATCTATAGAATAATAACCATAATAGAATCAATAAAGTACCATACAACTAGGGTATTTAATCAGAGTACAGTGGTCAACAAACTGTGCAAATACAAAAGAAGAAACATCAATAATGAAAAAATGAGCAATAAATATCAAGAACATCAGATGAAGAATCCTTGAAAATGAGTTTATTTGTTGTGGGAACATTTCAATGATGGGGCAAGTCGTGTTGAGTGAAGGTATCCCCTCTGGTTCAAGAGCCTGATGGTTGAGGGCTGTTAGTTGTTCGTCAACCTTGTGGTGTGGGTCCTGAGGCTCTTGTGCCTTCTCCCTGATGGCAGCTGCATGAAGAGAGCATGCCCTGGGTAGTTGGGGTCCCTGATGATGGATGTTGCTTCCCTGCAACAGTGTTTCATGTAGGTGAGCTCAATGGTGGGAAGGACTTTACCAGTGATAGACTGGACCATATCCACTACTTTTTGAAGGATTTTTCATTCAGGGGCATTGGTGTTTCCATACCAGGCTGTGATGCAGCCAGTCAATATGCTCTACACTACACATCCATAAAAGTTGTCAACGGCTGATTTATACTTGTGCGCAATAGCTTATATCATAGCCTACGCAAGTGGGCTACGCCGTTGTGAGCACTTATACTTGTGTGTTGGTGTGTCTGCATCGCTCTGCAATTCACTGCCAAAACACTAGTTGGCGGTGGGGTTTCTATGCCACTGTGTTGAGTTTCTTCATGTTGAAACTCAACACAAAGAAACTCAAACTTCAAACAATGGCGACTGAAACTGAAGGAGGGTGAATTTTCTGTGCTTGTCCGGCCACTGAGAGACGTGGATGAGGAAATGCATTTCAACTACTTTCGGATGTCGGCAGGTAGATTTGATAATTTGGTTCATCGTCTCCAACCATTTATTTCGCAACAGTGTATGCATAGCGTACTCTGAGACTGGCAATCACCATTCGAGTTTTAGCTTCAGGTGGAAGTCAACAGGCTGTAGCAGCTAGCTACAAACTGGTGTCAAGCACAGGGTCCTCCATAATTTTGGAGGTCTGTAAAGCTTTATGGAAAGCATTGCAGCCAGAGTTCCTTCCCTGCCCTTCAGTCGCCCAATGGCAAACTATAGTGTATGAGGAAATGCGATGCTACCAAGCAGACCAATCACAGTTGTTGCAGTCTGCGATGCTGCGATGCGTAGTTACATTTTGGGAGAGGTGCGCGTTAGGCTACGGCATAGGGTGGTTGGCATAGAGTACAGCGTAGAGTACGTTGCTACGCCGTACCTACGGTGTACATTTGACGCACAAGTATAAATCAGCCTTTACACGAATCTCTGCAAACTCTTAAGGAATTAGAAGTGCTTGAACTTTTTTTTGTTATTGCACTTGCATGCTGGGCCCAGGACAGGTCCTCTGAAATAGTAAACACCCCAGAATTTAAAGTTGTTAACCCTCTCCGCCTTTGATCTGCCAATGAGTACTGGCTCATGGATCTCCGGTTTTCTTCTCCTGAAGTCTATAATCAGCTCCTTGGTTTTACTGACATTGTTACGACACCCCCTCAGATTTTCAGTCTTTCCTAAATGCTGATTCATCACCACCTTTGATACGGCCTATCACAGTGGTGTCATCAGCAAACTTGAATATGGCTTTCAACTTGTGCTTAGCCACAGTCGTAAGTGTACTGTGGAGGAGATGTTGCCAAACCGAACTGACTGGGGTCTGCAAGTCAGGAAATCGAGTATCCAATTTCACAGGGTCATTGAGGCCAGGGTCTTGGAGCTTATTGATTAGTTTTGAAGGGCTTTGTATGGGCAGTTTGTCTTCTTTTGCACATTGGATGTTCGTCTGTCTATGCTTGTGTGCAGTTGTTTATTGATTCTACCATGCTCCTTTGCACCTACTGTGAAAGCTCACAAGAAAATGAATCTCAGGGTAACAAACTTTGATTATAAGTTTACTTTGAACCTTGAACTTTGAAGAGTCCATCTTATAGTAAGGCAGCTGTCCTTGAGCCTGGTGGTATGTGCTTTCAGGCGTCTGTACCTTCTGCCTGAGATAGGATAGGGAATAGGATGTCCGCGGTGGTGGAGGATGTCTTTGATTATGTTAGTTGCTTTACTGTGGCAGCCAGGCATTCACTGTGCATTCCACCTATATGTACTCTTACCAAGCACCAATACCACTCACCTTTCTTCTTTAAACAGTACACCAATGAAAAGTCAGATGCATGGAGTAATGACACTGAGCATGGGTTCATTTTCCATTCTCCGGCCTTGACATAGCGTCCGACCCAGAGGCAGCTGTACCTGCATTCTCAAGAGTCAGGTTTGCTGAATCCTTCAGGAGATTGTGAAATCACTAGTTTGTTTAGATGATTCAAAAGTAAATTTCTTAAAGGGAAATTACAAGCTGTGGATTGCAATGATCGTAGTTCAAAATTGTATCTAGTAACACATACAAAATACTGGATGAACTCCGCAAAACATTGCCACATGTCATCGGTGCCATTTTGCCAACCAATTCTTACCATTTTCAGCCTAACTACTTTCAGTTTAATACCTACCAAGTGGTTTTACATTACATTAACCATGAAAAGGAATTCCACAGAAAAGAGCTGCTGCATTTGCACCAAGCAAGTTTATATTCGTTTTCATTTTCCAAGATTAGGCATTGCTGTCAAGACCTGCATTTATTATCCATTCCTAATTCCCACTAAGATGGTCACATTGAGCTGATTCCTTAACTTTGCAATGCTTCTGCTGAGGATCCTCCTCCTGCTACCTACTGCTGAGGGAGGATTTCCAGGAATTTAAAACCAGCAGGTTTGGAGGAATGGTGATAAATTTCCAAGTCAAAATCATGTGCATAAAACCATAAGACATAGGAACAGAATTAGGCCATTCAGCCCATCGAGTTTGCTCTGCCATTCCACCAAGGCTGATTTATTATCCCTCTCAACCCCATTCTCCTGCCTTCTCTCTGTAACCATTGATGCCCTTACCAATCAAGAACCTGTCAATCTCCGGTTTAAATAGACTCAATGACTTGGCCACCA
This sequence comes from Mobula birostris, assembly GCF_030028105.1. Classification (NCBI taxonomy): domain Eukaryota; kingdom Metazoa; phylum Chordata; class Chondrichthyes; order Myliobatiformes; family Myliobatidae; genus Mobula; species Mobula birostris. The sequence goes on along the minus strand of NC_092378.1, from coordinate 73,445,509 downwards.
CAGCCACCTGTGGCAGTGAACTGCATAGATTCATCACCCTTTGGCTAAAGAATTTAGGATGACACAGGAGTCATAAATTACAAATACATTAACATACTGTAAATGCGGTCCTTTTAAACTGATGAAAATCTTCAAATTATAAATGAAAGGGGAAAGATTTCATTTGAATTAGCATGCTGTTCCTAATTTGATTGTGCTCTACAACTCTTCCAGCACTAATAACTGTAGGAAGCTTTGAGGTTACATTCAGATACAGTAACAACATCCTGACTTAGATAACATATGGAAATGTACTTCATAAACTCCTCTAACACACTAGTTATAATACTTTGGTGCCACCCTGTGGCATTTAGAATTCCTCAAAAGGAGTCCGAGCATAGGGCGATGTTAGCCAGTCAGTCAAGTTTACTGCCATAAGCACAAGTACATGGATGTGCAGGTGCTATGAAAAATTTAGCATCACAGACATGTAAAACTATATCAGCAATATTTACAAGACAAATATAAATTAAACATTTTTGCAACAAATGCAGTAAGAAGAAAGAAAAAAATCCTCATTGGTGCAAAGAGTTCGAAATGGTCATAGCGTTGCTAAACTGTAGTGAACAGAGTTTTGCCAGTTGGTTCAAGGACAGGATGGTTGAAGGGAAGTGGCTGCTCTTGAACCTGGTGATGTGTGACTTCAGACTTCTGTACCCCCTGCTTGATGGTAGATGCAAAAAGATGGCTGGGCCCCAATGGTGGTGATATTTGACGACGGATGGTGTCTTCCTGAGGCAGTGCATTTTGTAGGTACTACCAACGGTGGGGAGGGATGTACTGGGGCTGAGTCCACTACTCTCTGCAACTTTTTGGCTTTGTGTGCATTTGAATTGCCATGATCCAGCTAGTCAGGATACCTTCAACAGTATATCTGTAGATATACTGGTTAAAGTGTTTGATCATGCAAGCTTGAGTGATATATAGTTAGGAGATGATTCATTTCTTTATTCTGAATCATGCATACTGAAGAACATGGTGTCACAGTGGGGCAGCTAGCAGAGAACCGGTGAGCCAGGTTCAATGCTGACCTCTGAGACTGTGCAGACTTTCCACGCTCTCCAAAATTCCAAAATTGTACCGAGACACAAGCAGGAAATCACGTTTTCTACTGCAGCATAACCTCCACATGTTGCTTTGGCCTCTTCCACTTGCTGCCTGGTGTTGGATAAGCCAAAGTTTCCACCAATTAAACACTGGAAAGACCAACGCTATTGCTTCTGGATCCTGCTCCAATTTTCACTGATCAGCCACCAACTTTTTCCCTCCCCATGGCAATTATCTGAGGCTGACCCAGATAAAAAACTTTTCACTATCTCTGTACAAATGACGACAATAAACCAATACCAGACAATATGTAACTTTGCTGACAATGTTTGACCCTTGACGACTTGTCAATGTATCACTGTAATCACACATTTCCACATTCAGTGCAGTCGCTCCCTCATCTTAGAACGGGAATCCAAATGTTTATTATCACTAATATATGTTGCAAAATTTGTTGGTTTATGGCAGCAGTACAATACCATGCATAGAAAATTATTGCCAGTTACAATCAGAAATGAAATAACTAAAATGTCTGCAAGGGAAAATGAGGTGGAGGTCATGGGTTCCCGGACAATGTAGAAAACTGATGGTGGAGGGGAAGAAGCTGTTCATAAAAAGTTATGGTTGTCTCTTTATGATCCTGTACCTCCTCCCTGTAAGTAGTAAGAAGAGGGCATGTCCTTAATGACGGATGGCGTCTTCTTGATGCACCACCTTTAGAAATTGTCCTTGATAGTGGGGAAGCTTATGCCAGTGATGGAGCTGGCCAAGTCTACAATCATCTGCAGCCTCTTTTGATCCTGTGCAATGGAGTCTCTCTCTGAAGCCCTGTTTTATACGTTTGTACTTCATACTCTACGGTTTGCTATTCTGTTGGACTCTTGACCAATTTGTCTTCCATCCTTCAGAAGTCAAAGGTCATCTAAAAGTCCACTGACCCTGATTAACCTGTACAGTCACTTTAACCATCATACTGATACACACTGACTATTCAGTTCACTGAAGCTTTAGTATTAAAATTTCCTTTGCTTAAAAGAAAATCTACCAGAGGAATTCAGTGTGCCATTAAGTTCTACAAACGTCATCCAGCAGTTTGTTTTCTGTTCCACATTCCAGCATCTGCAAACTCTTTAAATTTTTCATCCTTGTTTCCAGATCACTGTGTATTGGGCAAGGTTTGAGAATTGGATTTGTTTTTAGAGGACGCTGCAGTTCATGTTATGATATGTTTCTGATTACTCCTTTTTTTATTGCTGTTTTACATTTTGATCAGGGCTGACTGGCATTGCGGTTTGCAGTCAATAAATAACACAACAGTAAATTGAACTGAACTGAACTAAACTGATCATTCCTAAACTGTTTCAAGGACTCTGTAGTTTGGTGTTTAATTTTCTGTGTGTTATTTGATCTTTTTTTTTTCAGGCATTTACACAACTTGCTCGTTTTTTGGTGCTTTAGGTGTTTGAACAGGTTCCGTGGTGTTTTCTTGTTTCAAGGCTGTCTGCATGATGACCAACCTCAGGGTCATATACTGTATATCTACTTTCACAATAAATGAATTTTGAAACTTTGATCTCATCCCACTCTGCCTCTGTAATTGCTACAATTCCCACAACCCCTCTGAACCTTCACTGTCATTCCCCAGTATCAAGCAAGGAGTGTTTTTTTGTCACTTCTCTTCATTCTAAACATCTCCATCACTATTTGAAATGCACCTTAAAACCACAACCAGCACCAATTATCCAGAACACTCGATTTTGATGTCATTCCTACTAATACTCCACAGATTTTTAAGATGTTATACAGTAACATAATAAATTTCCCATTCAGCAAACCTGTTTAAAGAGAGTATGGGAATTGTGACCCAGGCAAAGTGAATGGGAGCTGGGGAGTTGAGGAACTGGGTCTCAGATAAGTGGGAGGAAGGGCATGGATCAGGGGGCGCAGAGCCTTGGTGAGCAGGACACAGGCCAGAAGAAAGAATTGACATCCTGACAAATGGAAGAGAAGGGCAGCAACCATGCCAAACTGTCAGGATTTCTGAAAGGTTGAACAGCAGATTAGAGTTTAACTATATCTTCTTTTTTCATTTAATCAAAATATATTTGATAATTTTCATGACTTTGTCAATTTAAAGACATTTAATTGAAAATGCTTCGTTTGCTTTATATCAGTAATTATCAGTGTGGTACGGCAATTGTCCCGTATCGGACTGCAAAGCACTCCATCATGTGGTGAAAACTGCTCAGCGGATTATCGGCACCCAATTGCCCACCATTGAGAACATCTATCATAAATGCTGCCTGGGCAGGGCAAAAAGCATTATCAAGGATGCACCTCACCCTAACCATGGACTTTTTACTCTCCACCCATCCGGTAGGCACTTCAGGAGCCTCCGCTCCCGCACCAGCAGGCACAGGAAGAGCTTCTTCCCTGAGGCTGTGACACTGCTGAACCTCTCATCACAGCGCTAAGCAGTATTGCATCCGTATTGTACTGTCTCAGTACTTTTATATTTGTGTGCTGTAGCACTTTTTTAATTTGCAGTTATTTTGTAAATAACACTATTCTTTGCATTTCTGGTCAGATGCTAAATGCATTTCATTGGCTTTGTATCTGTACTCGGCACAATAACAATAAAGTTGAATCTAATCTAATCTAATTGAAATAGACTGGGGATCTGCATGATACAGAGTACCAATAATGGTTTAGGAATATTTATCATAATCATTCTAAATTGCTGATATTAAGTGGGAAGTTTACACTTGACACTTCAGTAAAAATAATAATTATATATTGTCATACTCCATTATACAGGCCTTGTAAGATTTGTGGTTAAATGTGGAATAAGACAAAATATTGCAAAGCCTTCTGCTGTATTTTACATTTACATTCTCTGCATTCTCTATTTACCTCTTACTAACTCCATTTAAATCTCCTGACACTGCAGTTTATTCTATAAATGTTTATGAAAATGCAAAAACAATAGAGACATAATTCTGCAATCTTAATATTGATACTGTAATAACCAATGGGAGTGAAGCTCATATTTTGCCCAAAGATTCACAGAGGAGTAAGTCCCAAACCTCTCTTCACAGAAAGACGTACATTTAGTATAATTTGTTTGAGCAAATTGTGAATGATAAAGCACTTACAGTACACTCCATTAAGTAGTAAAACTTGTTCTACATTAATATTAAATTGCCAGTGTAGGAGCAAACTGAAAAGTCACAGGGAGCTGGTGCTCCAAATAACAGATTTATTAGAAAACTAGAGCACACCAGGAGTCCAGTCAAAGCTGATCTACCTGTATGAATTTGGTAGAACTTTTACATTCTCAGTTACATTACAATTTACATTAGCTCCATTTTTTAAAAAAAACAGCATGGTAGCTACAGGAATACTTAATTAAGTAAAAGATTCCATCCATGATTATACAGAGGTCTAACAAAAAAATATCCAACTTTCTATGGTAATAATAGGTGCACAGTATAACATAATTAACGAAGTTCCTGGAACTCGGATGTTGTCACTGCTGCGCTCCATGTCTCCACTTCTAGGCCTTGTCTGTGTTTCCCTATTATCACATAAGCACCATCCACATCCCTATGTACTAGTTATTAGCACACACTATTCTTTTTCCAGAGGGCATGCCTCTCAAAGTGACGTAAGAATGTCTTGGAAGTTAAATTCATCAGTACACCATCAGGGTGAACTACTGAATTTCCTTTGCATTGTGCTAAGCAAGGTTGAGGGTTTGGTGAGAGGACTGGACATATTTGCAGTTCTTAGATATTTTGTAAGACTTTCCGTCTTCACCAAATATTTACAGTACTTGATCATTCTCCTTCAACTCTTTGGCATCAAGTGGGGGTGTGGGGTGGGGTGGGGTGAAGAAATTACCAGCAGTTAATGCATTCGTTCTCCATGGCTTCAAAAATTGTTTCATTTCTTTAGCTCTACCATTTCTTTAACTTCCAGTAATTTCTCCCCATTCCCATTCTGCCCTTTTCCATTCCCCATACTGGTTTCCCTCTTACCCCTTCTTCCTCACCTGTCCATCACCTCCCCCGGTGCCCCTCCTCCTTCCCTTTCTCCCAGAGTTCACTCTCCTCTCCTATTAGTTCCTTCTTCTTTAGCCTTGTACCTTTTCCACCCATCACCTCCCAGCTTCTCACTTCATTCCCCATCTCCCACCCACCCTCCTTCTCACCTTTATGACCTGCCAGCTTGTATTCTTTCCCTTCCCCCCACCTTCTCAGGGCTGCCCAACCTGGGGTCCACAATCCCTTGGTTAATGGCAAGAGCCCGTGGCATAATAAAGGTTGGGAACCCCACTTCTTCCTCCTTTCTTTGTTGCACTGACGAAGGGTCTCAGCCTGAAGCATTGACCCCGTGTTCCTTTCCAAAGCTGCTGCTTGACCCGAGTTCCTCCAGCATTACTCAGTGCATTACTCTGGATTTCCAGCACCTGCAGAATCACATACTTATGACTAGCCACACAGACGTGGGTGTAGAGAGAGTCAAGCAGTGGGCTAAGCTCACATCCTTGAGATGCGCCAGTGTTGATTGTCAGCAAGGAGGAGATGCTATTTCCGATCTGCAAAGCCTGGTCTCCTGATAAGGAAGTCAAGGACCCAGTTGCAGAGGGAAGCATAGAAGCCTAGGTTTTGGAACTCTCCCGTTCATTCTGCTCTCCAATGTCTGCTCCCTGGACAATAAATTGGACTACATCCGACTCCAAGGAAATACTCGGCGGGAGTACAGTGTTTGCTGTGCGTATGTTTTCACAGAAGCGTGGCTCACCGATGGAATCCCGGACGCTGCCATTCAGCTGGATGGGCTCATCTTGTTTTGAGTGGACAGAGATGCAGCTCTTTCTGGTAAGACTCGTGGTGGTGACTTGTGTATATACATCAACACGGAGTGGTGCAAGAACTCTGTGCTGGTTTCATGATACTGCTCATTGCTAGTGGAGTTTGTGACTGTTGGATGTAGACCATTTTATTTACCACGGGAATTCACCGCTGTCGGTGTCTACATTCCCCCCAGCGCTAATGCTAAGGAGGTGCTCTGTGAACTGTATGGGGCTATTAGCGAACTGCAGAATCCACACCCCAATGGACTGTTCATTGTCGCTGGAGATTTTAACCACACGAACCTTAAGTCAGTGCTCCCCAGATTCATCAGAACCTGGACTTTGCAACGAGAGGGGCGAACGCGTTGGACCTTGCTTACACAAACATTCCTGATATGTACTGGGCAGAGCCCCACTCCCACCTCGGCTACTCAGATCATATCTCTGTTATGCTAATCCCAGCATACAGACTGTTCGTCAGGTGCTCCAGACCAGTTCAGAAGCAGGTGAAAACCTGACCAGCAGGAGCCATCTCTGCTCTTCAGGACTGCTTTGAGCACACTGACTGGCACATGTTCAGGGAGGCTGCAACCGATGGTGACTCTACCAACTTAGAGGAGTACAGTGACTAGCTACATCAGCAAGTGCATTGATGACGTCACCGTGGCCAGGACCATCACTACACGCGCTAACCAGAAGCCATGGATGACCACAGAGGTGCGTGCACTGCTGAGGACCCGTGACTCCGCCTTCAGAGCAGGTGACAAGGCAGCCCTAACAACAGCGAGGGCCAAACTGTCCCGGGCCATCAGAGAGGCAAAGCGTGCACATGCACAGTGAATCCACAGCCACCTCCAGGACAGTGGCGACACGTGATGCATGTGGAAGTGCATTCAGTACATCACCAACTACAGGACAACATCACCTGCTTGTGCTGGTGATGCCTCCCTCCCAGATGTGTTGAATAACTTCCACACTCATTTTGAGGTGGAAAATGACATGGTGGCGAGGAAGACCACCCCTCCTCCAAACGACCAGGTGCTGTGTCTTACTGTGGCCAATGTGAGGAGAACCCTGTGTAGGGTCAACTCACGGAAGGCTGCTGGACCAGACAACATTCCTGGCAGAGTACTTAGAGGATGTGTAGACCAGCTAGCTGAAATTCTCACTGACATCTTCAACATCTCCCTGAGCAGCGCCGTCGTTCCTACGTGCTTCAAGGCAGCCACTATTGTCCCCATGCCAAAGAAGTCTTCAGTGTCCTGCCTCAACGACTACCGACCCGTCGCACTCACATCCATCATCATGAAGTGTTTCGAGAGGCTCGTCATGAGGCACATCAAGACCCTGCTGCCCGCCTCACTGGACCCCCTGCAGTTCACGCACCGTCCCAACCGCTGCAACAGATGACACCATTGCTATCACCCTCCACCTGGACAAAAAAGACACATATGTTCGAATGCTGTTCATAGACTTCAGTTCAACATTCAACACAATCATTCCTCAGAAACTGATTGGAAAACTGAGCCTACTGGACCTGAACACCTTCCTCTGCAACTGGATCCCAGACTTCCTGACTGGGAGACCTCAGTCAGTCTGGATTAGAAGCAGCATCTCCAACACCATCATACTGAGCACGGGGGCCCCCCAGGGCTGTGTGCTCAGTCCACTGCTTTTCACTCTGCTGACCCACGACTGTGCTGCAACACACAGCTCGAACCACATCAAGTTCACCGATGACACGACCGTGCAGGGTCTCATGAACAAGAACAATGAGTCAGCATACAGAGAGGAGGTGCAGCAGTTAATGGACTGGTGCAGAGCCAACAACCTGTCTCTGAATGTGAACAAAACAATAGATATGGTTGTTGACTTCAGGAGGACACAGAACGACCACCCTCCGCTGAACATCAATGACTTCTCCGTAGAGATTGTTAAGAGCACCAGATTTCTTGGTGTTCACCTGGCGGAGAATCTCACCTGGTCCCTCAACACCAGCTCCATAGCAAAGAAAGCCCAGCAGCTTCTCTACATTCTGCGAAGGCTGAGAAAAGTCCATCTCCCACCCCCCATCCTCACCACATTCTACAGAGGTTGTATTGAGAGCATCCTGAGCAGGTACATTACTGCCTGGTTCGAAAATTGCACCATCTCAGATCGCAAGACCCTGCAGCGGATAGTGAGGTCAGCTGGGAAGATCATCGGGATCTCTCTTCCCACCATTACAGAAATTTACACCGTACGCTGAATCCATAAAGCAAACAGCATTACGAAGGACCCCACACACCCCTCATACGAACTCTTCTCCCTCCTACCATCTGGCAAAAGGCATCAAAGTATTTGGGCTCTCACGACCAGACTATGTAAGATTTTTCTCCCAAGTCATCAGACTCCTCAATACCCAGAGCCTGGACTGACACCAATCTACTGCCCTCTACTGTGCATATTGTCTTACATAGTAACATAGAAACATAGAAAATAGGTGCAGGAGTAGGCCATTCGGCCCTTCGAGCCTACACTGCCATTTATTATGATCATGGCTGATCATCCAACTCAGAACCCTGCACCAGCCTTCCCTCCATACCCCCTGATCCCCGTAGCCACAAGGGCCATATCTAACGCCCTCTTAAATATAGCCAATGAACTGGCCTCAACTGTTTCCTGTGGCAGAGAATTCCACAGATTCACCACTCTGTGTGAAGAAGTTTTTCCTCATCTCGGTCCTAAAAGGCTTCCCCTTTATCCTCAAACTGTGACCCCTCGTTCTGGACTTCCCCAACATCGGGAGCAATCTTCCTGCATCTAGCCTGTCCAATCCCCTTAGGATTTTATACGATTCAATCAGATCCCCCCTCAATTTTCTAAATTCCAACGAGTACAAGCTCAGTTCATCCGGTCTTTCTTCATATGAAAGTCCTGCCATCCCAGGAATCAATCTGGTGAACCTTCTTTGTACTCCCTCTATGGCAAGGATGTCTTTCCTCAGATTAGGGGACCAAAACTGCACACAATACTCCAGGTGTGGTCTCACCAAGGCCTTGTACAACTGCAGTAGTATCTCCCTGCTCCTGTACTCGAATCCTCTCACTATAAATGCCAGCATACCATTCGCCTTTTTCACTGCCTGCTGTACCTGCATGCCCACTGTCAATGACTGGTGTATAATGACACCCAGGTCTCGTTGCACCTCCCCTTTTCCTAATCGGTGACCATTCAGATAATAATCTGTTTTCCTATTTTTGCCACCGAAGTGGATAACCTCACATTTATCCACATTAAATTGCATCTGCCATGAATTTGCCCACTCACCCAACCTATCCAAGTCACCCTGCATCCTCTTAGCATCCTCCTCACAGCTAACACTGTTGCCCAGCATCATGTCATCTGCAAACTTGGAGATGCTGCATTTAATTCTCTCATCCAAGTCATTAATATATATTGTAAACAACTGGGGTCCTAGCACTGAGCCTTGCGGTACCCCACTAGTCACTGCCTGCCATTCTGAAAAGGTCCCGTTTATTCCCACTCTTTGCTTCCTGTCTGCCAACCAATTCTCTATCCACATCAATACCTTACCCCCAATACCGTGTGCTTTAAGGTTGCACACTAATCTCCTGTGTGGGACCTTGTCGAAAGCCTTTTGAAAATCCAAATATACCACATCCACTGGTTCTCCCCTATCCACTCTACTAATTACATCCTCAAAAAATTCTATGAGATTTGTCAGACATGATTTTCCTTTCACAAATCCATGCTGACTTTGTCTGATGATTTCACCGCTTTCCAAATGTGCTGTTATCACATCTTTGATAACTGACTCCAGCAGTTTCCCCACCACCGACGTCAGGCTAACCGGTCTATAATTCCCCGGTTTTTCTCTCCCTCCTTTTTTAAAAAGTGGGGTTACATTAAACACCCTCCAATCTTCAGGAACTAGTCCAGAATCTAACGAGTTTTGAAAAATCATCACTAATGTATCCACTATTTCTTGGGCTACTTCCTTAAGCACTCTGGGATGCAGACCATCTGGCCCTGGGGATTTATCTGCCTTTAATCCCTTCAATTTACCCAACACCACTTCCCTACTAACATGTATTTCATTCAGTTCCTCCATCTCACTGGACGCTCTGTCCCCTACTATTTCTGGAAGATTATTTATGTCCTCCTTAGTGAAGACAAAACCAAAGTAATTATTCAATTGGTCTGCCATGTCCTTGCTCCCCATAATCAATTCACCTGTTTCTGTCTGTAGGGGATCTACATTTGTCTTTACCAGTCTTTTCCTTTTTACATACCTATAAAGCTTTTACAGTCAGTTTTTATGTTCCCTGCCAGTTTTCTCTCATAATCTTTTTTCCCCTTCCTAATTAAGCCCTTTGCCCTCCTCTGCTGAACTCTGAATTTCTCCCAGTCCTCAGGTGAGCCACTTTTTCTGGTTAATTTGTATGCTTCTTCTTTGGAATTGATACTATCCCCAATTTCTCTTGTCAGCCACGGGTGCACTATCTTCCTTGATTTATTCTTTTGCCAAACTGGGATGAACATTTGTTGTAGTTCATCCATGCAACCTTTAAATGCTTGCCATTGCATATCCACCGTCAAACCTTTAAGTGTCATTTGCCAGTCTACCTTAGCTAATTCACGTCTCATACCTTCAAAGTTACCCCTAAGTTCAGAACCTTTGTTTCTGAATTAACTATGTCACTCTCCATCTTAATGAAGAATTCCACCATATTATGGTCACTCTTACCCAAGGGGCCTCTCACGACAAGATTGCTAATTAACCCTTCCTCATTGCTCAAAACCCAGTCTAGAATAGCCTGCTCTCTAGTCGGTTCCTCGACATGTTGGTTCAAAAAAACCATCCCGCATACATTCCAAGAAATCCTCTTCCTCAGCACCTTTACCAATTTGGTTCACCCAATCTACATGTAGTTTGAAGTCACCCATTATAACTGCTGTTCCTTTATTGCACACATTTCTAATTTCCTGTTTAATACCATCTCCGACCTCACTACTACTGTTAGGTGGCCTGTACACAACTCCCACCAGCGTCTTCTGCCCCTTAGTGTTACGCAGCTCTACCCATATCGATTCCACATCTTCCCGGCTTATGTCCTTCCTTTCTATTGCGTTAATCTCCTCTCTAACCAGCATGCTACCCCACCTCCTTTTCTTTCATGTCTATCCCTCCTGAATATTGAATATCCCTGAACGTTGAGCTCCCATCCTTGGTCACCCTGGAGCCATGTCTCTGTGATCCCAACTATATCATAATCATTAATAACAATTTGCACCTTTCAATTCATCCACCTTGTTACAAATGCTCCTTGCATTGACACACAAAGCCTTCAGGCGCTCTTTTACAACTCTCTTAGCCCTTATACAATTATGTTGAAAAGTGGCCCTTTTTGATGCTTGCCCTGGATTTGTTGGCCTGCCACTTCTACTTTTCTCCATAGTACTTTTTGCTTCTATCCTCACTTTACACCCCTCTGTCTCTCTGCACTGGTTCCCATCCCCCTGTTGTGAACTAACCTCCTCTCGCCTAGCCTCTTTAATTTGATTCCCACCCCCCATCCATTCTAGTTTAAAGTCACCTCAGTAGCCCTCGCTAATCTCCCTGCCAGGATATTGGTCCCCCTCGGATTCAAGTGCAACCCGTCCTTTTTGTACAGGTCACGCCTGCGCCAAAAGAGGTCCCAATGATCCAAAAACTTGAATCTCTACCTCCTGCTCCAATCCCTCAGCCACGCATTTATCCTCCACCTCATCGCATTCCTACTCTCACTGTCGCGTGGCACAGGCAGTAATCCCGAGATTACTACCTTTGCGGTCCTTTTTCTCAATCCCTTCCTAGCTCCCTATATTCTCCTTTCAGGACCTCTTCCCTTTTCCTATCTATGTCATTGGTACCTATACGTACCACGACCTCTGGCTCCTCACCCTCCCACTTCAGGATATCTTGAACACGATCAGAAATATCCCAGACCCTGGCACCAGGGAGGTAAACTACCATCCGGGTCTCTGGACTGCGTCCACAGAATCGCCTATCTGACCCCCTTACTATCGAGTCCCCAATCACAACTGCCCTCCTCTTCCTTTCCCTACCCTTCTGAGCTACAGGGCCGGACTCTGTGCCGGAGGCACGGCCACTGTCACTTCCCCCGGGTAAGCTGTCCCCCCCCAACAGTACTCAAACAGGAGTACCTATTGTTAAGGGGCACAGCCACCGGGGTATTCTCTATTACCTGACTCTTCCCCTTCCCCCTAACCGTGACCCACTTGTCTGCCTCCCGTGGACCCGGTGTGACCACCTGCGTATAACTCCTCTCTATCAACTCCTCACTCTCCCTGACCAGATGAAGGTCATTGAGCTGCAGCTCCAGTTCCCTAACGTAGTCCCTTAGGAGCTGCATCTCGGCGTACCTGGCGCAGATGTGGACGTCCGGGAGGCTTATAGACTCCAGGGCTTCCCACATCCGACACCAAGAACAACAAACTGCCCTCACACTCATACAGCCCCTCTCCTCAAATAACAACAGAAAATGAATACCAAACCTTCCTCGCCTCGCCCGTTTCCGCCTAAGCCCGTTGAGCCGAAGCCCTTAAGCCTTCACTCTGCTCCCGGCTCACTCCGCAGCCCGCAAACTCCACTGCCCGCTGTATGAGGCTCTGTTTCTTTTAAATCTGCCGCGCTGCACTGCCCAACGTCACACGCCTGCGCAGTCCCGCCTCTCTGAACGCCGTTGGAGAAAAAAAAAGAAAATTTTAAAAATGTCTTTCTCCGCACTCCCGCTCCGACTCTCAGACTTCCTTCTTCGAATGTTCATTATTTATTGTAATGCCTGCACTGTTTTGTGCACTTTATGCAGTCCTGGGTAGGTCTGTAGTCTAGTGTAGTTTTGTGTTGTTTTTTATGTAGTTCAGTGTAGTTTTTGTATTGTTCATGTAGCACCATGGTCCTGAAAAACGTTATCTAGTTTTTACAGTGTACTGTACCAGCAGTTATGGTCGAAATGACAATAAAAAGTGACTTGACTTGACTTGTTTATTAGTACTGAGAGGATGATGGTGTTGAATGCTGACCTGTAATTTATTAACAGCAGTTTAACATAGGTATTGCTGTTGTCGATGTGATCCAAGACCGAATGGAGAGCCAGTGAGATTGCATCTGCTGTATACTTATTGTGGCAGTAGGCAAATTGCAGTATGTCTAGGTCCTGCTGAAGGGATTTAGCCCAAAACGTCGACTGTACTCTTTCCCTAGGTGCTGACTGGCCTGCTGAGTTCCTCCAGCATTTTGTGCATGGTGTCCAGGTCCTTGCTCAGGCAGGGATTAATTTTAGCCATGAACAACCTCTCCAAGCACTTCCTCATAAGTGCTTCTGGGCAATAATTATTGTAGGAAACAATCCTGTTCTTCTTGGTCACTGATATGATTGATGCCTTTTTGAAACCTCTGGAAACCTCCAACTGCAGCAGCAAAAGATTGAACATATCCTTGAACACTTCCACCAGTTGGTTGACGCTGGTTTTCGGTCCCCTACCAGGTACACCATCAGGGCCTGAAGCCTTTTGAGGGTTCACCCTCTTGAAAGATGTTCTGATGTCATCTCAAGACAGATATGACAGGGTCACCAGATGCTGCAGGGATTCACACTCCCTGCAGCATCTGGCAGCCCTGTGACATCCATCTCAGAGGCCTATAATCTGAACACCTTTTTTGGCACACTTTGAAATTTTCTTTCAAAGGACAGTGTTCAGCTCATTGGAGAGTCAAGCATCGCATCCATTTATGATGATAGGTTTCACCTCGAAAAAAGTTAATAGCCTGCAAACCCTGGCACAGCTGAAGTTCATCTGATTTTGTCTCCAAATTCATTTGGAATTGCTTTTTTGTTCTAAGATAGCCCTTTGTAGATCATACCTGGAACTCTGGATCACTGGTCATGAACAGCACAAGTCTAGCCTGTGAATCTTCTGATTTGGGTATGTCTGGTACATTCTTGAAGGCACACACTTAAACACACAAGTCTTGAAGTCAGAGACAACCATGGCATATTCGACGATGGGAAAATCTACAGAAGCTGTAAACCCAAGCAATACACACAAAATGCAGGAGGAACTCAGTAGGACAGGCAGCATCTATGGAAGAGTAAACAGTCAAATTATCGTGCCGAGTCCCTTCATCAGGATTGTAAAAAAAAGATGAAAAGTTAGAGCAAGGTGGGGTGAGGGAAGGAAGTAGTACAAGATGGTAGGTAATAGGTGAAATGGGGGGAGGGGTGAAGTGAAGAGCTGGGAAGCCGATAGCTAAAGAGATAAAGGACAAGAGAAGGTGGAATCTGATAGAAGAGGGTAGAAAAACATCGAAGGGAAGGGGGAGGAGCATCAGAAGGAGATGATGGGCAGCTAAGGAGATGTGAGAGGGAATGGGAATGGTAAAGTGGGGGGTGGGAGGAGGGAGAGCAGGCACAATTACCATGTTCGTGAAATTGGTGTTCATGCCATCAGGTTGGAGGCAACCCAGACGGAGTACAAGGTGTTGCTTCCAACCTGAATGTGGCTTCATCGTGGCAGTAGAGGAAGCCATGGACTGACATGTCAGAATGGAAATGGGAAGTAGAATTGAAGTAGGTGTTCACCAGAATAACACAAGATCACACTTCTTCTGGTGCTCTGCAAAGCGGTCTCCCAATCTATAATCGGGTTTCACCGACAATCATATCTGTCTGAAGCCAACATCAGAACACCTTTCAAGAGAGCGAATCCTCACATGGCGTCAGGTCCTAATGACATACCTGTAAGGGTACTGAAAACCCATGTCAACCAACTCCCCCCACCTTCTTGCTCTAAGTTCTCATTGTTCTTTCCAGTCCTGATGAAGTCTTTGTACATGTTCCTTTGCCTCTTTTGACTATATGTTCTCAGTCCTCACGAGAGGTGCCACAATCCTGGCTCTCTGCCTCTATGCTGGGAGTATAAGTACAGTCAAAGTGCAGGCATGGGATGGTACAGGAAGCGTTCTTGATGGTGGTACAACAAGTAGTCCAGTATTTTGACTCCTCTGGTTCCACAGGTGACATACTGGTGGTAGTTGCTCAATGACTTCAAGCTGACCTGGTTTAAGTCCCTTGCAATGATCGGGAACACATCAAGGTGCACTGCCTCATGATTGTTGATCACAGTGCTCAGCTCCTCCAGTGCTAGCATGATGTTGGGTCGAAATAGAGTGTACACTGCAACCAGGATGAAGGCTGAAAACTCCCTTGGCAGATAGAAAGGACAAGACTTGACTGCCGGATGGATGTTCCATAACTCAAACTGTTGTTCCAGAACTAAGCATAGCACTATTAGAAAACTCTTCTGTTTGAGATGTCAGGCTATAGCTCAGCAGGATACAAACTGGTACAATTTGAAGAAAAGATTTCTCTAATGGCCTTCTGGCAAATCAATATTTCCAATTCAAAATAATCTGTATATTACCACAAGGGTACATTTGAAAGAGCTCATGTGCACAAATTGGCTGCCACATCCTTTACACAATGAACTTACATTAATAAATTCCAGATGCTCATCACGAATGCATGTCCCTCTGATTATTATTGACTATTTAGGCGAAAGGTGAAAATTTGTCTGTAAATATACTTCTATTGCCAGGCTGTGAGCAATCCAATATTAAATCCAATTCAACATTATACTGCTTTGGAAAGTATTATCTTCTGGTTTTCATAATTTTTGGGAACACTTAAGCACCTTGAATGACAAAGAAAAATGTATTTTGCTATAAAGCTAAGCAAATGCTTTCATACTGGTTATTACCTCCTAATCCAAGTATTTTTGTTCAATACAATTTAGTAAACTTTTCTGCACTTGGCTCTCCACAAAGCTGCTGGGCAAAATGCTTGGTTGAAAGCAGTTGGATAGATTTTCCCTTTATTTACTTGGAACTACTCATACAGATAGTTAATTTTCTTTTTGAAAGGAATTTTGAAATATTAATTTTGAAGCTTCTGCTTTCGGAAGTTTAAAAGTTTATTCTACTGAGTTCTTTAGCACATTCTGTACCACCAGCAGCCCATCTTTTTTATTGCATTTAATAATAAAAGATTTTCTTTTAATATTGTATGCATGTTCATAATCTTGTTGCAAATTTGAAAAATGCTATTATTGCATTTTTGTCTTGGAGCATTCTTCTAATCTCTGCAATTCCAACTAGGAAGCAAGAGATCATACCGTGTGCTGTCTATTAATTGAGCCAAATGGCTTACAATATTTCTGTGCAGAATTGTTAATAACTTTCATCTCAACTCTTTAATAACTGCAATTCCAAAGTGGAAAACAAACCATGCATAAAGTGCAAGTAGAAATTTTTAAAGTTTGTACATTTTAACTCAGGTTCACGCCAGCTCATTGCAAATCTCAGACTGATAAAACACTTGGATTAAAATATTGATGCTAGATAAATCTTAGATAACATTCTTGCTCCACTTTATTTGCAATAGATGTAAATAAGTCTTTCAGATACCTCAAAAAATAATGCAAGAACTCATGCAAATCAGAAAAATAAATTGGATTTAATTTGCCAAAGAAAGACTAAATCAGAACAGTCCAGGGTGAAAATTTTCATACAGCAAAAAGTGGCGCCTTAGTCCATGCACCCTACAATCCTACGATGAAGTTTCTCAAGTGCCACAGCACTTAGATAATGTTCTGTAGTTTCAGTCAAGCTAGACATATGGCTAAAATTCCAAAAAAAAACTCATCTCCCAATGAATGTTCAGTGCCAGGATCTTCAGCAGGATCAATCAATCAGCGACCTGATCAAACAAAAGGAGATCAGGAGAAACACTCACAATAAGCTGGAGGAGCTCAGCAGGTCGGGCAGCATCCGTGGAAACAATCAGTCGATGTTTCGGGCCGGAACCCTTCGTCAGGACTGTAGGAGGAAGGAGCAGAGGCCCTATAAAGAAGGTGGGGGGAGGGTGGGAAGGAGAAGGCTGGTAGATTCCAGGTGAGACACCAGTAAGGGGAAAGATAAAGGGGTGGGGGAAGGGAAGCAGGGAGGGGGATAGGCAAGAAAGGCGAAGAAAGAATAGGGGAAAACAATAGGTAGTGGAAGGAGGAGGAACCATGAGGGAGGTGGTAGGCAGCTGGGGGAGGGGGCAGAGTGACATAGGGATAGGGGAAGGGAGGGGGAGGGAATTACCGTAAGCTGGAGAATTCTACGTTCATACCAAGGGGCTGGAGGAGCAACACCTCATATACCGTCTAGGTAGTCTCCAGCCCCTTGGTATGAACATAGAATTTTCCAACTTCCGGTAATTCCCTCCCCCTCCCTTCCCCTATCCCTATGTCACTCTAACCCTTCCCCCAGCTGCCTACCACCTCCCTCATGGTTCCGCCTCCTTCTACTACCCATTGTTTTCCCCTATTCTTTCTTCGACTTTCCTGCCTATCTCCTCACTGCCTCCCTTCCCTCACCCCTTTATCTTTCCCCTTACTGGTTTTTCACCTGGAATCCACCAGCCTTCTCCTTCCCACCCTCCCCCCACCTTCTTTATAGGGCCTCTGTCCCTTCCTCCTACAGGCCTGACGAAGGGTTCCGGCTTGAAACATCCACTGATCGTTTCCACGGATGCTGCCTGACCTGCTGAGTTCCTCCAGTGTGTTGTGAGTGTTGCTTTGACCCCAGCATCTGCAGGTTATTTTGTGTTTAGGAGATCAGCAGAAATACTGCACACGTACACCTTGTGTTAAAGTATCTGTTAATGAAGGAAATCATGGACAAATAACAGTTAATGTGGTCAAATCAAATAACCTTTCAAACACTGTATCTACTCTTCAATGCTATCAGCAATGGTTCTTCAATGCCAGATTTCCGTAGATGATCAAATAGTTCTTTTACAACTGCAAAAACAAAAATTAATTTTTGCTTTACATTGACAGTCATTAAACTTCTCCACAAGTCTTGCTGAAAAGCAATAAACACTAAATATTACAGAAGATGAACCAGTGATAAACGTTAGTCATAGGGAACATTCAAAAAGAGCTTACTATTCAATCCGCATATCTCTTTAAACAAGGGTTTCTAGATATGGACACTCCCAGCACTTACTGCTATAATGAAGAAACATTTGTGAATTAGCTGTATTCATTCATTTAACTAGTGAGTCCATGCTTTCAGTTATTTATTATATAAATCATATTCCCTTCTTCACTAATGCAGCTATTTGCTTTAAATTCTTCACAAGAATTTAACCGAGTTTAAGAAAGCTGACAATAGCTCTGGAGACACTAAGTGACTGATAGTGAATCACGTTTTGATTCAATGAAATAACTATTATAGCCCTTGACTTATTGACCAACTATTGCAATGAAGCTCTAGAAGATAGCTTCAAATTATTACTGCAGCGTGAAAAGGTAGAACCGGGTAATAATGTGGCACAATGCTGAATCAAGAGAAAAAATTTCAAAAACCTTGTGCCTGTCACTTTCCCAGTTCAGGTATTAGGATTTCTTCCATTGTTTTGAGAAATTGGTTTATTAATGTTAGGACTTTACTTTATGCAGAACTGCCTACTTTATATGAGTTGTGTAGTCAAAGCACTGGCAGGATGCACCTGATCGTTATTCATCCAATCACAATAAAGAGTGTTTTATACATGACACTGAAATCTGTGGCTATTTTTGGTCAGCGTTGTTGGCAATGCTTGTCTTTTCATAATGTTACAAATGTTACAATTGTTCAGTGGACTCAATTACCTTAAAGATAAAATCTTTATCTTTACTCATCCTCATATGCCTTGCTTTCTTTTTGTCCATCCCACATACATAATCCAAAATAAAACAATTGTGCTCTTCAAATTTAAGGAAATAGCCAAAAAAAAAACTTTGATTTTGTCCTTCTAGATACAAATAATTTTGTTTAACAAGTCCTCCGATTTTAGGGAAATAATTTTTTTTAAAAAACAGCCCATACCAAGCCTCTGACTTGACTTCTGCATGGTGTAGCTATACAGATAACATCAAATATATCAGCAAATTAGCAAAGGAGATGGAAAAAAAAAGCAGCTCTTTTAACAGTGAAAAGTATATGCTGTTATGTTACCACTGACAAGTTGCATCTCCATCTGGTATAGCAGCAGCCAAGTATTGGATCGTAAGTCCCTACAAGGGACTAAGAAAGGCTGACAGGATCATAGGGATCTCCCTACCATCCATCAGGTACATTTATCAGGAGTGCTACATACGCAGGGCCCCTAGTATTATCAAGGATTCCACCCATCCATCCAGCATCCTCTGACTTTCATTAGGCTTCTGAAATCTCTGTCACATTGCATTCAAAGCGTCACTGATTAATCTGTTCTGTGTCTTGCAATAAGTAATTTTTGTTTATGTATATTACAGTGCTGTACACCCTGGTTCAAAGAAACATTGTCTGTCTTTGATGGTACACATATATACAGTTAAATAACAATAGACTTGACTTGATTTACAAGCAAATCAAATAAATCAGTGTGTTCCTCAGTGCATAGAATGCTGGATACACTTATGCAAAGGTAAACAGTTAATACTTCAGGTTGAAGATATTCTGGAAAAGAGAAAACAGGTTAGTTTTAAGCTAGAGAGCGGGCAGTGGTGCAAGGGACAAAGAGTATCCCTGATATGCAAAACCAAAGCTGCCAAAATGAATCTGTGAATTATGGGATTGTCTAGATTCCAGATTAATGAGGACAAGAGAAAACAAAGGAATTTGTAAACACGTGACTGCTGAGTGCTTCGCACAATTGTTTTATTTCAGATGCCCAACATCTGTAGTTTCTAAGCTTCTCAAACTTCAGCATAATAATAGCTTACCTTTCCGTTCAGGATCGGACATGAACATCACTGCCATATCAAATCGCTTTACATTTGATAAGTTCTTCAGGACGTCAAAAATTAGGGAAGGTTCTTCAAATCTATAAAATACAGTACAATCACCGATTACTTTAGAAATCAATTCTGTACAAATATCTATGTTCCAAATTTCTAATGCAATCTAAAACTTCATGAGAGAAGTAATGGAATCAAAATTTGCTTGGACAGTTGCAGGAATTATTCAGTATGATGCAAGATATTGTTGCACCCACAATTTAATAGCATCAAATGACACTTTCAGTGACTATAAGGCATCCATTCTTATTGGTGAAGAACAGAATTGTTAGGAGCTGCCCTGGAACTCTGTGTGGACAACGCCCTATCCATTTAAAAAGCCATAATATTTTTTCAGTTTTATTTTTGGTTCAAGAGTGATCTTGCAGCTATTTTCAGAGTTTGTCAAAACAGAGTACATCAGTTTAATTATTAGTTTATCATATTAAAATTGCATTTGTAGGTGAAGAAATTCACACTGCATGAGCTGAACAGTCATTCATACCACACATTTTTAATCTATTCCAGTTTTTTCCCTACTACCCCAAGATATCCAGTCACTGGTTGAAAATCCATTTGGACAGAAGAAACTACAAACCAGTTGTCTTTGTTTCCCCCTATTTTGTGGACTCCAAACTGATTCTTGCTTTTGGATAATCTAATCTGAGCAACTGAATGTGGACACAGGGAGCTTCAAGAAATGATCTGCTAAACCTGAGACCATTCTCAAGCAAACAACAGGAATTCTGCAGATGCTGGAAATTCAAGCAACACACATAAAAGTTGCTGGTGAACGCAGCAGGCCAGGCAGCATCTCTAGGAAGAGATGCAGTCGACGTTTCAGGCCGAGACCCTCCGTCAGGACTAGACGAAGGGTCTCGGCCTGAAACGTCGACTGCACCTCTTCCTAGAGATGCTGCTTGGCCTGCTGCGTTCACCAGCAACTTTCATGTGTGTTACCATTCTCAAGCAAGTAGCTATTTGTTATGTAAAGGGCATGGACTCTGAACTGATTCTTGCTCTGGGACAACCTAATCAGAGCAACTGAATGTGGACACAGGGAACTTCAGGTAATGACCTGCTGAATCTGAGACCACTCTTGGAGGAGTAGCTACTTATTACTTAAAATTCCAGACTTAACAAAGAAGCAATCTGGAATCTCATTAGACTCTGTCTAGGTTGCCTCATTTAACTGGTTTGGACCAGTCAGAGTTGAAAGACACAAATACATAAGGCTAGGGTGGGCAGAGCTGTTGGTTGTAGTCCTGTACAATGACCAGTAAGAAAGTGACCAGGTAGGTCAGGTGACCTAAAGCCAATGGGATGAGGAGCACTATAAGAGTCAAGGAGCTCCAAATACACAGTAGCAATAACTCTCCAGCAACTAGAGACCAACTATCGCAGATAAGGAGGACCTCACAGACACGTGGAGATCGGGACTACAAAGAATGCCTGGTCAGCACAGACTTCTTTCCCGGGTAATACTTTTTCTCTTCATTGACTGTTCATGGAGGGTCAGGGATCCTAGTAGGGTGCACACGGAGACAGTTTCTGAACCCATTTGCCTTTTAGTTGAAACAATAGAAGTTATTTGTCCGTCAATACAGATTCTCTGTGCTTCACTGATCATTATTACAAGGGGTAACTCTTGTAACAATGTCATAAACAAAATATCTACATTTAAAACTTCATCTGACATTTCCTTTCATACCTTTTAACTCAACTTCTGCTGCTTCAAAGCTAAGAGACATTTTTCAAAAAAATATATGGAGATAATCGGTCAGTTAGAAATAGATTGATAACTATCTAGATGGTATTTGTTTTACAGCATCCACAGTTTCTTTTTGCTTTCAAGCCTCTTGTTCATCTCCATCTTCATGCTTTCCTGCTAATGTGTTGCTGATAAACAGCAACATTCCTAACTTTCAATTCAAACAGAAGTTAACTGACTCAAAACATGAACTGCCTCCCTAATGGAGCTTCACTACTCACAGTGGTTTACTTTTGCTTTGTGCTCTTATCATCAAGCAAGTACAGGAGCCTGAACACACACTCAGTGATTCAGGAACAGTTTCAGGAACAACTTCTTCCCCTCTGCCACCTGATTTCTAAATAGATATTGGAACCCTTGACCACTACCTCATTGCTTTTCTTCCTGTTTTTGCACTATTATTCTTAATTTAATTATTTAATATACATATATACTTAGTGTACTTCATTTATTATTTTCCTATATTTATCATTTATTGCATTGTACTGCAGCCGTTAAGTTAACAGATTTCACAACATGTGCCAGTGATATTAAACCTGATTCTGATGATAGGACTAAAGCCATTATATTGAAGGCAGCTGGATTATTCAAGCTTGTTCCTTTGAAACACTGACAAAAAAGTTTACAAACAAAACACATTTTGATGTCAGATTTTCAGCACCTCGTTTAAATGCTGCTTTACCATTTACAGTCAGTGTTGACTAATTTAAGTGATCTAATAAACCACAGCATCCTATTAACATCTACACCCTTCTTTCACTATTAAAGCTACTTTTCTTCACTTTATCTCAACTTGGTCTTTATAAAGTATTGAAGTTTAATCTGGAGTGGATATTTGTAGTACTGCTGCAGTATATCTTACCAGCAAAATGCCAATATGTTTAAAACCAACGCACGTTAACTACAGTACTAGAGCATGCCATATGTTCTGGTCAAAAACACACACAATGGACAAATGCTCACAAGGCCCCCCAAGTTAAAAATAAAGGGGAATACATATAGTGCCAGGTTTCAGAATCAGAATAACATTTAATATCACTGGCATATGTCACGAAATGTGTTATGCAGCAGCAATACATTGCAATACATAGTGGAAAAAAGCTATAAATACATTGTATATACATACATACATATATTTACATAACAAAAGAGTAGCTGTAGGTGGGTCATATTCTGCATGGAGGTTGGTCACCAGTGGAGTGCCTCAGGGATCTGTTCTGGGACTGGATGGGGAAGTGGAGGGATGAGTTTGCTGATGACACAAAGGTTGGGGGTGTTGTGGATAGTGTGGAGGGCTGTCAGAGTTTTCAGCGGGACATTTACAGGATGCAAAACTGGGCTGAGAAGTGGCAGACGAAGTTCAACCCAGATAAGTGTGAAGTGGTTCATTTTAGTAGGTGAAATATGATGGCAGAATATAGTATTAATGGTAAGACTCCTGGCAGTGTGGAGGATCAGAGGGATCTTGGGGTCCGAGTCCACAGGACGCTCAAAGCAGCTGCGCAGGTTGACTCTGTGGTTAAGGCATACTGTGCATCAGCCTTCATCAATCATGGAATTGAATTTATGAGCCGAGAGGTAATGTTGCAGCTATATAGGACCCTGGTCAGACCCCACTTGGAGTACTATGCTCAGTTCTGGTTGCCTCACTACAGGAAGGATGTGGAAGCCATAGAAGGGTGCAGAGGAGATTTACAAGGATATTGCCTGGATCAGGGAGCATGCCTTAAGAGAATAGGTTGAGTGAACTCGGCCTTTTCTCCTTGGAGCAACGTAAGATGAGAGGTGACCTGATAGAGGTGTACAAGATGATGAGAGACATTGATTGTGTGGATAGAGGATTTTTCCCAAGGCTGAAACGGCTGCCACAAGAGGACGCAGTTTTAAGGTGCTGGGGAGTAGGGACAGAGGAGATGTCAGGGGTAAGTTTTTTACTCAGGGAGTAGTGAGTGCGTGGAATGGGCGGCCAGCAACGGTGGTGGAGGCGGATACGATATGGTCTTTTAAGAGACTTTTGGATAGGTACATGGGGCTTAGAAAAATAGAGGGCTATAGGTAAGTCTAGCTAATTTCTAAGGTAGTGACATGTTCGGCACAATCTTGTGGGTCGAAGGGCCTGTATTGTACTGTAGGTTTTCTATGTTTCTATGTTTTAAGAAGCTGTTTCTGAAATGTGTGTGTCTTCATGTTCCTGAACTTCCTCCTTGACAGTAGCAATGAGAAAAGGGCAATGTCCTCGGTGATAGGGGTCCTTAATGATGCTTGCCCATCTTTTTGAGGGATCGTCTTTTGGAGGTATCCCTGGTGCTGGCAAAGGTAACGCCCACGATGGAGCAGGCTGAGTTTGCAACTTTCTGCAGCATTTTCTGATCCTGTCCAGTGTCCCCTCTATTACCAGATGGTGATGAGACCAGTTAGAATGCTCTCCAGAGTACATCTGGAGAAATTGGTGACATAACAAACCTCCTCTAATTCCTAACGAAACACAGCCTCTGTAACTTTGTAACTATGTTGGACCCACGATAGATCCACAGAGATGTTGACACCCAGGAACTTGAAACTGCTCACCCTTTCAACGGCTGATCCCTCAAAGAGGACGGCATTGTGTTCCTTCCACTTGCCCTTTGTTCCACAATCAATTCCTTGGTCTTGCTGATCGTCAGCAAGGAGGAGATGTTATTTCCGATCCTCACATACTGTGGTGTTCCAGTGAGGAAGTCAAGTATCTAGTTACAGAGGCCCAGATTTTGGAGCTTTTTTAGAACTGAGGGTATGACTTTCTTGAACAATGAACTGTAAGCAATAATCAGCACACTGACATAAGTATTACTAATGTCGATTGAAGAGCCACTGAGAAAGCATCCACTGTTGATCTATGTGGTGATAGGCAAATTGCAGTGGGTCCCGGTCCCTGCTTAGGCAGGAGTTGATTCTAGCCATGACCGACCTCTCAAAATACTTCATCACAGTAGATGTGAGTGCCACTGGGTGATAGTTGTTGAGGCAGCTCACCCTGCTCTTCATGGGCACTGGTATGATTGCCACATTTTTGAAGCAGGTGGGAACCTCTGACTGCAGCAGCGAGAGTGTGAAGATGTCTTTGAACACTCCATAGTTGGTTGGCACAGGTTTTCGGAGAAATTCCAGATATACCATCAGGGCCTGATGCCTTGCAAGGTTTCACCCTCTTGAAAGATGTCCTGACATCAGCTTCCAAGACTGAGATCACAGAACCACCAGATGCAGTAGGGATTCGCAAGTGTAGCTTTATTCTTCTTTTCAAACTGTACAGAAAAGGCATCGAGCTCATCTGGGAGTGAAGCATCACAGCCATTCATGATGTTATGTTTTGCTTTGCAGGAAGTAATGGCCTGTAAACCCCGCCAGAGCTGACGTGCATCCAATTCCGTCTCTAACCTCAATTAGTATTTGTTTTTTTTTTTCGCTCTTAAAATAACCTTTCATAGCTTGTCCCTGGAATTCTTGTCTTGAATGCCACAGATCTAGCCCTCAGCAGTCTATGAATCTCCTAGTATGTCTTTGTCAGTTTTCTGCCTATTCCATGACAAGAATTTCAATGGCTGGATTGTACATTTCAGGAGTGAAGGATTGCCTGAGTCAGCAGATAACAAAGAATAAATTGTGTGTGGGTTCTCAAAAATCTATTGATTAACCCCTGTAAATTAATCATTAATTGCCAAGTTTTACATCAAAACTACTGATAGAATGTTTTAACTCACAATGAGCTTGGAAAGGTTAACTTGATTTGTTTTTCCAACATATGCTATGAGATTGGCTCACTGTTCCTATTGTGATAGGCCTTAGAAGCATTAATATATCAAGTTTGAAAAATGTACACACTTAACAGCAATAAGATAGCACCAGAGACATTTGCATTTCCTTAATGTCACTAACGAAGAAAATATTGCAAGAAGTATTACAAAGAGATTTTCAATCAGTATTGTGTTGTGGTCAAAATCTTGGTAAAGAGGAGGCATTCAACAACATGTAAAGTCTACAAAAATTAGTGGATGCGGCGCAGTTTATCACGGGTAAAGCCCTCCCCACCATTGAGCATATCTACATGGAGCGCTGTTGCAGGAAAGCAGCATCCATCATCAAGGACGCCCACCAACCGGTCCTTACTCTCTTCTTGCTGGTGTCATTGGGTTGAAGGTACAGGAGCGTAAGGTTCCACACCACCAGGGTCAGGAAGTTATTACTCTTCAACCATCAGGCTCTTGAACCAACATGGATAACTTCATTCACCTGAATACTGAACTGATTCCACAACCTATGCACTCATTTTCAAGGACTCTACAGCTCAAGCTTTCAGTATTTGTTACTTAATTATTATTGCTTTGTTTCATTTTTGTATTTGCACAGTAGTTGTTTGTCCATCTTTGTTGTGTGCAGTGTATTCTGTTTCTTTGTATTTACGGTGAATGTCTGCAAGAAAATGAATCTCAGGGTAGTATTGGTGACATACGTACTTTGATAATAAATTTACTTTAAACTTTACAAGACATGGGAAAGAAAAACATTTGGATGACTTCTGCTTTTTTTGGTAAATCTTCCTGTTGTTTATCACCATCACTCACACTTTGGTGCACTATTCAGAGAAGGTGGAATGAAAAGCTGAATATTGCTTACCTGATGTATAAATCATGAAGGATCTTTAAAATGTGATTTAGAATGTCGGGTTCCAAAGACTTTTGAAACAGTTGCGGATAAAAAGAGGGCTCAATTTGCTGCTCAAAAGGAACAATAATTTAAATAAATCAGAACAATGCACTGGAAAGTAAATATTTACAACAGCCTACAATTAACTACTGGAATTTACTGATTTACCCTAAATTGCTGATTGTGCTCTGCTGATTACAAAATGGAAGACATAATCCTCTGTACTTCTGATGCAATGTCACTTGACTATTGTTAGCCTCCTCCTTTACATTAATTTTCCAAACCTAGGTAAATTTCTTTCTACCATTTAACAACATTTAAAATTAACATACAAAAAAATTGCACACCCATGGATGATACACTATTATTCCTACCTTTAAATACTTATGGACCATCTCTGGATAATTTTTCAACTTGCGGAGGTCTGCTTCAAGCTGAAAGGCATTGGCAGGGGCAACAGGGATAGTTACATTGTGATGAGGCAAAGAGGATTCCGGTTTCTTCACTTTCGCCGAGTTTGCTACGGCAATGGCTTCAGCCTTACCTGGTTGTTTGTCTGGCACACCAGAATAACCACTGAAAAAGGACAGTTTCAGTAAAATACTTGGAAAGGAATACAATTCATTCAATATACATAAACCATTAAAACACTGAAGTTTCATATTTCCCAATTTAGTTTTTTTTAATCTATACTTTTCCAGCAGAACATTAAAGTAGCAAAGAAACTTAGAGCCACTTTTAAGGTCACGTAGGAAGTTCCATTGATGTATCTACTGGGGAACACATGATTTGGTTTATACAATCCTCAGGGTATTGAATGAAAGAAATCATAGCCCCAAGATGCAGAAATTTAAATACAAGGTTGAAACTGTGGCAGACTAGATTACATGCTCAAATATCTTCAAAGGTCAGAGTACATTTTATTTTCAAAGTATATATACTTCATACAACCTTAAGATTTATCTATTCTCAGGCAGCAATGAAACAAAGAATGCCAATAAAATTAATCCAAAACAAAAGAAGACTGTCCAAACACCCAGTGTGCAGAGAGAGAAAAAAATTGTGCAAACAATAAAGGCAAGCAAACAGCAACTAGACAGGGACAGGACCATTATCAGTAAACTGATTGCTTTGTATGGTACTTTCAGAGTCACACTCTACACTCCAGGTTTACTTTTTAACAAAATAACCTTCTTCATTTCTCTGAAATATCAGTGTAAGTACACTGAATCATTAGACCAAGATGATGGTTCCTAGTTCACTGTCAATGAGTTGATTTCACCAACAGTACAGTAGCAGTGGACACACTATGAGAGCTCTCCATCTACAGGTGGAAAAAATAAGGAGAAAAGCAAACAGAGCTCCCTTAACACAGTACTTTTACTGGCATAAACATGCCCAAGATGTCAGAGATAAATTGTTTCTTCCCCCTCAACCCCCATACAGAATGGTGAATGAGTGGAACATGCTGCCAAGGGTGGTAGCCGAGGCAGAAACATTAGTGGCATTTAAGAAACTCTTAAGATAGGCACATGGATGATAGAAAAAAATGAGGCCTATGTAGGAGGGCAAAGTTAGACTGATGTTAAAGTAAGTTAAAATGTAGGCACAGCATCATACGCTGAAGGGCCTGTAACATTAAGGGCTGTTGCTCTATAGTTAAATGCCAATGCAGAGCAAAACAAGTACCACCCAACACTTGACATTCCTACCCTGGGGAAAGTCTACCCTACCTATGCCAATACATTTTCTTACAATAAACATAACATACCTCCTGCTAGAAGTTAATGGAGAGCCCCCACATTCTTCCACTTTAAGGATTTTGGCATTGGGAGCTTCAGGAGATAATAACGCAGATGTCTGCTTTGATGGAAGATCAGAAGAAGAAGAGACTGCAGCTGGTATCTCCTTAATGTTACTTGTTTTATCACCAACTTCTTCAATTGCAACTCTGATCAGAGGTTTCTTGAAGGGAATATTAATATTAAGGCAAATTAATTGTAGGATGTTACAGCTAAACTTAAGACAGTAAATTCAACTAAACAATAAATATACTTTTCCTCAATATTTGTTTTGTTTTGCAATGCAGATACAGATTGCTTTTGTCTGATCCTTTGTCAGAATGAATTATGAAATTACATTTCACAAAAAATTAAAGTAATATTAAAATGAATTTCCTCATCAGGAGCCCACAGTCTGTGTGGATTGGAAATAACATCTCCTTCTTGCTGACAATCAACACTGGAGCAGCTCAAGACTGCATGCATCGCCCACTGCTCTAATCCCTCTACACCCACCACTGTGTGGCTAGGCACACTTCAAATATCATCAATAAATTTGCCAACGACAACTATAGTCGGCAGAATTTCAGATGATGATAAAGAGGTATACAGGAGCGAGGTAGATCAGCTGGTTGAGTGGTGTTGTAACAATGACCTTGCAGTCAATGTCAGTAAGACCAAGGAATTGTTTGTGGACTTCAGGAAGGGGAAGTCGAGGGAACATACACCAGTCCTCATCGAGGGATCAGCAGTGAAAAGAATAAGTAGTTTCAACATCTCGGAGGGTCTATCCATGGCACAAATTATTGATGCAAGTACAAGGAAGGCACAACAGAGGTTATAATTCATTCGGAGTTTGAGAAGATTTGCTATGTCGCCAAAGACTATTATCAAATTTCTGCAGATATACCATGGAGATCATTCTAACTGGTTGCATAGCATTTGGTACCGGGGAAGCTGCAGAAAGTTGCAAACTTAATCACTTCCATTATGGGCACTAGCCTCTCCTACATTTGGGACATCTTCAAAAGGCAATGCTTCAAAGAGGCGGCACCCATCATTAAGGACCTCATCACCGATGACTTGTCCTCTTCTCATTATATATTCATTCATAATGCTGGTAAAAAATAAATTATATACATCCTTATTGTAATTTAGTTTTTTTTTATCATGCATTACACTGTACTGCTGTCACAAAGCATCAACAAATTTCACGACATATACCAGTGATTCAGATTCTTCAATTTCTACTTTAAGACAATTGACTACACAAAGAAATCTAGGTTGACATTCCACTTCAGCAACCTGGGTGTTTCACAAGGATGCAAGTGAAATCTTCTGTATGAAGCTTTAAGCTAAGGCTAAGTCTGTGTACACATATGGACATAAAGAATCCCATGGGAGATTTCTGGAATGCACTAAGGGAGTAAACCTAAATGATATGACCATTATATTTCTTACATTATTATTAAAAATTAGGAACTACCTTCAAATTTTAACTGATGGAAGCATTCTGCACTAGATATATTACAAAAGTGATTAGACTCCAGAAGAACTGCACTGGATGTAAAGTTTTCCCCTGAAGTGAAGGACAGTCTTTGAAAGTCTGGGTCTTTGATTTACACAAATTGAAAGAGGCTTCGGTCATGCCAAAATGCACTTGATAGAATTAGGATGTATATAGAGAACAGGAAACTGCTCACAAATTAAATAGAGTGTGGGACTTTAGGCAATGAAAATAACTTTTGGAGTATAACACATTATACCTAATCAACTGCAAAACACTTCTTTACAATATTCAATTAATACTGCTCCAATTGTACAAATATTCAAGATGGTGGAAAAAAAATTGTTAATCTCAGGAAGAGAAGTGAGGAAACATGGTTGATTTCATCACCTCAGGACATGGAAATTAACTTTATATCGAATCCAGTAATTTTTATATTTAGTGATCTAGCATGTTATCAGATATTTTGTTAGTTTGTTCCCATAATATATTGCCATATAGACAAATTGTATGTGGTTTGAGAGATGGGTAGAAAACCAGAACTACACTGCTGCTCACAGAATAAATTTATGACACCTGAGATGGCAAGTGGCATTTTGGTTTAATGTCCGTCTCACCTGAAAAGTAGCACCAACATTAAAGCAGCATTTTCATAGCACTGCACTTGAGGCTGAAACCCACAACCTATTGACTCAGATCAAATGCCCACATTATATATTTTTTTTTTGCTTAACTACATATTTAACTGACAAGCCTGCTAAATGAGTTAATTATTACTAATAGAGTAAAAATAAATAAGAGGGTATAATATTTTATGATAGTGACAACAGGATCCCTGACTTGTGATTTTCAATGTTTGAAAACTAATTACAATTTTCAGCCTTCATCTCTTGTCAAAAGATGCAAGATGAAAGGAGGCTGTTGGCAACAAGAAACACAATTGTTCCGCACCAAGTGTTCAGAGAAAATGAGCTGTATCATTTTGATTCTTAATTACAGCCTGCAGTGCTTAAATTTCTAACTTCACACACCCAACACCAAACTGATTCCATGACCTATGGACTCACTTTCAAGGACTCTACAAGTCATGTTCTTGAGATTTAGTACTTATTTATTTATTATTATTACTTTGCTTTTTTTTCGTTTGTATTTGCAGTCTTTTGCACATTGGCTGTTTGTCACCTTTGTTGTGTGTAGTTTTTCCATTGATGCTATTGTATTTCTTTGTACTTATTATGAATTCCTGCAAGAAAATCAATTTCAGTGTAGTGTATCATGACATATATGTACCTCAACAATAAATTTACTTTGAACTTTGAAAGGAAGAAATAAGCTTGAGATTAGCTGCGACATCTAACCTCCTACTCTGCTGGACATGAGCTGGCAATATTCATTGTGGCTTCATGAATAAAGGCAATCTTTTGCAAAAGTGTATGAAGTGCAAACACTTAGGTTGTTTTTATTATTTTACATAAATTGTGGAAAGTCATATGAACTGCAAAGGATTTAAGCATATTGCTTTAAAAGTATTTCAATCTACTTCAGTAGTTCTTGAAGATCCCTGATCAGAATGCAGGCAAGCCTTCAAGGTACACCATTCAAGTTTAAGTGGCTTCAGCTACATCGAGCCGGCCTCAAGGCCAACTGGACCCAAAGGAAAGCAGAAAGTACAACCACAAGAACAGACAGGAGTGTGTGAGTAAGCACAGGCCACAGGTTGGACTGGACTGAACCACCAACTCGCACAGCCAAGCATAACAATGTCATTATTAGATGTTGATTATGTGATTTGCAGATGTTTTAGCAAGAATATGTCTCTGTATTAGGGTCTGAAATCCCTCAACAACAAGACTTCAGATTTGCAAGGTTCAATTCAATCATCACAGCTTGCCCTTTAGAAATGTCAGCTAAATTTTGACAATTGCACACAGTGCAGCTTGAAAGAAAAAAAAATCTCTTAACTCTTTCCTAGTATTACCAAAGTACTATCACATCAGTATTTTAAATACAGATTATTATAAGGAAACAAGATCTAAATTCAAGGGCACATTTATGTATAATTACATTAATGGGAAATGCTGCAAGTTGGCCTTTCTTCCCCTATTAACTACATTTAGAGTTATAGAGCCATAGAAAATTACAGCACAGAAACAGGCCCTTTGGCCCATCTAGACTGTGCTGAACCATTTTAACTACCTACTCCCATTGACCTGCACCTTGACAATAGCCATCCATACACCTGCCCCATGAACCTATCCCAAATTTCTCTTAAATGTTGAAATTGAGCTAGTATGCACCACATGCACTGACAGTGCATTCCACACTTTCACAGTCTCATGTTCCCCTTAAACTTTTCACCTCTCACCCTTAACCCAAGACCTTCAGTTGAAGTCCCACCCTACCTCAGTAGAAAAAGCCTGCTTGCGTTTACCCTATCTAAACACCTCATAATTTTGTATACCTCTAGAAATCTCCCCTTAATCTTCAATATTTCAAGGAATAAAGTCATTCTTTAACTCATGTCCTCCAGTCCCGGCAACACCCTTGCAAATTTTCTATGTGTCTTTCCAACCTTATAGTACATCTTTCCTGTAGATAGGTGACCAAAACTGCACACAATACTCTGAATTCAGCCTTACCAAAGTCTTATACAACTTCAACATAACATCTCATCTCCTGCACACAATACATTGATTTATGAAGGCCAATTCTTTACGACTCTATCTACCTGTCACACCACTTCCAATGAATTACGGAAGTGTTTTCCCAAATCCCTTTGTTCTACTGCATCAATGCCCTACCGTTCACTGTGCAAGACCTATTTTGGTTGGTCCTACTGAAGTGAAACACCTCACACTTGTCTGCATTAAATTCCATCTGCTATTTTTCAGCCTATTTTTCTAGCTAGTCCAGATCCTGCTGCAAGCTCTGATAGTCTTCCTCGCTGACCACTTCACCCCAATCTCGGTGTCCTCCGCAGGCCCTGGGGATTTATCCTCCTTGATTTGCCTTAAGACAGCAAACACCTCCTCCTCTCTAATCTGCATAGGGTTCATGACCCTGCTGTTGCTTTGCCTCACTTCTATAGATTCTGTATCCGTCACCTAAGTAAATAGAGATGCAAAAAGTCCATTTAAGATCTTCCCATCTCCTTTGACTCCCTGCATAGATTTACCATTCTACCATTAACATTTAGAGGTTATTGAAGTGGACTTTTTATAATTATTATAATAATGGGCTTTGCATTTTTCATTTCAATAGTTTGCTGCAAAATGGTTCAAATTTAAGGTAATTTAAATATAAGAAGCAGGCTGAAGGAAATTCAATTTGATTTCAGGGACTCCATTTTATCTGCTAACATAAAGATCAATGTTTCTTGCTTTTTGATACTGACAGGAACCACACAACAAGATAAAAGACACTATTTTGACATTTCACCACAAAAGAGTGTCAGACCAATTGCCTTAGTGAGGGAGAAGTTCTGTAAAAACACCTTTGACCTCACAACACAGACAAGCCATTACTATATCCACCAATACACTGATTTATACAGTGCAACCCAAAATTTTTTTATTTTTAATATTGCTGATATCTGAGTAATACCATCTACTCCAGATTTCTACTTTTTTTTTTAGCTCAACTTGAGAGTTAAGTTGCTTAAACAAATCACTTTTAAATTTAAAGCTAAAGCTCTACTGGTCTCAGGTGCACAGTGGAGAAAATCCTGATTGGCATTCATTGACAGTGCAGTAGGTATTCCCAACTACACATTATTGATGACCACTTGCTCTGTACTGAACTTAAATTCAATCCTGCAAGTGAGAACTTCACCAGTATTGTCCTAAATTGGCAATGCTCAGCTGTAGCCGAGAGTTCAAAAAGAAAAGATTCAGGGAGAAAGGTTATGAACTCTGCATAGGTGGGACAGAATGATCAGCTGAGATAGGGATAAAATGAAATGTGAGAAATTGATATTGGAGGGAGAGAGTGAATTTGAAAATTGATGGAAAAGGAGATATCAAGCCATCTTTTAAGGATAGCACACACAGTATATTCAGCTTTTAGACAAATGAAAGAGGGAGAAAAGCATCCAAGAAAACACTGTTCAAGTTATCATCAAGTTACTAAACTAAAAAGAAATTATTGAAACAAAAAAGCTGAAAAAATTTAAGTCCAATCAAACATTTCCTCAGAAAATACCATTCGTGGGGCTGAGGTACAGAAGCAACACCGTGGACAAATTTTCTGTTGGAATCCCTAGCTTGAAATCAGCCCATTAAAAGAGGAATGAAGATAATTTTCACATAACTTTCTCACACAAGTGACAGCAAGGGTGGACCTTGAAATAATGAGAAATACAACTATGTTCCAAATAGGTACAGAATTTGCTGAGTGTGGCAAGGTCAGATTACATGTGGGGGAAAGGAAATTATTTTCCTTTCCCCGAGCGGGAGGAGAGAAAGCAGTGCGCTGCACGTGCGCAGCCCTCCGGTGAAAAATGATATCGTATCTGTTAAATAGGGGCTGTGGACAATTCTGATTTGATGGAGATGGACGTGAAAGCACAGAGGAACATCTGGAAAATTTTCTGAAACCCTCGCTCGCTGCTGTCGTTACTGCGCGGTCGGGGAATCTTTCGGAGGGAAGGTCTCAAAATCCCTGGCTTTGCCTGCTTTTGGCGACTGAGAAGGAGGTCGAATCGTTCGGATAGAGATGGCGCTCAGTACTCGGTGGAGAGCTGATCAGAGCTCGAAGTTTTCGGATGACTCAGAGTCGGACCGTGGTCGGGTATGGCAGGGAGAGTTTTTCTTCCTTCTCCCATCTGCGTGAGATGTGGGACATTTGAGAGACTTTGAACTTTTACTGTGCTCATGGACTTCTTCATCATGTTATGGTACTGTTGCACTGTTGTAACTATATGTTATAATTATGTGGCTTTGTTAGTTTTTTTCAGTCTTGGTTTGCCTGTGTTTTGCGATATCACATTGGAGGAAATATTGTATCATTTCTTAATGCATGCATTACTAAATGACAATAAAAGAGGACTGCATGTCTTCATAATCTAAAATTATTTGAAAATCAGAAAAGAGCTGCTGAAATTAATAAAATTATTATTTTGCAATGTAATACGTATTAATTTATGTAAATTTTCTAATTGCAGTGAAGGCTTTAGTGCAAGGCTATAATAAGCAAACTGCCAAGGTATAACTGTATGGCTAATTTACATTAAGACTGTCAATTAGCCTTAAAGTTATACATTGGCAGTTTGCTGATAGTAGGAATACTTTCTCGTCCACCCCCCATCTCATCCCTCACATTGAATTGGAATAACTATACAATGAAGCATAACCTTCACGCTGTTTGCAATGCAGCAACCATGGCAATGCAGTTAATTTGTGCTGCCCACTCAATGTGATCAGTTTATGATGGCAATAATGAATATTAAAAGACAGAAACAGAGCAATCATTTGATTTACATTTCAGTTTATGTCCAGTCATAAACACTTTCAACTCTCCACTTTTGTCAACTCAGTTTTGCTGAATCTTCGTTTAAATGAGCCATTATACATGCTGCCCAACAGTCCATTAAACTAGAACCAAAATCAGATTTAATATCACAGGCATATGTCATGAATTTGTTGTTTTGTGGCAGCAATACATAATAATATAAATTATAAATTAC